>NC_064920.1:856094903-856751569 GCF_023897955.1 Schistocerca gregaria | reverse complement strand
GAAGATCAGAATGTTCCACTAATCTTGATGACACGCGATTCTATCAGACAGGCGAAAGGAGACCCACAATGAAACCCTTCTCAAACTCTATTAGATGTTGATGACGCTGTCTTCTACGAATGTGCGGCATCTCTGTACTCTCCACAATGATCGATCAAGTGTAACACTCTTCACGCCGTCGGCCGCGGTGGTCTCGTGGTTCTAGGCACGCAGTCCGGAACCGTGCGACTGCTACGGTCACAGGTTAGAATCCTGCCTCGGGCATGGATGTGTGTGTGATGTCTCTAGGATAGGTAGGTTTAAGTAGTTCTAAGTTCTAGAGGACTAATGACCACAGCAGTTGAGTTCCATAGTGCTCAGAGCCATTTGAACCATTTGAACTCTTCACGCCCCTTATGTACCCTACTAGACTTGATAACACCACCAAACACGAACAACACTAATGCACCCTACAGGTACTGATAATAACGAACTCTGATAATTTATCAATTCACCGATGATGACACCTGAACAAAGTTCCACTTATACCCGATTCTGTCTCCTGCGTGCTTCACCGTTTTGTCAGGTAATGATTTAATGCTAATGTAACAAATATTCAACTGTCAACTGAAGCAACAAGTGTGAACAATGTGATAATCCTGTAGTAATTTAATGGAGGCTGATTGTCTCTGCGTTCCTCTAATTTGTTATGAAATGTCGACAGTGTATTTGTATCATTTGAGCAGCTGTTACCAGAGCTCCGACAGGAAGAGAAAATTTGGCGAAAGGCCGCAGCTTGTATGGAGCCATACTGGAACACTGCGCTGCGGGTAGCGTGAACACTACACCCTCTATTTGCAGGCGGCAAAGCACTCTGAATTGCGGGTGGCCTAACCACAGTGCCGCTACGAACTGCCGGTCGGAACAGCGACTCGCCACTGAACTGTTAAAAACACGACGCCGCTACGGCCTCTCCAAGCTGTCTGCCGCCCATTCCAGCGCGCGAATTAAAACGGTCGGCATTTTATTACGGTGGCCAGCGCTCGTACATAATCTTAATTAAATTCTGTATTCTAATATTTCCGCGTAACGCACCCCATAAGGTACTTCAGCACCCTGTTTCGGACGTACTAGGGCATTAATAAAAGTTTAATAACCGCGAGGAGCAGGCCACAGCTGGCCCGCTACATAAATTGTGTAGCAAATCGTAAAAATGGCGCGCGGTCCGTGAGCGTGACCTGGCTTATTGATTTAGGTGAAGCGACAGCGCGCGGGTGGCAAAAGTCGGTGGAGGCCCTCTTTACTGCCCAATATATCTGGATGGCGACTCAATTTGTGGTGCACCCGGCGCGACGTCAGACTAGGAGCCGGCTTGTTGCGGACTATCCTCCAGAGGTCGCGACGAGAGCCCTCCGCGTCTGAGCTGCGGAAGGCGGCCCCAGACAATGGTAATCCTCCACAATTTCCCGCCACAGTGCACGTCAATTACTAGCGGTAGGAGCTAGGCGGAAGCCGATGTCGTGGCCACACTGCTGTCAATTACAGCGGTAGGCGAAAATTATCTTATGTGGACGTGTCAAGATGTGTCTGTCAGACGGAACGTCATATTTGTCGAGGAACCTCGTGAAGAACAGCCAACTGAGGGATAAGGATTTATCCTTTTAGGACTTCGTTCATCTAAGCGCACTGGATAAAAGCCTTCTGATTGGTTTGGTGTGGTCCATCACTAATTTTTCATCTCACAGTAGCACTTGCACCATACGTCCGAGATTCTTTGTTTATTCCAGTTTCTGTCTTCTTCTACAGTTTTTTTCCCTCTGCGACTGTATCTACCACCACGGAAGTCATTTCCTGATGTCTTAACACATGTCCTATTATTCTGTCTCTTCTTCCTGTCAGCGTTTTCCGTGTGTTCTTTTCTACGGTTCTGCAGATAACCTCCTTATTTCTTATCATTTCACCTAATTTTCAACACCTTTACCTATTACTACATCTGATATCCTTCCACTGTCTTCTTTGTTTGCCAAAGTCCATGATTCACTATATACAGTGCTGTGTTCGAAACGTACATTCTAAAAATTTTCTTCCTCAAATAAAGGCTTATGTCTGATTCTAGTCAACTATTTTTATTCAGGAAATCCTCTTTGCTTGTGCTAGTCTGCTTTTTATATCCTTCTTCCTTCATCTGTCGTAGGTTTTTCTACTTCGGAGGTAGGAGAATTCCTTAATTTCGTTTACTTTTTGAAGACCAATTTTGATGTTAAGTTTCTCCCTGCTCTCATTTTTGCTACAAATAATTAGTTTCATGTTCGGTTTACTCTCAATCCACATTCTGTACTCATTACAATGTTCATTCCATTCGACATATCGTGTAATTTTTCTTCACTTTCACTAAGGATAGCAATGTTATCAGCGAATCTAATCATTGATATTTCTTCATCCTGAAATTTAATTCTCCTTCTGAATTTTTTCTTTAATCAGTCATTGCTTGATTAAATAGTAGAGGCCAATGACTGCGTCTCTGTCTTACTCCTTATTTTATCCGACCACTTCATTCTTCGGCTTTCAGTCTTATTGTTCCCTCCTGCTTCTTGAACACATTGAATATTTACCCAGTTTTTCCTATAACTTTGCCTATTTTTCTCTGAATTTCGAACATCTTGCACTATTTTACATCGTCATATGTTTTTTCCAAGTCGACAATCCTATTCACGCATATTTGAACTTTCTTCAGCCTACTTCTATTATCAAGGGCAGCTTCAGCACTCCCTGTCTGATGCTTTTACCTTTCCTAATGCCAAACTGATCGTCATCTAATAGAGCCTCAGTTTTCTGTTTCATATCATCTTTATCAGCGATTTGGTTGTATGAGCTGTTAAGCTCGTATTTATCTGCTCTCGCTATCTTCAGGAGTGTGTGGATGATATTTTACCGAAAGTCTCATGGTATGTCGCCAGTCTCATATCTTTTACACACCACCTTGAATAGTAGTATTGTTGCCATTAATTCCAATGACTTTAGAAACTCGAATGGTATGTTATTAATTCTTTCTTCCTTATTTGATCTGAGACCTTCCCAAGCATTTTTAAATTATGATTAATACTGGATCCCCATCCCTTCAATAGAGAGTGTAGAGTCTTCTTCTATCACGTCATCAAGCAGTTCCTCCTCCTCATAGAGACCTTCAATGTACCGTCACTGTCTACTCGCTTCCTCTTCTGCGTTTAACGGCCAAATACCTCCTGTACTCCTCACGTTGCTGACCTTGCCATTAATGTCACCGAAGGTTGTTTTGACTTCTTGCTAAACTGAGTCAGTCCTTTTGACATTCATTTCCATTTCTTTCACTTTTACCTGCAGCAATTCACCTTGGCGTCCATGCATTTTCTATTTACTTGATTCCTAAGTGAGTTGTATTGCTGTTTCCTTGTTTTCCTTTGAACATTATTGTATTTGGTTCTTTCGGCGATTAATTGAAATATTTTTGCTGCTACCCAATCGCAGATATCTTCCTTGTTCTTATGTTTGCCTGCCCAACATCTATGACTGCTCTGTTTAGAGATTTCCACTAGAGATACTACTGCTAATCGCATCTAGGCCATGTTGTAAATTACTCCTCTTACTAACATACCCCATTTCCTTTATTTTGGTTAGTATAAGTTCTCTCGTTGTATTAAAAAAAATCTACTTTTTATAATAACTGTTGCTTCAATCACCTGCTTAGGATCACTTTTATATTTTACCTGCTTGTAATTTAGGATCTATAAAAGACAAGATTGTTTTGTTCAGCCACATCTTTGGAATATGTCATCAAAGATTATTATTCCGTTATGTTCTTCTGTGTACAACTATTGTAATATGCCTATAGTTCGTTAGTTTAATGTGTCAAATATTTTATCTTAGTTAGATAATCTTACATTGCATTTACACTGAAATAATCCCACTTGTTTTATTCCTACTTCTAACATTAATATTTTTCATCTATGGAAATGGAGATACTCTGTACAAGCACTACCTTAAAATCTTTGATCCAACAAAGCTTTGACTGTACCACATACTTATCTTCGTGCCTGATGATGGCGTAACAGTCGTAAAGCGGTTCGTGTAAAAAATATTAAAATTTGAAGAATATTACACCAGTGTTGGGCGTGTTTCATTCATAACAACCCCATTTCGTTGGAGTATATACAAAAGCAAACGAACTCAATAACTTTCCAACTGATTTGTTAAAGCACCTAAAGTAAGTTTGACGTGACAGAATATGTTAGTTACCATTCGAATCCAAAAATGATTTAAGTGCATGCCACTACATGGAGTGTTAAAGCGTTCGAACACAGTCACCTACCTTTCACAGGAACCGATCTTCCAAATTACTGAATATGTCTCACAACCCTTAGCTGAGCTTAAAAGTATAATTGCGTTGTCTACATTCAAGGTTCGGTCCCTAGTTTTAAGTTAGGATTCAGTTTGAGGACAATATATAATTTTGGACTAGTTACAGAATTGTCAGTTTTATGAACACGGTTGGTGTGTGTAGCATGTACGAAATTCTCAGAAATTCTACACCTCTGTTCCCAAAAGGAAGTGACAAAACTGTATGTGAGATTAATTGCTCGTACAATAACTAGCAATATAATTTCAAAACTCATCACAATTTTGACAAAATTAGTTTTTAGTAATAATCATAATTTTTTATTATAAGCATGTCTATTCTCAACTGTCCTTATCAGTTATATGAAATAACGTTCGCCTAAGCCATAATGTTCTTTATTAAAGAGTATCGGTTTTGAAAATCTTGTGGTTTAAGGGATTTGGTCGTAGGCATTCGCAGTTACATCTCATAGGATGAGTTACTGCTCTAATTGTAAGTTCGTAGCCATTCCTCTGACATGTTCTTACTAATTGCTCACGGTAAAATTACTGGCGGCGGAGGTTTACTGAAACCAATAGCCTTAGTGAAAGACTTGGTTTGACAGAACATTTTTATTTATTCTACTCTTTTTATTGTCTTGATGTTGTCTTTCCATCTGTTCCTTTCAGGCTATAATCCTTTCATGTATATGTATCCATGTATTCTACGTCTCTAACAACATCCAAGTCAATGGACGTTAAACCGTAACATTGCTTTCTTTCCTCTCAGTCATTGAACTGTTTCTCACTCCGGCAATTCATTATTTTTGTAAGTCTTTTACGAAGGGCTTTTTCCTCATCTGTTCCATCTAGTACCGTTTCATCCTTAATTTTATTCATCCACATAACGAATAATGTTTTCCTACTGTATCATACATTTTAAGTGTTTCTAGTTCTCTGATATCTCCGAAGGTCTGCTATTGAATTCTGTACAAACCACACGTCATCGTAACAGCTTCAGGATTTTCATTCTCTGAGACCAGTAACTGACAGTTCCCTTTTTTTCGCTTGGCACACTTGCGTAAGCTTGCTTCTTTGATAGGACTAATTTCTTACTATTTAAGCCGCGTTCACTAACGCAACTAAAGTGGCGCGACTACTCGTGGTACTGCAGTTACGTGTGTGACCACCCAGTGTTCGGTGGCGTCACTGCAGTGGTAACATTTTTTTTTCCATTTCACTAAGAGTGATGTCATTAGCCTTTCCCCAGTAATGAATAGCACCTTTCGACTGTCCTGTGACGGATGTATTTCTCAATACCAGAATTCTGTCCCATTTTCATATCATTGTGTTTTCATTTTCTGATCAAAAGAAAGTCAAAATGTGGTCGGCACGTACGATTTCGCAGTTTCTGAAACTACATATGAAGAGCGGCATGATATTACTGTTTAATATTTTTGGAAGAATAAATAATAAGAATGTAACAGCCCCAAGTGGCCTGAAAGACGAAGAAACTTAAAACTTGTGGATTGTACGTGGGAAATAGACCCCACGTGGAATGTGAGAGTGGATATAGCAAAAAATTTGAAGTATCTGAAAATCTAATGTTGACGAATATAATGTATCTCTGAAACCTTGGTAGTGTGGCAGCACTACGCTGTAGGTTAGAGAACGCCGTAGGTTCTGAAACGTTGCACCTATAACGCACCGAAGGCAAGTAAGGCATACAACCTACTCACCACACACACACACACACACACACACACACACACACACACACACACACACACAAGTTACGTCAGTTTCCATGGAACCAAAGCGATACATTCATTGCTCCCAAGCGAGGCCAGAATTAGCGATTCACGGGCTTACAGTGCCTGACCGTAGCACTCCCCTCTAGCTGCGTGATGAACATATTTACTGGCGGGTCTGGGAACCTTCCCTTGTCCGACGTATAATTCATCGCCATAACTGCCTACACGACACACGAGAGCCCCAAGTACCAAAACGCCAAGTCTTTACTCTGACCGGAAGGAAACTGGCTCCTTGTCCATTGCCTCTTCCAGAGCGCGGGCAGCAACAGCCTTCAGAGCTCGCAACAGAGTTCCTATCAACATTCCGGATCCGCGAGACATCACACTTTCTACCATAGGGAGCAAACACCATCTCTGCCTAGTGACTCAATAAATCAGGGTGGTCGCAACATAGTTATTGAAACAAAATCGTTCCACGGTGGTGCTGCCGCAGACGATATTTACAAGGAAGCTGCTCTTTAGTATGCCATAGAGGACAGCATTTTCGACTTCAGTTGTTATTTATTTTATAGATGTGGTAATTCCCGTGTAATATCCGCTTTCGTATGTAACATTTGAGTGTATTTTCTAAGTCTATAACGTTTGCCCCAGTTCTAATGCCACAACCTGCACGATAACATTTATAAACCCGCGTCATATCTCAGCTGACGACATACTGAAAACTGTGTCACCCTGTAAGATTTTTGGCTTCTTACGTGAACTGTAGAGCTCAGTGCCGCAGCTGTATTGCGCGAACCTTGGAGTATTTTAAGTACAGGAGGGAACGCGGCTTCAGGCAAGAGTAAAAACCACATTCATACGGGAACTTCCTGGTAAATTAAAATTGTGTGCCGGACCGAGATTCGAACCTGATACCTTTGTCTTTCGGAAGCAAAAGCTCTAATTTACTGGCTTTCTGGATGTGCCTATACAGCCATCTCAATAGTGTTAGTTTATGATGAGACGACAGTACAACACCCATTCCTCGAGCGGAGAAAGTCTCCGACGGACCCGGAATCGAACCCTGACCCCTTCGGTTAGCAATGTGCCGCGTAACTACCGAGGCGGACGCAAAGCGCCCATGGGTAGTTGATTGAGCACCTGCCAGCTATAGGCAAAGGCCTTGAGTTCGAGTCTCGGTCCAGCAGGCAGCTTTAATCTGCGAGGAAGTTTAACATCAGCGAGTACTCCGCTGCATTGCGATACCATTGCTTCTCTTTCGGTGCATCACTGCCGTATAACATTTATAGAATGTCACGCTTTCAGAACATCAGTTTATACTCATTGAAAAAAGGCACATTTCGGAAGTTCACTTAAAAACGAACTGAAACTGAACGCTGGAAACCTGTGCCTAGGTACAAACATAGATACCGTAGATGTCTGTGTCGGGGATTCAGTGCAGAGTGCAAAGTTGTTATCGCCATATCCAGCACGTTCAGTTGCCTGGATGGGTGTTCGGTAATGATGCGTCGGCCTCGTTCCGTCGCCCACTTAGTGCCTCTGAAACTAGGCACGCAGTATCATGTCACGAAATAATGAGCTTCCCATTACGGGCGGGTCGCACGCTGTTGGAATACGACACGAGTGCCGGAAATTACAGCAGCAGCCTGCCGAACCATGAAAGTAGGATAACTACTAGTTGCTTTTCTTTTTGCGTCGGTTTTCAGTGCCAGAGATATGTTATTGGCGATTTCAGCCTCAAGACAGTCTGCACAAGAACAGTGAGATGTGATGTTATCATCAGTATCGAAGTAATCATTTGAAGTCTTCGCATAGTTTGTTGGGGAAAGTTGTTGGGCCGCTACTAGCAGCGCCGACATAATCCCTTCCAACAGCGATATAGCGACGATTTCTGTGCTATTCACAGAGAAGTGAAAGCATGGCCCAAGAGTTTTACGCTAGTCGTCAGATACATCTTAAAGAGATGAGTACAGACGTCATCATGATAGGTGCCATTTTGGAAACCGATATTGAACGCTGTAATACAATCCTTAAGACATAGAAGGGAAAACCCTGCTACATTTAAAGTTTCATGGCAGGAATTACATAGAGTTTCCTACCTTTCGCCACATAATACCTTCGTAACATCTACTGGCGCTTAATTTTTTTATCTTTATCTACGTTACCTGCTGATGCTGTGGAAAATATCTATCGGAAGCAGTTATTTTAAAATGGGGAAGTCTAGTAGCTCTTACGCTTTTTCGACATTATATTTTCCAATTGTGGTACTTCAACATTCATATATAGAACTGCGAACATATGAGCACGTAGTTGGTAGTTTTAAGGGCATTCTGCACTGATAATAAACCAAACAGTCGTCATTGTCAATATGTGCAGGTCAAGACGTTTTGTGTTCTAGTAGAACACGGTACTTGTATAAGGAATTTAAAAACCTCGATTGATAAGGATTACTGTAATTTAGCATAATAATACCCAAAATCAGTTCGATGCCAACGGGATATGGTGTTTATGTGACTTGATAGAGAGCTTCTGCAGTTGGTAAAGGTGAGAAACCTAAAGACATAAAGTAGATCTGAAAATTTCTTTTGCAGGCGGTTGCAGACGATATCATGATAAATTTCTGCAGTTTACGGCCTTAGCATTATCTTTATCATATTGAATGTATACTTCTAATGTTATACAATCAGTACCGGGTATAAAGACCACTAAGCAGAAGTTGCTTCTATAGCATTATGATTTTAGGAACTGGGGCTGTTTCCGGCTTGGAAGCAAAATTAATTACAGTGGCAATTCTTGAGTCTTCAGTTATTTTAACGAAGTATGATGATAGATGAAATAGAGCAGCAGAGAGGTGAAAATTTAAGTCGTTACTCATGAGTGAACTGTTTGAATCGTTGTCTAGTAATCGCGCAGGCATATTACGTGAAAGAAATGTTGTCTGAAAATGGATCGAAGAGTTGCTAAAGGGGTGATCCCCATTTTTTTCAAATTAACTAATTTTTACATTTGTACGTATCGTATGGTATAATGGAGTCATGTCCCATCAACAGTAATGCTCCTTAGAAGGGTATTGAGTTAGAAGTGATCATGTCCATATAAATAAGCGTATAGTAGACATATTCCAATAGAAAAGAAGAAATAAGACAATGTAGAGAACATAATTCAATATGTAATTACGAGCACAGACCATTTTATAACGATATCTGCCAGTGGCCGGCGAAGGATGGACAAGATACTTGACTCGTATCCACCATTATTTGCTTTGCTCTATTGTGGTTGTCGTTGTGTTTCATATCTTAGGAATAAACTTGTATGCTCAAAACATTCTCTTTTACTGCTATAAAGAATATGAATAACATAAACTCGCATAATACAATCCTTCTGCTGCAATCAGAACACTAGTTGAGTCTTCAACAGTAAAAGGATCGTAATTTGGTTATTTCCAATACCTTTAACGCTTGTAGTGACCACAGTCGATGACTAAAGTATTCTGTAACGGTGTATATTATTACACCTTGGCGTCAATTGCTACATGCCAACTCCACAACATCATGCTTAAGTCCGTCGGGTAGTAAAACGGTTTCTTATATCTCCTCAAAAAATTACCTTCTGGGACATGAGCCGTTTTCGAACTCAGCGATTCAAAATGTCGCCACCCTAAAACACCTATGTCACCTTTGTGGGTATTGGTTTTCTTTCACTATATTTTTACTTTAATATTTCACAAAACGTTAGTGCTGCTGGCACACCGGTAACTGTAGCCACATCTAGACAGGATTCATTTAACTGCTAAGGTGTGACTGCAGCACGGAACACGTTGTGCCGTCTACCTTGTACTCCTGCTGATTGTGTAGTACATGTTTAAGTTACTGAGCTATGTCCAGCGCAGTACCTAACCCGTTAAAGAGCAATACAAAATATTATTTTAACCTTCATTATGCCACTTTCTTGGCCTTTACCGATGCAGTGTAAGATAAGGCCAAAGCTACTCTTCTAGTCTGTGCGCTTGACGGTGAATGAGTGTTTGAACGAGGGCAATACTAACAGAGCAAATGTGCAACCACGAGTGTAATTTTATTTTCAGAACGATTCAGATTTATATATTTTAATCCTATTGATCCATCCCATCAATATCATTCATTTTACAAGAAGAATTTAATCATTGGGTACAGTGTGCCCACAGTAAGACAAACTTGTGATATATATTTATGTATGATTATAAGTGCCATCCTAGTTTAATAAAGAACAGAGTCTGTATAGTCAGATACTTTGTAAAAGGATTATACGAAACTGAACTGTGCCACCACGAATTGCTTTTTACTTGCAAAGCATCACCAGGGCTATGTAAATACTAGACAATACAGCACACCGGATTGGTCACATCCAGGAGACTTCACGCTTAAGACTGTGTAACACCGCCTCTAACCCTGATAATGGACTCGGATCTACGAGGAAGAGAGTCGAAAAGTTTCTCTACGGGTGTGCCTCACCAGCTGAAGCTACTCATCAATGATTAGATCCCGTACATTAAGCTCTCCCAACAAGAGGAAACATAAAAATCCATGTTGACACGAAACTGCGGAAGTGTTATATGCTACATTTTACCTGCTGTTCCAAATAGTTCCAGAAATTTCTGCCCAATCAACACTGAGTGCTTTAGAGGGCCAGTTGGTGTGTAACCGAATGCCTAAGCGATCGTAAAATCAGGAACATACGTCTACAGACCAGTGAGCACGGTTTTCGCCATATCTGAGAATAGGAGTGCCCTCATTTCACCCATGATGATGATGTAGAAAGAAGGCTCATCTAAAATGTTGAAATAAACGTACTGATTCATTTTCACATAAACTTCGATGACTGAGCCCAAGTCATAGCACGAGAAACACCAGCGAAACATCACAGTCGCATCTGCTGCCAGACAGTTTACCCCAACTTGACGCCTTGTACGATCTGAAAAAGAGACATAATTGCGCCTCATCAGGCCACAGTACGCGCATCCATTCAGCTAGTGTCCAGTTTCGATGTTGTTTCGCCCACTGAATACATGCAGCTCTGAGCAATGGTCTTCTCCGAAGTATCCGACTCCTCATGTCCATTATGCGCTGTTCTATTGCAATGTTCTCTGGGAAGCTGGTTCATGCAGACCTGCATTCACTGACAACAGCAATTTTGCTCGAATTTTAAACTGATAATCACTGACGAGGCGTGATACTCGTTTTCGATCCCTGTCCGTTAAGATCTTTTTATGTCGTTCAAATCCTCGTGGTGGAAGAAATTTTTACAGCCACTGTTTTGTCCGCAAGGAGAGAAGAGGTAGTGGCGTAAAATGTCGATTGCCAATCTTTGTACCAGTGTCCTGAATTAAATTCCAAAACTCTCGACAGTGTCAAATTAAGTGAAGGTACGCGACACTGTTGCTGGTGGTGCATCCGTCAGATGGCGCTTCAAGCTCGACATCCTCCTGGTGCTATAGGTGAGGAGCAGGATATTTTCTGGCACTGGGTTCCATCCTCTTCCTTCTTTCATCACAACGTTACAGCAAAAACATGACATCACACTACAGAAACATCCATCACTTTCATATACGTTCAATACAACTTAAGTATACAAGGCGATGCGGCTTTTGGCATCCCACAATGTTATGGCTGGCCCATAAACCACGCACAAGTGTTTAATATTCTCTTGCTAGCTAAGCGCAAACTATTAGTCATACATAAAAAGTGAACATGACTATTTTTAGCAAATTTAAGTAGTTTAATTTTTTACAGGGATGCGTTTCCAGTAGGAGCCGCAGTTTTCGAGTTATCCATAAGTAACTTGCAATCGTCACCTTCAAGCGCACCCCACCTGCACACTCAGATGTGCACCGTTCAGCATTTGCATGTTGTACCTGACACTCCCTCCTACCACTGTACAAAAATCTGTGACTGCGCGAATTATTTCCCACATTCGATTTTTCTTGGTCTTAATTTCTTAACAGAAATTGTAAAATTGACGTTTGTACAAATTTTATCTGATAATTAAGAATTTTAACATCATAAAATTAACAACTACATCGTTGTATTCGTCACGCCTTTTGACTACGGAACTACTGTGCTTGTAAGATTTGAGTTTCGGTCGAACTGTCAACGTAATTAGCTTTAGCGTAACGTTTACAAAAGTTGCTTTTCTTTCATTACCTTCACGGGCGCATTTGTCTAAACAGCCGACTGACTGTGCTGGTGGCATAATAGCCCACTCAATAGAAACCAAAAATGTGATCGAATATCGGGAATACTTTGTCTAATCGGAATTCTTTGTGCAGTAGGAGAAGGTAACGCCACGAGCAACTTAATGGAAGTGCTGACTGGTGGAGACTGAGAATGGAGTTGGGGTAAGTTTGAAGATCACTTTTGTACCTTTTTCTTTAAAATGCAAAAACCTTGGCTTCCAGCGGAAACATAGCTTAGTATAAAACTACATTAAATTTCCTACAAAAAGATGGTGCCCATTTTTTCTGTAGGGGTTGGGTTGTTTGGGGGGAAGAGACCAAACAGCGAGGTCATCGGTCTCATCGGATTAGGGAAGGACGGGGAAGTAAGTCGGCCGTGCCCTTTCAAAGGAACTATCCCGGCATTTGCCTGGAACGATTTAGGCAAATCACGGAAAACATAAATCAGGATGGCCCGACGCCGGATTGAACCGTCGTCCTCCCGACTGCGAGTCCAATGTTTTTCTGTAGGACTAATAGTTTGCGTGTACCGATTGAGAGAATGTGAAAATCTCCCGCGTGGTGTTTGAAGGCCAGATGTAACATTGCGGGTTACGTGAAACGGCATAAGTAGGGGCAGCTGAATGATAGTGTACATGCGAGGAAAGTGGTCAACATGCCTGGAGGAAGGAAACTGTATTTGATTAGGCTTCTGAACCAACCACTCGGCGCCTCCCAACCAACAACGCGATACTACTATTTTGTTATGCAATGACATATGACTGCTAGGTAAGCATCATTCTCTGTAGACCCTTTGGACCGTCTGTGTTGAAACAGCAACAAATCTGGCAATTTCGTCCACAGTGTGCTTATAGGCAATTCTGAACACTTTGGCTGTTACGTTCCTAATTCGGCCAATTTTACTGGACTGATTCCGTGCCACCAACTGGCTCATACAGACCGCTTCATTGCGACGAACGTCAGCTGCAAAGGATCACATGATCGCCTGTTACCTCGTCTTCATCAACTAAAACACTATAAATGATCAGTGGTCTCTTTTATGGTGGTGAGTGGTATTTCGTTCGCTTAACTTATGAAAGAGTCTTCGTCTCCTACGCATACATTTCTCAAACGGTAGCAGCACTAAATTCAAATAAGAATACATTTTTCTTATTCGAAACCAGGATACCATAAGTGAATACAGTTGCAATTTCTCTAATGGTCCCAAGTCTTCATGGGCAGCACAAATGGGTGCCTCGCTTTTCGAGAGACGCATAACCGAATGGAAAGACTGAAGCAAAGGTTGTAGGGGTAAAATTCATTACAAAGCAGCGTCCACGATTCGCGAAGCTTCTCTCGTCAGCGTGCCTCAGTGGGGCGCTGTTTGAGATTGAGGAAGCTCCGATGAGGGCACAGAGGCGTCTGCAGCTCGCCGGCCGCTCCCGTCCACTACATCCCGTTTCGGAATATGAAGCCGGGAAAGAACGCGAGATTCAAATTTCGGGAGAGGCAGCTGCGTTGTTTAATAACTGATAGGGCGCAGCCGACCGGCGGGAAACTTGTTTGCAGAGGCCGGCCGCAGTAAAGAACGCACGCCCTTTATTGCGTTCCGCGAGTTGGGAAGACTGGGACGGCCCGCAGCGTGCAGTCCGCAGTCTCGCATTTCGCAACAAGTTTGTTGACCCCCTACCCTTCCCCCAGCCCCACCGCTTGTCCTCATTCCGACATTTCTCTCACAGGAAATTCCGTGTAGGTACGTCTTCTGGAGAGCTCCCAGAGAGACAGCGCTGGGCATCCATTCGTTTGACGTAACTATCAGCCAACACAGCGTCCTACCAGACGAATCAATCATCACTCGTCAGTTGTCGTTGGTTATATGTACTCCAATAACAATCATATTTGTTCACATTCTGTACTTTAAAAGATGGCTGTAGTTCCGTCAACCTTTCATCACCAGGAACTTTACGATTTCTACGTCAGTGAGCTCCATCTCTATTTCTCTGGTTTGTTCCTATTGACTACCGCTGTGCATCTACCGGCTGCCCCTCCGAGAGTGGCCAGGTGAATTTTCTCGGGATTTTCTCTGGTGTTTCGGCGGATATTTCCAATTTAGTTTCCGAAATGTGTGCCAGTCCAAACAAATGGTATTCGTCATGTCTATCATGCGACGCCCCGTGTCGACGGGAATGTTGGTTTGTTTCTCATTACAAACGAAATGATTTTTAAAGCAAAATTTTACTTGTCTATGCGATATAGCAGTCTCACATTAGTGCGATATTTGTTTTTTCGATACGTATCAACAGCGACATTAAAACGCGAAAAATGACCAGTACTCCAGCACCTACTTAGAAACTCTGCTGCATTGCGGTAGCAATCAGCGCGAGCCATGGCACTGCTCCGTTAGTGATGGAGTACAAGTTGTTATCCGTGTTTCACTGATTCTGTTGATACGTATCGACAAACTAATTTCGTAATAATTTTGTTCGTAACGGGAAACAAAACCGACGCTTTCCGTGGTTTTTCCTAAATCACGTCAAATCGCCGTGATGGTTAATTGAAAAGGCCAGCTGCTTTCTTCCTGCAGATGAGCTAGTGTTACTCACCAGTGACGTCGAATATCGACTTAACGTTAAAATCTGAACTTCTTGTTTCGTACGCATTGCCTCTTAAGGTGAAGCATTAATGGCGATTCGTCAGCCAAATGGGAAAGTTCCGCTTGACTTCTATTCTGATGATAGTACAGAGGAACACGTCAAGTGCTAGCTTGTTTCATTTCCATCGCCACCCATTGACATCTCTGGGCTAGCGGGACATAGCGGATGCGGTTTTATTTGTAGAAAGGGGCCAAAGTAAGTTACTGTCAGTTGGCCTCAGCATCTAAACTTTATTTGTTAAAACATACTATCACACAAGCAAGAACCAAAACTCTCAACGTTTTAACGGAAGACGTCCTTTGATTTAATTTGGATCAGTTGAAAGCCACATATGAAACACAAACTATCTCATGGCTAAAGCGCAGAGAAAGAAATTTCCAATTTTTAATTTAAGCTGGAAAACTCAGCTGAAGGCCACATACAAATTAGAAAATATTTCTTACAGCTTAAGGCCGAGACAAAATTTTCCAACTTTTGATTTGAAAAGGCTGAAACTCGGCTGAAGGCCACATACCAAACAAGAAATATTTCCAGAATGAGGTTTTCACTCTGCAGCGGAGTGTGCGAAGATATGAAACTTCCTGGCAGATTAAAACTGTGTGCCGGGCCGAGCGCCTAGAACCGCACGACGACTCCAGCCGGCGATCCATATACCACCGCAAACTTAGCTGCAGTGGGAAAATATGATTCTGTATGTGAGAAAGAAATAATCTTGATTTTATTTTCAGCCCTTCTCATGCAGTTTGTTCAGCATGAGCACCAGAGACGTCGGCGAGGGAGGCCGCGTTGGGTAGCCGCGCGTTCTGGGGCTCCTTGTTAGTGTCCGCGCGGCTCACCCCCCCCCCCCCCCCCCACCCCGCCCAGTCGGATGTTCGAGTTCTCCGTTGGGCAAGGATGTGTGTGTTGTCCTTAGAGTAAGTTATTTTAAGTTCGATTAAGTAGTGTGTAAGCTTAGGGACAGATGAACTCAGCAGTTTGGTTCTTAAGGTCTTACCACAATTTTTTTTTAAAAAAAAGAGGAAACAATCGTCGCGCGATGCTGCAACCGTAAAATGACGTGATCAGCCATTGTTCCCAGCAGTTTCGGTGGAATCTGAAATATGCGTTTCTGTACACTGCCATTCAGAGACCGAACGTATCGGTGGAAAACGCGTTCTTCTAGATATCCCCAGAGAAAAAGTGACCTAGATTCAGATTTTGCAGGCCAAGCGTCTGCAAATCCTCTGGAGATTACACGTTCGTGGAAGGTTGCATTAAGCTGGTTTCACGCGGCGAACGACATGAGATGTTGCCTCATCTTGCATGAAAACGGTGGTTTCCACACAGTGTGCTCTCCCAGAGCAGGAATCAAATACTGTACAAGGTGGTCTCGATAACGTGCAGACGCCACGGCACACCTCACAGGCCCTCTGGGTGTATTCTCTTCAAAGAGGAATGGACCGAGAATAAATTTGCTTATGAATCCACACTACACAGTCGCACACAGCGAATTCAGTGGAGCTTCCTGCACAAGACGCGATTTAACAGTCCCAGATATTCGGCTGTTCTGTGTACTCAGTGATCTCTGTAGTCTAAAGTGCACCTTGTCCTCAATAAGATATTGGCCGGCCATATGTCTTCAACTTCGATTCATGCCAGAAATCGAACAGCAAATTTAGATCGATGCTGTGGATTATGAGGTTTCAGCTGCTGCGCCGTCTGGATCTTGTGCCGTTACCAGTGTAAAATCGAGAGCAAATCTTTCCCTACTATTGGCAATAAGATGTACAATTTTTGTAATACTGCACGAGCACTAGCACCACCCAGAGCACGTATGCATCGACAGTTGCAGCAACAGCAACCTCTTGAATTACTTACAGTGGGATTCGACGCCTACCTCTTCACTTTCCACACCAAGCTGACCCGTGTTTTCGAATTTCATTAACTTCTTCTTTAAGCTAGTTAATGACATCGAGACCTTTCAGCCAGCATCGTTCCTCTCTCATTTGTTTGACACTTTCTGTTCACGTTGCGTTCCTAAGCATTTTTAATGCCTTCCTTGCAGCTGTAGCTGCAAATTTGAGCCTGACGGTCAAAATATGAACTAATTTTTTTTTCACCGTTAATTTGTTACGCATTTGCGCATTTGAGCAGCTAACACGTTTCGCTGCCATGCAATAAAAACAGCCCACGCTAGACCTCTGTGAGTGTCTGCATTTTAATTGTAACCACCCGGTACCTTTCATCATCATCATTTAAGACAGATTATGCCTTTCAGCGTTCAGTCTGAAGCATAGTCCCCTTATAAAATTCCTCATTGTGGACACCCTCTTGCCATTGTTCCCATCTACTAGCACCTGCAATCATCCTAGCTACTTTCATATCCGTAACCTCAACCTTGTTGATAAGGTAACATGAATCCATCCAGCTTTCTCTCCCATACAACAAAGTTGGTCGAAAGATTGAACGGTGCACAGATAACTTAGTCTTGGTACTGACTTCCTTCTTGCAGAAGAGAGTAGATCGTAGCTGAGCGCTCACTATATTAGCTTTGCTACACCCCGCTTTCAGTTCTTTCACTGTGTTGCCATCCTGTGAGAATATGCATCCTAAGTACTTGAAACTGTCCACGTGTTCTAACTTTGTTCCTCCTATTTGGCACTCAATCCGTTTATATTTCTTTCCCACTGACATTCCTTTCGTTTTGGAGATGCTAATCGTCATACCATAGCCCTTACATTTCTGATCTAGCTCTGAAATATTACTTTGCAAACTTTCAATCGAATCTGCCATCACAACTAAGTCATCCGCTATGCAAGACTGCTTATTTTGTGTTCACATATCTTGATCTCACCCAGCCAGTCTATTGTTTTCAACATATGATCCATAAATAATATGAACAACAGTGGAGACAGGTTGCAGCCTTGTCTTACCCCTGAAACTACTTTGAACCATGAACTCAATTTACCGTCAACTCCAACTGCTGCCTGACTATCCATGTAGAGACCATTAATTGAAACTTCCTGGCAGATTAAAACTGTGTGCCCGACCGAGACTCGAACTCGGGACCTTTGCCTTTCGCGGGCAAGTGCTCTACCAACTGAGCTACCGAAGCACGACTCACGTCCGGTACTCACAGCTTTACTTCTGCAATATCCTTTCTTTCAGGAGTGCTAGTTCTGCAAGTTTCGCAGAAGAGCTTCTGTAAAGTTTGGAAGGTAGGAGACGAGGTACTGGCAGAAGTAAAGCTGTGAGTACCGGACGTGAGTCGTGCTTCGGTAGCTCAGTTGGTAGAGCACTTGCCCGCGAAAGGCAAAGGCCCCGAGTTCGAGTCTCGGTCGGGCACACAGTTTTAATCTGCCAGGAAGTTTCATATCAGCGCACACTCCGCTGCAGAGTGAAAATCTCATTCTGGAAACATCCCCCAGGCTGTGGCTAAGCCATGTCTCCGCAATATCCTTTCCTTCAGGAGTGCTAGTTCTGCAAGTTTCGCAGAAGAGCTTCTGTAAAGTTTGGAAGGTAGGAGACGAGGTACTGGCAGAAGTAAAGCTGTGAGTACCGGACGTGAGTCGTGCTTCGGTAGCTCAGTTGGTAGAGCACTTGCCCGCGAAAGGCAAAGGTCCCGAGTTCGAGTCTCGGTCGGGCACACAGTTTTAATCTGCCAGGAAGTTTCATATCAGCGCACACTCCGCTGCAGAGTGAAAATCTCATTCTGGAGACCTTTAATTGTTTGCAAATGTTTGCCTCCTATTCCATAATCTCGCAGAACATACAATAACTTCCTCCTAGGAACCCGGTCATATGCTTTTTCTAGATCTATGAAGCATAGATACAATTCCCTGTTCCACTCACAACACTTCTCCATTATTTGCCGTAAGCTAAAGATCTGGTCCTGACAACCTCTAAGAGGCCTAAACCCACACTGATTTTCATCCAATTGGTCCTTAACTAATACTCGCACTTTCCTTTCAACAATACCTGAGAAGATTTTACCCACAAGATTAAAGAGATACCTCTGTACTTGTTACAATCTTTTCTTTTTCCATGTTTAAAGATGGGTGAGATTACTGCTTTTGTCCACTCTGTTGGAACCTGTCCCGACTCCCAGGCCATTTCAATTATCCTGTGTAGGCATTTAAGACCTGACGTTCCACTGTATTTGATAATTTCCGACTTAATTTAATCCACCCCAGCTGCTTTATTGCACTGTAGTCTATTGACCATTTTCTCCACGTCCTCAAATGTGATCCTATTTCCATCATCATTCCTATCCTATTCTACCTCGAAATCTGAAACATTGCTAATCGTATTTTCACCTACAGTGAGCAACTCTTCAAAATATTCCCTCCATCTGCCCAAGGCATCCACAGGATTCACCAGCAGTTTTCCTGACCTGTCCAAAATACTTGTCATTTCCTTCTTACCTCCCTTTCGAAGACTGCTAATTACACTCCAGAATGGTTTTCCAGCAGCTTGACCCATGGTCTTCAACCTGTTTCCAAAGTCTTCCCAAGATTTCTTCTTGAATGCTGCAATTATCTGTTTACCATTAATTAAAAAAATTACTAAGCAAAATTATGCAAAGACTACAGCTCAATTAGTTTCATCAGTCATGTTACAAAGGCTCTAACGAGAGTCATACTAAGAAAACTGAAAAGGAAATTGAGAAAAGACCCGGAGAAGACCAGGTTGGGTTTGGAAAGGTTAAAGGAACAAGAGATGTTGCAGGTTCCGGGAGAAGGCTTGCCACTCAACAGGAGTATATTTCCCAGATTCCTTTAAAGATGTTCGTATAGACTGGAAAGATATAACGTTAATAAAGGAGATATGAACAAAGCATAAATTGACAATAGAGAATGATGAGACGGAAGAGATGAGTATTGCAGCAGGTGCACGGCAAGAATGTTCAAGGTCACCGAAGTTATTCAACGTACATGGAGATGAACTGATAGGTACTTCCATAAAGGATACGAGAGGCATTGTAATTGGAGGAGAAAGGACAGACTACAAAATACGCGGAAGATCTAGTAGTGCTGAGGGAATCAGAAGGGGAGCTCCGGAAGATGTTTAAGAGTTGGTTGGTTGGTTGATTTGGGGGAGGCGACCAAACAGCGAGGTCATCGGTCCCTTCAGATTAGGGAAGGTTGGGGAAGAAAATCGGCCGTGCGCTTTCAAAGGAACCATCCCAGTATTTGCCTGAAGAGATGGTTCAAATGATTCAAATGGCTCTGAGCACTATGGGACTTAACATCTATGGTCATCAGTCCCCTAGAACTTAAAACTACTTAAACCTAACTAACCTAAGGACATCACATACATCCATGCCCGAGGCAGGATTCGAACCTGGGACCGTAGCGATCACGCGGTTCCAAACTGAAGCGCTTAGAACCGCACGGCTACACCGGCCGGCTGCCTGAAGAGATTTAGGGAATTCACGGAAAACCTAAATCAGGAAGGCAGGATGCGCGTTTGAATCGTCGTCCACCCGAAAGCAAGTCAGTGTGATAACCACTGCGTCACCTCGCTATTGAACAGTGTCGCAAGAAGGGACGAGGGGTATGGGTTTAAGATAAATTTAAGAACGACACAAATGATGAGAATAACTAAATACGCATCACCATCATATTCCTAGACTGAAAAAATACAGAACAAATAAAATGCTTTGTGTACCTGCGAAGTGTCTATGGGTAAGAGGGCACTGGAATAGATGAAATAGGTACCAACATCTAGAAGAATTCAAATAGAGCCAAGGAAAAATTTTGATAAATATCATGTCTGGAGTCCTCTATAAAGAGCTGTGAATCGCGAACAGTCAAAAATAAAGAAGAAATATATTTAGAAAGAATTAAAATGAGACTATGGGGAAGGTAATTAAGGTGAAGTGGACTGACAGACATAAGAAATAATGAAGAAAACAGAAAAAAAGTAGAACAATTCTTGGTTAGGACTATACTGCGTAGGAGTTATCTGCAATAAAGAATGGTGGAGGAGAAAGCGGAATGAGTGAGAGAAAGAGGTAGTAAGAGAATTGGAATAATGGACGACATTATAAGATGATGATCATACAAAAAGAAAAAGAAGAAGAAAGATGCTCAGAGCGGCAAACGATAGAGAGCCTCCAGCTAAAACCTGCCATAAGACATCTACACTAAAGAAGAAGATAACGTTTAATATCCATACGGTGCAAGACTGATAGGTCACGTAGGTGCTGTAGCTTGGCCTTCAAGATCACCTGACCTCTCTCTTCTGGATTTTTCTGTCTGGAGTCATTTCAAGCAAGTATTTACATTTAGCATAGTATTTCACATTGAAGACAGAGTCGGCTCGTAACCACACATATGCAATTATTGTTTGACGAAAAATTTGCATTGTGATATTTTTGTTTCAAGGATTTTTGTTTATTCGTCTCCATCAATATTATCAGCATAACAGTAGTCCCCAGCAAATAAAATTTAGTTTTGCCAGCGTTTTTCTCCATCCCTAAAAACTTCAGCAACTAGATCTTGGAGATAACTTTTTAGCTCTCTCTCCAAAATGTATTTAATCTGAATTGTGGTTGTGAAAGGCTCTTCAGTGTTATCGTTACTGTTGGGAACGAAAAACAGTCATATGGGGCTATGTCTGGGGAATATGAGTGTGGGATATCATTACAGTATTGTTTTTGGAGAAAAATTCACGAAGAAGAGACAAAGTGTGTATATGTAAATTATTGCGTTGCAAAAGCCATGGGCTGTTTCGCCAAAAAAATCGAGGTGTTTTTTATGGGGTTGTTTCACAGAAACGGCTTTGGAATTGTAAATTGTACTCTTTATTGTTCGATCGATCTTACACCAAGAACTCGTCGAATAACACAGTGAGCATAATTACACGAGACCGCACTTTTCGGGCATGTTGGAGTACGCATGGTCTAGTGTAGCTTCTATGAGTAGTAATCACAACGTCCTGAGTGTTGCGGTCTATCCAAGACACTGCTGAAATTTTGAATGAAGATAATGAGCAATAGTGGCAGTAGATTTCCGGTGGAAAGAGTCACACTCATTCTGCCATCGGCCGTGTCAAAGAGGGAGGTGATGCGGACAGAGGTTGGGGGCACACTGTTGACCTCTGGGTAGGACACTACGCCTAGAAGGTATAAGAATCAGTAGTGATCAACGGGCTGAAGGTGCAAAAGGTGATGGAAACCATTGCATTAAAGACATAATGTGTAGCCACGGGACATATAGCTGTAATGGAAAATGTGTCCTGATGGGCTCTCCATTGGCAAAATATTCAGGATTAGTATCCCATTCTGATCTCTAGAAGTGTCCACCTCCAGTAGCTGAGTGGTTAGCACGACAGAATGTCAATCCTCAGGGCCCAAGTTCGATTCCCGGCTTGGTCGGAGATTTCCTCCGCTCAGGGACTGGGTGTTGTGTAGTCCTAATCAACATCATTTCATCCCCATCGACGCACAAGTCGCCGAAGTGGCGTCAAATCGAAAGACTTGCACCAGGCGAACGGTCTACCCGACGGGAGGCACTAGCCACACGACATTGCAATTATTATCTCTAGGAGAGGAGGGCCAAGACGGAGACAACCATAAGAAAAAGGTTGAATAACCAGCAAAAGGGTGACGAGACGTAGAATGACAGAAGTTTGAACGTGGCAGCGAAATTAGAAAACGTGAAAAGACAAATGCAACGTAAAGATAGATTTCTGGTCAGACCAATAGGTGGTAATATCAACAGCACTAGGATAAGGTATTACAGGAGTACGATTCGTTATGAACTGATATCAGGGTGTTACTTCGAAGAATTCAGGTAGGGTTATTCTTATTAGAAACGAAAGAAAAGCAACGCCAACAATAATCGTTAAGATATGTATGTCAATGTCAGCAGCATAAGATGAATTGACAGAGAAAGTGTATGTATGCTAAATTTAAAAGAACCGATACCTTCTAGATCGGCGAAGTTTTACAGAAGCTCGAAACTTAGCGCGAATTTCAATGCGACATGCTTCTGATAGTTTCCACAACGAAACTCAGTCTCGAAATTTTACAGAAAACCCAGAGAGATTCTTTTCGTATGTAAAGTACACCAGCCCGACTGCATCATAGAGATGGTGACCTTACTGACGAAAGTGCCTCTAAAGCAGATCACTAAACACAGCTCTCCGGAATTCCTTCACCAGAGAAGACGAAGTAAATATTCAGGTATTTTGGAATTCGAATTAAGATAAACTACCAACTTAAGGAACTTAGTAGATATACTCGGTGTAGTGAACCAGCTCAAATCTCTTAACAAAGCAAAACCTCTGGTCCAGATTGTGTATTAGTTAGGTCCCTTTCAGAGTGTGCTAATACAACAGCTCCATATTTAGAAACACAAACAAGCTCTCGCTCGTCGAAACATCCATACCTAAAGACTGGAAAATTGCTCAAGAAAGGAAACAGGAGTAACAAGCTGAATTACAGACCCATATAGATAACGTCGACCTGCTTAGGATTTTCTAACATGAAGTAATGAGTGCTATCGATAGGGGATCTCAAATGAATTCCATATTTTCAGATTTCCAGAAGCCTTTTGACACCGTTCCTTGCAAGCTACTTCTAGTCAAATTGCGTGCCTATGGAGTAACGTCTCAGTTATGTGAATGGACTCGTGATTTCCGGTCAGAAAGATACAGTTCGTAATAAGTGACAGAAAGTCACCGAGTAAAACAGAAGTAGTATCTGGAGTTCCCCAAAGAAGTGTTATGTTGTATGTTGACCGGGGACCTAGAAACAACGGAGAGGCTCCATCCCCGCCACAACCGCAGTGGTCCGCAACCCCACGACGACTACCGCAGTCCACTTCACCTCTCCGCCGCCCCACACCGAAACCAGGGTTATTGTGCGGTTCGGCCCCCGGTGGACCCCCCAGGGAACGTCTCACACCAGACGTGTGTAACCCCTATGTTTGCGTGGTAGAGTAATGGTGGGGTACGCGTACGTGGAGAACTCGTTTGCGCAGCAATCGCCGACATAGTGTAGTTGAGGCGGAATAAGGGGGACCAGCCCCCATTTGCCGAGGCACATGGAAAACCGTCTAAAAACCATCCACAGACTGGCCAGCTCACCGGACCTCGACACAAATCCGCCGGGTGGACCAAAGAAGTGTTACAGGTCCTCTGCTGTATCTTAACTACACCGTATAAATATCTTGATAAAAATCGAGTTGATAAAATGCACACAATTGATAAAATGCTCGTGCCATCCATGCAGCTAACATGACTCTCTCAAGCTTGGCGCACACTGGATTTTTATCAAGATATGTATATGTGCCTTCTATTCTCTGACTTCACGTAACGTAACATGGCATTTTCGTAACAAATTCCATAAAATCAGATTATGGCTGCATAAGACGGTTGAAACCGAACATTTTGGAGCAATGAAAGTGTCTACAATGCGATCGTCGCGTACGAAGTGTGTTTTTAATATCTAACCATGCTGGTAACCCCACAGCACAACACAGCAAGTGTATTTTTTTTTTTTTTTTACTTTTTCCTTCTGCCTGAATACATAATTTAGCCATCAACAATATTAAAAAATCTTATTTTTAAAAACTTGTAAATGAACATATTACTTTAAAATAACTAAACAATATTTCTTCAATTTATTAAAAAGGGGAATGGGAATGCCTCCTTAATTTCTGAACACAAAAGTTGTAAGTAAATGTTTTGTAGGAATATTTACAAACAAATTTGTACGGTCACTAATCAAATTTTTCAATTAACGACTGAAAAAATAAAATAAATTACATATAGCCTATAGGTCTGTAGCCAAATTTTAAAATTGCTGACTATAATAAAGCTTGTCAGACATCTAAGAACTGCTTATCATTACGGAGTAAATAACCAGTAATGCTTGTGAGGAATGATATATTAAGCTTTCTCAATTCTACTAGGAATTAATCTCTTTGTTGCTGGAAACTGGAAAAAGTGAAGATTAAATTATTAATATCTCCAACCTCAGAATTATGCGGAGTGTCTGAATACTTAGATATAGGATATAGAAATGAGATGGAAAGCTGCTATGATTGAATCTCATCAGAGTAATTGTAGGAATACGTAGATCTGCTGCGTGGTCGCATGTTATGAAACCAAGGTAAGCGACGCATGCGGTGTTGATCAAAACATAATACTTTTCTTTACCTACTTCTTCCCACTGCGAACCACCTTCCGTTTTTGCTTAATGTAAGAAGCAAAAAAAGATAACTGGATATCAAGGGAAGGTCGGTATATAGGAGCTTCCCTGGCCAACTAGTGTATTGTTTCGTTACCTTTTATCCATAGAAAATTAATAATTTTATTTATTCTAGAGGATTACGTTATTTCGTAGGCCACGTCGATAACAAGTTTTCTACTGTCTTTTCCAAGTTCCTATGGCACTCATAATGGTTTTTGAATCAGAAATAAGTGAAAGATTTCCATCACGATTACCTCTGCTTCCGCTACATGAGAAGGGGCTGATGATGGAAGCTTATGTTGTTCGTACTGATCTATTGTTGGAATGAAGAAACCATACGCAGCGTTATCTTCTGATTGAGTTCTTGAACACTCGGTGTAAACACAGAGAACATCGCTGCAGTTTTCATGTATACACGTGCTGGAAAACGAGCTGAGGTTGGTTTCTGCCAGTGTTTACACAACATTTAAACTAGAACACGAGTGGATGTCGTGCAGAGGAGAAAAGGATATTCATACATAGAAATTGTTCGCGATATTTTGAAACTGTTGGATAGACTTTTCACTTCTTGAAAACTTGTAGACATGTCTGAATATCTGTATAATATTGTGTTATAGACAAGGGAGCGAAGCATTTTCCTTTTTTTAATGTTTGGATAAGTCGTTAGGAATATAATTTCAGCACCCACGTCCGTGGTGTCACTGTAGCTTTCTCGCTTCCCGAGCACGGGGTCCCGGGTTCGATTCCCTGTGGGGTCAGGGATTTTCACCTGCCTCGAGATGACTGGGTGTTTGTGCTGTCCTCATCATTTCATCATTATTCACGAAAGTGGCGAGTTTCGACTGAGCAAAGGCTGGGAATTTGTACGGGTGCTGATAACCGCGCACTTGAGCGCCCCACAAACCAAACATCATCAGTACCCACGTCGCCGGGCACCTGAACTGTGTGCTCCTACAGGAGAGTCAAAGTCAGTATTGAATCACGTTTTTAATAACACCATGTTTCCGCGCGTGATGCACTATGATATATATTTGATTAGTTCTTGAGGAGAATAAGTGGATTACCGATTACAAAATGTACGATGCTATTTAAAGAAGACGTGCCGCTATTTATACCTTCATAAAGAGGGAAGTTACAAAAAGGCACTCACGTTGCTTAATATTCTACTGGTAGCTAAAGAAAATTTGCTCAATATATTTTTCTTTTTCTTGAGGATTAAAAGAAAATTGTGTTATTTAGATAAACGGGGCAGCTTCTGTGTGCTGTTCTACTAAAGAAAACATGAAATACGTTTTGCCGTAAATCATTGTCTATGAAATAAGAGGAATTTTCAAGAAGAAATAGTTTTACTGTTAATCCCATAGAACTACTGTCATTGTACAGATTGTAACACAATAATGTTTAAAATAAAAATATGGCATTTCAGTCTTTGATCGCAATTTTTTATTTTCAATGACTGAGGCTTGCTGCCCATCTTCAGATCTCTTAGACAAAGTTAAAAACATAATTAATCAGAGAGATACATTTACTGATAAAATATCGTAGTTTACAAAAAGAAGAAATTTTGGGATATGTTAAATGCCAACATACCATATATTGCACTTACAGAGTAACTTGACAGTACAGAACTATCGGTTCACTGTCATAACTAAAGTGAATTTTATCTGTTAAAAGCTTATGTCGCAGTTTTGGCGAAACCTGATTGGAAACAGTAAAAAGTGCCCTCTACCTATAAGAACTCTGCATATGTCATTTTTTTGCCGTACTTATTAATGGCGAATATACTTTTTAATAAAACTATTTTTAGTGGGCCATAAGCCGAAATAATTTACACTCATGTAAAAATTCTTTATAGAGAAACTTAAAAATATAATTAGAATGTAGATATTCTTTCGAAAATGTGCGTTTCCTCTTCTTTGTAGTGATTGGTGGTGGAGAGAGTTTCCGTACGTCAGAATGTATACAACGCCACGGCAAGTCCTCTTCCGCTGCGCCCAATTCACCTCGCCGCCAGTAAGCTGAGAGCAGTTCCGCTGCAGCTTGTTCTTACTGGAGTTTCTTAGGTAGAGAGCACTTTTCACTGTTTCCAATCAGGTTTCGCCAAAACTGCGATATAAGCTTTTAACGGATTAAAATTTACTTTAGTTATGACAGTGAACCGATAGTTCTGTTAAAATTTACTTTAGTTATGACAGTGAACCGATAGTTCTGTACTGACAAGTTACTCTGTAACTGCAATATATGGTATATTGGCATTTAATACATTCCAAAATTTCTTCTTTTTGTAAACTACGATATTTTTATCAGTAAATGTATCTCTCTGGTTAATTATGTTTTTAACTTTGTCTAACAGATCTGAAGATGGGCAGCTAGCCTGAAGCCGGTCATTGAAAATAAAAAATTGAGATCAAAGACTGAAATGCCATATTTTTATTTAAAGAACGATCGCGAAATTCCCATTAAGACAATCATCTCTAGTTTTGATAAACAATAATGTTTATATGAATGGTACCTTATCGACATAATTAACGTCATCCAGGCTGAGGGCCGGCCGCGGTGGCCGTACGGTTCTAGGCGCTGCAGTCTGGAGCCGCGCTGCTACTACGGTCGCAGATTCGAAT
The DNA here is from genome assembly GCF_023897955.1 of Schistocerca gregaria. Classification (NCBI taxonomy): domain Eukaryota; kingdom Metazoa; phylum Arthropoda; class Insecta; order Orthoptera; family Acrididae; genus Schistocerca; species Schistocerca gregaria. The sequence goes on along the minus strand of NC_064920.1, from coordinate 856,723,838 downwards.
CGTGTCTCGGGCATGGATGTGTGTGATGTCCTTAGGTTAGTTAGGTTTAAGTAGTTCTAAATTATAGGGGACTGATGACCACAACAGTTGAGTCCCATAGTGCTCACAGCCATTTGAACCATTTGAACCAGGCTGAGGATTAGTAGTTTAGCCATACAAGCAGAGAGAGACCGGTGATTCTTATTAGACAATACGCCGTCGCTTATTTCAGATTATTGTTCCATCCTTGGTTAACATGACGTTTTACTTACTTTCTTCATTTCTTAATTTTTTTATTTTACTTATTTTTAAATGTCCGACTGAGGTCATGTGTAGGAGGAAGGCTGAAGTGAATGAGGTGTCATCTTGATTGGGGCTTACTACGGTTCTACAACATGATTTCGAGTGAAGGCTAGGACGCTTCCTTTGAGAGCCTGTGAGGTATTTATATGAATTTTATGTGTCTCACAAAGGCTAGGTGCGATTCTCACTTCAGTTCTTCTTCACCTGCTGCTTCGACTGCAACGACACCCAATTCGACGTGCCGTTAAACCCTTTCAATGTCAGAGAGAGCTGGTGTGTGCGTCGTTCTGCAGAGACGAAACACATCTGTTAACACCTCTTTGTAGAACTAAACAACTTTGAATGATGACGCTTGCCCAGAAAAGGTGAATACGTCTCAGAGATGAAAAGATATGAATAGGCGCTAAAACGCCGTCACGGCTCGCTCTCGTATTGATATCACAAAGCGCGGCGTCGCCTGCCTGGCAAAAACAGCGCAGCGTCGAGGACACGGAGCTGGAGAGGCGCTGCTCGGTCGCTTTCATAGGGAGAGGGCCACAGGGGGCCCGCGTCGGCCGCCAGAGGCGCGCGTGGGCGTGTGCGGTGGCGGGCCAACAGCGCACAAGCGACTCTCCCGCTTGCGGTTTGTTCACCAGACGGTGTTGCCACGTGCTGGCTCCCCCATACTACGTGTTTCCAGCATGTGCTAGGTCACAGGTGCGGCGTGGCACTATACATCGACCATTAGGAAGCTAAAAGATTCAGCGTGATGCTTAGTGGCCTCGAGCCCTACATGACATGTTGAAAGTTAAATTCGTGTTCTTAAATGTGAGGTTGGTATCTCAGACACGTGTAGAACTTAATTTAAATATCGAAATATGTAAGTCTCAGTGCAGAGCTACAGAATTACGAGAAAATTTATTTTTCAGTGAAAATACACGGTGCTACCACTGTACAATGCGAAATCCACACTAACCAGTAAATCAAGCAATTCGGCTGCGAGCAGGCAGTCCGTTTTCAATGTAATTTACATACGTCAACTGACTGCAAAACAAAATATCTTACAAGGAGACGGCACGACCATGGGGTCCGGGATTTGTCCGAAATTTTGTGTGGTGAAAGAGGACCCCTAACACCTCACGTGGGTAAAATATTAGGACGCACTACTTGGAAAATCCAGAGAAAAATCGATCCAAAGTTTCTTAGGTGCCTTATGAGTATAAAATGTTTGTCCACCGCCGAGCAGCCGTCTGGCCTACTCGGTTAGCAGTCGGACCCTTATGCCAGAGGTCTCGGGTTCGGTTCCTCCTCTGGACCTTTCTTTTTTCTTCTATTGCTTGCAAAATTGCAGCGCATTGTTACAGAAAAATCGTGAAATTAATTCCCAGAAAGACTGTATAAAAGTTCATTCTATAATTCACCATCAGTTATTGTCGTCACCAATATTCCGAGACATGATTCAATATGCCTGGTTTGGCTCAAAATTATCAGAAACTAAAAACATTTTCGTAAATGTTAATGGGGCATATTTTTGTACAGATTTATTGCAAACGCCCTGTGATTGTAAAAAAAATCCGCTTTTATATGTTGCACAAGATGTCGCAAAAATTATTGCTTTGTTTGTTTTTGCGATAATTACCACTGCGGTTCTTGTTCATAATTATTATATCTATAAAAATTAAATGTTTCCCAATCGAATTTGTTATTCTGATTAAAAACCCAATGATTCCCCTTATATACTTTACAATGAAAAATGGAAAACCCACCGCCATGAATTGTGTTATTGGACGAAAAGAAAATAATTTTTATTCAATAATGTAACTAATTTGTTAAAGATAATGTACGTTTGGGAAACTTTCTGAATAATTGGTGCACTAACAAAAGAAAATAAAACAGAAGAAAAAGAAGTGCCAGAGGATGAATAGAACCCGACACCTCTAGCGTAAGAGTCCGAGCCCTACACGTCTTTTTTTTTTTTTAAGTCTCATTTTGTTCATTTCCGTTCGTTGTATCTGTTCGAGGCGGACGTCGAAAGACACCCGTTTCAGTTCGTCGTTGACCAATTACCTCAGTTTTCTTTATTACAGACGGCAGCTAACCCTCTGACCGAACACGCTGAGTTACCGTGCCGGCAACATCTAGGCCGGAAGGCGGCTCGGCAATGGACTAACATTTTATACTCATACGGCACCTAAGAAACTTTGGATCGATTTTTCCCGGGATTTTCCGGGTAGTGCGTCCTAATATTTTAACCACGTGAGTTGTTAGGGGTCCTGTTACACTACACAAAATTTCGGACAAATCCCCGACCCCACGCTCGTGCCTTCTCCTTGTTAGTTTGATGGGCTTCCAGTGAAATTTTACCTGCGCTTTTGGCCGTTGTTGAGCGATACCTTTACCTCCCTTTTTAATGAAATGTTACAGGGTAGAGTAGTGCCGAAATTGTTTAAAGTGGGAAAAATTGTTTTAATCCCGAAACGCAATGGACCGACTGCCCCTGATAGCTTTCGCCCCTTTACTTTGTTAAAGTATGATTATAGGACTGTGGCGAGGGCAGTAAATAGTAGGATGTCGGCTTTGATGGACAAGATTGTTGCAAAACATCAAAGCTGCGTACCTAGTCGTACCATTCTTACCCCTATAGTCGAAAGTCGTGACATGGTTTCGGTTGTTGCTGTAATGCCCGTTCCTTGTGCCCTTGCTTTTCTAGACTTCGATAAGGCATTTGATCGTGTTAATCACGACTTTCTGCTTCGGATTCTGGAGGCAATTGGTTTCACTGTTGACACACTGCGAGTACTCTCAAATCTGTTAACGGGTATTTCGTTTTCAGTGGTTGTTAATGGCCAACTGACGCCCCCAATAAATTTCCGTATTAGTGTGCCTAAAGGAAACCCGCTGTCAGTGACTTTGTTTGTGTTGTCTCCATAGCCCCTACTACTAATTCTAGAATCCCAGCTGACAGGTTGGACGCTAGAATGAGATTTTCACTCTGCAACGGAGTTTGCGCTGATATGAAACTTCCTGGCAGATTAAAACTGTGGGCCGGACCGAGACTCGAACTCGTGACCTTTGCCTTTCGGGGGCAAGTAATCTACCATCTGAGATACCCAATCACGACTCACGCCCCGTCCTCACTGCTTCACTTCCGCCAGTACCTCGTCTCCTACTTTCCAAACCAGCTGGTAAACAGTGAAACAGTGACAGTGGAGTCTCAATATATGGTGTTTGACAGTGATGAAAATGAGGAGTAAGAAAACGTGTAAGTGGTTGCAGATGACAAACTGTGGAACAAAACAGTACCTGTAGAAATACGTCAGAAAAACCACGCCATGTGGTAAAAAGATGCGAAATAAAAGCCCACTGAAGATGCTGCAACTGCAGTGAAACATGTTTGGGCTAAAAAGCAAAATTGTGTTTTGCTAAAGGCGGACCCTGTCCAAAAACATACGTATTCTTAAAGCAAACACGGAAAAAAGAGCTTCAACCCCAAGATGAGTATGCTACAACTTCCACATCGCTTTCAGCGGGTTATACTCAATGTTGGTGACTACTTTGAAGGCCAGTAAAACTTTGAAACACGTATCTATTTTGTACGAGCTCTAAATAAGTAGTTGCCACTATTGAAGTTCCAACCCTCGTATTTCTTCTAACGAGTAAGCAGAGTTCACAAAAAGATCGCGATTACCGTTCCATGATTCCTGAGATTTTTTGCGCGTGGAATTTCTCATTACTCGTTCGATAATCACAGTGGTCAATTTTCCGGGAAAAAATGGCAGCAAGAGTTACTTCTGTTGGTACCTTTGCAGAACCAAATACTTCTTGAGTAACTTTTACAGAATCATTTCGTGTATTTTTAATGCCGTCAGTCTCTATCAATGTAATTTTCAAGCATATCAAACAACTTTTTCATCCCATATCTGTTTATATATTTGCTTCTGAAATGTTCTGTATTCTTAAATAGTAGTTCGAAATACGTAGTTTTATTACAATAGATTTTATTTTGCTTAGTCTTACTAAGAAGCGCACAAATCGTTCAGCTTGTGAATTTCGTTCTGTATGCACCAGGATCGTCGATGACGTTCGTTTCATACCAATTTAATACAATATTATATACAGGTGTTGCTCCAGAGCTTGCGTGTGCTTGGAAAAAAAGAGACAAGATTGGCAAGGAACTTTGGTATCATCCCATTTATTATTAATTTAGATGATACCATCATCTTCTGGTCGATGTAAATAAAGTCGTACTTGATGTTCAGGGGCGAGTCATTATCATCGTATGCGGTGACACACTGTGTAAAGATTCTGTAAATGTATTTGTATGATTGACATATAACACTATGAAGCTGGTGAACTTAACAATAAGCATTTACTCCATTATGTAAGCGAGATATATTTGAATGGTGCAGTATAAATACGAATGTATGCAGTGTTTCGAACCAAGCAGTGCTTGCCGATGTGGCAAGAGTTGTAGCAACTGTATGTGGTATTACCACTTTTCTATGTACGTCATTTTTTCTTTTGTTCATATTCACTTCCGGAACGTAAACAAATTATAAACGGTTAGTATGAATTCATTTTGAACCGTCGCATCAAATTTAAAAGAGGATGGTGTGAAAACGTGACGCATAGCTAAAGGTTTTAAGGAGCTGCAGAGAAATATTCTCGTCTTACGTCAACAGCAAATGTTTGTCATTTATACAGCGGACGCCGCAACGTGTGTGTACTCAGTTAACCGATTAGAGCGTACGTGTCGCTAAACAAAGCGGCTCCTCTGCGCGTTTGTTGCTTTTCAGGGAGCGTAATAACGGTCTTGATCAGCATGCGCCACTGTTGTGCAGGGGGCTGCGCTGTGTAAGCTTTCGGTTTACAGGTTTACGACGCGCCCGTCACTGATGTTTTATGCAAATAGCTGTGCAATCCTCTTCAGCTGCTAACGACCCGCCGTGCATATTTTACGACCAGAGCTGTACGCCATAGCACCATCACTGTAATGAAGCCAGCAAAGTGCGACCACGTCCCATTCTGACGCGAGTTTGCAATCCGGGATCGTGAATTACAATCCTGGGCAATATACTACTGCCGGCGGGCAGGCGTTGTCTTCTGTATGATCGTTTGTGATCGCTGATTTTAGCAGAGATTCCGTGCTGCAAGATAATACTGAGCGTGTTTCACAGCAACTTGATTATAGAATAACCAACAAGTATTGTAGATGCTTAAAATTACTAGTTCTAGTTATTACGGTGCACGAACATGAGTGCCAGGGATATGCAGTTTGTAAATGGTTCAAATGGCTCTGAGCACTATGGGACTTAACATCTATGGTCATCAGTCCCCTAGAACTTAGAACTACTTAAACCTAACTAACCTAAGGACATCACGAAACACCCAGTCATCACGAGGCAGAGAAAATCTCTGACCCCGCCAGGAATCGAATCCGGGACCCGGGCGCGGGAAGCGAGAACGTTACCGCACGACCACGAGCTGCGGACAGATGCAGTTTATACGTTGCCTCTTAGATACATTTTAAACTCACTTTTTCTGCATTGCAACATCAAAACGTTTGTTTTCATCTTCATCTATACGATGACTCTGCAGTTCGGAGACAGATCATCTGCCAGCGGGTACAGAGTACCTCTTGCAGACTACTTCTGTGATAATTCCACTACAGACCACCACGTGGGAAATATGAATACTTAAATGTTTCCGTCCCAGCTCTGATTTCTCTTTCTTGTTGCAATCATTTTTACATTCCTGCATATGAAGATGGAAGCAAACAAATTATTTTGGCATTTAAAAGGAGAAATTAGTGGTAGAAATGTTGTGAAAAGATCACCTCACAACGAAAAACACCTTTGTGTTAACGACTGCCACACCAACTCCCGGCCGCGCAGGATTAGCCGAGCGGTCTTAGGCGCTGCAAAAAAATGGTTCAAATGGCTCTGAGCACTATGTGACTTAACATCTGTGGTCATCAGTACCCTAGAACTACTTAAACCTAACTAACCTAAGGACATTACGAAACACCCAGTCATCACGAGGCAGAGAAAATCCCTGACTCGCCGGGAATCGAACCCGGGAAGCCGGGCGTGGGAAGCGAGAACGCTACCGCACGACCACGAGATGCGGGGTTAGGCGCTGCAGTCATGGACTGTGCGGCTGGTATCGGCGGAGGTTCGAGTCCTCCCTCGGGCATGGGTGTGTGTGTTTGTCCTTAGGATAATTTAGGTCAAGTAGTGTGTAAGCTGAGGGACTGATGACCTTAGCAGTTAAGTCCCATAAGATTTCACACACATTTGAACATTTTGGACCAACTCGCGTATATCCTTGACACTCCCTTCCCTATTTCGCGACAACACTTAAAGAGCTACTCTTTCGTAGTCCTCAATCAGTTCTGCACTGACGGAAAAAAATCACAACACCAACAACGGGTTGTGTGACACAAACGAAAATTGATGAGCGGGATTCTACATCTGAAAGATAATGCCTATTCAAATTTTGAGTCAGTCGCATAGGAGTGGCGCGAGTAGCACCATTACGAGGATGAAAATCAGTTTTGCTTCAAATACACACTGTAAAGGAGCGTTAGTTACCTTTCAGGTTGGATGTGGTGAGTTGATGTTACTCAAGAATTCCTTTAAGGTGACAAAGACGCCATTATCAACACCTGACTGGGTTTGATCGAGGACGCGTACGACAAGTTTGGTGTTGCTTCTGCGATACAGTTGAAAAACTGGCAGGAACTTAGCCACTGTACATGATTGCTTGCAGCTGTGTCACGAAAATCTCCTGTCACAGAAAGACCCTGACGGTCACGTGGCAGTATTAACCATCCCCGTATTGACCGACCAAGTGCAGTGGCAACGAAACTCCATCCCACAAATTGACATCCGGCACCTGTCCAACACGATGCATGCACATTTGCATGCTTGCATTCAATATTTTGGTGGTTACATCGGTTATTAACGTACCAGCATCTCTCATCTACAATGGATCTCTCACTCTTACATTTACCTGCGACCTTGCAATGTTAAAAACTTAAATATGTTAATTAGACAAATGTATCCCGAACTTTCATTACCCTACATTAATTAGTTTCTGTTTTTGAGACTATTTCCGTTAGTGTATTTGGTAAAGATCCCGCGCCGCGCAGCAATACTCCAGCAGAGGACGACAAGCGTACCACAGGAAATGATTTCAAATGATTTCAGTAACCGTGTACCTCTTCTAAGAGCTATGTCTTGAAACTACTGTATTTGGTTGTCTTCCCCCACTCCCCGTTCCTTCTCCTAAAAAAAAAAAGAAAGTTTAATGTGTGTGAAATCTTACGAGGCTTAACTGCTCCACTCTATTCTGGAGTATTGCTGTGCGATGTGGGATCCGCGTCAGGTGGGACTGACGGATGACATCGAAAAAGTACAAAGAAGAGCAGCTCGTTTTGTATTGTAGGGGAGATAGTGCCACAGACATGATGCGTGAACTGGAGTGACAATCATTAAAACAAAGGCGTTTTTCGTTGCGACAGGATCTTCTCATGAAATTTCAATCACCAGTTTTCTCCTCCGATTGCGAAAACATTCTGTTGGCACCCACCTACATAGGTTGAAATGATCATCGCGATAAAATAAGAGAAATCGGGGCTCGCACAGAAAAATTTAAGTTCATTGAACCCTCTGCCAGGCACTTTATTATGAATAGCAGAGAAATTAGATGTTGATGCAGATGTCGTATAAAGTTCTCCCGGTATTCACTATATCCAAACCCCTTCATCGACTACCACAGACTGCTCCAGATCACTCGCTTCCAGTCATCCCAGTAGCGTCACTCTTACACCACTTCAAGCATCGTTCAGCATTGACTACAGAGATCTGTGGCTCATAGGGGCTGCTCGACCCCAATCTTTTTAACCCCCTGCAGTCAGTAATATTTCTAGAGGACTGCAGATAGCACTTTGGAACTCACTAGTGATATCTTCCGCCGATTTCATGCGATTTTGTACAACCACCCACCATTCAAAGTCTCTGAGGTCTCCTGAACGACCGACTCTGCAGTTACTGCTTGTCTGCTGACATTACAATGTTACCTGCCTTCTTTTACATTAGCGGGACCGCCTCTCGGGACATCAAGTGGTCAATTCCGCGTTACAAAGGGCTGTATGGATACTTTGCATCAGATAATGTATGCTGATATTGGCTTCGGCAGTGATTTAATATGTTCCAGATTGTCCACCTGCCCGAAGTTCTGCCTCTCGTCTGGAAGTTTTTCACGAATAAATTACGGCACTCCAAAAATTAGGCAGCGGAATCGTCCAACAGGAAAGAAGTTCAAACCTTTAAATCTTCGCTGTTGCGTTGTCTGCCACAAGCTAATTTGATAGGTCTGCCACCTATATTCATGTCTCAGAGGCGTAACTAATGCCCACATTAGCTATAAGTACGTAATTGCATGATTCATACTGTAAGACAAGCAAATGCAAGTCGGATGACGTATTGCTTATATTTTTAAAAAAATGTTCAAATGTTGTGAAATCTTATGGGACTTAACTGCTAAGGTCATCAGTCCCTAAGCTTACACACTACTTAACCTAAATTATCCTAAGGACAAACACACACACACACGTCGGAGGAAGGACTCGAACCTCCGTCGGGATCAGCCGCACTGTCCATGACTGCAGCGCCCTTGACCGCTCGGCTAATGTCGCGCGGCCTTCTCCCTCCCCAAATTTTCTATGTTATATTTCCAATTTAAGTTGTTTAATTTTAATCCCTAGGTATATAGCTGAACCTACAACCTTTAATTATGTGTTATTTAACGGAATTGATTTACTAATTATGTGGAAGACTTGATACTTCTCATTATTTAAGTTCAACTGTCAATTCATACTACGCAAACACCTTGTGTAACTCGTTTCAAAATTAGGTTTGACTTTAGTAGGCGTTAAACGCAGCATCAACCACAAATAATCTCAGAATGTTGCTCAGGTTACTTTCCAAATCGTTTGTATAGATTAAGGGAACTCAGGCCCTATAAAATTTCCTTTGGGAACCCCAAATATTGTTTCGTTTCCAAAGGTATCTTCCCGTCAGTTACTTCGATTTGTGACATTCTGACAGGAAATCACGAATCCAGTTGCACGATTGAAAAGATGTCGCACAGGCACGCAATCTGATTAGAAGCTACTTACGGCGAATGGTGGTAAAATCCTCCTGAAAATCTACAAATACAGAATCTACATCATTTTGATCTGCAATATATGCAATGTCCCTAAGATAAGTAATTTTTCAATAGTGTCAGGAATAACGAAATAACGAAAGATGTTTGTCGTAATTATATTCAACTATAGAAAAAGTTAATTAAATATTGGAAAAAGTCTTAATAAGAATTTCCACTGAGCGATATAAGAAAAATGATATCTTCCCCAAGTAAGAGATTAATTCAAACGTTTAAAAAAATAAAGAAGATATGTGTAAAAATATTAAAGAGATCATTGCTGTTGTGGTCTTCAGTCCTGAGACTGCTTTGATGCAGCTCTCCATGCTAATATATCCTGTGCAAGCTTCTTCATCTCCCAGTACCTACTACAACCTACATCCTTCTGAATCTGCTTAGTGTATTTATCTCTTGGGCTCCCTCTACGATTTTTACCCTCCACGCTGCCCTCCATTGCTAAATTTGTGATTCCTTGATGCCTCAGAACATGTCCTACCAACCGGTCCCTTCTTCTTGTCAAGTTGTGCCACAAACTCCTCTTCTCCTCACGAGTTTTTTAATTAATGTTTGGGATTTATATTGAAACGGTAGTAACCGTAACTAATATTAGCAGTAACTACGATTAGTGTTTATAAAGTGTGTTGATAATATTCTTCTCGGGTATGCAGCCAGATCATAACGTCTTCATGACACAATATTTCCGCGGTCCAACTGGCCGCCATCTTCAGGTGAGAGTGCTGGTGCACGATCTCACCTGAAGATGGCGGCCAGTTGGACCGCGGAAATATTGTGTCATGAAGACGTTATGATCCGGCTGCATACCCGAGAAGAATATTATCAATTATTACGCCGGGAAAGCCTTCGTAGTCACATATAAAGTATGTTAATGTGTGTTGAGTCTGATGAAGTAATCTGACGCGATCCACTGTAGAGTATCGGACCTATCGATAGAATTTATTAGTGATAAAAGAACAGCGGTACCCGAAGTTGTCTCAAGAAGAAATATCTTAACGTATTGGAAACTTCAGTTGTGCTACATGAGTGCATATATTTCCTGAAAACAACTCCAAAACTATTTGTTGATATAAAGTTTACAACAACAACGTCCTGCATAACAGAATTAGATTTCGTGATAAAAGTCATTTAAAAAGTGCCAGGGGCACAAGGTTTATTTAGTTCATATTTATTACCAGAGCATCTCCTAGTTCCTAAACGTAGTACCAATTTACTACTTCCAACGTGCCTTAATTCTATTGACAGGAACTGTTAATTACATTCATGATCATTTCACGATTTATGCACGTACTGGTGGCTCACACCTGTGTTCTGTACTGCTACAGCAATGCGTTAACTGCGCGTAACCAAGAGGACGTAATCGTAATGAACAATCTTGGATTAAAATTTAGTCTTCCGTTGTGGCCGAGCGGTTCTAGGCGCTTCAGTCCGGAGCCGAGCTGCTCCTACTGTCGCAGGTTCGAATCCTGCCTCGGGCATGGATGTGTGTGATGTCCTTAGGTTAGTTAGGTTTAAGTAGTTCTAAGTTCTAGGGGACTGATGACCTCAGATGTTAAGTCCCACAGTGCTCAGAGCCATTTTGGATTAAAATTTAACTTTCTATTCGTACAGGGGACAAGATGTTGCTAATCATAAAGACAGGGCTGAAGTTTTGTTGACAGGTTAGTGTATCATCTCGCTGCGATATAGGAAAATTGGCAAATAGCTAGTTAAAGGTCACCTGACAAGTGGTCTTTCTTATGTTAAAATTTGTGACGCCTAATGCTATTGGTACGAGTTACGAAGACGTTGATCTTAATAATTACCAACCGATAAGAAGAAACAAAAAATAGTTTTTGGCGTAAAGCGACCTACAACTAGCAATTAATGGCATTAAATAATAATAATAATAGTAAAATATATGGATATCACCGTGTAATTGCTAAGCAGCTCCCTCTAGTGTGTACTGCTAGTGGGGCCGTTGTCAGAGACCAAGATGGCAACTAAAATATTATATAAGTACACGCAGGGGCACGAACTATACTCATGTTAACGGTACAAGTCGGTATACTGAAAGGCTTTTGCGTGGACGACCCATGAAACATTTTGTGAAAGTCCCTCCGGTTTTGCTGCCGGCAGCAAACCCGAAGACACTTTCAAGACTTATTAAGCCGGAAAAGCCTACGTAATCAGATACATGAAACAGGTTGCTGGAAAACTGAAAAAGATCGTTACCACATGATGGCACATAATTGGTAAATAGTGGAGATTATCATAATACATGAATGTTACAGTGCGCGTTATCAGTGACAAGCCATGTATTAAGTAAAAAAGTAATAGAAATATTAAAAAATCAATGTATAACTATTGCACAATACCCTATAGTGATACTACTAAGTACTAGAGGAGACGCTATTGCCATGGTGCGATGGTGACCAAAATGACAGATAGGAAATGAGAGAGAGACACACTGCGTCGCCGACTGTAACCATGGTAAAACTTCTAGTGGACGGCTTATAACATGTGTTGCTAGGAAATTAAAAGAAAGCGAATACACAGTGTTAACATATTACGCCGTACCGTTAGTAAATATTACCTACTGTCAGGTGATAATAAAAATAAGCTAACATAGTCTTCATAGCCGTTACACGAGCCAGTATTTAAAATTTACAGAATATTGGACGAAAGATTATTGTTTTGTTCTTTTTCTTATCGGCTGGAAACTATTAAGAACAACGTCTTTGTAAATCGTGCCAATGCCACTAGGTAACACTTCATCTCATTTCAATCTGTAAGCTCACTAATTGTAACAGAGAAAAGTCTACTTTTTCCTATGTATGTTTTATAATATGTAATTATTTACCTATTTATATATTCGTACCTAGTTTACGATAACTTACTTTGTACATTTCATATAACATCAATATCTCACATTTTGTGAAGCGTTTACCACTGGCTGGGGCTGACGCAATCCGTTTATGGCGTGAAATTGGTACACTGTTTAACCCTTGGCTCTGCAGCCATCAAATGTGTGTGAATTTCTAAGGGACCAAATCTGCAGCTATCGGTTAGCAGTTTGCGACCGTGTTGGTGCGTGAGGATCCAAAGAGCTGCCATCAGTAGCCAGATGGGTAAAAGCTACATCGCTACCTCATTTTACTTTCTTCCGACGCCATACAAACCAAACCTTCTATAGCTGTGCTACTCTTGCTACTACAGTGCTCATTTTTGAAGAAGACTTCTACACGAATTCCCCCAGAAGTTAAGTTGCATAGTGCTCAGAGCCATGCACGAATTCCAAATCGGTCAATAGTAAAATATCATTGCGATCTAGACTGTTGTTTTATCCCATATGTATCACCAGATCACCGTTACTCTGCTGGTACGTGTTGTCCAAATTTATGATATTGAACCGGTGATTCAGAGATATTACTCCATTGGGATTCGTGACACAACAACGTTGACAAAGTACGGATGCACGCGTCAGATCCAGCGTTGCGGTGCCAACATGTTGTTGGTGACATGGAAAGGAATCTGGAGGCCGGAAGCCGGAACCGCATCAAGAAATAGACAGTGTGGTAAAAGATGACTGTATCGGGGTAACAATTTAGAAGGTAACCCAAGGATGAGTACAGTAAGCAGGATGGAATGGATGTAGGTTGAAGTGCTTTGCAGAGATGAAGAGACTTCAACAGAATGGGAATGGGTGGAGGGCCATCTCTAATCAACGGTCAGAAGTATGCAGCAAGAACATCACTACTGGAAGTCCCTTTCACCTGATATCATTCATCATAATGAGCGTGTAACACCACTGACCGCATGCCCTGTGATTGCTTCGAACAATAGCTTAGAAATCACAACCGTCTGGCCACCACCACAACAACAACAATAGCATATAACACTGAGACAAAAGCGTTAGTTTTTTTATTTTCAAATGTAAACGTTAAAGAGTTTTCCAACCTGAACTGTTGCTGAACTACAGTGGAATTCAGATGAACCGCTAATAGCACGGCACCTCCTATCTCTTTTTAAGTCTCGTGCATCGTAATCGAATCGTTCAAACGCTAAGCAGTTTCCAGAGCCCCGCAGCCACTTATTAAAGCGAACAGCGTCCTGAGATGTTCAATACGACGCGCTGAGTCGCTCGATCGTACGGAATTGCGGTCGGATGTGTCTGCGAGCACGCTGCGAGCCTTCGCACAAAGCGGCTGCCCGCAGTGTAATGAGCGACCGTAAAACCGCACGCGTTATGCAGTGGACTGCAGCCGCTGTTTCAGCGCCACAAGTGAGCGGACGATAACGAAGGTACCGCTTGCTTTCACTAAAACTGCACGCCGCCGTATCCCACGAAGCACCCGCCTCGTTCAATCAGGAACCTCGAAAGGTTGGAGCATTTTTTGCCAGTAGGGCGAGTTCTGCACTGGAGAATAGGCAGCGAACTGCCACCGCCATGGAACAAAGGCACTTAGCGATTCCGCGCTTCGATGTTTAATCCGAGACTAGGGCTCCTACACACAGTATTTGGAATTTGGTCCGGGTGTAGGCTGCAATGAAGGTGATTTTTGCTCGTTTTGGAACCCAACGCTGTCGCTACTTTGGACAACAGAACTGCAGGGTCTATACCGCGAAGAATGAGGTCGTACAATGGCTAACAAAAGTCACAGCTATTCTGTAATCTGGAGACCGTTGGAAGGAAAGGCACTGCGAGGCACACGAGTCTGGGCCACGTTACAAGTAAAAACAAAACATGATTAGATGTTTTAGTAACTCATTACAACCATAGTTCACTTAGAAAAAGAGAGTAGATGGAAGCAGACTTGGTCTGTTATATACCTTCCGTCCATTCAGTTCCAAAACTAACGCCTGTGCAGTAGCTACGCTGGAAAATTGCACCGACAACTCTAAATTAATTTTCAAATTATGTATAAATGACCTACAAAATATAATCGGAAGCTCTTTGAGTCTATGAGGCCTTTCGCAGATCATGCTGTTGTGTAAAGGGGAGTCGCGACGCTAGAAAATTGTGGCGAAAACCCAGAAAGACTTGCAAAGGATAGACGCTTGTCGCAGGGAATTGCAGGTGATCCTCAACATAAACAAGTGTATCGTATTCCATGTACATGGACAAAAAGACCCGTTATTGTTTGATTGTGCGATTTCAGATCAAACACTGGAAGCAGTTACTCCATAACACATCTAAGAGTATGCGTATCGAGCGATTTGAAGTGAAACGAACACATAAAATTAATCGCAGGTAAAGCACATGTCAGACCGAGAGTCATTGGAAGAATCCGCACGAAGTGTAGTCCATCAGCTAAGGAGGTAGGTTACAAAACACTCGTGCGACCAACACTTGAATATTGCTCGTCACTATGGTACTGGATTGATAGAGAAAAAATAGAGAAGATACAAAGAAGACTAGCACGTTTCCTTACGAGTTCATTTAGTAAGCACGAAAGCATCTCGGAGTCTCTCAGCCAACTGCAGTGGCAGACGCTACAAGAGAGGTGTTCTGCATTAAGGTATGGTTTAAAGTTCCGAGAGCATACGTTCCTGGAAAAGTCAACGAAGGTATTGCTTCCTTCTACGTTTATTCGCGGTAAGACGACGAATATAAAATGAGAGAGATTCGACCTCGCGCAGAAGCTTACCAGAAAATTTTCTTCCCACTGACCAGTTCGAGACAGGAACAAGAAAAGGTAGAAATGGTTACACAAAGTAGCCTCCCCACACAGCTAAGGTGGCTTGAGGAATGTGCATGTACCTGTAGAGCTGGGGTGCGTCCGACGTCAGTTGTGAGCAGACAGTGTTAAGTAGTAGTCGTGGTGCAGCTCTGTATCAACGTTGTTGTGACACGAATCGCAGTCGACTAACATCTCTGAATCAAATATTCAATACAGTCTCTAGAAAGTTTTTAAAATGAGAAAAGCATTTGTACGGTATCTCACGCACAGCCTAACTCCCGGATGAAAACGACGACGCATGAACGCTTGCCATGACTCGACTGAGGCGACGAACGCAGACGATTCTTTTCCGGAAAAAATTATCGCGGGTGACGAGACTTAGCAATATGATCCTACCACATAACGAAGTAGCAAAGAGATTCACACGAAGAGTTAATGTTTTGACGAAATAACCGACGTCCATGACAAGGTGACGCGCAGGTTGAGAGGTACAGCAAAGAAGACGTTTCCGGGGAATTTCGCATGGTGTATGAACGTTCTGTGCATACCACCCAAGTGAGAGGATACTATGTAGAACGCCTGAAGCATTAAAACTAACATATAAAATTTTCTCATTATAAAAAAAAAATCTCACCTCTAAAGGTTTTGAACTGACGGCGCACGGCAGAATTCCAGTATTCGACTACAGTTACGTATAGGAAGCTAGAACTGACATCTTATTTCTCGATGGAGGTGACGGCAAGATTTTCATAAAGAACTGCCGCAATGAGTTGTTATGCTGATTCATTGATCACAACTGCTCCCCAGCGACACATAACGCAGGAAAATAACAAAGACGGGACATAATGTGCGCATATCTTTGTATTTGCCACAGTTAATCTGCTCTACTCGCCTGCTGCAAGGCGATCTGGGTGCCCAGAAAGATTGTTTCTGTCAGATACTCATTATACTGTATTCTCGAGGTGTAAGGGGTGTGCCGGTCGATGTGGCCGTGCGGTTCTAGGCGCTTCAGTCTGGAATCGCGTGACCGCTACGGTAGCAGGTTCGAATCCTGCCTCGGACATGGATGTGTGTGATGTCCTTAGGTTAGTTAGGTTTAAGTAGTTCTAAGTTCTAGGGGACTGATGACCTAAGATGTTAAGTCCCATAGTGCTCAGAGCCATTTGAGCCATTTTTGTAAGGGGTGTAATCTGTAACTAAGCGTACAAGTCTGAAGTGTAGCCAGAAGCTTAGGGACTAGTCAGGAAGAATCAATCAGCAAAGAAGTCGGAAATGGAAGTACTAAGGAATGAAGAACTACGCTTCAAGTTCTCTGAGACTATAGATACTGCGATAATGAATAGCTCAGTAGACAGTTTATTTGAAGAGAAATAGACTTGTCTAAAAAGGGTAATGGCAGAAGTAGGAAAGAAAAAGGCAAGTACAAGTAGGGTAATTGCGAAGAAACCTTGGATAACAGAGGAAATATTTCAATTGATGGACAAAAGAAGGAAGTACAAAAATGTTCACGGAAATTCAGGCATATAGAAATACAAGCAATTAAGGGTTAAATAAACATAAAGTGCAAGAAGCAAAATGGCTACATGAAAAATGTGAAGAAATCGAAAAAGAAGTGATTGACTCAGCATATAGGAAAGTCAATACAGTTTCGGTCAAATTAAAAGCAAGGGCGGTAGATAGTTCAAATGGCTCTGAGCACTATGGGACTCAACTGCTGTGGTTATTAGTCCCCTAGAACTTAGAACTACTTAAACTAACTAACCTAAGGACATCACACACATCCATGCCCGAGGCAGGATTCGAACCTGCGACCGTAGCAGTCGCACGGTTCCGGACTGCGCGCCTAGAGCCGCGAGACCACCGCGGCTGGCAAGGGCGGCAGAATTAAGAGCCACTGGCGATTTGACTGTTGAATGCAGAAGGGAGAGCAAATAGGCGGAAAGACTGCATTGAAGGCCTCTATGATGGGGAGGACATAGTAAAATGATGATGATGGTGATGATGATGATGATATTTGGTTTGTGGGGCACTCAACTGCGTGGTTATCAGCGTCCATGTGATACAAGATGGAACAGGAGTCGACAGGGAAGGCATAAGACATACTGTTCTAGAATGAGAATTTAAAAGAGCTTTGTGTTCCTTAAGTTCAAATAAGGCGTGAGGGATGGATAATATTTCATAGAGATTTCTAAAATAGTTGGGGGAACTAGCTACAAAACGAATATTCAGGTTAGAGCGTAGACCGTATGAGACTGGCGATGTATCATTAAAGTTTCGGAAAAAAAAGTCGTCCACACAGTTTAGAAGATAGCAAGAGCCGACTAGCGCAAGAGTTATCACACAATCAGTTAAACAGCTCATGCATCCACGTTGCTGACAAGAATAATACACAGAAGAACTGAGAAGAAAATTGTGGTTCTGTTAGGCGACGACCAGTTTGGCTTTAGGAAAGGTAGTCCAGACCCTGCGGGTGACAATGGAAGCACAGCTGAACAAAAATGAAGACATGTTCATAGGATCTGTCGACCTGGAAAAAGCGTTCACATTGGAAAAAATTGGAAATTTGTGGTAAGGACTATGGAACCAAACTGCTGAGGTCATCGGTCCCTATGCTTACACACTAATTAATCTAACTTAACCTGACATACGCTAAGGACAACACACACACCCATTCCCGAGGAAAGACTCGAACCTCCGATGACGGGAGTGTCAGATTGCTCTTGGATGTTCTAAATTCTGAGAAAAGTAGGGGTAAGCTGTAGGGAAAAGAGGGTAATATACGATATGTACAAGAGCCAACAGGGGAACAGTATGACTGGAAGACCAAGAACGAAGCGCTAAGCAAGAAAGATGTAACACAGGGATATAGTCTTTCGCCCCCACTGTTCAATTTATACATCGAAGAATCAATGGCGGAAATAAAAGTAAGGTCTTGAGGAAGAAATAGCTCAGAATGTAAGTTTGGAACACAGTATTGTATCGTAGACATGGACTGTGGGACAACCGGAACAGGAGAAAATCGAAGCATGTGCAATGTGGTGCTACTGAAGAATGTTGAATAAGGTAAGGAATGATTAGATTCTCTACAGAATCGTCCAAGAAAGGAACACAAAGGTTGCTTCCGTAAGAGCGTGCAAAAATTTAACAGGACACAGGGAATGCTGCAATGAATAATTTGAGATTGGGAACATGGGGTCGGAGAAGCCAGCTTAAGGAGATAATAGGAATAAAATCACATTTCTGTATACTTTTTTATTTACGTTCGTTACAGTTAGCTGCAAATACTGTCATTGGCACAACGAACGTACCATCTGTGTTGAAACTGACGGCGATACAGCTCAATGCAAACGTGACATCGGCGAACAAGATTCTGACGCATCTTGACAAATATCCGTGATGTGTTTCGAATCACATCGCAGGCAGATACATTTCCGGAAATTCCTTGTTTCCTTGCAGGAAATAAAGAATATACAAGTAAATAAACAGCACAGTACCTGTAAACTTTTACGTACGTTAGTTGTAAATAAGCTGGAAGACATTAGCGCTATACAAAGTGGTAGACAAGTCTACTTCGATATCTTAAAACGGCTTCTCCGACCACAGATTCCCTACCTCAAATTGTTCAATGGAGCATTCTCTATGTCCTGTTATATTTTTGCACGCTGTTGCCGAAATACCCTGCATAGTAAACACTGACAAGAAGAAAAGACAGCATGATAGGACATCCATTAAGGTATCAGGCAAAGATTTCCAAGGTACTAGACGGATCTGCAGAGGGCAAAAATAGTAGAGAAAGGCATAGGTTGCAATCTATTCAACAAACAACTGAGGACGTTAGTCTGTGTTGAAAAGGTTGGTACAGGAGGGGAATTCGTCACGGGAGCCAGTCACTATATACAGACATTTTTTACGAAGGAATTTTTCGAAAAATGGGGGATGAAAGTTGTTTGTTTTTGAAAAATGTCACTCTTGTTTTTGAAAAATGTCACTCTTGAGGCACTTATGAAGCTAGGACTACGCAAAGTGGTACTTGGTTTTTCGATCAGAAATAAAGAAATGAATGTTTCAGAATTTTTGGAAATTTAACCCTATGGGAGTGAAATAGTGGGTGAAAGCATTTTTTTGTAAATATATCTGTATTAAGGAGCTACTAAAGTATTTTTAAAGCTACATCTATGAACACTGATATTTGAATTCTGGGTTACAAATAAAATACATGTTTCAGGGCTTTTGTAAATTGCACCCTTAAGGGAGTGAAATAGGAATGAGATTTTTTATGAATTTTTTTATTTTTAAGGCATTTTCAAAGCCAAGTCTAAGAAAATTTAAATTTGGATTCTGAGTTAGCAATATGAAACAGGCGTTCCACTGTTTTTGGAAATTCAACCACTATGGAGATGAAACGGGGGATGAAAGTTTTTATAGAAATACTTCACTGTGCAAACATTTTTAAGCTAAATCTGTGAAATTTTGTACTTTGATTCTCTGTTGGAAATAAAGCATAACCATGTCACTGTTTTTGGAAATTCGACTACTAAGGAGGTGAAATAGAGGGCGAAAGTTTTTAACAAATTATTTCATTGTGAATGCATTTTTAAAGCTAAATCTTTGAAAATAGGTGTTTGGCTTCTCGCTTAGAAACGAAAAAATACGTGTTCAACATCTAAAGGGGTGCAGTACGGTCAGACTGACTCACTGACTCAGCGTTGTCCAGCCCAAATGCGGGTAATGTACTATGAACAGCATAGTGAACGCATTAGAATACGCAAGATACACTCGAAGCCAACACCCGTCATAATACAAGTTAATATGCCAACTAGCACCGCAGATTATCAAAAGATTGAAAGAATATATGCTGTGATAAATGAAATTATAGAGATAACTCGTTTAGCTCTCGCTTCTTCGCACGCGTAGATATGTTTTTGTTTTTATTTAATCGAATTGTTATGTTGCTTACAAATTTCAACGCCTTCTAAGCTTAGATGTCGTCTAGGGTACAATCGATATGGTCACGAACTCAGGAGGGGCGCTGCAGGTGATATCGTGCTGTTAGCGAAGGCACTCGCGTCGGTCGTCTGCTGCCATAGTCTATTAACGCTAGATTTTGCCGCACTGTCCTAGAGGATACGTTCGTCATACGTGTCACACAGATTTCTGCGGTTATTTTAGGCGGTGTTGCTTGTCTGTTAGCACTGACAACTCTACGCAAACGCCACCGCTCTCGTTCGTTAAGTGAAGGCCGTCGGTCACTGCTTTAACCGTGGTGAGAGGTAATGCCTGAAATTTGGTATTCTCGGCACACTCTTGACACAGTGGATCTCAGAATATTGCATTCCCTAACGATTTCCGAAATGGAATGTTTCATTTGTCTAGCTCCACCTGTCATTCCGCGTTCAAAGTCTGTTAATTCCCGTCGTGGAGTCACAATCACGTCGGAAACCATTCCACGTGAATCACCAGAGTACAAATGACAGAGCTACCAATGCACAGCACTTTTATGCCTTGTGTACTGGATAATACCACCATCTGTATATGTGGATATCTCTGTCCCATGACTTGTCACCTCAGTGAAATCCTGTACTCTCCTAAACATACAGCAAGCCCTGCTTTTCATTTCATCGCACTTCACCAATATCCATTATATTTTACTTCAACCTTTATATTTCCATTTCTAAATTCTCTAATCTCCTTACCCAATTCAGAGACCTAATACTGAAACCTCCGACCCGCAGAACGTGAATTTTGTTTCTAGTGGTAATATCTTCCTGAGTAGTCTCCGTCCAGAGATCATAATTGAGGGCTATTTAATCTCTATAATATTTTACCGAAGTGGATGACACTATCAATTAATTGTACAACAGATCTTCATGCCGACGGTAAATATGATGGTTGTACTTTTCTGCTACTTTCAACTTTTAGTAATCCCAGTACAGCAAGTCTATGTTGGCTAATGTTACAAGGACAAATCAATTCACCCTCCAGACCGTCGGCCCTGCAACTACTAAAAAGGCTACTGCCACTCTTCAGGAATAACATCCAAGGTTTGAGGCAATAAAAGTGGCCCAGACATTTTGAAACCATATGTGACAGCATTGAAGGAGAAAGAAAAGACTTACAGCTACTTCCAACAGGATGGAGCAACTCCCCATACAGCTGGTCGAACGTTGGAGGATACTTACACAATCTTCACACCTGACAGAGTTGTTAGCAGAGATAACTCTGGTCGCCGCTGTAGCTGGCCACCGAGGTGACCTGATCTGTCGACGTGTTATTACATTATGGTAGGAGACCTCAAATCTAAGGCGTATCGCAGCAACCCTCATAGTTTTCAAGAACAACATCAGAACATTTCAGACGATATTGCAGCAATTCCAGCAGTCTGGTTTTGAAGCTTCCTGGCAGATTAAAACTGTGTGCCGGACCGAGACTGGAAGTGCAGTACCATCTAAGCTACCCAAGCACGACTCACGATCCGTCCTCACAGCTTCAGTTCTGCCAGTACCTCGTCTCCTATCTTCCAAATTGCACATAAGCTCTTATCCTTTCTTCCAGGAGTGCTAGTTCTGGAAGGTTCGCAAAAGAGCTTCTGTGAAGTTTCGAAGGCAGGAGACGAGGTAATGGCAGAATTGAAGCTGTGAGGACGGATCGTGAGTCGTGCTTGGGTAGCTCATGTTGTATTATGTTGCGTGGCCCCTTTTACGTTGTGTATGGTTATTGTGGAAAGTGAAATTGATCCTAATCGGTGTTGCCACTTTCTGCTTGTTGGCAATTGGGGGCGGAATCTGCACGGTTGTGGGGTGCTTTATGTAGTCGTCCTTTGTGCTGAACAGCATTCTCAAATGAAGCCAAATTCCTCTATGTAAAAGACATCTATATGATGTATATTTATGTATATCTTATAGAGTAAAGAAAATTTAGTACCATTTATACTATTATTCACTGATGGAATTTCAGTATATTATGTACATATATATATATATATATATATATATATATATATATATATATATATATATATATATATATATATATATATATATATATGGTGATTCAAAAATGCATGTAAATATTTTAAGGGCGTATTTGTGAGGTAAATATAAGACAAAAATGTCCTATACAATTTTTGCTGTACTTGGCTTATTACAGAGTTATGAACAAAACATGATAATACATTCAATACAACGTAAAGTATTTACTTCCCAGAGTTCACAGTTTAATTACAGTGCATTTGGACTAAAAACGCAAACTGGTAAATAAACGTGACGTAACAAACTGAAACAATTCCTCGCGAATACTGTATTACTTTAGTTCCTGTTGATTGAACTAAATCGATGCAAAATAACTAAGGAAAATACGTGAAGAATTTATAGACTGTACTGTACTGTATTTGCACAAATCTTAATGCAAAGCATGTTCAAAATGCTGTCCCTGAACTTGCAGACAGACCCGTGCTCGTCGCCGCAATGATCTCTGCACATTACACAGTCCGTTCAACTCTCCACGAATAATTTCACAACCACCTTCAATTCTTTGTTGTAGCACTTCTCTGTTCGGTACTGCAGAAGAATACACCAATGTCTTTAGTCGGCCCCATAAATAAAAGTCTAAAGGGTTCAGGTCAGGTGATCTGGCTGGCCAAGCAATTGGTCCTCCGCGACTTATCCATCGATGTGGATACGCATCATTGAGGTACGCCCTTACGTTGCGGCTGTAATGGGCAGGAGCACCATCGTGCATAAACCACAAGGTGGCTCGTGTTGCAAGAGGGACATCCTGTAACAATCCAGGCAATTCCCCCTCCAAAAATTCGCGGTAAGCGTGCCCAGTCAGCCTTGGAGGTAGAACACGAGGTCCGAGTAAGTCATTCCCCACAATACCACACCAAATGTTTATGGAGAATTGATGTTGATATCCACGCACAATTCTCGCGCCAGGATTCTCGACAGCCCACTGGTGCATATTATGCGAATTGATTACACCCGCATGAGTAAACATGGCCTCATCTGTGAATAATATCCGCCGAATGAACATTGGATCATTCAAATGACGCTCTTGTAACCACTGGCAGAATTGATGACGGCGAGGATAGTCTGCAGGTGTCAATTCGTGCACTTTGTGCAGGTGAAATGGATGCAACTGTTGTCTCCGAAGCAGCCGCCATACAATAGATTGTGGAAGTCGTACAGCTGCACTAATTTGTCTCGTACTGATGGCTGGATCTTGGTCTACCAGGTCCAAAACATGTTCCTCGACGTTCACTGCATGCTCAAGTGGTCGACCTGAATGTGGCCCAGGACGAATGCCATACTCCCGCATACGTCTGTCCACAGATACAAACGTCTGATGACTTGGTAACCGTCGTCTTGGAAACAGCTCACTGTACCTTCGTCTTGCTGCAAGTGCGTTTCCATCTGCTGCACCATACACAAGGTGCATATCAGCATACTCACTGTTTGAGTACATCATGTGCACGAAACCTGTAGCCTTCCGACGATGAATGAACGACAGGAAGTACGTTTCCGTTACCAACAACATCAGCGCCATCTTCTGTACAGTAGGAGTAAACAGCAATTGCAAACACAAACAAACACTATTCATGCAGTTTCGAATCAACTGTTGGGAGATACGTATGTGCATTACGTACCAGAATATGGCATCCTGCTGCTTGCACTGACGCCGTTTTGATACGGACATGACTTTCGTATTTTAACGATAACTCTGGAATTAAACGTTTATGGAAAAACATTTATAGAACATTTTTGTCTTATATTTACCTCACAAATACACCCTTAAAATATTTACATGCATTTCTGAATCACCCTGTATATATATATATATATATATATATATATATATATATATATTGAAAATTTGAAATAAATGACGGAGCCTATGTATATATAAGTGTAAATTATTAAAAAGAGTGTTAGTGCATCTTCCAGTTCTGATTTTTAATGATAAATGCCAACTCTCTTGCCTTCCTGCAAGTCTTATGAATAAATATATAATTAGAAAATAAAAATTAAGAAAAAAGATGGTAGAGCACTTTCCCATGAAAGGCAAAGGTCCCGAGTTCGAGTCTCGGTCTGGCACACAGCTTTATTCTGCCAGGAAGTTTCATATCAGCGCACACTCTGCTTCAGAGTGAAAATCTCATTCTGGAGTCTAGTTTTGATCCGCGTTCAGCAACTTGCTGGCACAACCCAAAAGAGTGTTTTTTTTTCAACATATGCTACAGTCGAGTTAGTGCTGTATTTCCTTTCCTCTGCTGTGTTTCTTTGTACCAGTAACTCTGTTCTCCAGATCACTTTTATTTGCCCTACACTGTATTTGTCGGACCTCTCCACCAATTATACTCCGTTGTCATTGCACCTACTGCATGACTCTCACTAAGGCACGGAATCCACCCCATGTCGGCAAGTTTTGTGGTTGATTGGTGGGGTAGCAACGATACAGGGAGTAAACCGGAAGCGACTGATATTAGCGATTGTGAGAAAGAGCAGATTCTTATGGCCACGGTGTTGGAAAAAGCATCTGGGAAACGGCGATGCCATCGTGAAGATCACTAGAAAGTGGTTGAAGGATGGTGAAACCGCAAGGTGTTTGGCGTTCACGCTTTATCACAGAACATGAAGATCAGCCTTGTGACAGATCTGACGACATGATACAATGATGGCTGGGACACAAATGTTTAGGAACACACTATACCGTGCACATTGTTGAACATGGAACTCCGCAACAGATAAGACCTATGTCTTCCCATGTTAACATAAAGGTATTATCAATTACGAGTGGCATGGGCACGGGAACATCGTGTTTCATAAATGGAAACATGGCACTTAGTTGGGTAAATCATGTTCCTTGTGCCTGATTGCACAATCACCTAGGCGAACAGCTGCTTTTAACATGTACTGTCCCACAGATGCAAGGTGATGGGAACAGCATTATGATTTCATGGTCATTTAATTGGGACTGCAGGTGCTCTGTGGTAGTGATCGAAGCCAACATGAGAACATTATTGAGGAACATCTGCATTCCTCCATACTTGATTGCTCCCCAGACGATGATGCAATCTTTCATCAGAATAACTTTCCGTGTAACAATGCCAGAATCGAGCAACAGTGGTTTGAGGAGCTCATAATGAACTGACGTTGATGTCTTGGCCACCATATTTGCTTGATGCGAGGCTGATTAAACACGCCTAGGACAGTATCGGGCTCCAACTCCGCGCCCACAATCCATTGTCTTGTAAATTACGGAAACTAAATGGCTCTGAGGTCATCAGTCCCCTAGAACTTAGAAGTACTTAAGCCTAAGTAATCTAAGGACATCACACACATCCATGCCCGAGGCAGGATTCGAACCTGCGACCGTATCGGTCGCGCGGTTCCAGACTGAACCGCCTAGAACCGCTCGGCCACACCAGCCGGCTTAGGGAAAGTGGTTGATCTGTGTGTTGATGTCTACTGACGCATAGCTCCAGAAACCAACCAAGCCACCTCATTCAGATTCGCCGCTGAAATGCGTTCCAGAGGAGGACAAACATATTTTTGAGCAGGTGGTCATAATATTTTGGTTCATCAGCGTAAACTTCTCACACAACCAATAATTATTCATGTAAGTAAAATACTAACTGTGTGACGACGCATCCACACCATTGAAAGCTTCAGAAGATGGTGAATAAGACAGAGGACACTCATTTGGATAGATGGGGGGAAATGCCTTTAGAGACAATAAACGGGACAATGGACAACAGAGGGAAGTCTCGAACAAGGAAAGAGGTTGTCGACAAGGATTTTGAAGAGATGTATAATGACAGGCTCCTGAATGGAAACAAGGAGAATTGTAGTGGAACCACGTGGAAGACGACTGTTACCGACAGCATGGTGACGTGTCATGCTACTGAATTCTGGAGCAAATCAGTGTGTGTCTATTTAGAGATGGCGGACACTGCTGCAGTAGGGTTGCTGCTTCCCTGCCTCGTTGTACCAGCATTTACACGAGGTCCGGGGACGCACACACACACACACACACACAAACACACACACACACACACACACACGTACGAGGAGCTTTAAGCGTGCTGGAAGAGAGACCATAAAACAAAGGGTGGACGTTTGCGGCCGAGCGTGGAGCGGACCACTCGGCTGGGCTGTTGCCGGCGCCGGTCTCAGCTGCGGCGCAGCCGGCGGCCGTGGCTGGTCGGCTAATGAAGGCGCAGCCAGCCTAATCTGCATTCCCGCGCCACCTGCAAGCAGGAGCAGCGGGCAGCGCCACAATGGCGCCCATTCACCGTACGGCTGCGACGCTGCGGGAAGGGACGCCGATAGTGGCCCAGCTGTCGCTCCAATGCTCACCAGCCGCTCCCGTGCGCTGAGGGAACGCCCTCACCAATACAGTCTACAGTATTCTTGGCATAAAGGTGCTATAAACTGAACTGTCACCAATTGAGCCAGTTGTAGACGGAAAACTATAAGCGACGTTCGTAAGTGTTACAACACATTTTTTTTCTGAATGCAGTTTGGTTTTATTCTGGATTCCAATACACCATATTGTTCCCTTCTCTTCTGGATAAAGAAAACCTATTTTCAACGTAATCACTTTGCGCCAATTTACTGGGAGTGGCTGTGTGTCCGCATGGTACCACTCTACTGGTCGACATTCGAGTAAAATTCTTGCTGCATCAACAACCTTCCCATCATCCACGTACTGCTTCCCATGGACTGTATCCTTCATTGCGCCAAAGAGATAGAAGTCGTAAGGTGCGAGAGCTGGGCACACAAATTTGAATACCCCAATTGGTGAACAAGTGTGTCAGCGCTACCAACACAGACGTCCAGCAAGGCGCTTTATTGTGATCCGTCGATCACCTCGAATCAGAATGCCGTCACGTTCCAACACCGCAGGAGTCACAGCTGTGTGCAAATAGCCGGCACGTGGGAGATTGGACACGTCTGCACAGCCTTGTTGCCATGATGACAAACGACTCACCACACTTTTGTTCACCGCCAGGTCTCTGTAGACATTCTACAAGCGTCTTTGAATATCTGCAATGCTCTGGGTTTCCATGAAAACGAACTCAGTGACAGGTCTCTCCTTGGAATGCACCTTCCTTACAGGTGCCTGTTTGATAGCTACGTTCAGTGCCGCCACCTATCGAAACTCAAACTATAAGGGCTGAAGCGGGAATACTCCACAATGTCCCATAACAAATTCCGCATTTTTTCAATCGAAGCTGGCCCTTTGTGTTTACAGTAAAGGTACTCAATTTTATGGCAATGATGTTCAGACTGGGCACTGCAGGATTTACGTTATTACTAGCGTTAGCGTCGTGACTTGCGGTTACACGGCGCTACTGGTACGGTGACCTACGGCAAAACTGGGAGTCCAAGGACCAACATCCTGCAGCGTGAACGGCACGCTTTGCTGTGATCTCAAGTGTGATCCCTGCTCTACTGGTGACAGGCGCTTTCGATTCAGCTGCTGTGATGCACGATGGAACTCCACATCGACGTTGCTCGTGATGTCACTCTGTTACTCTATAACACTGCTGGAGAAAAGACAGTCATTTGCCGATCGTTCCAAACTACGAGACCACCAGGGTCACCAGATTTGAACTAGTGTGATTTCCGGTTGTGGGGTTACCTCAAGAGCAGAATTTATCAATGGAACACTAATACACGTTGGAGGTTGAAGAGAAACTTAGCGAGAGAAGAAGCCATCATACCACCTGATATGCTTTGGCCATCAGTAGAGCAGTCTCTAGTGGGATTCAAACTGTCATGGATACAGATGGTCATCACACTAAGTAACGTTTATAGTCTTGATTGTAAACTCGTAAGCAGTTAACAAATATCACCCTTTCATATGGAAATTAAAGTGTGTTTTTTTCAATGTTTTATTCATTATTTCTCTTCCGCATGTCCTAAAAATGTTTCCATAGAGTTTCATTGTCCTACCTTCACTTGTTTTACGTGGAACTTACATTGGAGGAGAATGTAAGTAAAATGAACAACTGATAGTGTGTGACTTTAAGCTCGCGAATTTGAAGTAAATGATTGGAATCGTTGCTTCTGCACAGGCCTGCTGCAGCATCCAAACTGCTGTCGAGATTGTACTACTGTAGTAACTGAAGATCCATGTAATTTGCCAGCTGAAGATGGGTGCAAACCCGAAATGCATATTGGCGTAAATAAAAAAAACGCATTGAAAAGTGGCTGGTGGCCGTATTTTTACAGTGAAATATTATTGTCCACGGCCACGGAGCTCAACAGTCCAAATAAAATGGACAAATTGTTATACTTTTTTCTTGTCTTGTTTACATTACCAACTGCAACATCAGAACTGCCTCTCTGGTGTCCTCACCTTCCCGAAAGAAAAAAAAAACCGCCCTAACAGGCCATGAAGACCTAACGGTACTGACCGTCAGTCGTGTAATGGTCAGGCCAGGGGCGTCACTGGATGCGGATATGAACCGTTCTCCCGGCCGCATGTCAGCTTACGAGACCGTAGCCGCTGCTACAGGTAGCTTCTCCGTTTGCTTCACAAGGGCTGAGTGCACCCCGCTTGCGAACAGCATTCGGCAGATGGTATCGACACCCATCCAAGTGCTAGCCCAGCCCGACAGCGCTTACCTTTGGTTAACCAATGTTACCACTGCGGCAAGGTCGTTGATCTTGCCTTTCCGAAAGGCGAACGGATCGTCACCTAAAAGACGCTCGATTTTCTTTTACATTCTTCAGTATATTATTATTATTACTATCATTATTACTGTCAGTAATTTGGATACATAAGCTTTAAGCTGTTTGTTGAATAGTTCTCGCGTTTGTCTACCATTGCTATCTGCGGGTTTATGTGGATGATGTTTTTCTGAAAGTATGATAACATATTTCCCGACTCATTGGTCCTACACAACAACTTGAATAGTTGATAAGTTGCCACTTCTCCCAATGGTTTTAGAAATTCCAAAGTAAGGTTATTTACTCATGCTGCCTTATTTGATCGCTGGTCCTCCAAAGGACGATCCGTAAGTCGATCCCCTATGTATTGCATAGTGACGCTCGTGGAACCCTCCAATGTACTCTTTCCACCTCTCCGTTCCCTCCTCTGCTCTTAAAAGCTGAGTTCCGCTTGCACTCTTAACGTTGACATATATGATTTTAATTTCACCGAAGTTGTTTTCACTGAATCAGTCTTTCAGGCGACCAATTCTGTTTTAAGTCCTTTACATTTTTCCTACCGTCATTTCGCCTTGGATTCCCGCCAATTCCTAATTATTTCATTGCTAAGGGCCTATTTATGTATTCCTCAACTTTCCTGAATATTTTTGTACTTCCGTCTTTGGTCGGTCAACAGAAATATTTGTTGTTAATCAAGAGTAAATCGAGCAAACGTATAGTTGTGACGACCACGGCGGACAGAGCCATCACTCCGACGTCATCTCAGACGCCATCGCAATCTGTTCCACCGCGCGACCGTGGCGCGGGGCGCGGACAGCGGAGGGAGCGCCCGCGGGCGGAGGGTATTTAACCCAGTTCCCTCTGAGCAGCCATAGCGTACTGATATCCGTGCCGGCACGTTCACAGGAGCTCAGTCCGTCAGTTAACCTGATGATGGCGACATGTATGATCGCCGAAATATTGTGCCTGTTAGACACTCTAGACCTGCAGTACACGCGTGGATATTTTGATTATCAAATACGCCGGGAGAAACTCAAGAATAACATTTGTTCTGTTGCCCAGTTTTTCTTTACAGCTACCTTTCTTGTATTGATGTTTGTCTGTCCAACTTCTGTGATGGCTCTTTTTAGATATTTCAATTCCTCTACAACTTAACTGGCCGCTGTGATATTCATTACAGCAGTATCTACTGCCTCAGAGAACTTCAATCACACCTAATCATTTCTCAGTCTTTACTATCTGACTTCTTTGCTCAGATGTTAAATTGCAGCTATGCACTGGGTTCTTGAACGAGTATACAGTACCATTTCTTATTTATAGCTTTTTGTTCGAATAAAAGGTAGTGGTTTCTAAAGTACATTTTAAAATACATTTGCTTGTTTCATAGCAGCGGTATTTGCCAAATATCTTTTACCATAATTTATATACAAATAATTTTAGTGTTAATTTCTAGCTCCTACAGATTGAAGTAAATAAGCCAAATTATTACGTCCTCTCCTGTGTTACAGGAAGGGCACACTCGAAAAGAATGCTGGTACGCTCAACGAAAAGAATGGAAAGTGTACTAAGGGTACACAAAAGCGTTTTCGTGGTCAGTCAGATATCGTGAAAGAACGAGGGCCAGCGGCATCCTGGACACAGACGCCAGAGGCTTTCCTGTTTTATAGAAGAGAACTCTCAGAAACCGTTGCCTATGGTGGAAGAGCCGAATGTTTGGGAAGAGATAAATGTTTTTAGGTGCAACGTTATGGCACACTGTCGCAAATGAGCTCCGCAGCAGACGCCTGCTACTGTTTGTAACTGCTCTAATGTCTCCGCTGTAGAGGTTACGTGGACATCGTAGTGTCCCCTCTGCCCGTTACGCCAAATCGTTGCTCATCTCTTCCTGGAAAGCAACCATTCTACGGGTGAATCGAGGGTCTTATATAGCCTGGAGCCAATTTTCCTGGACCTGTGTTATACGCTGACGAGCCAAAAACTTAAGAGCAGCTGCTGAATAGTCTGTTAGTCGACTTTTGAAACGCAGCACAACAGGGTTTAGACGCGGCGGGATTCTAAAAAAACGTCGAGACTTTCCTTAGTATCATGGATCTCAATCTACTGTATCACGGTTCTGGCCTTGAGACACGGACTTTTATCCAGCTGGAAGATGCAACCGTCATCTATATCTACATGGATACTCTGCAAATAACATTCAAGTTCTTGGCTGAGGGTTTATCGAATCACCTTCACAATTCTCTATTATTCCAATCTCGTATAGCGCGCGGAAAGAATGAACACCTATATCTTTCCGTACGATCTCTGATTTCTCTTATTGTATCTTGATGATCGTTGTTCCCTACGTACGTTGGTGTCAACAAAATATTTTCGCATTCGGAGGAGAAAGTTGCTGATTAGAATTTAATGAGACGAATCCGTCGCAACGAGAAACGCCTTTCTTTTAATGATTTCCAGCACAAATCCTATATCATTTCTGTGACACTCTCTCCTATATTTTGCGACAATACAAAACGTACTGCCTTTCTTTCATTTTCTAAGTGTCCTGCCAATAGAATATTTTCTATGTGTTCCTTCCAATTTTAGTTGTTCGTAATTGTAATACCTAGGTATTTAGTTGAATTTACGGCTTTTAGATTAGACTGATTTTTCGTGTAACCGAAGTGTAACGAGTTCCTTTTAGCACACATGTGGATGACCTCAGACTTTTCGTTATTTAGGGTCAACTACCACTTTCCGCATCATTCAGACATCTGTTCTAAATCGTCTTGCAGTTTGTTTTGATCTTCTGATGACTTTATTAGTCGATAAAGGACAGCGTCATCTGCAAACAACCGTAGACGGCTGTTCAGATTGTCTCCGAAATGGTTTATATAGATACGGAACAGCAAAGGGCCTATAACACTACCTTGGGGAATGCCATGAACGCCATAAAGCACTTCTGTTTTACTCTATGACTTTCCGTCAATTACTAGGAACTATGACCGCTCTGGCAGGAAATCACAAATCCAGTCACATAACTGAGACGATATTTCATAAGCGCGCAATTTCACTACGAGCTGCGTGGTACAGTGTCAAAAGCCTTCCGAAAATCCAAAAATATTGAATAGATCTGAAATACCTTGTGAATAGCACTCAACACTTCATGTGAATAAAGAGCTAGATGTGCTTCACAGGAACGATGTTTTCTTAACCCATCGCGGAAGACACCAACCATAAAGGAGTGCAGCTGATTTACAATAATATCCACTTAGTCTATTGTTTTCATGGTGCCGGCGATTTCTACCAGAGGTCCCGTGGAATCCTATTTAAATGTCCCCAGTAGCATAATACTGCTCCCACAGGCCTGTGTCCGTGACTTATTGTAGATTTCGAGCACCCGGTTGCCTGGACAACAGCATACATGCACACTACCATCGACCTGGTGTAACGTGACATTTCTATCGACGTGGAGCAATGTGATTCATCCGACCAGATGAAACGTTTCCTTTGATCCACGGCACAATCTCAATGACGTCGTGCCCAATGCAATCGTAACAGCCGATGTCGCTGGGTCAGCGTTGGAACACGTAGGGATCCCCTGGTGCGGAGACACATGTCCTGCAATGTGCAATGAATGATGGGCTCCGAAACGCTTACCCTGTTCCAGCAATGTATCAGTGCGCCACAGTTCACAGCCTGTCCTCCTTTACAGAGTGGGCAAACGTTCGACCTCCGCGTCGTATCAAGAGGCGTGGCTGTGCAACAATTTGTCCCCTACGCGTGGTTTCACGGTCCATCAAACGCTCTCAATATATTCGATACTGCAATGCCTGTGTTCTCCAGGAGTACGATGTCGTTGCGTCAGCTGTGTCCAATCCGGCACAAATTTTCTTTGTAGTTATTCCATTATACAGCTGATAGTTATACATATTCGCAACTGCGAATATATATTATGTACTCTTCATATATGCTCACTACAGTGGCACGCGAACAGCCGATCAGATACGCCGTTTTAGAGATGCGTTTTTGGGTCCACAACAATCTGACTTTGTTAAAGCCGGTATGTCGGTAACATGAGCGCGTCGCATCATTATTGGTTAGAAGAGGTCGTCATCTTAACACGCGATCGTGATAACTCTGTGTACGTCTCGACGAAGCGTAGTCTCGGACTCTGCAGTAACTATGCATTTGTCACGTGACGAATGAAAGCTTGGTTTACAGTTGCGAGTGCTTTTTATTTGTAGTGCAAGTATAGCAGTCGACTACACAAAATGTTTCACGGACTGACGCAGCGGCTTGCTGTTGGAGGCAGTCTATGACCGGAAGCAAACAGTCGACGGAAGGAGCGTATAAAATGTTAAGGTATTACACTGAAGCGCCAAAGAAACTGGTATAGGCATGCGTATTCAGATATGGTACACAGATATGCATCCTGTCTAGAATAAAGCGGTGCCGTCGGCAAAGCCTATTTAAGGCAACAAATGTCTGGCGCAGTTCTTACATCGGTTAGTGCCGCTACAATGACAGGTTATCAAGATTTAAATGAGTATGAACGTGGTGCTATAGTCGGTGCACTAGCGATGGGACACAGTGTCTCCGCGGTAGCTATGAAGTGGGGATTTTCCTGTACCAGCATTTCACAAGTGTACCGAGAATATCAGGAATCCGGTTAAACATCAAGTCGTCGACGTCTCTGCGGCTGGCAAAATATCTTGCATGAACGGGACCAACGAAGACTGAAGAGAAATTCGTTCAACGGGACACGAGTCCAGTCCTCCGAAAATTGCTGCAGATTTCAATGCTAGGCCATCAACAAGTGTCAGCGCGCAAACAATCCAACGAAATATCATCGATGTGGGCTTTCGGAGCCTTGATGACTGCATTACACAAAACTTTACGCCTCACCTTGGCCCTTGAACAGCAACATTGGACTGTTGATGACTGGGAACATGTTTCCTGGTCGGACGAGTCTCGTTTCTAATTGTATCGAGCGGATGGACGCGTGCGGGTATGGAGACAACCTCATGAATCCATGCTCCCTGCATGTCAGAAGGGGATTGTTGAAGCTCTGTAATTGTGAGGGGCGTGTGCAGTTGGTGATATGGGAGCCCTGATACTTGTAGGTATGACTCTGAGAGGTGACACATAGGTAAGCATTCTACTGATCACCTATGTCCATTCATGTCCATTGTACATTCCGAAGTACTTGGGGAATTCCATCAGGACAATGCGACACCCCACACGTCCAGAATTGCTACAGAGTGGCTCCAGGAACATTCTTCCGAGTTTAAACACTTCCTCTGGCCATCCAACTCCCCAGACATGAATATTATTGAGCATATCTGAAATGTCTTGCAACGTGCTGTTCTGAAGAGATCTCCACCCCTTGTACTCTTACGGATTTACGGACAGCCCTGCAGGATTCATAGTGTAAATTCCCTCCAGACATTAATCAAGTCGATACCACGTCGTATTGCGGCGCTTCTATGTGCTCGTGCGGGCCCTTCACGATACTAGGCAGGTGTTCCGGTTTCTTTGGCTCTTCCGTGTATTTGGTGACAGAAACTACTTCTAGTTATTAATATGACACAGTTAGTATTGCCAGCGGTGAGGTAACACCATGGTACCATTTTTTTTTGTCGTTGTTGGATTTGCAGCAAGTGTGTGGGTCCAAGAGCTGTGCAACCAACTTGCGAAAGTACGCCTAAGACATGCAGTGAGATACACTTCTAACGTCCACTGAGTGTGTGAACTTGTCACAAAGCATTGCACGATTTTGT
Source organism: Schistocerca gregaria (assembly GCF_023897955.1). Taxonomy (NCBI): domain Eukaryota; kingdom Metazoa; phylum Arthropoda; class Insecta; order Orthoptera; family Acrididae; genus Schistocerca; species Schistocerca gregaria. The sequence goes on along the minus strand of NC_064920.1, from coordinate 856,689,251 downwards.
GCGACAATGCGCAGTTTAAAAAAAATGTGCAGACCCGTGGGACCAACACTACTGCGAGCAAACCTTTCGTCCTTTGCCGACTATTGTTGCGCGATCATGCGCAAGCTTCCTATCAGTTTGATTTCTCGAACCAGTCGAGCGACACGATGATGAACTGCAAGAAGATAATCAGCCTGGTGCAAGCACGAACAACTTAAAGACGCCTCATTGTCGCAAGAGGAACATTACATCCAAGTTGTGGGAGTGGCCAGCAATGGAAACAGAAGACATAGGCAATTTTCTTTGTTGTCGTGTGTTTAATGACTAATAAAGAAGGTACAGGAGGCAATGAAAAAGTTTCCAGTTGAGACCGTTGCCACAGCGTACATGCAAACCAACGCGACTCGCATGCGGGTACATAAGCACAGACATGTAGGCAATGGTTTAGTGTGGCCTTCGAACAGAAGCTTTTTGATCGTCCCTTATAAAGGTGATTTTCTGTAGTTTGCCCAAATTCCTAAAAACTGTTTGTGTTATACATTGCCTGACAAAAACGTTTAGCACACAGAAGGGGGAGGGGGGGTAGGAAAACAAATGGAACTTTGTTGGGTGAGAGGGTGTATGATGTGATTTCAGTGATTACAAAATCAAATCATATTTACAAAGAACTTGGCAGTTATATCCTCTCAGGTTTGAATGGATGCACTAAGTTGGGAAGGACATCATAAAGCTGTTGATCCTGCCATGAAGCAAGCTGGCCCACAACAGTTGTAAAGAGACTTTGACATCCCAGATACTGGCACTGGAACGTAGTTGATGTCGTAGTCGGTTCCACGCATATTCTACTGGGGAGCGATCTGGGGATCTCGCTGGTTACGAGAATACCTCAGCGTCGCGCAGATAGTTCACACGGACAAGTGCCGTGTGTGGTCGGGCATTGTCCTGTTGCCATATCGTCACATGGGAGGTAATACACGGGGTCGCAGGACATCCAAGGAGCACTGTTGTGCATTCAGAGTTCTCTCAATCATTACCACTCGTGACTCCAAGTCATAACCGATGCCTCCCCACATCAAGTAGTCAGGAGTAACACGTGTATGCTTCTCTGAAACATTCTAAGAACGATACCTCTGCCCAGCTAGCCGAATTATGTGCTGACGATAGTTGTAAGGTGTCTTTATTTTACAGACCTTACATGAGCTTGATCCATAACTCTAGGACGAAAGAGTACGAAATCCTCAGTAAATAATAATTACATTATATCAACAACCGGCAATTGCTGTTAATCTCATGTACCGAAAACTAACAAAACAATGTCTACCAATATGGGCAATAGTTTGGAACAAACAAGTTAAAGCGAAACGCATTCTGGAGATGAACCGAGCAGGTGGTTAATGATATCGTAAAACTCATATTTAGCAAGAGAATGGCGAGCTTCAGTGATAAAAGGGATAAGGCCAGAACAATATATTATTCCTTTTAACGTAAATAAGGCCGGAACCGAGGGTGAGTGGCTCCGCTTCATTAACAGGGGTAGGCTGCGACACAGCAAGGAAAAAAAAAAAGACTTTATTCACCTCTAGCGAGATGGTGATTGGCTGAAGCCATACTTGGCGACGTTGACGCGGCACGATGGGGAGATCCCCATTATATAAAAGCATTTTGAGACCTTAAGGCCCTCTCTCTCTCATCTCACAGAAGACCGCACAAGTGTGTGGAAACAAGCTAGGGCGTTGAGAGCTTTGCTTTCTGCGAAGTGAGGATGATACACTTCATGTATCGTGGCGGCAGATAGCAAAGCTGTAGTTACTTATTCCTGTGTGAATTTTTGCGGGAAAAGAAATCGTGCACGTCGCTCCAACCCATAGAGATTGTGCAATAGCCATTATTCCGACCAGGAAAAGATTAACGTTCTACAGAGCGCAGGAAAGTTGCGACTGAGTGAATTCAGTTAAGGCCAGAGTAGGGAATTAGTGTTTCAGATCCAGCACGGAGAGAACGCCATTGCAGATGCCGCTTGTTAAAATACCATCGCGCATTAAGCCACAGTAAATGTTGAGTCTAGATTTTGATCAGTCCAACTTGCGTACCCTTTGATCACTGAATATTAAAAGCTAGGATACTAAGCTACCCTCACTTTGAGCACATGAGAGTTTTTTCATAGGTTCAAAAAGTAAATTTATTCTCCACCAACTCAGTGCATTGATCAGCTACGACAATGTAGATTTAAATGAGCTGATGAGGAATTTTAATAATCATTCTTTCCTGTGATAAAAAATATTCATGTGTAGAGGTAACGATTTTAATAATCGTCATTTCAATATGTCCAAGAATTAAATATTTTGTTATTGAGAGTTGAAAGTAATGGGACATGATTTCTTATCACTTGACCCCTGAAAGCAATGGTTAATATATGTAGAATAAAAAAGGGAATAGCAGTATTGTCTTTCTAGAATATACCCAAAACTTTCACTTTTATTAATTTATGCATTCTAGGTACGTGACAGCAGCACTTCTAAAGATTTTTGTTATGATCTGCACCTGATATTAGCTGCCTCACAGGGCCAGGTTCATATTTATTTAGAATGTCTGTCTGACACTCTGGGCTTGAGAACAAAGTTCAGATGTTTTTTCCATTTGTGCCCTAAGTGGTAAGCTAATTTTGCACACATTAGTACAGTCACTGTGCAGGTACAAAGGTCGGACGTATGGGATAGTACAGGCTCGCGATTCATTCACTAAGCACAATGCGCGACCATTCATATGCAGTTCAAGCTTCCGGGTTAGGGCACCACTCCAAATACAGTCATTTGTTTAAGTTTCACATGTAGTTGGAGGCTATTTGATACTTGGTAAATAAGAGTACTTGGTAGCCAAGTTCGCGTATTGTATTATTTTTATTTTTATTTTATTTCACCAGTGACTGATTTTGACAAAATCTATCTGTCATTTCGGATCCTGTCAGTAAAATTACTAGCAGAAGGACCGACGATGACAGCTACTCTCTGTCGAAAATGGTAACTGGTGAAATAAACTAAAAGTGAAATTATTACAACACGTGATCTTGGGTGCCAAATATTCTTATTTACGGCCATTTGTTTTGCGATGTTAATGACTGCCTGCCGTGGGACGGTAATTCCCGAGTCTGGCTGCTACTAGTCTCCGACTAGTGGTGGGATTACACAGAATGTTGCATGGATCAACTAGTTGTTCTCGGATGTCAGGTGCAGATGTGAAATGGTTATGATGTGCCTGGTACGCTATATGTCGATCTTTCCTTGTAGTGGACAGATGTGGTTGATCGCAACTTTGACGACGATGTCCCCATGCAGTCCAATATAGGACATGTGTCACACCTGAGTTCCCCACAAATTTAGGTATTACACAATTCCATCAGCTAGCCATACGGAGACCCACAATGAAGCGCCGTTCCAACGCATATTTGATGCTGACAAAACTAACACGAGTTCGCTGCTTCGCCTTGTATTTCAGAAAAAAGACGAGCAGTTGTACTCTGTTGGCTATTGTATCTATCGCAAAGAATTGCAACTGCAGTTATTTACATACCCATCGATTCTGCGTGTACAGAGTTACATCAACAGCCGATGCGATGTAGTCGCCCAACTGCGTGATGCACAGCAACCTTCGATTTCTCTCGCATATTCCACCCCACCCCCTCCCTCCCCAATGGACACTTAGCCCCTAGCCGGAAGAAAATTCAATACAACGGTACTGGAAGCACCAGTAGATAGGCTGGGAATGTATCCTGATGACATGATCGCCAGGTAGACAGCTGAATACTACTGGTTGCGCTGGGGACCAAATCACGAACAAAATTCAACTACAGTTTTTGGTACACGGCGAAGAGGCTGCAACAATAAGACACTGGTTGTCCTGTTTAAGAACAGTTCTGAGACATTCGAGACAGAAAGAAAATTGAACATTCGATCCCTAGTGTAGGCATGATTCACTTCATGACAGGACACGGAACGTATCTTGCCTATCTGCATAAAATAGGTAAGAGTGTCCAGACAGTTGCTTCTACGGAGGAGTCGGTACATCATGTCATGTTGTCATATTGTTTTCTGAACAGTGATGTTAAGGACAACTACACTGTAGATGTAGACCTTCGCTGTGAATTAAATGCACCTGATTCCTGGGGAGCTATACAGGGTGTCCCAGCTATCTTGTCCACCCAAAATATCTCTGGAACAATAACAGCTATTGGAAAACGACTTTCAGCGGTATCAATGTAGGGCTGGGGCCCATGAATGTACATATTTGGAAACATTCTAAAACGAAAGCATATGTGTTTTTAACACAAACTTATGTTTTTTTAAATGGAACTCCTATATTTTTTCTGCAGCATTCCATAGCATGACAAAGCACATACACAATGGCGTTGATTGCATCGCAATATTCACATTACATCCCGAGATATTAAGACGCGAAGTTGACGCTTGAAACACCCGACATGCGCTGCTAGCGCACGTCCTGAGGCTCAGGCGTGAACCCCGTGCTGCCGGCTGGTGTGACCGAGTGGTTCTAGGTGCTTCAGTCTGGAACCGCACGACCGCCACGGTCGCAGGTTCGAATCCTTCCTCGGGCATGAATGTGTGTGATGCCCTTAGGTTAGGTTTAACGAATTCTAACTTCTAGGATACTGATGATCAAAAATGGTTCAAATGGCTCTGAGCACTATGGAACTTAACTGCTGAGGTCATCAGTCCCCTAGAACTTAGAACTACTTAAATCTAACTAACCTAAGGACATCACACACATCCTTGCCCGAGGCAGGATTCGAACCTGCGACCGTAGCGATCTCGCGGTTCTAGACTGTAGCGCCTAGAACCGCTCGGCCACTCCGGCCGGTGGAGACTGATGAAATAATATGTTAAGTCCCATAGTACTCAGAGCCATTTGAACCATTTCCCTCTCAGAGATTAAAACTTTTCTTTTCGTCCTTCTGCTATAACTTTTGTAGAACTGAGCGCATTACGTTAGAATTATTTTGTTAACACCAGACGGTACACGCTCTGAAAGATTATGAAACATCTAGACGAATAATCTTCGTTGTCATTCTTCGCTTTTTCGCAAGCTGACGATTCCGTGTTCAAATAATAAATACGTTGCCCCTCCACAGATACTAACTGAATACGTATTGCTCGTGGAATGTCGTGAGCAACAAAGAAAAAGAATGTTTTATTTGTTCTAGCAGCATGAGAGTTAACTGAGTGATCATATATTCGAATGTTGTGTAACAGCTCTACACTTGTTCTACGTGATAATTGACAATATTTAAGAAGAAACAAAAAGAAGGAATATTCTGTGTCGTACTATTACAATCGACGTAGTCAGTTCAACATTTCACTTTCTGATGTGGCAGTGCCTTGCTTGTCAGCGTAAATCCACAGGCTGTGAGTATATAGTGTCATTCACCTCCTAAAGCACCTCAAACGACACCGAACACTCTTGTAGCTCGTGCTACGGTGATCAGCAGCTGTTTTGCTTTGTGTAGAGGTGGACTGGCACCATTGGTGATTATCATACTTTAACTGATCAATGACTTTATAACCTTTCGTGTCAACTACTACGAACTAAGAATATTCATTTCTCGAAATTTCTACTTGTTCTAATATGAAATATGTCTTCCGAAGATAAGTTTCATATGTTTCAATCTGTACATTCACACATTTTATTTGAAATATCACATGACTGGGTTCCTTAAATTTTTCTTATGAGAGAATGAAATACTCATCATCAATTTTTGTCATTCATGTAATCATGTTGGAGGCGCAGACGATATTCTTAAGCGGAAGCTACGTGCAAGATTCACAGAAGTCCTCCTACACAGTTTCTCTGTTCCTGCCAGAAATTCGTTCAGTATTCGTTTCTAGATGAGCGGAATACAGAAACTATAGTATACGGCGTGAAGAGTTTGACAGAGCACTGAAAGACCTGAGTCGAAACAAGGCCCCCGGAGTCGACAACATTCCGTTGGAACTACTGACGGCCTTGGGAGAGCCAGTCCTGACAAAACTCTACCATCTGGTGAGCAAGATGTATGAGACAGGCGAAATACCCTCAGACTTCAGGAAGAATGTAATAATTCCAATCCCAAAGAAAGCAGGTGTTGACAGATGTGAAAATCACCGAACTATCAGTTTAATAAGTCAGAGCTGTAAAATACTAACGCGAGTTCTTTACAGACGAATGGAAAAACTGGTAGAAGCCGACCTCGGGGAAGATCAGTTTGGATTCCGTAGAAATGTTGGAACACGTGAGGCAATACTGACCCTACGGCTTATCTTAGAAGCTAGATTAAGAAAAGGCAAACCTACGTTTCTAGCATTTGTAGACTTAGAGAAAGCTTTTGACAATGTTGACTGGAATACTCTCTTTCAAATTCTGAAGGTGGCAGGGGTAAAATACAGGGAGCGAAAGGCTATTTACAATTTGTACAGAAACCAGATGGCAGTTATAAGAGTCGAGGGACATGAAAGGGAAGCAGTGGTGGGGAAGGGAGTAAGACAGGGTTGTAGCCTATCCCCGATGTTATTCAATCTGTATATTGAGCAAGCAGTAAAGGAAACAAAAGAAAAATTTGGAGTAGGTATTAAAATCCATGGAGTAGAAATAAAAACTTTGAGGTTCGCCGATGACATCGTAATTCTGTCAGAGACAGCAAAAGACTTGGAAGAGCAGTTGAACGGAATGGATAGTGTCTTGAAAGGAGGATATAAGATGACCATCAACAAAAGCAAAACGAGGATAATAAAATGTAGTCGAATTAAGTCGGGTGATGCTGAGGGAATTACATTAGGAAGTGAGACACTTAAAGTAGTAAAGGAGTTTTGCTATTTGGGGAGCAAAATAACTGATGATGGTCGAAGTAGAGAGGATATAAAATGTAGACTGGCAATGGCAAGAAAAGCGTTTCTGAAGAAGAGAAGTTTGTTAACATCGAGTATAGATTTAAGTGTCAGGAAGTCATTTCTGAAAGTATTTGTATGGAGTGTAGCCATGTATGGAAGTGAATCATGGACGATAAATAGTTTGGACAAGAAGAGAATAGAAGCTTTCGAAATGTGGTGCTACAGAAGAATGCTGAAGATTAGATGGGTAGATCACATAACTAATGAGGAAGTATTGAATCGGATTGGGGAGAAGAGAATTTTTTGGCACAACTTGACCAGAAGAAGGGATCGGTTGGTAGGACATGTTCTGAGGCATCAAGGGATCACCAATTTAGTATTGGATGGCAGCGTGGAGGGTAAAAATCGTAGAGGGAGACCAAGAGATGACTACACTAAGCAGATTCAGGAGGACGTAGGTTGCAGTAGGTACTGGGAGATGAAGAAGCTTGCACAGGATAGAGTAGCATGGAGAGCTGCATCAAACCAGTTTCAGGACTGAAGACCACAACAACAACAACAGTTTGAAGGTTCGAAGACAGAACACATACGTTATATGTAGGAGCATATGTTTGTTGGCGCATTGCTTTGTTATCAGCGTCACGTTTGCGGGACACTTTGTTTATTCCTTCATTCAAAGAATTGTATTTTAGATTTTTAATAACTGCTTATGCACAAATAATTACCCCTACGAAAAGTGTTAAATTTTATCTCATCTGCAACTTCACTACTTTGCTTTGGCATGTCATGAACAACCGTATTTAGACATAAATATTACTGGCTTCTTGAGTAAGTAGACTTGCGCTCTACCAAAAATACGGTTCAGTAGTTTTGATACAGAACATAAATGGCATAGTAAATGGTAGGGAAATAAACATTTATGTTTGTTTGTTTGTTTCTTTTGCACACGATTACAACCATACATCGCTTTGAGTTAGTCCATTATGTATGTTGAAAACTTCCAAAATATGAACTGCATTTTATAAGTTATAAAAATTAGTTGTTCAGGTAACTTCTGTGCTTTTACATAACTAAAGCAATTACTTTTGAGGTAAGTAAATCTTGCAAGCACAAATATTTACAAAAATCTATATGGTTATTGTTTTTGTTTTGTAGCCAACAGGACGTTCATCATGAACAAAGGCAATGGTTTCCTGTTATTACTGATAAGTACGAAGGCTGTTTATGAATAATAGAAAATTGTTTTATATAAGCTCGACGAAGTATTGAAGCGATATTTGATATGTTTTTGTTTCAAGTTTTTTTAAATTTTACCTAATTTTGAGGAAACTGAGTTTGTAGCGCTATACAATGAATCTGTATTCGTTTTCTATTTTTACTGTAACATCCCTGTGTTCCACGATACAAATCAACAATTTTCTAATAAAACCTGAATTAAACATTGATAGTTTCTCTTTTGCTATAAATAGTGATTACTTTTAAATAACACATGGGGATAACTACATAGAACAGAAAACATCTCGGAGATTATGCAGTTCTTTTTGTGTCCTCACCACATTTCCAGATGTTTCACCGCTTTCAGTTTCTAGGGGAATCTAGTAAAGAGACTGATGGAAATTAGGTAAGGTGTGATAGATTAGCAACACACCTAATGCACAGGTAATGCAGTTATAATCCTATCAGACCAAAGGTCCTAGGAAAACTACCTGTTCTGCACTTAGTTGTGGTAATCTACGGTAGCCATAGTTTTACAACTATAGGAGTAAGTAACACTCGGTGATGAGGAGGGAGGGTTTAACGTTCTTTCGAAGAGGTCATTAGAAAAACGACAACGACCACAATGTCGGAATGGAAGAAGAATGGGGAAGGAAGTCGGCCTTATCCTTTTCGAACGAACACTGCGAATAAGCTGGCCGCGAATGACAGAATTATTACTTCATGGGCTTCAACATAAAATGTGAGCTAACGATTATATCACTTATATTAGATAACCCTGGTTTGTGGTAGCGTTGCGTAAGATACGATTTCAACATTTTTCTGATATAACTGAGAGGATTTTAGACTAAGTTTTGTTCGTCATCGCCATGGTGATTACATATTTTATTTGAAATCTCGAGAATGGAATACACTACTTTACAGAAGAATGCAATTAAATGTTCGCAAAGCTCGTGGAGATAGCCTAGTGGAAACAGCTCAGACTGTACATTGAGAACAGTTCTCTTTAAATTTCAGAAAATTCGCCGCTTGAGTTTGGCGAAAAGCTTTTCTAAGCTCTTTCGTTGCGGCAGTCGCAATTACAGACTTTCGTATTCTTCAAGTTTACTGATCGGATTTCATCGTACAGAAAGAAACTTTACAATACAATGGACAAAGCGACAAGAAACTTTTTATGTTGGCTATTTAAAAGGAGGAAGTTTTCCAAGTGTCAGCGACGTGAAAATGAAGCGGCTTATACTGTGCACGAAATAATGAAATGCATGTATTTGTCCATACCTCCATATTTGTTGATTTTTATGCTGCTGATATTACTTCGTGTACGCTTTGTGGATGGATTGCATCAAACATTGTAAAACTATTTCTACCGAATAACAAAGGTGATTGGAGGAGAATATTCTGCTCGTGTGAGAATGCTTCTTGTAATAATTGTACAGTAAATGGAACATCAATCCCTTAATTTAAGTAATGTGGAAGCGAAATTGTAGTTTTGTCAAAAATCGCAGCAACAGCATTCAGTAAATTTACTGACTAAATATACCTTTAGAAAAAACATTTCGTTGATGAAGCTACACTAGCGACACTGTATTAAACAACTAGAAACACGTTTCGAAGATTATTTTAAAAGCTCAAATGTCTTCATCAAATACTCGTCAAATTCAATGGATTCTGTTAAAGTAAATCGTAATTTTTCTGCGACTATTCTCGAGATACTAAAGTGGCTAGTTCTATCTCACATTAGGAATAACTAATGTTTACACCGTATTCTTAAACAAAGAGGCATTGTCTGTTAGATTCTGTATTAAAATTTACGAGCAAGAAATAACTACGAACAAACAACTTCTTAAGCTTTTATATCGTGTCGACACCCGCTAAACCTTCGGAGGAATGGGTGCTGCAAGATACAAAATACGGATCCATCAAGAGCGGGGAGCCATACGCCGTCCTCATGCCTTGCCTCTACCTGCGTGCATCGTTTCGTTGATCAGTTGCGTTTTCCTGTTGACTGATACCTGCTCCAGAGCTAGCAGATCTCAGAGAGCGTCTCACTGGACATAGTCACCCTGGTGACGAACACATTTATCCCAACGAGAGACCAGTGGTTGATTCCGTCACTGTAGAATGTCTGGATTTGTTGACGGAGCCACAACCTCACCTCTGCTTGCACCGTTTCATCACTATCAAAAGCCAAGTTCTCGAAGGTGTTCTTTAAGTTCAGCAAACACATGAGAGTAGGATTGGGACAGGTCGGGACTGTATGGATGATGATCGATGAAGTCAAACCAAGACGTCGGATTGTTGCAGATGTCGCAGCGCTCGTGTGTGGTCTGGCATTGTTATGCTGAAGGAGAGGGTGCTTCATGTATGGACGAACTCTTCGAATTATAAACTCGGTTACAGCACACTGTTTCCAACACACCGAAATAATTACGTCACACAGCCATGTTACACGCTACAGTTTGGAGCCTTCTAGCTGAAGAGGGCTACTCGTATGTAGACGTGAAGGTCGCAGATTCGAATCGTGCCTTGGGCATGGATGAGAGTGATGTCCTTAGGTTTGTTAGGTTTAAGTAGTTCTAAGTTCTACGGGACTGATGACCTCAGAAGTTAAGTCCCATACTGCTCAGAGCCATTTGAACCATTTGAATAAAGATGTAGAATGTTAATAACGTTTGTTTTCTTTTAAAAAAACTTTAAGAGTTTATACATAAAAAAATCGGAGGCATTAATTTTCATGACCCTCTCGCACATGTGTGCCATGAACAAAATTCATATGGCCCCAAGCACTGTGGGACTTAACATCTGAGGTCATCAGTCCCCTAGACTTAGAACTACTTAAACCTAACTAACCTAAAGACATCACACACATCCATGCCCGAGGCAGGTTTCGAACCTGAGACCGTAGCAGCAGTGTGGTTCAGGACTGAAGCGCCTAGAACCGTTCGGCCACAGAGGCCGGCTGTGCCATAAACATGTGAAACCTCCCATTGATGAGTGGATCCTGAAGAGCTGTGTAACAGCAGGGATGTTGATTGCTATGTCTCATCGGCTGTTCGGTACATCCCAGTTATCAGAGGGCCAGTCAAGGAGTGACATGGTACCTGAGTATTCGTCGAATCAGGAACGTATGTATACAGCTCTGTGATTACTGCTGTTGTCATCTTGGAGATGTCTAACAGCATATTCACAAGATGAAAACTGGAGCACTTGGTCATCGACGATACTGGAATAAAAATCCTAGTTCATATTTTTGGTAACTTGAAACATTAAGTTTAACTCACGAGAAACTCCTCCACAAAGGAACCTCCGGTCTGGGCTATACCCTTTACATCCTGCGCTTTATGCGCCTTATTGGGCAGTCGATGAAATATTTTAAAACAGACAAAATCGAGACTCGTCGAACCACACCGACCGCTACTGGCCAGCTACGCTATGATCGCTCGTTGAAGACGAGTAGCTATGGATACTGATGCTGTAGTATACAGAGAAGTTGCAGCATTAGAAAATTGCAGCGAAATGCAGGAAGATCTGCAGCGGATAGGCACTTGGTGCAGGGAGTGGCAACTGACCCTTAACATAGACATATTTAATGTATTGCGAATATATAGAAGGAAGGAGTCTCTATTGTATGATTATATGATAGCGGAACAAACAATGGTAGCAGTTACTTCTGTAAAGTATCTGGGAATATGCGTACGGAATGATTTGAAGTGGAATGATCATATAAAATTAATTGTTGCTAAGGCGGGTGTCAGGTTGAGATTCATTGGGAGAGTCCTTAGAAAATGTAGGTGGCTTACAAAACACTAGTTCGACCGATACTTGAGTAGGTCGGGTTGACAGAGGAGATAGACAAGATCCAAAGAAGCGCGGCGCGCTTCGTCACAGGGTTATTTGGTAAGCGTTAAAGGGTTACGGAGATGTTTAGCAAACTCAAGTGGCAGACTCTGCAAGAGAGGCGTTCTGCATCGCAGTGTAGCTTGCTCACCAGGTTTCGAGAGGGTGCGTTTCTGGATGAGGTATCGAATATATTGCTTTTCCCTGCTTATACCTCCCGAGGAGATCACGAATGTAAAATCAGATAGATTAGAACGCGCACGGAGTCTTTCCGGAAGTCGTTCTTCCCGCTAACCATACGCGACTGGAACAGGAAAAGGAGATAACGGCAGTGGCACGTAAAGTGCCCTGCGCCACACACCGTTAGGTGGCTTGCGGAGCATAAATGTAGAAGTAGATGTAGATACTGCTTTCATCGAAGGACTTTTGAGAGATACCTAACTACATATGTCCGTGGCATGCAGTTTCTTTCATAATGCTCGCTCAGAAAGGAACAGACTGACAGCAGAAATCACGTTTCAACCCGCTTGTTACTGGCATTGTTTAACATTCTTGAATAAAACAGTCCTAGTCGTTTAAATATTACTTTAATTACGTTTTTCGCCCTTGTGCGGCATTATCAAATTATCTACAATACCAGTAGATGGAAAATAGCAGTTAAAGTGTTGTCCTACCATCCACGGCTGTGGTAAAATATGTAACGAAATTTTTACGAATCATTGATCGAGAAAAATTTGCAGAACTATTATGCTTTGGATGAAGCATGTTTGTACGTCGAGCTGACCGTGGCATCTGCTTGGATAATGAACACGAATTGATGAAAGAACATGATATTTTACATATTTTATTACAGCCATGCATGATAGGGCATGCCTTAACTATTATTTTCCACTTATTCTTCTTGTAGATAATCTGATGATGCCCCACAAAGCCAAGACTGTTTTATTCAAGAATAATATTTATACGGTTTCTGTACCAGTCGGCCAGACGGAGTGTAAAATGTTTTATATTTAACGTTTGTCTCCGTTTGCGGTGGTTAAGATTTTTTACAACTCCTGTTCATGTACTGCTTCACCACACAGCTACGAGTGGTACACCATTCCTTATAGACACATTGGAAGGTCTGCGTCGAATCATCAACAAATTGGGCAATGTGACTCACAGTGCAGTCATGGTTCAAATGGTTCTGAGCACTGTGGGACTTAACTTCTGAGGTCATCAGTCCCCTAGAACGTAGAACTACTTAAACCTAACTAACACATCCATGTCCGAGGCAGGATTCGAACCTGGGACCGTAGCGGTCGCGCGGTTCCAGACTGAAGCACCTACAACCGCTCGGTCACAGCGGCCGGCAGCAGTCAAGGTATGATTCTGCCATTCTATCGCGTCTCCATGTCGATCCATCTTATTGCAATGAGTCCATAAACATAACTTAATTGCCATGACATATGTCAGCGGTAGATGGCAACATGACTGACTGAAAACATTTGTGCAACATCTTAGACGGTCTAAGGTGACCAGTGTGTTCTTTTAAGGGCATAACTCATTTACTGTCCAATGTTTTTTGCTTGACATATGTTATAACATAAATTGAATTTGTTAAATTGCAACTTGTAAATGGAGATCCTCAGAATGTCCAACAGAAACTCGATCTCTACTCAACAAATCAGCAACTAAATAATACCAATGCATATACGGATGAATGAGGCTCCAGAGCAGCAACTATCATATCGACAATATTTCAACGTCTGAGTGTTAAATCCTGATTAATCTTCCCATCGATGTCACTTGTCACACTCATCTGATTTTAGGGTGCAGACTGATACACTGAATACATTATAATCGGCACCTTAATAACTGGCTAGAGTCTAAGCACCATTGCCTGGCACTATCAGTCGGTTATATAGATTCTGTAGACTACGTAAAACTATCCGCAGATAGGGTCGTTATCTTACCGTAAGCACCCGAACAAGTCCAACCCACACAGCGATTGTTCTGACTACAAATATTGCGGAAATCTCAGAGTAATACATCTTGCAGCGACTTTGTGAGAATACTCATCCATCAGATACACTCCCATCACATATGGGCCACAGTAGAGCTTGGTGAAGCTGATGTCTTGCTTACTATGAGTAGAACAAGGAGCAATGGGGTCGTTCCTGTTTACGGATGAGACGCGCTCAGCCTTATCAATGATCCTCACTGCCTGTTCGTCTGACTTGGCTCTGCTACGCATTGCAACCCTGTTAATATCGTAGACTGATACGACGGTGCCAGTCGCCTTACTTTCGAAGCCATCACGTTAGGAACATCTGCACGACAACATGTGTTCCTGGAATGCTGTTGAAGCTACCATCTGGGACATACAATTATGCATTCATATCTGCATTTTTTTCAACGTAGCAAGTCCGCATTGGTTCCATCTAATGGGTTCTAATACTCGACCACGAAGGACTGATCTGATAAATGAATATCTGCAACGTGATATTACCCGTTAAAGTGGCAAATCTGCTCCCCATACTCTAGTCCGATTTAACATTGTCGGCCCAGTGAATATCGACACTAATGACTATTTTACACTACCAGAAGGCACTTGTCCAGTATTGGTAGACGTCATCCTAAGTAGTGATCGACTGCCTCTTCCTTAATAAGGGAATCTGTTATGTGACTTTCATTCTCATATGAGGGCACCGCATCTTTTATTTTTCTTCTGCATACCAGCAGCATGGTATGTCCCATCCACAGCCCATGGTCAATTTTACGTGACTGTATTTGTGTTATGTGCCACTAAACAGCGAGGACACTCTTTAGGGCACACATTATCTCCGCCTTTATGTTTTAGGTTCTCGGAGGACCCTTATATTGAACATTCATCCAGCAGCCACCTAGATGCAGAGACGTTTGATGTGCCGTGCCGGCTTGGATCGGTCGGTCGATCGCCATAGCCGTGAGGGATCCATGACCGTTCACCGCTCCAGGCGCTATGACCGGCACGTGGGATAGGCAGCTGGAGACTGCTAGCGAAGGCGGAACAACATCTGAAGGAGCGGATACGATCTACCACTGTTCAATCCTGACGAATTAAACTCTATCTCGGCGGATGGAGATCTGATCTGTATGAGGATGATGACTGCTCAAATGTGGGATGATGGTACTCTCCGGAGAGTTGACTGAGCCGAGCTTCTGGAGACCTTGAGAGACCCTCCACTACTGTTTTATCAAATGTTTTGGTGTGCTTGTCAGTGTAAACTGTGTGCTCGCAGCTTTAACGCCGTGGTGCTCCGACGAGTTTCCCCGCAACCGTACTGCTGTATTTGTTGCCTGTCGGGGCTCATTCCGAAAAAAGTGAAGCGTGTTTCAGTGGTGAAGCTTACTTTAATAAGAACTGTTCCTTTAGTTGCAGTTATTATGGGCAACTGTTTATAAAAAGGTGCTAGAGTTAGAAATTTTGTCTTGTCTGCTATTTAAAAAAAGGGAATTTTATTTTAATAAGAGCTGTCCTTTTCACTGTAGTTATTGCGGGTAAGCATCTGCAAAACATTTTTGGACACTGAATGTTTATCTGATCTGCTAGTAAAAATAGTGAAGTTTATTTGAAACTTCCCCTTAGAAAAATTATACAAGACTGTGCTTAAACTGACACACAATATTTTTAGCGCAACGCAATCTGACTTTCAATAATCCCTACAAAAGAATGGCCCTGACTAACATTCACCTATACCTTTCACAAATCACTTACCTCACCAAAAATCTTCGTTACTCGAACTACTGCAATACAGCGAGCGCCACTACTGCTAGCTAAATAAAACATTCAAACTACGGAAGTCACTAACTACTGATAGGCACAGTTAGCAAATGAAAGATTTTGATAGAGAACAAACAATGTATTTTCCTTAATAGTCATAATATATATATCAGTTCATGACATCCATTCTTACAAATTTCAAAACTCCGCCATCTCTCACCCTACGTCCACCACTGCTGGCGGCTCACCTCCAACTGCGCAACGCTACGCGCTGTTAACATCCGCCCAACACTACAATAGCGAGTATTACAACAATGCCAACCAGCCGCTGACTGCAAACAGCACAGCCAGTGATTTTTCATACAGAGCGCTATGTGGCGTTACCAATAAAAAAACCTAAACAGCCTACTTACAAAAATAGTGAAGTTTATTTTAACAAGAGCTATTCTTTTAATGTAATTATTATGGGCAATCGTTTCGCAAATAATTTTGGAGTATTAAAGCCTTGTCTCGTGGCCGATTACTGTAATTCTGGTGTTACCCAGTTGTATACTCCATTATAATTCTGAGTTGCATGTATGAATAATTTGATTATCGTCATACATAGTCATAGGGTAGATGTTTTTACCAATTTACGTTGGGGTTGCAAAATGTTATGTACCAAATGTGTCCTTCCTTTCTTGCAAAAACAGTGTAGCGTTAGTAGTTTTCTAGATTAGTTTTGTCAGTTGTAGTTGATCTTGTTTGGAACCCGCCCACCTACCAGTACGATGGTGGGTGGCGCGCCTACACTGCCCATCCCGTTCGGTGGCTTATCATCGCCTATGGCGCTGTTTGAACTGTATTTAACTAACTTCGATTTATTTTACGTCAACTAAGGGCGTAAGGCATTTGCTGTGTGCTTACTACCACTTTTTAGTAAATTTTAAAGGTAATGTTCAAATTTCATATCCAAAGTCAATTCAATGAATTTAGAACTCTATAGAGACGCAATTTTCTGTCATTGGTAATGTTTTGCAACCAAAAGGCAGGTCTTGGTACTCTGAGAAATTTTTCTTTTCCAGAGTTTGATAAAAAATAAAGAAAGGGCGGAGACAAAAGAATTTGTATTAATGTTCGACTGAATACAATTGTTATCAACTGTGAATGCTGTTCCTTGTTATCTGGCCGAGTCCTACCGCTCAACGTCGTATTAGGCAGGTTAAAGAGTGTGCAAGACCATCGCATTTGGTATAGCGCCAAGTGACCATATCGATATGAACAGCACAGTGAATATCGATGGGCGAGGGAGCACGATAGAAGCCACGCGCAGCACTTAAGACCATTGCAGACGCCGACTACGCTGTGCAAACCCTCTGGTATCAAGCTGCCTATCAAATCGACTCCTATGTTCACCGGAGCTGGCCACTCCTTTGTATGAAGCTATTTGGAACGTGCCATTCTAGTCAAGTGTTGACGACCTCGCTGAGTACTTAGATTTTGTACTGGATAGCATCTTTGACTGTGCGTACTCTGCTGTTGACGAAGTTTTTTATGCCTGTGGAACGAGGGGTTGGCTGTGTTCTTCATCTATTCTACTTGTGTTTCGTGGTTGTGGTCTCGAAACCGAGCACCACTTTGCGGGACTCTTGTTCGGGGCAGTGTTATTTAGTATCTTCCGGGATACGGAAGCTTGTGTATACAACTGTATGACGCTGCGTGCAGTGGAAGGCTTCCTGTAGCGCCGACGGTACTCACGGGTGCAGCCGCGCGGTTCGTCCGACGAGTCTTGGCAATCGTGCCGCTGGTCGCAGAAGCGGTTGAGGGGCACGCAGCGGGCGCTCTTGTGGCACGTGAACTCCGAGGGGCGGCAGGGGGCGGGCGCAGGCCCCGCGGGGGCGGCGTCGCCGGGGGCGGCGGCGGCGGCTGCGGGGGCGGCGTCGGCGGCTGGCGCAGCCGGCTCAGAGCGCAGCCGCGGCGCCTGCGCCAGCAGCAGCAGCGACAGCAGCGTCCAACCTGCACAGCGCCGTCGACTTCTTAGACACGTCACATCGTGGGATTTCTTGGAAATGGAGCAGGAATGTACCCATCCCAACAGAGGAGCACAAAAATAACTTTGTCATTTACCAGGTAGATCAGCTAAACATCACACCATGAATCTGAAAACAATGTATCATGACGTGACTGCAAGGCTGCTGTTTTTGGAGCAACTGACGCACGTATTACCAGCACTTCAATGTACTATTAAAAATACTTAGCCTTGTACGTTATCCGAATGTATGGTGTCCTTGTATTAGTGTGCCACACGGTTCTTACCATGCGGGCCATCGTTGCCGCACGTAGACGCACTCTCTCGAATTTTCAGATATACAGCAACCAAACAATCAAGTTGTAAAAAAGCCGGTAATCAATACAAAACGCAGCTTTATACAGTAAAACATCAAATATTTCCTCACTCCGCCCTCTACCTCCTTCCAGAGGACGAAGAGAAAACCTAATACGCCGGAAAGGTAGCCATTTCTACGACGAAATCCGATGTCAAGTGTTACTGGTGGAAGTGACTGTTACACTACATGTTACATGCCCTTTTTTTGTAGAAAAGTTTCCGGTTTCCTCACTAGTTTGATACGGCTGGTCACAAATTTCTGTCTTGTGCCAACTTTTTCATCTGAGAGTAGCACTTACTCCGTATGCCCTAAATTATATTTTGGATGTAGTCCAATTGCTGTTTTCACCTTACGGTTCATTCTCTACTGCTCTCTTTAGTACCATCTTAACGCATGTAGTATCATCTCGTCTCCTCGTATTGTCCATGTTTTCCATACGCTCCTTTCCTTGCCGATTCTGCGGAGAATCTCCTCATCCCTCACCTTATCAGACCATCTAATTTTCAATAGCACCACATGCCAAATGCTTCGATTCTCTTCTGATCCGATTTCCCACAGTCCCTGTCTCACTACCGTACAACGCTGTTCTTCAAACGCACATTCTCAGAAATTTCTTCCACACATTAACACCGATGTTAGGTACTAGAAGACTTAGCTAGGGATGCCCCCTTTCCCTGTGCTAACCCGTTTTTTATGTCCTCCTAGCTTCGTCCATTACGTGTTATTTTAATTAAATTTATGAGAATTTCTGTACTTTATCTGCTTCGTATCCTCTGTTTTCATAAGGGATTGAAACAAACCATTGCCCTCATTTCTGCTACTTCTCATTACTTTCTCTACCCACTGGATTCTCCATTCCATTCAGCACACACTGTAATTCTTCTTCACTGACTGAGAGTAGCAACGTCATCAATGAAGATGGTCAATGTCATCAACGAATCTTATCACTGATATTCTTTCACCGTGAATTTTAATCCGATTCTTGAACCTTTCTTTTATTTACGACATTGCTTCCTCGATGTATAGACCGAACAGGAGAAGCGAAAGACTCCATCTACATCTCACATCCGCTTTAATCCAAGCACTCACACCTTCCTCTTCCAGTCTTATTGTTCCTTCTCGTTCTTGTACATATTGTTTATCATCTGCATTTCCCTACAGCTTGCCCGCATTTTTCTCTGAATTTCGAACATCTTGCACCACTTTACATTGTCCAACGCTTTTTCTAGGTCGACAAATCCTATGAGTGTGTCTTGATTTTTCTTCACTGTTGCTTCTGTTATCAAACGCAATGTCCTAACTGCCCCTCCGGTAAGTTTACCTTTCCTAAAGCCAAACTGATCGTCATCTAAGAGATCCTCAGTTTTATTTTCCATTCTTCAGTATTTCTTGTCAGAAATGTGAATGCATTAGACGATTAGCTTAGTGTGCGATATTTACCGCACTTGCTACCTTCGGTATTGTGTGGACAGTATTTATCCGAAAGTTTGATAGTCTATCCCCAGACTCATACATTGTACACAGCAATCTGAATAGTCGCTTCGCTGCCACTTTCCCCAATGATATTAGAAATTACTATGGAGTGTTACTTTTCCTTGTGGACTTGTTTGATTGAAAGTCCTCCCTACTCTAAGAACAATACAAAACCAAATCTTTTGTCAACACTGCAGTGATATATAAAACATTATGTTTGTCAGGAAATTAGCAAAATATTCAAAAGTCTTGGGTCCGTGTAAGTTTTTCACTGCATAATAAAGTTCTAGACTCTTACTTTCATAATGAGAAGGGTATGGTTCCTCTGGCGTTTACAAATTAGAATACAATATCTCCCACAAATTCTACATCGGAGAAACTGGATGGACGTTTAGAACGAGATTTAGCGTGCATTTGTCAACCGAAAAGGGTCAAGTAAAGCAACATTCTGTATTCGCTGAACACCTGCGACTGCACGCCTTCAGCCACCCACGCTCGACGATGTCCTTTGCATCTTACACTGTGCCCGTGAAAGGGAAAAACTTGGTTTATTGGAAGAATTGGAAATCCTTAAACAAGCGTACACAGTCGACGAACAATTACTGAACGATCAACTCACTAATAAGAATAAAACATTTTATGATTCAATGATGACAGTTATTAAATTTTCACGTAATTTTGGTTATCCCTTCCTAATGGGTTCTCATTTCGGTTAATTTATACCCCCCGCTTCCAAGTGATTCATTATTAGACATTATACTTTTCAAGTCGAGTGAGGAATTGATGTTTTAAGAATTTGTTGTATCTCCAGTTATCGGGATGACCCCAATTTTTGGCGGTTATCTTACGATTTGGAGTAATTTAAGGTTCCGCTTTATGTGCGAGTATGATTTGATTGATCTCTTAATTTCATTACAATGATCCAACCATTTTAGACGGTTTTTGTAAGCATTAAATGTGCTGACTGTCATACTCGTAAAGCTGCTTTTGGCGCCACCTGCACACACTGTATACAAGCGTCATTCCATTGTTTGCCTGTCCGTGTAAGCTTGATGCTCCTGGCGCGAAGTTTTGGCATCTCTGTCTAAATGCGTTTACCCCTCCGTGAGTTTGGTCCTACCATTGCACGTGTCTGTGCTGCTAGTACGACATTATTAAGGTATGTCACATTCAGTTTGATTATTTATTTAATATTCTATCCCTCCGTTACACAACATTATATTAGTTATTTTTTTGACAAGGCCTCAGCCGGTTTATTTGATTTGACACGTGCTTCAGTTTACCACAGACCTATTCTATGATTTTCAAATGTTGTAAATGGAAAAATTTAAAGCTTGTGACAATTCGTTATTCACATTTAAAATCGTATATGCTAGGACGGTACCCGCACTTTTGATATTATTTTGCTATCTCTATAAATAAGTTGAATATGCCCCACTAAGGCAAAAAATTGCAACCAAGACTATTATCAACTCCAAAATTGTGCCATCTGTCACTTACATATGTTCGTATCGAAGCTAGTATGATTTCCCAGTGATCAATACTCTTTTTATATACATTTATTCCTTTATTCCGCGTCCGGTGTCCGCAAAGATTTGTGGCAGCATTCAGTCGCGTAGTGGTCAGTGGTTTTAATACTTTGGCTCACCATTTTATTTTATTTGTATCTCAGGACGAATCAGACGGAGAACCTATTGCAATTCATCATCACCGGTGGTACTACCAGATATTTGTGGCCGCGTATTCATTCGTCGTAATACGCCTAGGACCCCGTAAAAACGCATTCTTGATTTTAAAATTCTACCTTGGCGTTTCGTTTCAGTCGGTGACAAAGCGCGGCGAATTTTTCGTGTACAGCAGAGTGCACCGATTATTCTTGTTATTATTGTGAATGCGACATTTCGGGCGTGCAGGGCTGACGTGGTGCAGGCAGATGGTGGGCGCCACGCAGCCTGCAGGCCATCCATCACTCAGCAACACTCCCCTCCCCTCCACTCCACCCACACGCGCGGCGCCGACATGGCCGCCCGTGCTTGTGACCTGCCCTGTGCCAGCAGAGCCCAGCTCAGCCGTTCCATCCCACAATTTGCTAATGTCGGTGCCATAGGGCGTGTGCTGCCGGTCTCGAGGAGCTTGCGCTTTAGCCTGTTTGCCTATTGGGGGGAGATCGTTCATCTTGCGGTGTGACACGAGAAAGCCCTGTAAATGGGCATCTGAAATTACATTCAACCATTGGAAACATTTCTCTACAGCAGCAAACCTTTCTCTGTGTTTGGTGATGCATACTTCTAGTGACGGCTAAGATGATTTCTACTTTATGATTTCTACTTTATATTTGAAAAGAGCATTACTTTCCAACCGTCGTAAAAGTGTGATTTACTCTAACAGCCTCTAAAATTTTGTCTGAAGAATTTTCCCCGTTTCATTTACTGTACTGTATTGCGTGATACCAAATTTCCACAGGTTACGTATTTTAGACAGGCTGGTCAGAATAGTGGCCTCGCAGAAATACCTGAAAGAGCGTACATAGGTCTTAAATAACCTAAACTTGCATAACGTAATATAAACTTACGACTAGTACTATAGAGTCTTTACAAGATAGTGAGTTTATTGCGAACTTAGGATACTACCAACTCCTTCCCGTCATGCCTCGGAGGTTTTAACGGTACCAAACGACTGCTGCTGCATCCTCAGCCGATACGGATCACAGATGCAGATATGGAGGGGCATGTAATCAGCACACCGTTCTCCTGGCAGTTGCCAATTTTCGTAAGCGGAGTCGCTACCTTTCAATGAAGTATCTCATCAATTTTCACAAGGACTGAGTGCATCCTGCTTGCCAACAGCTTTCGGCAGAGCTTAAATTAGGCGATCTGACGTGGACCGGTATTACCATTGCTTCAAGGCTATTGGCCAGACTTTCAGATCTAAAAAAAAAAAATACGAAACGGCTGCCCGCATCTCGTGGTCGTGCGGTAGCGTTCTCGCCTCCCACGCCCGGGTTCCCAGGTTCGATTCCCGGCGGGGTCAGGGATTTTCTCTGCCTCGTGATGGCTGGGTGTTGTATGATGTCCTTAGGTTAGTTAGATGTTAAGGCCCATAGTGCTCAGAGCCGTTTGAAACTTTTTTTTTTTTTTTTTTTTTTTTTTTTTTTTTTTTTTTTTTTTTTGAGGTCACAGCTATATTCCATGTGGAGGACTTGCGAAATACGTGCTGGTGTTCCATCATGGTGAAGGAAAGTCCACGTCGAACTCCATCAGCACTGTTAGCATCTTTCTGCTCTTCATAGTGTTCATCACTCTAAGGAGTCGGCGCGCCTCATTAAAAAACGCATGATACATATGGCAGACGCTATTGGGGCTTTAGATTCTTGTGGAAAATGAAACTGAATAGATGGCTCAGAAAGAAGAAGCAATGAATCACAGTTACTTGTTTTCGTGCCATTTAGTTCTGTTATTCATGCCACTGAAAAATTTCCCAGATATTTGACGAAACAGTATCTGGCATGGAAATGGAAACGAAATGTGATAAAATACGAAGATAGGAAACCTGGTATACACTGAAGGAGGTCGTGCATCGTCCGAGCGATGGGTTTTTCAGAAACTCTCAGCAAATAATACTACCACGTTCAAGTTCAAAGTGGCAGAAATAGTTTTCTCGGATTCTCGGACTGATTATGCTGAGAAGTGAAGAGAAAGGAAGCAATAATAATATCAAAATATTAATGAAGTTGTGAAAATATATGACGAATGAAAGGCAAATAATCGAGCCAATTGTTCTTTGAAAACACCCGTATCACAAATGATTCAAAGGGAAAATGGAAGGCGGAATATCAGGGTTTAATGTCCTTTCAATAACGAGGTCATTAGAGACGACGCTCAAGTTGAAACTGAATAACAATAGGAAAGAAAATCTTCTGGTTCCTTTGTGAAGGAACCAATTCGGCATTCATCCTACTTGTTTCAGGTAAACCGTGTGAAAGCCTGAAAATGCATGTCCGGCTGTGGCTTTGAACAACGTTCCTCCAGAACGCGAAACCAGTACCTGATACACTATGTCAATTCGCTCAGTATAGTGTTTCAAGCGTTACGGATCATGTTCATAAGTAGTGCCTGGATACGACTGACTGATGTTTTGAAGGTGTTTTCCTTCCGTTTTCCTCAACATAGGTACCTCAGGATACCAAGTGGCAATAGGGTGTCGATAGTATACTAGGTTTCTTCGCCCGAAGAATTTGCCCAGACACGTGAACGGTTGAAACATGGCTGTTAGCCTCGTTTTATTATTTTGAAACTTAATTATTGTTTTGCGCACAAAGTTATTACTGCCGTATGACATCATCAAAGATGCCTACAGTGATCGATTCTAATTCTCAGTTTACAGTGTTCTTCGAGCCGACCGCAGATACACGATGATAGTTCCTTCACGAGTTATTTGCGCGACCACAGAGGAAGCGCGCTGCGCTAACACGTTAAGTATAGAGACTTCTGTTTCGGTATCTGAAGAGAAAGGATACAGACGATGACTGCCTCGTATGCAATTTCCTATGTGGGATCTAACCATGGTTTGGGTGTTAAATGCACTGCTGTGGCAAATTTGTATAATTCTATCGAAGCAATAATGTCTCAAGCAAGTATCGTGCGACGGTTCAACATTCAAGAAGACAACAAAATTGAATAAAACAAACTATACATTCAGATCTCTTTGTTCTTATTTTCGGCGACTGATAAGTAGTGAACCGTCAGGCCTGTAGTGTTGCTTAAGATGGATTCTTAAAAGATATTATTTATGTAGTGAAGAAAAACATTTTATTCGGTAAAACGCAAGATACAATTCCAAGGATTCTAATTTGGAAATCGCTACATTTGTCAATTAACCTGTAATTAAAACAACACAAAAATTACGTAAAGTTAACACATGTTAGCTTAAAACTGGCACCTCTATTTTGCAGAAATTTACAAGAAATGTCCTTTTATGAGACTGCCCCGTGTGACCAATAATATTTAAAATTTGCATTAATATAGGTCTTACGAAATTTGTGAATGAGAATGTAAATGCAAATTTTGTAAATGTAGGAGAAGAGCTTAGAAATTACACATGGAATGTATCTGTCTCATTTACTATTTGCCGCCATAGCACATGAAGACAAATGGTTGATATGGCTCTGAGCACTATGCGACTTAACATCTGAGGTCATGAGTCCCCTAGAACGTAGAACTACTTAAATCTAAGTAACCTAAGGACATTACACACATCCATGCCCGAGGCAGAATCCGAACCTGCGACCGTAGCGGTTCCGCGGTTCGAGACTGAAGCGTCTAGAACCGCTCGGCCACAGCAGCCGGCGGACAAGAAGACAGAGAGGGTACAAATTACCTATGTAAGCAGTTAGCAATACAATAAAAAACTGGATCGAAGGTAAATTATCAAAAATCGGAATACTTACCGACGATCTAGATGGGAACGAAAAGATCTATAATATTTGCTACGGAGGATATATTTTAGAAAAAGATGAAACATCGGATGATGAGAAGCAGAAGAAAGTTATAACGGCAGGACGGTCATTAGGATGCTCAGCTCAATCTTATAAAGCGGGACTCTGATGATGGGAAATGTCTTGTATGGAATTGAAACCCGAATAGCTAACCATGGCCGCCCGGGATTAGCCGAGCGGTGTAAGACGCTGCAGTCATGGACTGTGCGGCTGAGCCCGGCGGAGGTTCGAGACCTCCCTCGGGCATGGGCGTGTGTGTTTCTCCTTAGGATAATTTAGGTCAAGTAGTGTGTAAGCTTAGGGAGTGATGACCTTAGCAGTTAAGTCCCATAAGATTTCGCACACATTTGAACATTTTTGAGATAACCATGAACGTAGTAATAAGCCGAAAGTATTGGAAGTGGACTTTTGGAGAAGATAAGGAAGACTTTCAGGAAAAGAATGAATGAGGAACTCTGTGTTGCATAGAGGACAATTGCAGTGGTATGCACGTGTAAGAAAAATAAATGAAGAAATGGCAGAACTTACTATAGTACGGGAAGTCTGAAAGTTCCATGCGGCCTATCGCGGCTGATGCTGTAGTATACAGAGAAGTTGCAGCATTAGAAAATTGTAGCGAAATGTAGGAAGGTCTGCAGCGGATAGGCACTTGGTGCAGGGAGTAGCAACTGACCCTTAACACAGACAAATGTAATGTATTGCGAATACATAGAAAGAAGGATCATTTATTGTGTGATTATATGATAGCGGAACAAACACTGGTAGCAGTTACTTCTGTAAAATATCTGGGAATATGCGTGCGGAACGATTTGAAGTGGAATGATCATATACAATTAATTGTAGGTAAGGCGGGTGCCAGGTTGAGATTCATTGCGAGAGTCCTTAGAAAATGTAGTCCATCAACAAAGGAGGTGGCTTACAAAACACTCGTTCGACCTATACTTGAGTATTGCTCGTCAGTGTGGGATCCGTACCAGATCGGGTTGACGGAGGAGATAGAGAAGATCCCAAGAAGAGCGGCTCGTTTCGTCACAGGGTTATTTGGTAACCGTCATAGCGTTACGGAGATGTTTAGCAAACTCAAGTGGCAGACTCTGCAAGAGAGGCGTTCTGCATCGCGGTGTAGCTTGCTCGCCAGGTTTCGAGAGGGTGCGTTTCTCGATGAGGTATCGAATATAATTGCTTCCTCCTACTTATACCTCCGGAAGAGATCACGAATGTAAAATTAGAGAGATTCTAGGGCGCACGGAGGCTTTCAGACAGTCGTTCTTCCCGCGAACCGTACGTGACTGGAACAGAAAAGGGAGGTAATGACAGTGGCACGTAAAGTGCCCTCCGCCACACACCGTTGGGTGGCTTGCGGAGTATAAATGTAGATGTAGATGTAAATGGGAAACTGGAGGTAGAAGATGAAGGCAACTCATGACTATCTGTGCAGTTAATAGTGAGACGACTTGGTACAGAACTAGAGGATGTGCAAGATTGAAATGTATGGAGGAACATCTTGAAGAGACAGTGTTCAATATCTGTGTGCTAATGTGTTAAATAACTTGAGCTGTTGTTATATCGAAAAAAAACCTCCTGTTGACTAAACTTAAATTAATAAATAAAATAATATTTAGTCAATGATATGATAATTTTTTGCAAACGTAATTTCGTAGCTGTTGGTTGAAATATTCCTGAGGGTAATAGTTGGCTGAGTGAGACTGAGCTTCCACTCAGGAGAGGGGGAACACCAGAGTCTGAAGAGGACTCTCCAGCAGAGAAAGTTTCCCGTTTTGCCGGAAGCGGAGATGGAGCTGCCGTTTGTTTAGCGGCCGCCGCTGCCACGGTCACCGGGTCGGGCCGGTCAGTGGAAGTGAGTGTTTTTACGAGGGCGGCGGTGGCGGCGGCCGCTGAGGATCAGAGGTGAGAGTCGGACTAAAACTGGCCCGATCAATACGTGGAGCAATGGCAAGGCGGCACTCGGGCACGTAGCGGGCCGGCCGGCCGCTTAGTCAGGACCCCCTCCTCCCTCCTCCCTCCACCCTCCATCCAGCCACCAGGCCAGTCGCGCACGCAGTAGATTACGGCTGGCGGCTCACTCGCCGGCAGAGCCTGCCTGACGCGCGTGCCGCCCCGGGACACGACGACAGCTCGCGTCGCTTAACGGAAGAAGAATGCACAAAGAGGCCGCTAATACGATTCCTTGGATCCACAAGTTAATACTGGAGGTGAATGAGAGCAAAAATTTGCAAAACGTTATTGTGGCATCCAATCAGAATCGTTTGATACAGAACTACACCTTAGTCTGTTCTGTGCAAGCCTTTCCATTTTCGAATAACTAGATCAGTTTGGATTCCGTAGAAAAATGGGAACACGTGAGGCAATACTGACTCTACGACTTATCTTACAAGCTAGATTAAGGAAGGGCAAGCCTACGTTTCTAGCATTTGTAGACTTAGAGAAAGCTTTTGACAATGTTGACTGGAATACTCTCTTTCAAATTCTGAAGGTGGCAGGGGTAAAATACAGGGAGATGGTAGTTATAAGAGTCGAGGGACACGAAAGGGAAGCAGTGGTTGGGAAGCGAGTGAGACAGGGTTGTAGCCTCTCCCTGATGATATTCAATCTGTATATTGAGCAAGCAGTGAAGGAAAAAAAAAATTCGGAGTAGGTATTAAAATCCTTGGAGAAGGAATAAAAACTTTGACGTTCGCCGATGACATCGTAATTCTGTCAGAAACAGCAAAGGACTTGGAAGAGCAGTTGAACGGAATGGACAGTGTCTTGAAAGGAGGATATAAGATGAACATCAACAAAAGCGAGCGAGGTGGCGCAGTGGTTAGACACTGGACTCGCATTCGGGAGGACGACGGTTCAATCCTGCGTCCGGCCATCCTGATTTAGGCTTTCCGTTATTTCCCTAAATCACTCCAGGCCAATGCATGGATGGTTCTTCTGAAAGGGCACGGCCGACTTCCTTCCGTAATCCGCTGAGACCGATGACCACGCTGTCTGGTTTCCTTCCCCAAGCAACCAACCAACCATCAACAAAAGCAAAACGAGGACAATGGAATGTAGTCGAATTAAGTTGGGTGATGCTGTGGAAATTATATTAGGAAATGAGACACTTAACGTATAAAGGAGTTTTTCTATTTGCGGAGCAAAATAACCGATGATGATCGAAGAACAGAGGATATAAAATGTAAACTGGAAATGACAAGGAAAGCGTTTCTGAAGAAGAGAAATTTGTTAACATCGAGTATTGATTTAAGTGTCAGGAAGTCATTTCTGAAAGTATTTGTATGGAGTGTAGCCATGTATGGAAGTGAAACATGTACGATAAATAGTTTAGACAAGAAGAGAATAGAAGCTTTCGAAATGTGGTGCTACAGAAGAATGCTGCAGATTAGATGGGTAGATCACATAACTAATGAAGAGGTATGGAATAGAATTGGGGAGAAGAGGAGGCTTGTGGCACAACTTGACCAGAATTAGGGATCGGATGGTAGGACATGATCTGAGGCATCGAGGGATCACCAATTTAGTATTGGAGAGCACCGTGGAGGGTAAAAATCGTAGAGGGAGACCAAGAGATGAATGCTCTAAGCAGATTCACAAGGATGTAGGTTGCAGTAAGTACTGGGAGATGAAGAAGCTTGCACACAATAGAGTAGCATGGAGAGCTGCATCAAACCAGTCTCAGGACTGAAGACCACAACAACTGCAACCTACATCCATTTGAACAAGCTTACTGTACTCGTCCCTTGCTCTCCCTATACAATCATTACCATCGACACTTTCCTTCACTATGCAAGTGACCATTTATTGATGCCTCAGAATGTCCCCTAAAAACTGATATCTAGTTTTAATCGAATTGTGCAATCTATTTATCTTCCTTGCAGTTCGATTCTGTATCTTCTCATTAGTCACACAACCCACCTACCAAATCTGTAGCATTCTTCTGTAGTATCAGATTTCAATTCCTATGCTATTCTTGTCTGAATTGTTTATCGTCCATGTTTCACTTTCATACAAGACTAAAATCCACACAAATAGCTTCAGAAAATTCTTCTTAACGCTTAAATTTATATCAAATTTTAAAAAATTCCTGTTCTTCAGAAACATTTTTCTTTCTACATTCAGTCTACACTATACGGCGTGAAAATTACTTAAACTTCCTTATTCTCGGAGGCTGCATGGGACGCTGAAACAAATATTTTTCTCCAATGTCATATTTCCCTGTGAGGATTTTTTAAACTGGTACAGGGCGTTATCTCTGGATGAAAATTAGTTAAACAAACTAATTATGGGAGGTTGTATGGGACAATGAAAACACTTCGATAAAGTGTTTTCCTGTGAGAACAAAAAGTAACACAAACAAGTTTCAATTTTTCTCTACCAAGGGTCAATAATATTAACACAACACATTTCATCTCATCAAACTTTGTCGGAATCATCTGCGCGTGAATATCTTTAATTGGACAAGTAGTTACACAGGTGAAGATCCACTCTCTCGTCCTCAGCCTTGGTTGGCAGTGGATCGCAAGGCCGATACGACTGCCGAGAGGCATAGGATGCAGTGAATGACCGCATGCCAGTAGGAGTATCCTGACACACGCCCTTAACGCATATCACAGATGCCTTGCCTCATCGATACAGGTGCCATGAGTATTTGCATATGGACGTTACCCGCCTCCAACACCGATGACTTATGACGGGGGATGGCAGGAAAAAGGGCAAGGCTAGGACAGGATGAGGATAGGAAAATGGATAGGACGTTATGGGACACACTTTGTCTGGCTCCTCCCATTCGGCCTATCCGGCTTGGGTGACCCTTCCTGTAGCTAAGCTACCGCCGTCATTGCCCTCCGGATCCAGAGCATGCATACCTCCTCGCCCGCACGGACAGTGCTTCGTTAAGGCGAACACACACACACACACACACACACACACACACACACACACACACACACACACAATGGAGCTACTTTATTTACAGTAGCGGTTCAGAAATGGCTCCATTGACTTTTAAACAGATGTTACGCTGGTGGATCATATTCTGTCTAACTCGGTCAGAGGCTGCAGCAGTGTCCTTAATTGCTGATGCTAGTATCCGGTTAACTAGATCCTATTTTGATTCAACAGGGGTTTTGTAAACAAGCGTGCACATGTCTCGTTACACGAAAAAGACCAGAGGGGTCAAATATGGGAACCGAATAGTTTGTGGTACGGGGCCACCATTGCCAATCCACTTTTCTGGAAACTATCGAACGAAGAATCGATGCTTAGGTCGACTTAAATGTGTTGGCTCCTCGTCATGCTGGAACCTGTAGCGAGTAGCACTTTATCCAACAACTCTCGCAATGCTCTCGCAACGAACTTTTAATACTGCCTGACATTTAATGGCCTATGTTCATATGTAGCCCAGTTAAACAGCCATCAACAACATCTGCCCACACAATCACCTAGAACCGGAACTGATGAGCACGAGTAAGTGTGTCATTTCGTTTAACATCACTCAAAACTTGCGAACTGTGGTTGTTCAAGAACCCATCACACTCGAATGTTGCGTCATCTGTAATCAGCACAGAAGACGGAAATGCAGGATGCATTTGATACTGTTCCCATACCACTGCGAAAACCACGCTCTTAGTGGATAATCATCTGGTTCCAGGTTGCAGACGCTGCAAATGAATTAACAATTGTTCAAGAATTGCGTACCTTACTTCCTCTGGTTAACTTTACTGCCCACACAGCAAAACTCATATACTACCTTTAGTGTCTCATTTTCTAATTTAATTCCCTCCTGATTTAATCAGACACATTCTGTTAAGTTTGTTTTACTTTTGTTGATATTTGTTTTAAAACATGTTTTGAAGACAGCATCACTACGTTCAGCTACTCTTCCAGGTATTTTGATGTCTCTGGCGGAATTACAATGTCATCGACAAACATTAATGTTTTATTATCTTCTCCCAGGACTTCAGTTCCAGTTCCGTAATTATCTTTGGTTTCTGTTAGTGCCTGTCCAATGCAGAGATTAACATCGGAAATAGACTACAGCTCTATCTCACAGTTTTTTCTACTGCTTCCCTTTCACATCTTTAGAGTCTCATAGGTGCATACGATATTGTAGTGCCTATGTTGTTCCTAATTACGACGTAATGTTCCTTGAGACATGCATTATGGGACAAGGGCTGCGGCGACTGCATCTGTCATGAAATACATTCAATGCATTTGCAGTTGCGAATTTTGACAACCGTCAGCTGAATAATGGATTTAGGACGAATAAGCGGGAAATCCGGGTTCTAGTGCCGTCCTGCACAAATTTTCATTGTCGTCGACAATATTTCCCTTTTCTTAGGTTTTTATTCCCGATACGTAAGATCAAAAAATATATTTCACAATGTGTAAATAAGAGAAATTGCGTACATAACATTGAAATGAGATACTCTGTATTCTGCAAAGGTTTTGTGACGAACTGACTTTTCAAGCAACAGAAGAAAAGATGTTATAAGACCCGTACATTATAAGTTCTTGCTTCATCTTATCTTATTCTCTTCTTCCAAAGAACAGCCTGTCACAAAAATTTGACATGTGTAATTAAAACCAAATAACTTAGAGGAATTTCCACTTGGGGCACCACTGAAGCCGGTTCTTGCAATAAGCAAATTTTTTTACTGCTGCAGTATTTTTTTTTTTTACTAGCGCTCGTCCATTTTCCACTTTACATGACAAAATAGCGTTCCTTAAGTGAAACTGCTTCATCACGTCACGAGGAAAAGCCACAACTGAATCTCGGAAGTACTGACAATGTGGCTTTCAATCCCAAAGACATATTGATGATAAAACTTAAAAACCGAAATACAGTCTACAGACCTTTGTTTGTAAAATATTTAATTTTGCTTATGTTTCAGAGCACATAAGTGAACCATGTGTCTCTAATAAGAACCCTTACCTTCCGCTGGTATTGAGCGATTGAATGCAAGACATGTAGTACACAGCATGTAACACTGTATCTCACCGGCGATGGTATCGCATAGACTCAGAGGCTCACCGAAATCTTTGGGGAGCCATCCTAATCCATTATCGCTGAAACGCAGGAGTTTGGTCTCAGCTGTGCCCAAGGCATTCAAGATATGCCTGAGGCCAGGCAACTTGCAGAGCACACGAGAAGTGAGGAAGTTTCCTCAAACCATTGCGACTAGGGTTACCACCAGTACTTTATAACTTTCTTTTTCGGGTAATTCTCATTTGAAAATACTGTATTTCATGTAGGATTAATTTTCTTTAAGTCATTAAAAGGCCACAAAAGTTGATCCCAATTATGCGCCTAACGAATCGGTTGTGTAACTGGAAGAGGAACTGAACACTCGTTTTTGACCACAACCCAAATGTCAGTAACGTCAGTGTCAAACTTTCAATTGAGTAAGAATGAGAAACCGTTAATTTAGGATTCTGCTCAAGTAGCAAGTACCACATATGGTCTGCTAGACTGTGTGAAGGAAGTAAACATCTCTCTGTGGAATATTTATTTCACAGAATGTTAGCCGACGGCCTCCACATTATAGCTCGTTACGTATCGACACCGGTCGCAATATTTCGTGTCTTTACGATTCAGTGCTAAGAGTATCGTACGATTTGCACATCGCCGGCAACGGGTAATAGACAATACGGATGACTACTTTGAAGAGCAGTAAAACTTTGAAACACGTATCTACCTTCTGCGAGCTGTAAACAAAAAGTTGCCACTATTAAAGTTCCAACCCTCGTAATACTGATAACGAAAAATACTGCCGGCAATACTGTAGGAACATATGACAGCAAAATCCGCTCAAATGAAACATACACGTCACAGGATAAGATGCCGGAATAGTCGTGGGAACCCTCCTATGGCGGCAACGTAGGCGAGAATGCTTCCACGCATGCAATCATAAAGGCCGAAAGACGTCCTGCGATAGACTGTCCGAAGCATCTTGTGCCTTTTGTTGCAATTCGGCACTATTTCTTGCAGGCCCTTGAGAACGAGTAAGTTCACACTTCACAATGTCCCATTCGTGTTCAATTGGAGAGAGATCAGGTGATCTTTCCAGCGGGGGCAGTCGTACACCACGAAGAGGACGTCGAGCCGCTGCAGCCATATCTCGAAGCGTAATATTCTTCTGAAAAAGCACGTCATCTTTCCCTAAAAAAATTGGCACTAGTGCAGACATAAAAGCCTGTGCAATGTAGCGGGCACTGGTTACGGTGGAAACACCATGAAGCCTGGGATGGAATCTGTGTGACGTGGACGAATGCACTCTGCAATGGGCAGCTCGCTAGGGCTACCTCCATCGCTCGCATACAGACAGAAGATTCATCACTGAGAACAAAGCGCCGTTCCATTCTCCAGCCAACCGTCCCACGACACCAGGGTAGCCACGTCACTGATAGCCTGGCCAGAGGGCACGTGATCTTGATCCTGCTGCAAGTAGACGGTTCCTATGTCTATACAGCTGGTGCAACAAGTGTCCGAATTTCGTCCCT
Organism: Schistocerca gregaria; assembly: GCF_023897955.1. Classification (NCBI taxonomy): domain Eukaryota; kingdom Metazoa; phylum Arthropoda; class Insecta; order Orthoptera; family Acrididae; genus Schistocerca; species Schistocerca gregaria. Next base: position 856,655,756 of record NC_064920.1, on the reverse strand, counting down.
GACTGATGTTCGATCGGTCACAGCTGCACGCACAGAACGTCGGTCTTTACTTGCGTCTGTACTACACGTACGTCCATAGCATGGTATACAGGTATGGGACTGTTCCGCAGACCACTGTTGAAAGCAACGACACCCCACCGATACACTGTGCCCAACATGACCAGCAACCTGTTGTTGACCCACAATGCGACCCCGTTCAAATGGATGAAAGTGTTCAGCAGCGCTATAGAAACACATGATGCAAACACTATTCACTAAACTCAGCTCAGTTACGGCCTGCAGAGTCAGAACAGAGGGTGCATAGTGAGGCGTACTGAGAGTCATATGATCGCCGATTGCTGTGAGCAATGAATCGCTAACGCTACAATCCTTTAGTAGTCACATAACGTGATTCACTGAACACAGTTCTTGAGGTTGGTGCACTCTTTTCCTGGCAGTGTACATGAACTAGACTGTGGTAATGGAAATGCCTTGTGGCTAGGGCCTCCCGTCGGGTAGACCGGTCGCCTGTGCAAGTCTTTCGAGGTGACGCCACTTCGGCGACTTGCGTGTCGATGGGGATGAAATGACGATGATAAGGACAAGACAGCACCCAGTTCCTGAGCGGAGAAAATCTCCGACCCAGCCGGGAATCAAACCCGGGCCGTTAGGAACGACATTCCGTAGCGCTGACCACTCAGCTACCAGGTGCAGTCCTAGACTGTGGTTATCTTATACAGTGTGTTCTGATTTGGCTTAGAGATATCCTTCACGAAATGTACAGTATTTGAACAAGATTCACGATATTTCACAAGACTATATCTTTTAGATGAGGGGAAGCAGAAGCTTAAGATAGATTTTAACTTACTCATAGACACAAAATGTACTTGCGCACCAGCTGTAAGCTTCCGTTTCCTGTGATCGCTAGTAGGGGTCTCACTGGTGCAGCTAGTTCTCACGTTCAGTTCCCAATGAGCGTCGAGTCGAGATAACGATATCAGAGAAGAAAGGGCGCTTTGAGTTTTCCATTTCAACAGTTTCCAGTTAAATCTGTGCAGTGCTATTTCCGTCGAGAGTACGACACTCTACTTCTTACCCCTCAAAGCATCCGAAGTTGGCGCTAGTAGTATCAGTGCCTTCGTTGTTTATGCAAGGAGAAGTATGCAGATCAGCAGTTGTGTACTCGTTCAAGTTAAGTGTATTTTAAAGAGATATTTGTGTAGTCAACGGAAGTCATGCCGGGTGAGTGTTGGCCATTCCTCACATGCCCTTGTAGCGGGCTTTGAGACGCTTGTCTTTCAAACAATAAAGGTATCCAGCGCTACAAGTCCTTCACGTTTGTGATAAGAAATAATAATAATAATAATAAAAAATAAACGCTTTGAGTTTTAAGAATTCATTCCGTGCGTGGAGATGAAAGTAACAGTTTCCAATTCACAGTTAGTATTCGGTGATGAGAATGCGTTTCGTTTAAGAGGAAAAAATAATTGCCACAAAGCTAGAGTAGGGACACGCGATTGTAAGAGCACTTATTAACATCCTCGACGGTGGATGGACCGTAAAAGTCAAATTACGCCATCCGCCTCCAAGGTAATATGATTTCACTATACGTGACTTTTTTGTGAATGTAAGTGGAACACCTCCTCTATCAAGAATACGGGTGAACGACGGCAACGCACGATGTACCAGCGGAAGCATGGAACGAGTTTCACTGTCGTCTGGAAGTTTTTCTAGGGTGGATAGCATTCGTGAAACGTAAATGTAGACTTTGATCTTAACTGTAATTGTGAACAATACCGCAAGGTTGTGTGTGGTTGCATGTAATAGACGTATGCTCGTAAATTGGGATAGTTCTTTTGAAAGCAAACACGTTAGCCAGATGAGAGTGGACATGAATTTCCCAAACTGAAATAAAGCATTTTATAATTATTTGTGACTGAATTTAAATAAAGCGTCAGAAGTGAAGTTTTTATTGCCTTGATGGAGTGCAGGAATACTGGATCATTGGTTTTGACAGGACTAAGCTTCTATCTTCAGATCCACAGTGTACAGGCTACGAAATAATGTTTGTATCGTTATTCACCAACAAGCGCTTTGGGTTCTATGCGTAAGTTAGTGTTTCACTGCAGTTCATATCTGCATACTCGGTGGAGATATAATCTTGTGAATTGTGAGGAATCTTTCTGAAACACATTGTAATACTCGTATTTTGCGTGGTAGACAACAACATGTCTACGGCGGGGCTTCAGTGTCACATGAACATTTTGTGTGACGCTATGTCTTGTGTTATTGCTGTGAGACGTCGGCCGTCTTGTGCTGACGTCACATTTTGGGTTCAACCGACTGCGTCGCATTCAATGGTGTAAGATGCTCTAAGGTGCCAGACACCTTCAGCTAACTCACAGATGTAGTCCCTGTAGGCGGTAAGATATTCAAACTGTTACCTACGACTGCGGTCGCATTTTGTTGTGATGAGTGATCGTGAGTAAGTAAACTATTGTTCATTCAATAACGTCAGCTGCCATCCGTCTCTGCCTGTTCGCGTAACATGTGTCTGCCCCAGCTATCTCACTGCACGGCAACACGACACATCCAACGCCGTTGCCAAGCGATACGTGCGGAAAGGCTTGGCCATCTATACGCTATACCACGTGTACTCATCAACACATGTATAACTTTTTAACACGGTTTATCTTAATTTAATTTAATATTGGTATGGAAGTAGGAATTAAGCACGTAGAGGATTATATAAGCGTTGTATTCATTATGTTGAATCGTATTATGTAGATCATAAAAAAAATTGAAAGCACTTCGACGGATAGGACAAAGTTCAAAAAGTGAAAGAGTAAATAGCTTGAGAGAGTATTTATTGTTCCATGTTTTGCAGAGTATTCATCAAATTAACAAATATGTCGTATTGCACACTTTCTAAATTAGCCTATGTTCTTCCTCAATGTTCAGGCCATCTCCATACCAAATTTCATCACAAACTCTTGAGCGGTTTACCCGTGAAAGCGAAACAGACGGAGTTACTTTCACTTTCGTAGTGTTACTAGCTGTTACCGGAAGCTGCAGTCGCATGTTATTAAAATGAAATGATATTTGAATATGTCTTTATTGCCAGGAATCCCAATTTAGGATGTTCGGTCGCTTGGTACAAGTCCTTTGACGACAATTCGGCGACTTCCACGTCGATGATAAAATACTGATAAGGACAAAACACACACATATTCCTGAGCGGAGGAAATCCAACCCGACCGGAAGTTCATCCCGGGACCCGTCGATCAAGCGTCAGCATCGCTAACAAAGAGACCACGAGATGCTGCTGCTTATCAGTAGTTTTGTTACGTAGAGTGATAATGACGGAAATAAAATTAGATTGTGGACTTCCTAAAATTATTAAATAGCGTTAAACTGACGGAGAAGTTGTAGTTCGGTAGAGCGCAACTGTTATAACATTTGTACGTGCAATAACATCAGCTGCTCTCACCTTTCTGCATGTTACCCGCGACTGCGCTTGCATTTCGTAATGAAATGCAACCTTACTAAAAGTCTCTGAGCACTATGGGACTTAACATCTGAGGTCATCAGCCCTCTAGAATTCAGAACTACTTAAACCTAACTAACCTAAGGACATCACACACATCCATGCTCGAGGCAGGATTCGAACCTGTGACTAAAAGTATCTCACGTTCTACATGTAAGGACGCGACGTCTCTCTGTTTGTCTTACGATATTTAAAGAACGTAGTTGCTGTCAGTCCTTCAAGCGTCTCAGAAGCTATAAGAGATGCGTGACGCTCAGCGGCTAAAATGCGTCGGGCCTGTGACTGAAAATAGAACAGAAGTACGGATTAAACGCGTTACGGGTTGTTTAAGAGTTTTATTCATTGCACTAAATCGTATTATACAGGGTGTAAACAGTTTAAGCTGCCAGAATTGTACAAGCGGTATATCTCGGTGCGCTGGACAAAAAGTCTAATGAAATATAGCTGTATCACGATCTTTATTTTTGTATTTTTAAAAGACAATAAAAGTCGACCCATTTCTGTTTACATTGTGAACTGATGCCACACGGCGTTGCTTATGTGTTACCGACATCGACACGGCCAGAGAAAGGTAGCGCATGAACCAGAGCAATGTAAACACTGGATATGTAGAAACACGCAATTGGATGGCTACGTGTACCGAAACAAGCTATTTAAGCAGACATTTGGTTTTCAAGAAAGTGTAATTCGCTTTACGTAAGCAACAAACTAACCAGACGTTTTCTCTTTTACGAGTACAACATTACCATAACCAAGGTCGCGGTAGTAAAGAAAAGATAAATCTAAGAAGCCAGGCGTTGTGACCGATCGTTTCTAGGCGTTTCAGTCAGGAACCGCGCTGCTGCCACGGTCGCAGATTCGAATTCTGCTTCGGGTATGGATGTTTGTGAAGTCCTTAGGTTAGTCAGATTTAAGTAGTTCTAAGTCTAGGGGACTGGCGACCTCAGATGTTAAGTCCCATAGTGCTGAGAGCCAAATCTAAGAAAATGTGTTTCCCTTACCACAAATTCAACCAGTCGCCATGTAATTCGTTGTGTTTTAATTAAAACCAAGTGTTTCCACTTTTTACAACAACAGCAGAACGAAAATTAAATTCAGATTATTTTCCTTTTCTTCAACAGTACCGTAACGAAAGCGAACCCCACATAACTTAGTTTCCTTTACACCAATATTACAATAAGAGTTCAAAATGCTCACCACTCGATTTGACACATGCTCCATTACGGCGAACCCAGTTCCGTTCCGTTCGTTCACACACATGCACATTTGCGTGCACAGTAGCATAGAAAATCTTCTGCGAAAGTTCATCTACATTATTTACTCGCTGAGCATAAATAAGTTCCTTCATATGGCCCCAGAAGTAAAAATTCAGTGGATTTAAATCAGGACTGAGTGCTGGCCATGGATGTGGACCAAGACGTCTTATCAATCGTCCTGGAAATCGTCTATTCAAAAACCTTCGTACTCTGTGACCAATGTAGGGTGGTACACCATCGTGGAGGAATGACATGTAATGACGTACGTCTAACGGAATTCGCTCCTCAGCCTCTAACGCACGTTCTTCGTGTTGGGACCCATTCCTTCTGTGGGGTGGGGAGTTAGTAAAGAGCCAGTATAGCATATCAGAGTAGACAACACATTTCACACACAGAATTAAATGCAAAAAGGGAAAGATAACTACTCTACTTTGAAAGGATTGCAAAATACTCGTGTAAAGGCAGAGAATTATGATGATACAAACTGTTGGTGAACAGTAACAAATGTCGATCGTGCTGGAAGTCTTCGTTGTGAGAAGCGTCCTCGATAAACTCATACAGCTGCCCTCTCAACACCTCTTGGCTCACCATAAATTAAATGAATATCGCATAGTTCAGTGATAGTAACCCTCCCTTCCATCCTAACGTTTAACAGAGCTGCAATAACATCTGCGCAGCTGACTCAACGACTGCCGACGATCGGTGTATTACTGTGACTCAACCACGCAGGCCGTTGTTGCCAACGTGTTTGCGCTCACGCTCGCGATGTCAATACGTGCAGCGGTAAATAACACCTACCGATTGCTTACATACGTGTACCGGTGTTGGGGGAGGGGCAGAGCAGGCAACCCGTAGTGTTCTCATCCCGTTTAATGAATTCTCCCAGTCTACAGAGCATAATTTTTCCACAAGTGACGTCTAACTCGTGTGCGATAACCAGTGTCTACCTTTTTAAAAACATTGTCCCGAGATGAGCTGTTTGTTATTATTATTATTATTATTATGGCTACTTATACCGTTTACCGTATACTAGGGAAGAGCAGTTTGGATTCCGTAGAAATCTTGGAACTCATCACACAATACTGACCATACGAGTTATCTTAGAAGATAGATAAAGGAAAGGAAAATCTACGTTTCTAACATTTGTAGACTTAGATAAACTTTTGACGATATTGACTGCAATACTCTCTTTCTAATTCTGAAGGTGGGAGGGATAAAATACAGGGAACGAAAGGCTATTTACAATTTGTGCAGAAACCAGATGGCAGTTATAAGAGTCGAGGGGCATGAAAGGGAAGCATGTAATTCTAGAAGATTTCATTCTAGATTATGGGTTAACTGCTAGCAAAAAAATTTCTCATCAACATCGTTTGGTCTTAGAGGACAAGCTACCTTCAGTAATTAACAAACAAGTGATCCAGAAAATTCATTCACACCAAATGTAAAGGTTAGAATTGGAAGGAAAATCAACATTGGTCATATTTTGTTGTTTTATTGTCCGCAAAATCGTTTTTCAGTCTCTTAGTGACCATCGTCAGTGCTGTAATATACAAATAAAATTACTAGGCACTGGTATCAAGCTATAACCACAAGCTTAGAGCGATCACATAAATAGTTTATGTGATCACTCTAAGCTTGTGGTTATGGCTTGATACCAGTGCCTACCAATTTTAATAGTATATTATAGCACTATTGGTGGTCACTAAGTGACTGAAAATCGATTTTGCAGGGAATAAAACAACAAAATACGGCCAATGCTGATTTTACTTCCAGTTCTATCCACTATTGGGTCGTGGTGCACACAACACTCCATGGAGCCGCCAATCAATAAATGTAAAGGTATTTACAAAAAGAAACGATCTGTTGTTTTAACTAAAAATCCACATAATTTTGTAATCATTTAACAAAGATATTCAAATTGCAGAATAAATAAAAACGAAAACCCGCTGATGATGGTACAGTGGTGGCGAAACATGTTTTGGTAATGAGAAAAACGGTGTTTTGCATAACTGGCGGACCTCACATTCAACAATTTTAACTGCAAACACGGCCAATACAATGAAAATCAAAATTATGAATAAAAAGATATTAGAAATACGACAAAGCTCAAAAGTCAATGAGTAAATAGCTTCTCCAAAGAGTAATTATTGTTTCATATTTCGCGTTATGTTCTTCAAATTAACAAAAAAATATTGCACTAAACACTTTATAAAGTAGCCTATCTTCTTCCTTAGCGTTTAAGCTACGTCCGTACAACAAATTTCATGAAAATCGGTTCAGTGGTTCAGTCGTGAAAGCGTAGCAGGTGCAGTTACTTTGACATTTATTATATTATTATGGGTACGGGTAGTACGGATTTATATCGATCGTAGATGTGAACAAGACATAAAGTTTAGAAAGCAGGATGTATTTAGACAGTTATTATTGCTGTCTACCGATGAAAGATAATTTGGTGGAATACAGACAGTATTTTTTTTGGGCGAGACTATTCAGCGTGAAGATTTGAGTTGGCTGTAAGATGGAGACAGTGACGTACATTTGCACTCAGAACTTCCCTACACAGTGAACAGAGCAGAGGGCCCACAAAGTTTTCTGCTGGGCAAGTGTCGTAAACTAGTACTTTACTCCCTGTCTGTGATTGTCATTAAAACGGCAAGGGCGTGAGGCGCGTGACCCCAGGCGTCTGATTGCGAGCCGCGGCTCGTCATCTGTGAGCAGGGAGCAGGGAGCAGGGAGCACGGAGCTGGAGGGCTGGAGCTCTGGAGGCCTGATTATGCCACCTCTGCAGAGGCAGGGCACAATCAGCGCCGCCAGATTAACGGCTGGCGCGATAATTTATGCAGATGCGGCCACGGGCTCCGCACCACGCCACAGGCCGCCGCTGTCTGCTGCAGCCGCGCGATAAACCACACAGCGCGCGGCACCGCCGCCAAGACTCAGCTTACAGCGCGCTCTGCTGCCGTGCGTGCAGAAAACAGTAGTAGAAGAGAGAAACGTTGCATAAAAAACGTCCCAGTTTGAATGATATATTGCAACACTGAATTAGACTACTTACAACTCATCATACATCAAATTGAGAGTAAACTAACCTACGAGGGTCACTCCAAAAGAAATGCACACTACTTTTGTAAAAATACAGTTTTCATTCTGCAATTGTGTAGATACATCCTTCCCGCTTGTTTTCAAACTTAGTTCAAACTGTTCCCGCGAGTGGCGCCGTCACAGCATGTCTTCAAAATGGCTACTATAATTGACATTCATCAGAAGCAACGTTCTGTCATAGAATTCCTGTGCTGTGAAAACGAGACAGTGGGAAATATCCACGAGAGGATGAAAAAGTGTATGAAGATGCTGCTGTCGATCGCAGTACAGTTAGTCAGTGGGCAAGCAGGTTACGTGATGAAAGCGGGAACGGCAATATTGAGGATTGTCCTCGCAGCGACAGGCCACGAACTGCACACACTCCAGACAATGTGCAGAGAGTTAAGGAATTGGTTACTGCTGACAGATGCATCACAGTGAACGAATTGTAACGCTACGTTGGGATAGGGGAAGGAAGTGTTTGCAGAACACTGAAAGTGTTGGCGTTAAAAAAGGTTTGTGCCAGGTGGGTTCCCAGGATGTTGACAGTGGCTCGCAAAGAAACAAGAAAAACGGTATGCAGGGAACTTTTTGGAACCGTACGAGAATGGTGAAGATGAATTTCTCGGAAGAATTGCGACAGGAGATGAAACATGGCTCCATCATTTTTCACCAGAGATGAAGAGGCAAGCAATATAGTGGCATCATGCAAATTCACCCAAGAAAAAAAAAAATTCAAAACCACACCTTTTGCTGGAAAAGTTATGGCTACGGTGTTTTTCGATTCAGAAGGACTCTTGCTTGTGGACATCATGCCAAATGGAACCACCATAAATTCTGATGCATATGTGACGACAATGAAGAAACTTCAAGCTCGACTGAGTCGTGTTCGACCACATCGGCAAAAGCAGGATGTTTTGCTGTTGCACGACAATGCACGGCCACCTGTCAGCCAAAAAACCATGGAAGCGATCACAAAACTCCGATGGACAACACTGAAACACCCGCCTTACAGTCCTGACCTGGCTCCATGTGACTATCATCTCTTTGGGAAACTGAAAGACTCTCTTCGTGGAACAAGGTTTGAAGATGATGACTCCCTTGTTCATGCTGCCAAACAGTGGCTCCAACAGGTTGGTCCAGATTTTTACTGTGCGGGTACACAGGCGCTAGTTCCAAGATGGCGAAAGGCAGTTGAGAGGGATGAAAATTATGTGGAGAAATGAAAATATTGTTCCTAAAGGATGTGTATACACACTGTAAAACTTTCAAACATGTAAAATAAAAGATGGATTTAAAAACATGGTGTGCATTTCTTTGGGAGTGACGCTCGTAGTTTTAACAAAATGCCTGTTGGCTTTTGTCTCACGTTCTTCGGCCGACGTTTGTTTGACGATTTTTCTAACGTTTCGCCAGCACGAGTGACGCTGATTGTCATTGTCGGCCTAAGAATCCGAGATACAAGTCAACAGGTAGTTTGTCAATAAGAGGCAATGAAAGCCTTAACAGTTTTGCACGACTTACATTTCTTACAAATGTTTAGGGTGTGGACTTTTATTTTATAGCATACATCCAACCTAACGTCCAGTTATTCATACACCTTGGTTAACAAGCAAGGAGTAGTAGAATCAATACTCTCTTCACTTCTGTGTCTCAACTCTGGCAAATCAACAGACAATGCCGGTATGTAGTCACGATCTTTTATAAACCTTCAAAGCAAGGTGACGTTAGGTGAATGTGGCGGCCAGTGGTAAAGAGCTGTGTCCTATTTACCGTTACGGGCTATCCAACGGTCAGAGATTTCAACATTCAAGCACCCTCGCACATAGTGATGTCAATTCGAAGGGGCTACATCTTACTGACAAATAAAGTTCCCAGTTTAACCTTCTAATTCGGGAAAGAGCTATTCTTGCAATATATCCAGATAAGCTACCTCTGTCACTGTAGTTTCAGAGAGAAGGAAAAGGATGCTCTTTACGCCGGGACACAGCACTTCGATGAAAAGTATCCTTATCCATCAGCACTACACGATAAAGACAGTGATCTTCCAGCTACAACACTTCGGTTACAAAACTATGGACATCTACATTATAATCTGCAAGCCACCTAATACTGAGTTGCGAAAGGGGACTTGTACAAGTAACTGAGACTCTGTACTTTGTTATAGTCGCAACTGGCGCGTGGGAAGAATGTCAGTAAGCCACTGGATGGGCTATAATTTCTTGAATTTTTCTCGTCGTGGCCATTACGAGAGATGTATGTGGAAGGAATTAATATGTTTCCGACTTTTCACGGGAAGTGTTCTCTCGAAATTTCAATAGTAAACCTCTCCGTGATGCACAACGCCTCTCTTGTAACGTCCGCCAACGGAGTTCGTTGATCATCTAGGTAATGCTATTGAGCCGTCTAGAACAGGGATTCTCAACAAAATTTTCTTGAGGACCCCCACATCGAGCATGATTGGTACCTTGTCATATCACAGTATCAAATACCTAAAAAGCCAAATTAAGAGTCTTCTTATACGTTTTCTATTTTTGGTACTTAGAAAAAACATTGACCTATTCCTTATTGAAAAAATATTGAGCTTAAAACTTTTTCAATTTAGCCACCATTGTTATTGTTAAATTTTTGATTGTTGCTCAAAATCTTTGTCTTCGAATCTGGGTGTTTAGTATAACAAACTACTTAAAAAAATAAAAATTGAGTATGAACTGAAAATGAAAGGAACAAATTAAAACTGAGTGTATTGGTCTTTCAAGTTCACTACACTTGAGATTGCATTGAGTAGACATGTGTGAAAACACTAAATATTTCATACAACACTAAATATTTCATACAAGGTATTATTTATCTCAAAAAATACAGTTACAACAGAGTACTCCATCAGAAGCGGCCAAAACAAAAAATCTGTTATCATACGAAGTATATTTTATATATATTTTATTCTAATAGCATCTTGCCGACCCCTCTGGCATAGCTCGCGGACCCTTGGGTCCGCGGACCACCTGTTGGGAACCAATGGTCTAGAAGCTCCCGTGACGAAACTCGTCCCTCCTCGTTGAAACTTCTTTCTCTCTCTTTTATCAGTGTTACCTGGCAAGAATAACGTATTAATGAACAGTGCTCAAGAATCGCTCGAACAAACTCCTTGTAGGCCACTTCCTTTGTGGATGAGCTACATTTCCTTTACATTCATCCTATCAATCTGTCTGGCATGCGCTTTTCCTCTTTTATGTGGTCTTTCCACAGAAGGTTGCTTTGAATAGATACTCTTAGATATTTTACCGCGGCTACTGTTTCCAGCACTTCCTCATCAATAATGTAGCTGTACAGAAGTGTATTTCTTTACCTATGTGCGTGTTATATGTTACAGTTACTCATGGAGGAACAGAAAGAACTAAGCTTCGCAAGATCTCTGTTTGTGGAATACTATAGAGCAGATTAACTTCTCGAAGAACGCCATAATTCTTGAGCATGAAGCATTTTCTATAATTCTACACAAATTAACGTCAATAATATATGTCCATAATTGTGGGCATCTGTCCTATGGCCCTTCTTGAAAACGGAAATGACCTGCGCCATTTTCTGGTCACTACGTGACCTTCGTTGCTGCAGGTATCTACGATAAACTGCATCTGCAACTGTAACTGGTATTGTAACGTAGCAAGTTATCTACATCCATACTCCGCAAGCCACCTGACGGTGTGTGGCGGAGGGTACCTTGAGTACCTCTATCGGTTCTCCCTTCTATTCCAGTCTCATATTGTTCGTGGAAAGAAGGATTGTCTGTATGATTCTGTGTGGGCTCTAATCTCTCTGATTTTATCTTCATGGTCTCTTCGCGAGATATACGTAGGAGGGAGCAATATACTGCTTGACTCTTCGGTGAAGGTATGTTCTCGAAACTTTAACAAAAGCCCGTTCCGAGCTACTGAGCGTCTCTCCTGCAGAGTCTTCCACTGGAGTTTATCTATCATCTACGTAACGCTTTCGCGATTATTAAATGATCCTGTAACGAAGCGCGCTGCTCTCCGTTGGATCTTCTCTATCTCTTCTATCAACCCTACCTGGTACGGATCCCACACTGCTGAGCAGTATTCAAGCAGTGGGCGAACGAGCGTACTGTGGCCTACTTCCTTTGTTTTCGGATTGCATTTCCTTAGGATTCTTCCAATGAATCTCAGTCTGGCATCTGCTTTACCGACGATCAACTTTATATGATCATTCCATTTTAAATCACTCCTAATGCGTACTCCCACATAATTTATGGAATTAACTGCTTCCAGTTTCTAACCTGCTATTTTGTAGCTAAATGATAATGGATCTATCTTTCTATGTATTGGCAGCATATTACACTTGTCTACATTGAGATTCAAGTTATTACGAGATAACCTTCACTGCAGTAAATCATTCAGCCGTGTAGCCCGGTGACTGCAGGATTATGTCTTCGCTGTGACTCACAGCTCAACTGACGCTACTGGCCGTGAGAACGGTCTCAAGTAACACGTAGTAGGAACGTAAATTCATACCTCTACAAATCTAAATAAACCACAGTAATCATCATCCAATTTTACTCAAACTTGGTATACCATCTTTTGTTATTAAGTAAAGGATCCTGTAAAATTTTCAGACTTCTATCTCCTATAGTTCCGGAGATTGAGAAAATTACTTAAATGTCCAAAAACCGACACTTATGTTTTAAAATTCAGTTAGGAACAATAGCAATTTGACTTTTATTATCATCTAAAGTCACAAACAAAGTTCTCAGTGTATAAAATCACTTATTTGGAATTGTCTTTTCAAAACTAATTACTCTGCATTTCATAGTGTAAAACGAATCATTCAAAATTATTATCTGCTTATTATTTGGTTGTGTGTATACATGGGACTGAATGAGAAAGCGTCTGTGGGACATACGAAAGAAAAACTTAATACTATTTTATGTAAAAACTTATGAAATTGAATCTTGGGAAAATTGTGGTGCAACCACGAAGCTGATGACGTATGTCGTTGTGTGCTTGCTTTTGTAAGAAAGGAGCCAGAATAGTAGTCGGAAGTGGAATAAGTTTCTAAATTAATTTAAAGATTATTTTGTATTTCGGTCCATTTTATTAAATATTATATTAGAAATTGGCATTCGTATGACGTAAACGAATATCTGATTAGTGATTGTCTGAGGCAAGTTTTGCCGCGAGAATGATCTAGAAGGATCATCCTGATTGGTTATTCAAACCATTAGCCAATCAGAATTAAGCTCTTCCCACGAGCAGAAAGTTTGATAGGCACAAAATGGGGCGGCATCGAGAGAGTCGCTAGCCGCTCTTCGTACGTGTAACATCATGCTAAATGTCGACGAGAAAAAACTTCTAAAGTGAAGAACTATTGAGTTCATTGCTATTAGGAACTGTCGCGAACCTAGCAGTTTAAGTTACGAACATTTTGAGGACAATTTGATTATTTAATTGATGTGTTATGAGAGTGTGATATTTCGGTCTTAGTGAAAATCCGCGTGGCATATTAAATATACTTTATGGAATACTTGGGCGAGCACTTCTAACTTTGAAGACCACTGATACGACCAAAGTTTCAACTCTCTATAGTAGTGGGTCAGTAACTGTCAGATCAAACATTAATCGGATCGGACTGGTAGATATACTGGCTGCTTTTTTGTGTGAGAACATTTTTGTACAGACAGTGAGATAGGAATAGTAGAGCAGTTAAAATATTAAATTCGGACTTGATAGAAAATTTATGTGTTTCCTTAAGAATAAAAAACAGTTTACTAAAATTTCCGAAGGCTTACTGCAGGTAAACTGCATTTTTACACCACTCGATATTTGTTATAATGAACTTACAGAAACTGATTCGCAGCTTGAGTTACGCGGCCTCTGTGTGGTAGGTATTAGGTCGTGGTTTCATCAACGGTGATTTATACAGCAAAGGGAGTATCTACTACTGCAGAGTGAATGGACGTCGTAAGGAAGTCGTATTGAAGTAGGCGGACAATTAATGAGAGAGACTGTACGAATGAACAACACAGACAAAGCTCTCTCCGCCGCAGTATGCACATATGTGTAAACGTTTTCTTAAAACCTTTCTCATTGTCGTCTTTGGCAACTGAAGTTCATGACTTGCTTTCCGAACACACATCTCAGTACTACAAAGGTAAGATGCCCTGACACGGTCAGAATCCTCTTCAGACTATTTTAATTGTCCCATGTCCCGAAATTTGTCGTGTCGATTTGACAATATCGTCGGCGGATGTTTTTACCACATGGGAGGTCATAATTAACTTTAAACGGTATGCACATTGAACTGAAATTACGGATTTACACTTAGCAAACTGCAGAACACAAAAAGTTTACGCTGAGGAGTCGCCATTTTGCGTACGTGGTTCTGCACGTGGGCAAACAGCAAAGCAATACCGGAGTATGCACTTATCTAAGACTGTTTGAGCTACTCTTGTAACATCCTCTCAATGCTTACAGTTGTTAATATTAAAATTTATAACTGTGACATTCTTTAACGGACACCTTGTGCAATGCAACGTTCGATATTTAAGAAGAACGCTTTTAATGTACAGTGACAGGCTATTAATTTTCATTAACGGAGAAATCAGACGAGTGTAACAAACACGAAAGAGCAGTAGAAGTATGTAAGTAGATTTGCGCAGACGATGAAAGTTGCTTTCGCTAGAAGAGTTCTGTTGTTATCAATTGTTGATACAGAAACGTAGTGCAAATCCCTAAGGTGAAACTTCCTGCCAGATTAAAACAGTGTGCCGGACCGAGACTCGAACTCGGAACCTTTGCCTTTCGCGGGCAAGTGGCGTCCTCACAGCTTTACCCGAGTTCGAGTCTGGGTCTGGCGCACAGTTTTAATCTGCCAGGAAGTTTCATATCAGCGCACACTCCGCTGCAGAGTGACAATATCATTCTGGAAATGCCTAAGGTGTTCAGCACTCTGTGGAAGTAGAACGTAGACTACCCGAAATCCAGAAAAGAGAGAAAAAAGAAAGCATTCAAAATCCGATGCTACAAAGCATGTTAAAGATTAAGTGAACTGATAAAGTACAAAATGAAGATCTACTGATGAGAGAGGGTGTGAACAGTTGTTTATCGTAGACTCTTACCAACAACAAGGACAAGTTGGTAAGATATCTACTTCGGAATCCAGGAATAGATAACATTGAAATGACAGGAGCAAGAGAGGGGGAAGTAGTATGGGAGGCTGAAACTGCAGTAAGCGAAAGAGATTATGGAGAATGTTGCTTGTAGTAGAAATGTAGAGACAACAAGATTAGCGCGAGGCAAAGAAAAAAATGGGAGACATCATGAAACTAGTCGAAAGATTGATGATATAAAAAGAAGGAAAGCAGTGTAAACTCAGTTCCCAAAAGTTCGCTGTTCTAAGGCGTCAATGGCATAATTGTACTTGTACCTCTTTGACTAAAGTTATTTAGGAGTTCGTGATTTTGGACCAAGGAGGCGAGGAACTGTGCGGTTCTGGGACAAATGAATTAAGAAGTCCTCCACTTTAATACAGAGAGTACCAAAGAGTCGACTGATGGCCTCAGAAGTTAAGTGCTCACAGCCTTTTGAACCGAAGAGTAAAGTGAAATTACCAGCTTTTGATTTGTACTATATTTACAGAAATCGGTAAGCATTTGGACAAATACCACCGTAATTTACGATGTAAAGTGGAATGCTTCGCTTTTATGGCTGGAAAAAGAAGTCAGAATTATAAATGTACAGAGCTGTATCCGCTATTTCCGACATATTCGTCACGAGAAATGCCGCTAACGTCTTGAAATTAAAATTCATCCTGTACTCCAAACCCTTCGCTGCACGTTGATTTTTATGACAGTACCAGTTTCGCGTAATATTTGACAGTATTCTGGCGTGTAGTTCTGTAAGGATGCGGCGGGTTGCATCCAAATAAGCTACATAGAGCTGCAGCCGATCAAATGCTAATAGAAACTACTCATATAAAAATTAATGCATAACTGAGGTGGCGAAATAAAGGATGAATTTTAAAATACAGAGCTATTTTACAAGAGCAAAATCAATACTTATTGTTAGTAAAGCATGAGAACACATTCTTAGAAAAGAAAGAGAGAACAGAATTTCAGATAGCGTTTGCAGATATTCTGTAGCTTCTTATTTACTATTTCTTCATGGATCGCGAAAAGAGACCTACACTAACATTGTTTTATACAGAAATACCGGGTGATCAAAAAGTCAGTATAAATTTGAAAACTGAATAAATCACGGAGTAATGTAGATAGGGAGGTACAAATTGACGCACATGCTTGGAATGACATTGGGTTTTATTAGAACCAAAAAAATACAAACGTTCAAAAAATGTCCGACAGATGGCGCTTCATCTGATCAGAATAGCAATAAATAACATAACAAAGTAAGACAAAGCAAAGATGATGTCCTTTACAGGAAATTCTCAATATGTACCAACATTCCTCAACAATAGCTGTAGTCGAGGAATAATGTTGTGAACAGCACTGTAAAGCATGTCCGGAGTTATGGTGAGGCATTGGCGTCGGATGTTGTCTTTCAGCATCCCTAGAGATGTCGGTCGATCACGATACACTTGCGACTTCAGGTAACAACAAAGCCAATAATGGCACATAGTGAGGTCTGGGGACGGGCAAGCATAACGAAAGTGGCGGCTGAGCACACGATCATCACCAAACGACGCGCCGCGCGCAAGACATCTTTCACGCTTCTAGCAACACTTTTTTTTTGGTTCTGACAAAACCCCACGTAATTCCAAGCATGTGTGTCAATGTTTACCTATCTACATTAATCCGTGGTTTATCAAGTTTTCAAATTTATACTAACTTTTTGATCACCCGGTAAATAACCGCTCATCTTACTTTACATCCTTCATTGGAGATACTACAACAAAGTTTCTATTGCTCTCCATTTTGTGGCATCTTATGAGCTATAGATACTGATGTACATAATCTGTAAGTAAACGCAAATGACGTCTTATTTCAGCAATGGCAACGTCGTCCACATTTAGAAGGCAATTGGTTGTGTTGCCAGTATTCGCCAACTAATTTTACTTCTGACTCAATACACCAGATATTTCGGTGGAGGATACGCTTATGATAAGACATGGCTAATGTCAGTACGCTTAGAAATATGGCCGAAATTGTTCTCGGGAGGTCGGAGAGATGTTCTCATAGGTATCAGCTGTTGTAGCGAGGGTATCCAGTGACAAGGGTTCGCTCTTAAGCCGGCGCACGTTTCTGTCGGGCGAGGTGGCTGTGCTGTCATTGTGCTGCCGTGACACTGATCTGCCTGTAGAGGAAACTCCATCGCGGGACACGAGATCCATTTTTGTGGCGAGACGGCGGGGCGCCTGTAATTGAGAGCACAGGGCGGGCCGGCATCCTTCGCACCCGTAATCCGATTAAGCCGTGGAGCCCCAGTCCCTCCGGACCCCCGCAGTCTCCTGGTGTGTTGGTTGTAGAGCCGCTGCTGATCGGAAGGCGATGCCACCTAAGAAACATGGCGGGGAGCCAACGATTCCATGTGGTGACTTCTCTGATGACGTGCGAAACGTTTATACGTAGATTTTCACCGCCACTGCGTACGAGTGTGAGTAATAAAATATGTGGCTAGTAACGTGGTGTACGTACAATTCATTAGTCACATAGCGACAACGAAACATCGAGTATCTACACTACTGGCCATTAAAATTGCTACACCAAGAAGGAATGCAGATGATAAACAGGTATTCAATGGACAAATATATTATACTAGAACTGATATTTGATTACATTTTCACGCAATTTGGATGCATAGATCCAGAGAAATCAGTACCCAGAACAACCACCTCTGGCCGTAATAACGGCCTTGATACCCCTGGGCATTGAGTCAAACAGAGCTTGGATGCCCATGCAGCTTCAACACGATACCACAGTTCATGAAGAGTAGTGACTGGTGTATTGTGACGAGCCAGTTCCAAGGCCACCATTGACCAGACGTTTTTAGTTGGTGAGAGATCTGCAGAATGTGCTGGCCAGGGCAACAGTCGAACATTTTCAGTATCCAGAAAGGCCCGTACAGGACCTCCAAAGTGCAGTCGTGCATTATCCTGCTGAAATGTAGGGTTTCGCAGGGTTCGAATGAAGGGTGGAGACACGGTTCATAACACATCTGAAATGTAACGTACATTGTTCGAAGTGCCGTCAATGCTTACAAGAGGTGACCGAGACGTGTAACCAATGGCACCTCATACCATCACGCTGGATGATACGCCAGTATGGCGATGACGAATACACGCTTCCCACGTGCGTTCACTGCGATGTAGCTAAACACGGATACGACCATCATAATGCTGTAAACAGAACCTGGATTCATCCGAAAAAAATGACGTTTTGCCATTCGTGTAACCAGGTTCGTCGTTGAGTATACCGTCGCAAGCGCTCCTGTCTGTGATGCAGCGTCAAGGCTAAGCGCAGCCATGATCTCTGAGCTGATGGTCGATGCTGCTGCAAACGTCGTCGAACTGTTCGTGCAGATGGTTGTTGTCTTGCAAACGTGCCCTTCTGTTGACTTAGGGATCAAGACGTGGCTGTACGATCCGTCACAGCCATGTGGATAAGATGCCTGTCATCTCGACTGCTAGTGATACGAGGCCGTTGGAATCCAGGGTTCCGTATTACCCTCCTGAACTCACCGATTCCATATTCTGCTAACAGTCATTGGATCTCGACCAACGCGAGCAGTAATGTCACGATACGATAAACCGCAACCGTGATAGGCTACAATCCGATCTTTGTCGGAAATGTGATATACGCATTTCTACTCCTTACACGAGGCATCACAACAACGTTTCACCAGACAACGCCGGTCAACTGCTGTTTGTGTATGAGAAATCATTTGGAAATTTTCCTCACGTCATCACGTTGTAGGTGTCGCCATCGGTGCCAGGCTTGTGTGAATGCTCTGAAAAGTTAATCATTAGCACATCACAGCATCTTCTTCCTGTCGATTAAATTTCGCGTTTGTAGCACGTCATCTTCGTGGTAAAGCAATTTTAATGGCCAGTAGTGTAGTCTAGCAATTAGAGCTTATAACTTTACCTGTCTTCCTGATTAGCTGTGTTTCCTCACATGCTGTTAACAAAACAAGCCCATAGTGTGCTTCTTAATATGTGGGTATTGGGTTACAGGTGCATAACATCACGGAATCCGTTACACTACATTTCTAGTTGAACTCTGTTT
Organism: Schistocerca gregaria; assembly: GCF_023897955.1. Classification (NCBI taxonomy): domain Eukaryota; kingdom Metazoa; phylum Arthropoda; class Insecta; order Orthoptera; family Acrididae; genus Schistocerca; species Schistocerca gregaria. Next base: position 856,636,639 of record NC_064920.1, on the reverse strand, counting down.
GCATAGTGAACAAAAACTATCAGAGTACACCTGCTCTTCACCTCACGGATTAACTGAATTTTGTTCACAGATAAAATAATCATGTAGACAATGAAAAATTTTACAGTTCTGTCAGGGTGTGCTACCTCATCCAAAGAAGAATCTTGACTTTGCACCCAAAGTCTCTGATCTTCTCACATGTAGTTAACGGTTTTTTCGTTCTTGTGCACAAGTAGATTATATATTGAGTAACAGCAGTTATTTCCTATAGTCGAGTCGGTGAAAGCTGGTTCCTGACAGCTCGGCGTGATGTTGACAGCTTTTATCGACTACCGCTGAGGCGTTGCCTTAGATACGTTTACAATACCACGTAGCATGACTGGTTGAGGTAGGATGCTCGAAGAAGGTCGCACCCAGGCCACTGTAATTGCCAGTATCTTCATGCACACTACCCGACTACAATCATCATTAAACATCTTGGGAATAGGACTCATTTCTAAAACACTAAGTGTATTTTATGTTCACTGACGGCCGTTACGTAAACGTTGATGGATTATTTCAGTGGTGAGAATGGGTTTTGACGACCAGTTCATTTTAAGCGGTTAAACTCAGTTGGTCAGTGGTTAAGCGCCGGACAACAGATCCAAGTGCCTGTCAGTCCTAACATTTTTATCCGTTTCTGATCGTTTCTGTCTCTTCTGGCAATGATTGTTAACGTAGAAAATAGTTTCATTGCGCTTCGGGGTTCAGTTTAAACTGTAGGTGCCCCTACAACTGTTTTGATAAGTCCGTTCAGGGGTCGGAGAAGGGCATGCGCATACCACGTCCAATAACACTACTGCTACTAAAGCACTCTTCTGTTCGAACAAACCTTAGGACTGATGGCGGCTTTACTTTATTATTTTTTTTATTTTAGAAAAATTGCAAATCTGAAGAACATAGGATTCAAAACTCGTAGGCCATCAACGAAGTTCCGAATGGCCTATATCTTTGCTAGAAATTCTTCGTTAAAAGTAGCTGTGTTTACTTGACTAACAATACTGTGGGATCGTATAACGAAGCGACTGGATGTTAGAATTTAAGCTGCTAGTGCATTGCTATCCTGAGTGAAAGTGAAGGAGAACTGAGGGACGTATTGAATGGAATGATCAGTCTAATGATTACAGAAGATAGACTGAGTGTAAATCGAAGAAAAACGACAATAATGAGACGTAGGAGAAATAAAAACAGGATCGGTGAACACGAAGATGAAGTTAAGGAATTCTGGTACCTAGGAAACAAAATAACCCGTCGTGGACGGACCGAGGAGGACATAGAAAGCAGATCAGCACTGGCAAAAAGGGCATTCCTGCCTAAGAGGTCTACCAGTATCAAACATGGGCCTTAATTCGAGGAAGAAATTTCTAAGAATGTACGTTTGGAGTACAGAATTGTATGGTAGTGAAACATGGGCTGAGGGAAAGCTGAAACAGAATAGAGTCGAACCATTTGAGATGTGGAGTTCAGAAGAATGTTGAAAATTAGGTGGACGGATAAGGTGAGGAATGAAGAGGTTATTTGGAGAATTGGGAGGAAAGGAATATATGTGAAACACTGACAAGAAGAAGGGGCAGGATGGTAGTGCACTCTCTTCATCGCCTGTTTAATATGGGCTCCATTACAGCGGACAACTTCGCGAAGGCGAGTACCTTTGCGGCACGTCTTCATTTATCCCGTTACACAACTGCACTATCCGGGTACACAATTCCATAGTATTCTGTGGTCTCGAACAGAACGATTTCTCTCTCAAATACTCTACAAAAAATCATATGGGTCTAAATTTGAACCTCATAAAATACCTTACAGCCGTATCAGGTGTTATCTTGCATGAAACACTGTGTGACAAATGGAAGATTGGTGACAGGAAGATGTGGCACAAATTCATTTTAAGGCATTGCCTCGTATCGGTCAGCATTGACAGTTTCAGTGAAAAACACTTGTCCGATAAGGCCATGGCCGGGTGGAAGTACTCACACTGTAACTTTTCCCCCCATGCGTTCTGTTCATGGACATGAACATTTTGAGGTTCTTCAGTAGTTCGAAATCTAACAATTTGTTTTTTTTTTAACGTTCTGTTGGGTGGAAATACGCTTCGCCTGAGAACCACTTATTGAACATTATTTTATCTTTTATTCTGTCTATAGTGATTTAATAAAGGAAGAAATTCAGGTCACTCTGTAAAATTATTTGTGCAGAACAACGATATAACCATATTTCCCTTGCTGCCCACCGGGATGACTTATTTGGACTTCGCTGAAAGGGGACCGTTAGCGCTGCGATATTTTCTGCAGAACGAACAGCCAGTGCCTGTGGACGTTTCCATTCCAAGAGACTGCCTTCTTCTTGGTGTTCAAATGTTCAAATGTGTGTGAATTCCTAAGGGTCCAAACTGCTTAGGTCATCGGTCCCTAGACTTACATACTACTCAAACTAACTTGAACTAACTTATGTTAAGAACAACACACACCCATGCCCGAGGGAATACTCGAACATCAGGCGGGAGTGGACGCGCAGTCCGTGACATGACGCCTCAAACCGCGCTGCTACTCAGCGCAGCTGCCTTCTTCTTGAAATTATGTCGTTAATCGGAGAATTATATTCCTTGGCGGTGCCAAACCCATGTTGAATATTGACTTAATCATCTTTGCGTTGCTGTGACACTTTTCATTTTTGCATAATGTAGAACTGCCGTAACACGTTGCTGAACAGATAAACGTCCGTGCTCGTCCATGGTGAAACGCTAACTGCTAAACAAGAGACTAGCGGTAATGTAGCAAGACGGCCTCTACCGACATTTCCATGAAACAAAACACGTTGGACCGTAATTTGAGTGCAATTTAATTAGAGGTACAATTCGATAATGTAAAAATGCGTCAACTATTCGAGCGCCACACTTTGTACGAGGGTTGACTGGAAAGTAATGCCTCCAACTTTGTAACTCATCAAAAGTTGGCAGCGTTGGTATGTAGCAGGTACTGGCTTGTATTGTTACAGTGTAAAGTATGGAACCCTGCGCAGGCGGTCAGTCAGTGCTATTTAAGCAACGTGCAGTCATTGAGTTCTTGATAGCAGAAGGTGTTACCTCAAGGGAGACACTTCAGAGAATGAAAGCATTTTATGGTGATTGTGTTGATGAGCGTACTGTGCGTCTTGGGCGAGTAAGTTTTGGAAGTTGAGCCGGGAACATCTGAGCTGCGTGGCAGACAAAGAGTTGGACGTCCTGTGACAGGAACCACCGAGTTTCACAAGCAAAATGTTGACAGAATGATTCAGGACGATCGTCGTATCACTCCGATAGAAATTTCAAGCACAATCGGCATTCCACAAGAACGTGTGAGTCACATTATTGCTATGCTTGGCTATAGGAAGTACTTTGTACGATGGGTACCACGGATGCTGACTCCTGAAATGAAAATGCACAGACTCAAAATTTGCCAGAAACACCTCTCGCGTTACGTGAAAGAAGGTGACGCCTTTCTCCATTCAATTGTGACAGGAGATGCTTTTGATGAAGTTGAGAGAACTGTGAGACTGAGGTTGCGGAAACAAAGTGTCGACTCCTTCGATAATGGCTTCAGAAAACTTGTTCATCGTTCTACATCTACATCTACATCTACATCTACATATATACTCCGCTAGCCACCGAGCGGTGTGTGGCGGAGGGCACAATTCCCGCCAAAGTCATGTTTCCTCCCCCCCCCCCCCCCTCCTCCCTCTGTTCCACTCGCGGATCGCGCGAGGGAAAAACGACTGTCTGAACGCCTAAGTACGAGCTCTTATTTCCCTTATTTTTGAATGATGATTACGCGATTTGAAACTTGGTGGTAATAATATATGCAATTTTGTCATATGATGACATGTTGGAGACCGTGGCTCTTTTTGAAGACAAATGTTGATGATGTTAGGACAGCAACCAGCCACAAATTTACTTTGAGTCCCTTTATTCAGAGGAAACTGTTAACGGTTTCGAATCGTTGCGATTCATCATCAGACGGTTTACACGCTTTCTTTCTGACATTTGGTTTGTTTTTATAGATTAATTGTCCTAAAATATAAATAAAACATAATTAAAAACACGCCACACGCAGATGGTTGCGTAACCGATTTTCGTTGCATGTGACTTACGTGAATCGTCGGTTTCGAGTGACTGTTTTCATAACGTTCGTCCAATAGATGCAAATGCATTCCCACTGCATCCTCGTTGTTGCACACGTAATAGTTGCCACTGTACACTTTAGATTTGTCGCTGAGATCATTTCAACCACGCACAGTATGTTTTTATACATACAAAGAACTTACAAACATATGAGTGTCACAGATGCTATGATATATCGTAACATTTGACGATGATGTCCTATGTTTGGAAAGGATCATATATTCTTTTACAAAACTGTAATGCCTTTTACATTAGCACAGAGAGATTTAATTTTTTTTTTAAATCTGGTATTACCAATTTAATTATAAAGTTTTTATATATATTTATAACTGTATAGGTAAAATAGTATATAATTTTATTACACTTGGCAGCATAAGAATTATAGTAACATATAGATTTGCTACTTGATCTGCAGATAGGTGTATTAATATTATTTGCTTTGGAGGCTGGAAAAGTAATTTTTGGAAATTTTTCTGGAAAGGGTTGTTAGCTAACTCTGTTTGTTCGTTGAGGATATAGTCTTGGGCGTTGTTTTTGTGTGTGTGTGTATTTCTAATTCTCCTAATATATTCATAGTGGCTCCTTTTTCTGTTAGATGCAAAATTTTTAAGTTGTCTAAATCCTCGGTGAAGATTGGAATTCGGAATTTAGCGAGCAGCCCCTTCTGTTTAGATCGTCGTCTATCTGCAAGTGTATCCCACTTCAGACATTCTATGAGATTTGTAACGCTCTCGCGATGGCTAAATGTACCAGTCAGTCTTGCCGCTCTTCTTTGGACCTTCTCAATCTGTTGAATCAGAACCAACTGGTAAGGGTCCCATACAGACGAACAATACTCTAAGACTGGACGAGATAACGTATTGTAAGCTATTTCCTATGTTGAAGGACTGCATCGCTTCAGGATTCTGCCAATAAACCGCAATCTATAGTTCGCCTTACCCGATACTTGTGTAACCTGATCATTCCATTTGAGTTCATTTCGAATAGTCACACCCAGTTACTTGACTGTCGTTACCGCTCCAAAGACTGATCATTTATTTTGTACTCGTACATTAATGGGGATTTTCGCCTAGTTATACGCAGTAGGTTACACTTACTAATACTGGAGATAACTTCAAGTCATTACATCACGCATTTATTTTCTGCAAATCCTCATTGATTTGTTCACAACTTCCGTGTGATACTACTTCCCTGTAGACTACAGCATCATCGACAAACAGTCTAAGGCCGCTATCAATACCATCAACCAGATCGTTTATGTAAATTGTAAAAGACAGAGGATCTATTTCGCTGCCCTGGGGCACACCTGAAGTTACTCTTGTTTCCGTTAAAGTTACCCCGTTAAGGACGACATACTGTTCCCTGTCTGTTATAAAACTTTCTATCCAACCGCATATGTCATTGGATAGACAGTAAGCGCGCACTTTTTGTAGTAAGCGACAGTGCGGAACTGAATCGAACACCTTTCGAAAGTCGAGAAATATGGCATTACCCTGGGAGCCGGTAGCTAGAGCCTGTTGTATATCATGCACAAAGATGGCCAGCTGTGTCTCGCCTGACCGCTGTTTCCTAAAACCGAGCTGGTTTCTGCAGATGAGCTTCTCAGTGTCCAGAAAGGTAATTATGTCTGAACATAAAACATGTTCCATGATTCTACAACAAATCCATGTTAGTGACATTGGCCGGTAATTATGTGCATCCGATTTTCTACCCTTTTTATAGATTGCTAAGACTTGGGCCTTCTTCCAGCCCCGTGGAACTTTCTATCGTTCCAATGATCTCTGATAGGTGACGGATAAGAATGGTGCTACATCTGTAGCATAATCAACATAAAATCTTACGGGGATACCGTGTGGGCCAGATGTCTTTCTGGCGTCTAAGGATCTTAACTGTTTTACAATCCCAAATACACTAAACTCTATGTCAGCCATCCTTTCGTTTGTTCGATAATTGAAAGGGGGAATGGTACTGCAGTCCTTTATCGTAATCGAGTTTTTGAAAGCTAGCTTTTACGTACAACCAAAATTTTTTGGGGTTATTTTTAGAATCTGCAGATCAAATATTGCTTTCAAATTCGTTAAAAGAGTCTCTCATTGTCCTTCTGACAGCTGCTTTCATTTCGCATAAATTCTGTTTGTCAGCGGGGCAGTTACTACGTTTAAAACGCCTGTGCAAAATTCTCTGCTTTCTCAGCAACTTCCGAATATGTTTGTTGTGCCAAGGTGGATCCTTTCCCTCCCCTATACTTTTGCTAGGCACTTACTTCTCTAGCACATGGTGGACAATACTTTTAAATTCCAACGAAAGACGCTCCATATCTTTGCGTCTCTCAGTGAATACTTGAAGGAGACTATGAAGATATTCATTAATAGCATTTTTATTCGCTTTCCCAAACAAGAAATCTCTACGCTGTTTCTTTTTTTTGACATAGAAGCCACAATGACAGTATGGTCGCTAATACCTTGTTCTAGATTGACTTCCTCATAAAAATTAGGTCTGTTTGTAGCCAAGATATCTAAATATATCCAACTGGCTGGTGATTATGTGAAAAAATGAATATTGGTAATTACAGATCATGTTCTAAGGATTATTTATGCGTTTGATTATTTAAAATATTCCCATAAAACCCCAATTAACGAAGGTGCAGGTATTACTTTTCAATCAACCCTCGTATAAAACCCATTCGGATAGCCGTGCGTGTTAATACGCTGCTTCCAGGTTTCAGGGAAGGGCCCCAGTAGCTGATCATATCCATCTGGCGAGTTAACGACGAAACAGACCGCCTGTATGTGATTTTTAGGCGTTTTCCCATATCCGACTAGGTGAATACTGAGCTGGTACTCGTGTGCTACACGATTCACAATCAATTCGAACTCTTTCTCACACTTTCACGTGGATAACACTACATGCAAACGGAGGGATACACAACTTCTCCCCCAGGGGGGATGGAAGGCTGAGGTGATGGCAAGATGGACATCCAGCTCCCTTATACCACAAACATAACCAAATTCAGGTTAAAAGATTTAGCTGCTCCTGTCTATGAGTTTCAAGGAACCTGCACTGCCTTCAAAAACGACATGCGAAATTTTAATGTTCTCTCAATCTCTACAACTGGTTTTACAGAAGAAATGAACAAAACCTTTTAGCAAAAAAAATGTAATGTAGTTAAATTTTGTACTGGAATACGTTTTCGCTGGAGGCCATGTTTTTTTCAGTTGTTCAAGAAAACCCCATTTGAAGGTCATGCTTATACGTTTTTCTTGAATCTGTTCGACCTCTATGGCCTCTGCACAGAATTTAACTACATTAAATTTCCTACAATGAGTTCCTGTTCATTTTTTCTGAAAATCTAATTGTTTGCACATAGAGAGGAAAAGGTTGTGAAAATCGTGTGCACTGTACTTGAAGACGTTGTGGGTTGCAGATAACCCACAGGAAGGGGCAGCTGAATCATCCTGCATGCACCACGAACCACAACTCCATCTGCCGCGCGGGCTAGCCGTGCGGTCTCAGGCGTCTTGTCACGGTCCGCGAGGCTCCTCCTATCGGAGGTTGGAGTCCTCCCTCGGACGTGAGTGTGTGTGATGTCATTAGTGTTAGTTAAAGTTAGATTAAATAGTGTGTAAGCTTAGGGACCGATGACATCAGCAGTTTGGTCCCATTAGACCCTACCACAAATTTCCAAATTTCCTCAACTCCACCAATAAACTATCTGACGTGATAATATGGAAGAAAACAAGAAAAAATGTGGGCTCTTAAATGCATACCTTGAGAGCTTTGAGCGCTGGATCATCTTTGCAATTGTCTCTTATACGTAACAAATACTCATAACTCTTAAGATATGTCACTGTTTACCAAACGTTTTTTCATTCTTTTGGTCCATCCTATCTCCAGCAAAATTATGAAAGCAAAGAGCTTTCAGAAGAAGAGATGTGTTTCACGGTATCAAAGATGAAAAAGTGCTCACAGTTCATTACACTATTTTTTTCTCTTCTGTCCATAATTCTAACATAGGGTTAAAATTTCGTGACACAATTTTTCTCCACATTGTATCCATGTGTGTATTCTGGTGTCTTGTACAGGATGGTGACGTGGTTCACTCATATCACGTTATCTTTCATGTACTTAAATTTCTCTAAAATCTGAAATGCTATGTAAAGTGGAGAGTAAAGATGAATGCAATGAAGCAGTTTACTATGAATTTTAGAAACTTTATAATAATAAATACTATGTCCTGTCATGTAAGCATACAGATCATTTCCACGATATTTTTCTCTTCCGTGGAAATAATTTTTTGAAAAACTAAATAATAAAATTTGTGTCTATATTTAAGAGCAATGTCTACACCGGATAAAAATTTGTCTCATTGTTAGTACCGCACAAGTTCCTCGATTTTCCTACTGTGGTGTGTATTGTTTGCGTTGCACCTGACTATGCACCTCGACTCCCTGTGAACTAGCAGTGGGGCAGAGGACTTACAGTATTTTATTCCCGCTATAACCAGGAAGTCTTCCTGAAAACCTCTGTCGGACTCGGATTATGTGAGTTGCTGTTTATTTGTTCCTGGAGCCAGATGTCGCAGACAAACCTACGAAGCTCTAGTTTCTGTACGTTTATGTCTTAGTGTGTGTTACAGAGCAGACAGATAATGTGAGCGACATGTGATATAGTGCACCAATCAAGTAGGAAATTCCTTTTTTTATTACAATGCGTAGAGCGAATTGTTTGGGGTCCGGGCTGTTACTGAGTTTCGGTTCTTTTCAACCAAATACCAGTCGACGTGGCAGTGGACCAGGAGGTTTCTCAGTTGGGAATAAACAGTAGGGCGATACTAGTTCAGGATGTTGCTTTACAACGAAAGGAAGCAGTAAAGTTTACAGTGTTATTTCCTGCATTTTTACTGAACGCCAACAAGTGTCGATTGTAAATAGTTACTCGCGGTCAGGTATTACATATTTGAAGAGGATTTTGTATGTTGGTTATCTGAGCAGGAAGAGAATTTTGATATTTGCAATAGTTTTATTTAGCCTGTAAACATTAATGGCTGTTCCTGGTAACAGTGGGATCACCACGGGAGGGTGCTTGGCGCCGTTGACAGGCGACGTCTGTCGCTTTCGGTCGCGGCGGTGGAATTTAATAATCGCGTGGCGGGCGCCGAACAGAGCACGGTGTTTTAGATTAATGCTGGCGCACCGCGGTCCAATTATCCGGTGATTACAAAGGCCGCGGCAACGCCAGCGCCAAGCGGCTGCGGCGGCAGGTGACTGTAATTAACGCTGTCCGGACAATCGCCGGCGCCACTGCGCGGCCAACTGCCAACCGTGTACTGCTTTCACTACAGTGGGGCGCTGCAGACCGATGGTTCCACTCGGGCAGAGGTCTATAGCTCAGCGAACGGGGGTTGATTCACGCTGCGTCACGTTCATAGTACGACATTCGATGTCAGAATCTGGTGCACCTAGCACTGTGCTCTTTATCAGGCTAGCATACGATGTCAAGTCATATCATTATGATCGGCTCCTGGGTGTAATAACAGATATCACCGTCTTGTCGAGTACTTACAAATAGCATACATACAGGGTGAAGAAAAAATGCAACATTGGGAGCTAGGCACGCGATTCCTCATTCAAATGGTTCAAATGGCTCTGAGGACTATGGGACTTAACTTTTAAGGTCATCAGTCCCCTAGAACGTAGAACTACTTAAACCTAACTAACCTGACATCACACACATCCAGGCCCGAGGCAGGAATTGAACCTGCGACGCGGTCGCGCGGATCCAGCTGTAGCGTCTTGAACCGCTCGGCCACCATGGGCGGCGCATCCCTCATTCAAATCCAAGACAAAAGTGTATACAGTAAAATAAGATTGGGTGCATTTTGAAACTTAGTATATGAAAACAAGTAGCTGGCAACACTGTCACTTCGGAAAATGAATCTGAAGGTCTAGGTAGAGGAACGTGTATCACACCGCACTACCATACCAGCCGTTGTAAGTCACTGCGTAGACTTCTGGGACGCCAAACCCACATCCACCATGGAAATTCGGTCCGAATCCTCGTCAGGTTCCTATGTTATTTTTTAGACGTCTCCCTAGTTCCCACCGTTTATAACAATACACCATTTTCTCATACAGTCAGTCGCAAAAGTATTCGGACAGTACGTAACGGCGCATAATTTTTCAGTTTGCCGCATGAACAAATTGCACTTTATAATGTATTTGGGACTCTGGGTACGATGTCGCAACGTGAAACACGCGTCAAATACGAAGAATTGTTGTTGGACATGTGTCTGTTACGTAATATTTCCTGAAAACGGCATGGGAAGGTGCAACAAAAGTATTCGGACAACGGAGGACAACGTGAGAGAATAGTTCATTCCGAGACGCACAGAGGGTGAAGCGACTGCAGTGTGTCCGACATTTCCGTGAGACGATAGCGATGATTAGTAAACACTCATCGCGAGCCTGTGCAGGTCGACGATGGGACGCAGAGGGAAGTGTTCTACGTTCCAGCAAAGGCAACTTGTCGTTTATCATCACGCGAAGTGGAAAACCTGCAGGGAAATTGCCGCAATAGTGAACATGAAGAAAAGTACAGTTCACGACATTATTAAACGGTTCGAGAAAGAAGACCGATTGGAATTCCGTTGCAGGTCAGCACGGCCACGGACATTTTCACAGGGAGATGAACGTGTGATTGTGCGAAAGGTACACAGAATCCGAAAACATCTGCCACACGAATTGCAAGTGAGGTGGAGGGAGACCTTGGTATAGAAGTTCATCTCGAAACCGTGCAGAGGGTACTACGACGATCGCAGTACCATGGTCGAGTGGCACGGCGAAAGCCATTCATAAATGCAGTGAACCAGAAGAAACGTATGCAGTTTGCGAGGGAATACGCCGAATACGATCAGGCTTGGTGGAATCGGGTGATATTTTGCGACAAATGTAAATTTACATTATGGCAAAGCGACGGAAAGGCAAACTGTGGCGAAAGACCAATGAAGAGCTGAATCCCAGGAACCTCAAACCAACAGTAGAGTTTGGAGGTGGGAGCATCATGGTGTGGGGATGCATGTCCGGCAATGGTGTGGGTGATTTAGTGTTCATTGATGATACGATGAACAAGGAAGTGTATGTGAATATACTGCGAGATCATTTGAAGCAGAGTGCACGACATCTAGGTATTGCGAACAACTTTAATTTTTATCAGGATAATGATCCCAAGCAAACCGCACATATTGTACAAATGCGGTTGCTCTTCAATTGCCCGAATGTATTGCCCCCCCTCCCCAATCACCAGACCTTAACCCAATCGAACATTTGTGGGATAAATTGAAACGGACCCTCCGCGCGGACATCTATACGAAGGAGCCCTTGAAAGAGAAACTGCGCCAAGAATGGGCAAATATAGGCCCAGATTTCACGAAAAAACTCGTGGAAAGTGTGCCTAGTAGAATGGAGGGGGTATTGGAAATGAAAGGTGGACCCACAAGGTATTGACATTTTCGTCGTACAACTTATGAACATTTATTGGACAGTGTCCGAATACTTTTGTAGCAGCAGGGTGTGCAGAATGTTTCATTTTTGTTCCACCGAGCTACCGTGGGGCGGGGCGCGGACGGCGGAGGGAGCGCGCCGCGGGCGGAGGGTATTTAAATCGGCCGCCGCCGCGACCGAACCCAGTTCCCCCTGAGCAGCCATAGTGTACGGATGTACGTGCCGGCGCGTTCACAGGAGCTCAGTCCGTCAGTTCACCTGATGATGGCGACATGTTTGATCGCCGAAATATTGTGCCCGTTGGACACTATAGACCGGCAGTACACCCGTGGATATTTTGATTTCATTTTTGTTGTTAATTTTTCTGTTATTTGTGTTTTGGAAACGAAATAATACAATAATTCTTTTGTAATTAATGTTGTTACGCGTATATATTGCTAATAAATATGTTTGGGTTTCATCGTCAGTGTTTCTCGAGTACTCATTGTGAAACTTCCCACTGTCGGAATACTTTTGCGAGCGAGTGTATATCAATAGTCTACTATGTGACTGTGGGATTGTAACATTATGTGATTGCCTTATCATTTTAAATCATTCAGTAATCGAGCAGTCGCTCGACAACAGCTACAGTAAGCAAATAATGGTGCGCGAATGTAAAAGGTGAACGACCTGTGACGTAACTTGTTTATTGTCGAAGCGCCGTCAGAGATGCAGTGAGTTATTGACTTTGAAAACCATGGCGCGAAACACGGACAGGAGAAGAACACTTTTACACATTTTCTTTTTTTATGTACGAGATAATCTCGATGAACAGTTACTCATTCTTCTCTTGTCTCTTTCAACTTGTGTCGGACGCGCATGTCTTGCCGACGTATTATTATCGTTAAAAATAATATTATTTTAGTGTAAAGTAAAAGTGCAATACTGCATAGCAGTAAATTTATTGTGCGACGTGTATGTGAAAACGTCAAAGGAATTATTGTCATTACGAGAAGAGAAGTGCCAGTCAAAACGGCATCCATGTTAAAATTCTTCATTGTAGTGTAAGTTCATCTACTAATTGCCATAAATTCAGATTTAAATGGAATTGGTGTATGGACTACTTATTTAGTGTAGAATCTATGTCTCACTCCTTCATGAAGTTATTTAATTTTCTTTATGTTTCTGCGAAATAGAGAGTTCACAGTCACGAATTCTTTCGTCGAAATCGGACGGAAGTTGTATGCGGCGAAAAATTTTCTCCGCGCCACATTCTACTGGTAAATGCATGATAAACTACGGTCCCTTAGGAAATTCATGTTGAGCTATCCAAAAGTAATTGTATTTTGAATAGGCATTTACTCTCCTCTGCAATGCAACTTCCGACTGATCAGACGATCCAACAAGAGGCAGCCGCACACGGTCGGCGTTCGCAAATATACACTCCTGGAAATTGAAATAAGAACACCGTGAATTCATTGTCCCAGGAAGGGGAAACTTTATTGACACATTCCTGGGGTCAGATACATCACATGATCACACTGACCGAACCACAGTCACATAGACACAGGCCACAGAGCATGCACAATGTCGGCACTAGTACAGTGTATATCCAACTTTCGCAGCAATGCAGGCTGCTATTCTCCCATGGAGACGATCGTAGAGATGCTGGATGTAGTCCTGTGGAACGGCTTGCCATCCCATTTCCACCTGGCGCCTCAGTTGGACCAGCGTTCGTGCTGGACGTGCAGACCGCGTGAGACGACGCTTCATCCAGTCCCAAACATGCTCAATGGGGGACAGATCCGGAGATCTTGCTGGCCAGGGTAGTTGACTTACACCTTCTAGAGCACGTTGGGTGGCACGGGATACATGCGGACGTGCATTGTCCTGTTGGAACAGCAAGTTCCCTTGCCGGTCTAGGAATGGTAGAACGATGGGTTCGATGACGGTTTGGATGTACCGTGCACTATTCAGTGTCCCCTCGACGATCACCAGAGGTGTACGGCCAGTGTAGGAGATCGCTCCCCACATCATGATGGCGGGTGTTGGCCCTGTGTGCCTCGGTCGTATGCAGTCCTGATTGTGGCGCTCACCTGCACGGCGCCAAACACGCATACGAACATCATTGGCACCAAGGCAGAAGCGACTCTCATCGCTGAAGACGACACGTCTCCATTCGTCCCTCCATTCACGCCTGTTGCGACACCATTGGAGGCGGGCTGCACGATGTTGGGGCGTGAGCGGAAGACGGCCTAACGGTGTGCGGGACCGTAGCCCAGCTTCATGGAGACGTTTGCGAATGGTCCTCGCCGATACCCCAGGAGCAACAGTGTCCCTAATTTGCTGGGAAGTGGCGGTGTGGTCCCCTACGGCACTGCGTAGGATCTTCCGCCGACCACTGGCAACAACATCGATGTACTGTGGAGACCTCACGCCCCACGTGTTGAGCAATTGGGCGGTACGTCCACCCAACCTTCCGCATGCCCACTATACGCCCTCGCTCAAAGTCCGTCAACTGCACATACGGTTCATGTCCACGCTGTCGCCGCATGCTACCAGTGTTAAAGACTGCGATGGAGCTCCGTATGCCACGGCAAACTTGCTGACACTGACGGCGGCGGTGCACAAATGCTGCGCAGCTAGCGCCATTCGACCGCCAACACCGCGGTTCCTGGTGTGTCCGCTGTGCCGTGCGTGTGATCATTGCTTGTACAGCCCTCTCGCAGTGTCCGGAGCAAGTATGGTGGGTCTGACACACCGGTGTCAATGTGTTCTTTTTTCCATTTCCAGGAGTGTATTTCCACCGCTGATTATAGCTATATGCTGCAGCACAAAAGAAACATATTGTTATAATTAGCGACTACGAACGGGGACGTTTATAACGTATGTTTATGTATACACATTACGTAAACATATCGTTATAGGATACATTGAACCTCATGCACCCGTCTACTAACCGCGCAGTGCACATCCTTCGTTGGTAGTGTCAGGTTGAAGTAGGACGGAGCACACAACCGATGAATACGTCGATATGCCTTTGGTGCTGGGTGTATCCGATAACCAAGCTGGCACTGCTTATGCTGCACAGTAACCCCACAGTAACCAAGTAATAATGTTTTTCGTCGCCCGGAGCAACGCCTCGGGGGAGCCGGTATTCTTAGTCCACAGGTAATGGGCAGAGGTCGTCCAAAGACAAGACGCACTACACAAACAGAGGACATGTCTCTCGAAACAGTTTACCGATACTGCGATAGTTCTAGAATTATCAAAGATGAGTTGTTGAAGTGTTGAACGATGAAGAATTGCATACATATCATTGCATGTTAAATCAACACCAGCAGCCGTGAGTCCGCATTCGGCGACAATGTTTTTGTGAATGGCATTTATACCAAGTGGATTTTATAAACAACGTGATATGGACTGATGAATCTAGCTTCACTCGTGAAGATATTTTCAACATCCACATCAGGCATTATTGGTCAGACCGCAACCCACATGTCACCTGAGAACGTGGCTTTCAGGAAAGCCTTGGCGTAAACTTGTGGTTGGAATCGTGGGAGGAGTGTTTTGAGCCCTTACCTATTGCCGGGCATATTAAATACGTCCCAGTATCGTACGTTTCTTTGCAATATTTTGCCTGACGCATTAGAGAACGTTTCACGTGGTGTTCGGTGACAGCTATAACAGCATGATAGTGGTGGTGTTGGTTAGTGTTTAACGTCCCGTCGACAACGAGGTCATTAGAGACGGAGCGCAAGCTCGGAGTAGGAAAGGATTGGCAAGGAAATCGGCCGTGCCCTTTCAAGGGAACCATCCCGGCATTTGCCTGGAACGGAAAACCTAAATCAGGATGGCCGGAGACGGGACTGAACCGTCGCCCTCCCGAATGCGAGTCCAGCGTGCTAACCACTGCGCCACCTCGCTCGGTCTTCAGCATGATAGTGCACCGGCGCACTTTGGGATGAATGTGTGTAACTATTTAAATGAAATTGTTTCCAGGGAAATGGTTTGGTGGTGGAGGATCACCGTTCTGTCCCCGACGTTCCTCGGATCTTAATCCACCAGGTTTTTATTTGTGGGAACACTTTAAGGAACAAGTTTATAGTATTCCACCCACAGATGTACACGACCTAATAGCTCGTCTGTGTGTGTGCCAGTTCGGCAGTGGTAAATGCAGATGTGTTGCGTAGGGTCTAGCAATGAATGATACAGTGAGTGGCGAAGTGTTTCCATATGCAAGGTGGTTGCTTTGAACATCTTCTCTAAAGTGAACATTGCTTGTACGTGTACCTACCGGCTATGTCAAGGTAAGTCAGAACGTCAAACGTACAGTGGAATTATTGTGCGTAGCACAATGTGCAATGTACTGCTGTCGACGTACTGTGTTTCTTGTACATCATTGGATAGAGATGACGTTATTGTATCCACTATTATTTTCTGTCTTCTCTATTTGTGTCACGGACGAATTAAAGTGGTCGTTTACTCCTGAAAGAAGTTCATGTTACCCTCTTATTGTTTAAATAAAGGTAACAGTGACAGAAATAAATACATAACATACCGGATTGTGGAGGTCTAAATTGGAAATAGTTTATTCGAACATCGTGAGTCTGCATATCCATCCCGACTGTAATCCTTTTTCTTACTGAGATAATGGGACAGCTCCGGTGGAGCGCAGAGCTCCAGTTATTTGTGACTGGTCATGCTGCACGCAGATATAGCGTGGCCAGAGCCACGATTTTTAGATCGCATTTCTACTGAAACCATTGCTGGAACTAGGCTTTGCTAGATACATTTTTGTATGGAATAGGGGTTAGGAATCGCATGCCGACCGTCCTGCATTTTTTGTTCACCAGGTGTATAATGCAAGAGAGTATTGATAGCGAAATAAACATATCCTGGGAGGTCTCGCCAATGTAAGACACTCTTACGCCATTACAATACAAGTGATCATGCCAGTGGTCGAATATGTAGAAGAATTCTGTTACTGTACTCATTATTCAAGGATGCATCCTGTACTGGTTGCTATGAGGAGAAAAACATTTATTCCTATGGAATCAGGCACAGTACTATGAATTAAGACTTTCATGACTCTTGAAACACGTACGAAAAAATATACAGAAAAAATATTTATCATTCAACGTAAGGGATTTAAAAACAACACCGATTTATTATGTATATTATTGTTTGTTCTACGTTAAGAATATTGATAATTGTGAAAAATTTGCATGATTTTTTTGTATTTACTTACTGTTGGTCTTGATCTTGGATGAGGATAGATGTGAGAGGCATTCTAAGTGTATTTACGTTGTATTTTGGTTGTATATATATGTTTATTTGCTTTCAATATATTTATTTATGTATCTTTGGCATCCCTACATGTTGGGAGACAATTAACTCATTTTTTTTTCAGGATATCAGAAAGCACAATACAGATCGAGCCTATAATTGTTTGTTGTCGGCCATTCGCACGGCCGCTACCTCTTATTTGAATATTTCCAATATTAAACGCCACAGAGCCGCGGCAATAACTCACAATGTTTTCATTTTAATTATATTATTTAACTGTAGTGTCATTTTAATTTATTTGCCAAGATTAATAGTAGTTTTCATTAAATTCTTGTGGTCGTCGCATGACGGCTATCTTTTATCTCAACTACGTACATTGATAGAATGTAACTTGCTCCGAAATGATTAGTGATAAATACGCCACACAATAATATTTCTCTATGCGAACTCTTGACATGAAAGCAGTATTAATTTCAATGAAATTGCAATCCAAAAAGAACTTGAGATATTTTGTTAACATATTAGCTAGTTTGGTGCTGCACACTGCTCTCTACGTGTTTCGTACTAAGGGCATTAGACCTTCAAATAATACTTCCATAAAAAAAAGACTGTGTAATTTGCCCGTGGTCAGTTGTGTCGTCCCTCTGTGGCTTCATTTGATGTATAACTATACGTATACGTGCCTACAAATCACACACTTTAATGAACTGCACGCCATTTGACGCACGGAACAGAACACAACTTACATATTGAAAAAAAGAAAAGAAAAAAAACATAATTCCCATGCAAAGGGCTCCTGTTTCTAATAACTCCTACGATTTTGGCGTGTGTCGTGATATGAAACAGTCAACTTTGCAAATATGTTATACTCGTAGAATAAATTGTTAGTTTAATTGCATGGAATCTTTCTTTAACGGATTTCGTTTCTTAAACTGCTAATGGTTATTATAAAATGAACGAATAACTTAATTTTGTTTAAATAATTTAATAAAAGATCAAAATACCACATACAGTTTTACTGCTAAAAGTTTTATTTTATTACATTAAGGACGGGACAGGATTTTAATATGCAAGCCGTGGCTCTCTTTCAAACATTCAATCTGATTGACTTACTGATCAAATAAGTGAGATTGGGACCCAATACACACAATTAGAGCACACTGATCGACGTACTACAACGGCATAGTCCATTCACAGAAAAATTAACTTCGTCATCATACCAGCACTGATTAGTGATGAAAGGGATAGCAGACATATGTTCACAAAAGGGCACTTGGCTTAAGATGAAAATCTCATATCCCGACATTCATTCATTTATCGTGGAATAGAGATGAAAGTAGATTACCACTCCCGATAACCTCTATGAAAGCTACATCTCTAAGACATAGTAGGCAGAGAAGACTTAGCTCACGTGAAACCCATGAAGACTCCGTTAAGTTCTACGACGTAAAAGTAAAGAAAAATAGTTCCCATATCCATGCATCGTCCGCAGATTTAGATCTCTACAGTGGTTGATCAAGAAATGAAATTCGATGTTCTTTGACACATGGTGGAACACAATGATATGCATCAAAGAAACACCATCCCTTCCACAAGGAAATTCGATTAAAAACTGAGAAACAACATATAATCGTATATTTTAAGAGCGCCGAAGGTGCAGACACTTTACGAAAGAAGTAGTGAATTAATTCACGCAATATGAAGAAGTCCCCAAACCATGAAAAATCCATTAAATTGCACACCACCAAAATAATGAAAAATAATTCACCCATGTGGGTATTTACCCCTCTCTACGGATATCAATCTATACAATGACTAACAAATAACTGATTTTCGATGTGCTTCGAGTGGCACGCGGTTAAGCACATTATGGTTCATACAAGGAAAACCAGTCTATCTGCTGAGCACATCAGGAAAAATTTGAAAACATCCACAGACGTCACTTATGCACTGTAGGTGCAAGCTAAATAAGGAATATACTCAAATCCTACAACTCAAATCCTACAACTGACTATATGGCACTGAAGCTGAAGAAATCCATCAACATTCAGGTGGTCCCAAAAACTCATTGAAAATGTAAATTACGCTCCTCAAAAGTACATTTTTCGTATCTCCTTTACACTATGAGAACAATTTTACTTTACTAACGATGTATGAGGATAAAGTATCTTTGTACTGCACCAGATGTGTAGCCAACTCACAGGCACACAAAGTATTCCCTACTAAAATCAAAAACCCATATCCGAAATATCTCTTGCTATAGCGAACATAATTTTCCCCTAATACTGAAAAGCCTGAAATCAAGACTGTTAAATGTTACACTCTAACCACTTTCTGACACCTTTATCTACAGATTACCCGCAGGACATTTGCTCTTATCCGATCGCAGCGGCAGAGTGTCGTGTGAGATGAATAGTAACCACTTTCCAGTGCAGAGGGGGTAACCAGAGATGACCGCGGTCCCCTCCGCAGTTTAACTGTGTACCTGATCAGCTACCAAGTAGCTGCCTCCTGACCTACGGTAACCTAAACGTCCCTGCCTGGCTGCTCAAGGTACCACTACTGACGTAACTAAATACCAGCAGAAGTAAATAACATCTACTCTTATGAAAACTCACGTCTAGTCATTCGAGTCGTGCACAGGTGACTGAAAGAAAAGAAAAAAAACGATATCAGTAGCAAGGACACAGGTCTACGAATATCGACGTACATACTGAAAGTTAAAAGGACTTACTACCTACCAAGAGGCAAACTACCTTCAGAATCCGAGAGCAAGTGACAATCATTTACGACAGCAGAAAAATACATGAGACGTATATGACAAATACGTCTCAACACATCAATCAATATTTTACTTTCTCAGTTTAATAGATGGGCTAAGGCTCTACTTCTCTACCTATTACCACAAAAAAATTAATTTTTATGTCTGTGAAAGAAGAAAGCCTACGACTGTGATTCAAGTTCCAGACTCTTCTTTATGTTGAAAACTTGTGCCCTTATATCTGGTTAGCCCTTTGTGTGGCCCACTGCACCATTCACGTCCAATCGTTCACTTTTCCTTCCTGACTGGTTTGATGCAGCCCCTCATGCTCTCCTGTGCCAAACAATTAATGTCAGAGTAGCACTTTCTCCCTAAGTCCTCCCTTATTTTCTGGATGTATTCCAACCGCTGTTGTCGCCCACAGTTTTACCATTTAGTTTCTTTCTAGGGCCATACAGGTTATTCGCTGCCGTCTTAAACACATGTCCTATCATCATGTTCTCCCGTCTTAAACACATTTCCTATCGTATTGTTCCTTTTCTATGAATGTTTTCAACACGTTCTGTTTTTCATACGTTCCTTTTTTGTAAAGAGAACTTCATTTATTAACTTATCTGTCCACCTGATTTTCACCAGTCTTTTGGAGCACCACGTCACAAACGCTTCGATTCACTTCCGTTGCGGTTTTCCCACTGTCCAAGGCTCACAATCATACAATGCTGCAATCGCATGAACTCAAAAATTTCTTCCTCTGATAAGGTCTATATTTGATGCTAGTAAACTTCTATTGGCCAGAAATGTCATCTTTACCTGTGCTAGCGCGGGATTAGCCGAGCGGTGTAGGGCGCTGCAGTCATGGACTGTGCGGCTGGTCCCGGCGGATGTTCGAGTCCTTCCTCGGACATAGGTGTGAGTGTTTGTTCTTAGGATAATGTAAGTTAAGTAGTGTGCATGCTTAGAGACTGATAACCTTTGCAGTTGAGTCCCATAAGATTTCACACTTTTTATTTTTTTGTCTGTTGTAGTTCACGTACTTTGTCCATCATGGGCTATTTTGCCGAGGTAGAAGATATACTTACTTATGTCTATTTCGTGATCACCAATTTTGATGTTAGGTTTCTCTATACTCTGATATGTTACTTCTCGTTACTTACATATTTTTGCAATTTACTCTCAATACATCGTTACTTACATATTTTTGCAATTTACTCTCAATACATATTCTATACTTACAGACTGTTCATTTCATTCAATAGACCCAGCATCTCTTCTTCGCTTTCACTGATGACAGAAACGTCATCAGGGAATCTTGTCACTGACACCCTTTCAACCAGAATTTCAGTCCCACTCTGGAACCTTTCTTTTACTTCCGTCATTGCATCGTCAATGTATAGACTGAACAGTAGAGGTAAAAGACTGCATCCCTGTGTTATAAATTTTTAAATCCGAGCAATTCGTTCTTGGTCCTCTGGTCTTATTGCTCCCTCTTGGTACTTGTTCATATTATACAGGGTGATTCAAAAAGAATACCACAAGTTTAATGAAAGAAACATTATATAACCTTCTGTTATACATCATTACAAAGAGTATTTAAAAAGGTTTGTTTTTTTTTCACTTAAAAACAAGTTCAGAGATGTTCAATATGGCCCCCCTCCAGACACTCTAGCAATATCAACCCGATATTCCAACTCGTTCCTCACTCTCTGTAGAATATCAGGCGTAACAGTTTGGGTAGCTGCTGTTATTTCTCGTTTCAAATCATCAATGGTGGCTGGGAGAGGTGGCCGAAACACCATACCTTTTCCGTAGGACTCTCCATACAGTTGATTGTGGAATTTGCAGCTATCTGCTAGCTCTGCGAGTCGATTTTCCTGGGCTGCGAACAAATGCTTGCTGGATGCGAGCTACATTTTCATCACTCGTTCTCGGCCGTCCAGAACTTTTCCCTTTGCACAAACACCCATTCTCTGTAAACTGTTTATACCAACGTTTAATACACCACCTATCAGGAGGTTTAACACCATACTTCGTTCGAAATGCACGCTGAACAACTGTCGTCGATTCACTTCTGCCGTACTCAATAACTCAAAAATCTTTCTGTTGAGCGGTCGCCATCTTAGCATCAACTGACGCCGACGCCTAGTCAACAGCGCCTCAAGCGAACAAATGTACAACTAAATGAAACTTTATAGCTCCCTTAATTCGCCGACAGATAGTGCTGAGCTCTGCCTTTTGTCGTTGGAGAGTTTTAAATTCCTAAAGTTGTGGTATTCATTTTGAATCACCCTGTATATTAGACATCTTTCCCTATAGCTTACTCCTACTTTTCTCAGAATTTCGAACGCCTTGTACGTCATCAGACAAGTTCTCACCATCATAGGTGCCTTTAATGTACTTCTTCCACCAATCCCCTCACCACTCTGCTTTCAAAAGTGGAATTCTCATTGTAGTGTTAATGTTACCTACCTATCTGTTAATTTTACCGAACGTTATTTCGGTTCTTGTATATGCTGAGTCTGTCATTCCGACGAACATTTCTTTTTCGATATCTTTAAATTTTTCCTGCATCCATTTCGCCTTGGCTCTCCTGCACTTCCTCTTTATTTCATTCCCAAGTGGTGTATATTTCTTTACTATTGTTTTCCCCTGAATATTTTTGTACCTCCTTTCTTCGGTGATCAATTGAAATATTTCTTCTGATACCTAAGGTTTCTTCACACTTACCTCGATTGTCTAAATCGAGAATCTGTCGGGCTGTTTGCACCATGGTCCTACACCCGAGAATCCTAGTGTAGTTGGCCACTACATTGCAGTCGATATGGTTCCACATCTCTGTGGCAATTTTGCAGAACCTCATTGATTCTCTTCCTGAACGCCAGGGCAGCAAAAGGTGGCTATTCAGGCTTTCTACAGGTGGTCGCATTATTGTGACAGGACAGTGTATTTACTCAAGCCCGCAGGAACAATAACGACGCATGGTTTGAGGAAGTAATGGTTTCGTCTTCTTGTACATACGAGTTCTCAAAACCTTGGCTTTAGCGGTACCTGTGCGCCGTTGCATACATGGGATCATATACTGAGTGCAGTGTAAATATAATCAAGTTATCACCTGTGCTAGACATGTACAAAAAGTTATGAACAGTTTTATGTAATACTTGCTTGCTCAGAAAGTAAGAAATATAATGCATTCAAACATTTTTTGGTACTTTGTCATTCTTAAAAGTTTTATTTAATGCTGTAATTTGTTATTTATTGTATTTTTTCAACATGGAAGAAAGAATTCCTCAATTTCTACACTAATGTCACTTTTAATGTGCTAAATAGGTAGTTCCTGAAGAGACTAACTTTTTTACCATTTACATAGCACTAGCTGTTTGTGATATATTTCTATTTTTCCCAAAATAACGAATTCAGTTTATTTAGCCTGATTACTATCAAACAATTAAATACCCTCTTTGTAGAACTGAAACTCAAGCTGGTCAATCTGATACCACATTTGTCCATTTTCCACTCTCCGTTTGACTATGAAAATTCGGACAAAAATACAATGTGTTTCTAATGGAGGCTTGTTTGCACATTTGACCGGAAAAAAGTTTTTGTGTAGGCCAATACATTCTCAGAAGCAAATTCGTAAGGATATAAATATCGAAATCAGGACAACGTTTATGCTTGGTTGGTTTTGGTTGTCAGATAAACACATGCCGTAACTACAGGATGTTTCAAAATAGATATACGGGTTTTAAGGATCTGTAGCATTCACTACATTCAACTTAAAATTATAAAAAAAAAAAAAAAATGGTTCAGCTGGCTCTGAGGGACTTCTGAGGTCATCAGTCCCCTAGAACTACTTAAACCTAACTAACCTAGGGACATCATAGACATCCATGCCCGAGGCAGGATCCGGACCTGCGACCGTAGCGGTCGCGGGGTTCCAGACTGTAGCACCTAGAACCGCTCGGCCACCCCGGCCGGGTAAAATGATCAATAATGTATCAGATGAAAGAGCAATTCAAATAGTTTTTTTACGAGTGTTCGATATGAGTACCATTCATCAGACATCGAGTGGATAGGCGAGATCTTCTCCAACCCTGATTAGTTTGTGTGTGTGTGTGTGTGTGTGTGTGTGTGTGTGTGTGTGTGTGTGTGTGTGTGTATGTATTTGTGGAGTAATTGTGCAACAATGCTGTTTAAGAAAGTCGAGGAGATAGGCTAGTAGTGGAGGTACATACACGTGATCCTTTATGAATACTGAAAGGTAAAGGTTGCATGGTGTCAGATCGTGTGTGAATGTGGAGGTCATGCAAAACGTCATCTGCCTCCTAGCGGCCAATCCAAGGTCGGGAACAACGTTGTTTAACCCGTAGCGTGCAGAATTATGTTCGTGAGGCGGCGCACCAATATGCTGCCAAACAAATTTCTGTGGTTGACATTCTTCCATCTGAGGAAACAGGCACAGTCCTAGAGCATCAAGACAAGAAATACTAGTTACAGTTGCTTTACCGGAAAAAGAAATGCCCATAAACTTTCCACTGGGGAAACATTCAATTCAGGGGACTCTTGTTGCAACTGTACCACCTCGTGGGGACTTGCTAACGTCCAGATGCGCATATTATGTTTCTTCGCATTTCCACTTTGGTGGAATTTCGATTCATCACTGATGACGACACGATCCGGATAGTCTTCATCGTCATGCAGCAGCGTTTTGTTTGCAAAGTTGGTTTGTAAACCTTAGTCTGTAACAACTGCAAACAACAAAGACGTAGTTGAAAGCGTCTACTTAAAAGTCTCCACACAGACTTGAATTGCTGAGTCAAGAGTAGTCTTTAGAACTGATTTCCAGGAGCTGCGCAGAAGGGCTCTCTCACTTTTTCAACATGTTCCTCAGTCACTCTTGGTCGTTCCACATTCTTCTCTTCTTTGCTCACAGGTATAAAAACAAAAGTGTTTGAATTGATCATTCATTTGATTTAATGTTTATAATTGTAAGTGAATGTAATAAATGCTACAAAGACTTGAAATGGAAGTGAGCGTTTGGCGTCATTGGCCGGGAGGCCCCTAACGGGACAGGTCCGGCCGCCTTGGTGCAGGTCTATTACATTCGACACCACACTGGGCGACCTGCGCGGCGTATGGGGATGAAATGATGAAGAAGACAACACAAAAACCAGTCCCTGAGTGGGGAAAACCTTCGATCCAGCCGGGAATCTAACCCGGGCCCGCAGGACGGCACTCCGTCACGTTGACCTCTTTTTTTGTTAAGTGTAATTTTGTACGCTTTTGTTCGTTGCATCTACTCGGGGCGGACGTTGTAAGACATCTGTTTAAATTCGTTGTTGATCGATTAACCCAGTTTTTTTTTATTACAGAGGGCAGCTAACCGTCCTACCGAGCACCCATACACTGATTCTCATTAAAATTGTAGCATCATATTGGCTGCATGTAACAGATATCAAGTTGGCATGAACTGTGTTACCTGCTTAGATATGAGACGACCACGCGAGTTGGAGTAACGGCGTCTACATTGTGTGTATAAAAATAATAACGCAACAGGTCTGACATTTCGAAGTGGCATTTTAATGTCTGTTGTCTGTGAGAAGCTAATGCTTTGGCGCGTGGATGAAAGAAAGACGTCTACCAGCAAGTGGCAAATCGGCTGTAACAGGATTCTCGGCTATCGAGACTGCGGCTTATCGTTCTGCCATACTTCAGCTCCAGTTTGTTGTGATTCCTCAACTGTCATGCACACATGGAATAGGTGAGTTTAGGAGGGCTACACTCAGAGCTATGCTGTATCTCAACGATTCCAGGTAACTAGCGCCTGACTGGACTCACATGTCGTTGTCTTAACCATACTGGAACGTGGTGTCACGTCATGCGCCCTGAATGAGGAAATGGGCTTATTTGCAGCAAGTACCCTAACAACACGGACAGTGCGACGAGGCTGCGGCACCACGGGCTGTGCGAGCCCCGGTTCTGTCTACAGTATCTGACTGACCTCTTCACAGGCGAAGTCCTGAAGAAAAAAGTTCTCTAATTACACTAGTCATCGTAGTATAGATCCAGCAATTCGCATGATGGTATGCTATGCAACTTGGATCAGAACACGATCCCCTCTTATTTAGTCGGTGATTTGGACGGGTGAAAGCCATTACATTTATGATGTTTTAAGGACAGTGGCAGCGCTCTGTCTTCGAGGTACCCGTCACATTATCTTTCAAAAGTTTCCCGTGCTCTCCTGGCTTATTTCGATACAGTGGTACTGGACAATTGCTGTAGTCATCATATAAAATAAATAAATAAAAAAATAATTATTGTATATGTATGATAGTGATGGGTTGTAATTAATATTTGCGTATCTGGAACGTGGACGTTTAATTATTTGGTATCAGAAGCTTGACAATGGCTTTTTCGTAAATGCTATGTTATTCGTAGTTGAGCGTGAAATGTGATTCAAATAATCAGACTTCGTATTTAAATCGTTTCCAAAGACTGCTGCGGTAGGTGCGGAATCAAAATTTCAATATTAGAATAATTTACCAGCCATGTCAATACGTCGTACAGAGGTGACCGTCTACTAAACATAAAAAAGTTTACACAGTCAGTTAAATCAGATATATTCAACGGATAAGCCTACAGTTAAATAATTCAACTTACTTTCATAAAAATAGAATCTTTACAGGGTCGAGTGCCTTGTGAGACTGCAATTCGCAGTGTTCTTATATAACATCAAATATGGCGGTGTGCCAGTTAATAAAATATATGTACTTCCCGCACCAGTTATTGTACAACACCTACCTCTTCTTAATGAAACGTAGGAGTGTCGTAATTGTATTTTGTTTTATCAGCGGCATAGGGCTGCAGTTCTGTGCCATAGGCTTTATTTATTTGTCAGAGATTAATTATTTAATTAAGATTTCGCGTTTCCGAGGAAACTCACGCACGGCATGTAAATGTCCCTTTATAATCAGGTACTCCAGATCTCCTATTTAGTGAAAACAAACCTACCTGTCCTTGTGCTATCAGACTGGTAAGCCAGCACTCGCCAGCTACTACATCTAACAGACTCTGGTCTAGAATTGAAACAGCGTGGAATGACGTACTCGTGTCTGACACTCAAGCTCATTTCGACTGGATGTCCAGTCGAATTAGAGCCAGATGTAGCTAGGTGTGGCAGCCCTGTATATTAAATATTGTTGCGGTACTGTGCGGCAGGAGAAAAGAATGTAATCGACTGACTGAGTTCCCAATAACAAATTGTATACATCTATTAAATCACAATTTAGAAAAAAAGTACGTAACAACTGATTTTAGATCGCTCCATAGACCAATATAAAATTCACATTTCACTTCAGTTGGGTCGTTGTGGGGGAAGGAGACCAGACAGCGAGGTCATCGGTCTCATCGGATTAGGGAAGGACGGGGAAGGAAGTCTGCAGTGCCCTTTGAAAGGAAGCATCCCGGTATTTGCCTGGCGCAATTTTAGGGAAATCACGGAAAACCTAAATCATTCTCCCGAATGCGAGTCCAGTTTGCTCACCACTGCACCACCTCGCTCGGTTACCTTTCACTTGAGCGCAGTTAAAGAGATACAAGATTATCAGAATGAACAACTACAAAAACAAAGCTCGGAAATCGTCGTCTTCTTTCGACATAAAAGTTTTCTGGGTTTGATACCGCGTCATAATGTAAAAACTACTGCTTCTGGAGAAAAACCAACGTTTCGGCCACGATTGCAGCTGTCGTCTTCTTTGTTTCCTCATTCTTCCAGCATGACGTCTGGTTTGAACATTTATGGTACTTCTCCACTTTCCTCTGTCTTTCCACCAATATTCTTCTACAACTGTTTTGTTCCAGTCCAGGTTCCTTTTTCTTAAAGTCGTCATTACTGAATCAATCCGTCTTGCTCTATACCTCCATCTTGTCCTCAAACTTGGTCTCCATCATTCGTTTTGGTATTCATCCATCTTCCATTCTCTTTACTTGTCCAGACCATTTTAATCTATTCTTCTCAGTTTTCTCATTCAGCTTTTATATTCCAGTTTCATTCCTAACACCTTCATCTCTCACTCTACCTTCATTCGCTTTCCCGAAGAACATGTTAGGAATTTCATTTCCCTGGCCTGAATACGTCTCTCCTGTCTTCGTGTTACGGTACAGGTGTCCGATGCATATGTCAGTACGAAGGAAAAGTACGTCTTGTACAGCACTTCCTTGTACTTTATTGGCATCTCCTTCCTCTTTCCCGTCCGCAGCCATTATATTTATGATGTTTTAAGGACAGTGGCTGCGTTCTATTTTCGACGTAACCGTCACATTATCTTTCAACAGGATAACGTAAGACCTCACGTTTCCCGTGCTGTCCCGGCCTACTACGATACAGAGAGAGGTCAGCATTGCTGCCTTTGGATCACCGAGTCAAAGGTTCGATTCCAGGGCGGGTCGGGGATTTTCTCCGCCTGGGGACTGGGTGTTTGTGCTGTCCCCATCATTTCATCATCATTCG
Source organism: Schistocerca gregaria (assembly GCF_023897955.1). Taxonomy (NCBI): domain Eukaryota; kingdom Metazoa; phylum Arthropoda; class Insecta; order Orthoptera; family Acrididae; genus Schistocerca; species Schistocerca gregaria. The sequence continues at coordinate 856,608,434 of NC_064920.1, read as the reverse complement.
GGAAAATAGCAACATATCACTGTGACACGATTGGGAGTTGGTACGGGCACTGATAACCGCGTTATTGAGCGCCCCACAAACCGAACATCATCATCATTCTTCCCCTTTCCCCAATCTTTAGGCACACTTTCCTGAGTCTACATTCATCTTAGAAATCTATGTATGTAACCATTGCAGCCCAATAAGTCCAGTTAGTTCTGCTTCTAACATTGTAATATCTTTCTCTTCTTCCAGGCCCAATCTCCCGTGCTGTACTTCTGTTCTCTTTTTAATACAGTTTTCCACATTTATATCTTTTCCTTAACTCTCTGGTTGCGTTATTAGTTCTCCCTTTCCCTTTTTCCCAACTTTCTTACATTTTGTAATTTCTTATAGCATTCTCTTGTCCCCAGTGACAACATTTTTTATCTCACGTGTGAACTCCTCCCAGCTTTTCTTCTTCTCTTCAGCTATCACTTTCTTACTCTTTCTTACACAATTTTCAAGCATTTCTTTTTACTTTCTTCCTTTTATTTTTGTTCCATCCATATCACACTTCCTTCTTTTCTTTTACGCTCCCCTCACCTGCTCATTCCACTATGGTGCCTTATTATCCTTTGCCTTTCCTGACATTCTGTCACAAGTGTTTTATGCAGTGCTTACAACTGCCATTTTGAACTTTGTGTATTCCTCTTCCACATTTCCACATTTTGTGCTTGTTTAAGTAACTTTATGAACTTTACTTGTGGCTTTCTATCTTCTAGTTTCCACGCATTTATATTCTTATTCCTTTCTGCCTTTATTCTTCAGTTTACTCATCATCTTCTTTGCTACCACTGCCAGTCCATCAAAAGCTTGTCCTGGGAACGCAGTTGCACGCATAAACTGTCCAAGATTTTTCTTTTTCACCAAAAAGTAGTCAATGATCGTCTTCTTCCTTTGTCTCACCGCCCATATCATGTTATCATTTGGCCATTTTTTTCCTGAGCAAAGTGTTGCCCACAGTCAAACGGTCTCATTCGCAGAAATCAGTTTCTCTCCTCCCTCATTGTTTTACATATCTGTATGAACCAATTATTTATTCCTTCCCTCGTATTTCCTTTTCCATCTTTGCATTTAAGTAACCCATCACAATAGCTTCCATAACCATAATTTCACTCTCTGATTTCTCTAGTAATTCCTCGATATTCTTTATTTCTTGCCTGTGGTGCGTATCCTTGATGATGGTGTTTGGTTTATGGGGCGCTCAACTGTGGGGTCATCAGCGTGCGGTACGTATACTTGGATGAAGTCCTTCACTCCATATCTGTCCTCAGCCGAATCTTCATCATCCAGTCACTTCCACCTATTCTTCTAGGGCTAGTTTTACTATTACTCCGACTACATTTTTAGTCCCTTGACCAACAATGTGTTTATCCTTTCCTCATTTTCTTCGTTCCTCTTTCCTTCCATCTGACATTTCTACATCCTCCGTCTCCATTCTGCCTTCCCATTAAGGATCATCACATCAATTATGCCACCTTCAATGCCCCGGTGATTAGTCGCCCAGTTCTCGCAGTTCCCCCTGCACCATAAGAATTGCCCGTCCTCTGCAAGATACGCCCTAATCTTTCCCGAGGCTGATACAGAAGTACCATGTCATATACAAGCTATTTTACGATGAGGTCACCACCTCCAAAGACCAAAAAAATGGTTCAAATGGCTCTGGGCACTATGGGACTTAACTTCTGAGGTCATCAGTCCCCTGGAACTTAGAACTACTTAAAACTAACCAACCTAAGGACATCACACACATCCATGCCCGAGGAAGGATTCGAACCTGCGATCTTAGCGGTCGCCAAACATAGAAAAGAAAATTGGAGACTGTGTTAATCTTACACTGCAGGCATCGCTTAAAAATGCATTTATCGGAGTTCACCTTAAGAGAGTGAAACAGGGAAAAAGAGGGTTTTCGTTGCTTTTAAGGACATTTTGAAGCTAGAGCTACGAAAATTGCTATTTGGTTTCTCTGTTGCAAATGAAAAAACCTTTTCTTTTCTTTTTTTTTAAATAATGGGTGAAGCTACATTATGTAATTGTAACTTCAACCCCTAAAGGGGTCAAACACGGAATACAATTTTTTATGAAAATATTTTGCTGTATTAAAACATAGATGGTGTTGATCTTATACGGTAGGCATGTTTAAGAAGGAATTTTTCTAGATTGCACCCGTAAGAGCGTGAAATTTTTTTTTGAAAATATGTCGCTGTTAAGCCAGTTCTAATACTAGAAATAGGAAAGTGGTATTTGGTTTTCCGGTGAGAAATAAAAAAATAACTTCTTTCAGCATTATCAAAAATTTAACCTCTGAGGGAGTGAAATCGTGCGCGAAAGTTTTTCTGAAAAGAAATCGTTAATAAAGAACTAATAAAGCACTTTTAAAGCTACATGTACAAAAACTAAAAGTTGGCTTCTCGGTCAGAAATAAGAAAACGCGTTTTAGTGTTTTTCGAAATTCAAACCCTAAGGAGGTAAGATGGGGGTTGAGGGAATTGAAAGTTTTAGAAAATATTTCATTATGAAGGCAGAATCGCGTTTTGTTCCGAGGAGCATTCTGGAAAGACCATACTCCTAGGGCCGTAATTAGCGTGAAAAGTTTAGAAGGCGTTGCAATTTGTGAACTATATCAAAGAAAGTTATTTTAATAGTGAGTGTGATAAATCAGCTTTGTCAGAATTGCATAGTAAAAGAAACAGATCTTTAATACGCTAATTTTTCAGTGGGTCTTATATACGTTTGTCAAACGATTTTTATTATAACTGCTATGCAAACTAATCACTACTCGTGAAAATATTTATATCGTGGGTAAATTCGAGCCGACCGCTGTGGCCGAGCGGTCCTAGGCGCTTCAGTTCGGAACCGCGCTGCTGCTACAATCACAGCTTCGAATCCTGCCTCGGGCATGGATGTGTGTGACGTCCTTAGGTTACTTAGGTTTAAGTAGTTCTAAGTCTAGGGTACTGACGACGTCAGGTGTTAAGTCCCATAATATTTAGAGCCATTTGAACCATTTTTTTGTAAATTGGATAACATGTACAAGAATATCCGTTTGAGGTGAGAGAAGATTGGCGCTAAAAACAGTAGAACTACTAATCCGATTTCTCTCTCTCGTTTCTTTTTTTTTTTTTTTGAATCGCACTATGAAATTAAATTAAACCTGTTGGATCTCTCTAATTACGCAAAGAATAGCAACCATGTTAAGGGCTGCTAACACTTTTATGGCGTTTAAATTTACGCATGACCAACTGGCGCAACAACATACAATTTCTATTACAGAAAAAAAGAAAAAAAAGTGTGTAGACCACAGTGAAAGCGATGCAGCGGGCGCTAAGCTAGTTTTCTGTATGTCCTGGTGTTGCTGTGTGCTCAGCACTGAAGTAATCTAGTTTCACAGACAACATTAGATGTGGCAGTGACGAGTAACTTCTGATCTCGTTCCAAAGAATGGTTTTACTTTTAGTGAACGATTTATGGTGCATAAATTACATTCTACGACCTAAAACGTGTCTCTTTCCTAGCGTAAGAACCTGACTCGCAATGGAATCGACTGGGCGGCCGGCGGGACAGCCGGGCCAGTATCAGGGAGCGATTTCCGGCGCTGGTGGCGCGTTTCCCTGCGATAGGGAGGCAGGCACCAGTCAGCAGCGTCCTCCGGCGCGGCGACGACTCGCATCGGAAACCGATAGCGGCCGCTGCTGGCGCTCTCTGCCCCCTCCCACTTCCACTTCAGCATTGTGGAAAGAATTTCATTATGGGAGCCACTGGACAGATCGTCACCAGGCGCGAATTAGTTATCCAGGCCAGCGCCGGCCGCCCGAACCGTCTCTTACGTTACAGCAATTTCGAATATCCTCTGCGTTGAAACGGGTTCCACGACCAGCGCAGCTTGATGATTTTAGTATTTCATAGCGGCTCGCCAATTTTGTGCGTCCTCTCTCTTTCCTCTGTCATTGTTAAAGGCTCAGTAATATTTTGTTACTACACTATTGGCCATTAAAATTGCTTCACCAAGAAATGCAGATGATAAACGGGTATTAATTGCACAAATATATTATACTAGAACTGACATGTGATTACATTTTCACGCAATTTGGGTGCATAGATCCTGAGAAATCAGTACCCAGAACAACTACCTCTGGCCGTAATAACGGCCTTGATACGCCTGGGTATTGAGCCACACAGAGCTTCGATGGCGTGTACAGGTACAGCTGCCCATGCACCTTCAACACGATACCACAGTTCATCAAGAGTAGCGTATTGTGACGAGCCAGTTGCTCGGCCACCATTCAACAGACGTTTTCGATTGGTGAGAGATCTGGAAAATGTGCTGGCCAGGGCAGCAGTCGAACATTTTCTGTATCCACAAAGGCCCATACAGGACCTTATCCTTCTGAAATGTAGACTTTCGCAGGGATCGAATGAAGGGTAGAGCCACGGGTCGTAGCGCGTCTGAAATGTAACGGCCACTGTTCAAAGTGCCGTCAATGCGAACAAGAGGTGACCGAGACGTGTAACTAATGGCACCCCATACCATCACTCCGGGTGATACGCCAGTATGGCGATGACGAATACACGCTTCCAATGTGCGTTCACCACGATGTCGCCAAACATGGATGTGACCATCATGATGCTGTAAACACAACCTGGATCCATCCGAAAAAATGACGTTTTGCCATTCGTGCACCCAGATTCGTCGTTGAGTACAACATCGCAGCCGCTCCTGTCTGTGATGCAGCGTCACGGATAACCGCAGCCATGGTCTCCGAGCTGATAGTCCATGCTGCTGCAAACTTCGTCGTCGAACTGTTCGTGCAGATGGTTGTTCTCTTGCAAACGTCCCCATCTGTTGACTCACGGATCGAGACGTGGCTGCACTATCCGTTACAGTCATGCGGATAAGATGCCTGTCATCTCGACTGCTAGTGATACGAGGCCGCTGGAATCCAGCGTTCCGTATTACCCTCATGAATCCACAAAATCCATGTTCTGTTGATTGGATCTCGACCAACGCGAGCAACACTGTCACGATACGATAAACCGTAATCGCGATACGCTCCAACCCGATCTTTATCAAACTCAGAAACACGATGGTACGTATTTCTCCTCCTTACACGAGGCATCACAACAACGTTTCACGGCTGGAAACTTTCCTCATGTCAGCACGTTGTACGTGTTGCCACCGGCTCCAACCTTGTGTGAATGCTCTGAAAAGCTAATTATTTGTATATATCAGAGCATCTTCTTCCTGTCGGTTAAATTTCGCGTCTGTAGCACATCTTCGTGGTGTAGCAATTGTAATGGCCAGTAGTGTAAGTAACATCTACATAGCCATGGATAACGGTTATTAGGTAGCTGCAGTATCTCTGGGCTTTTGTAAAGTATGTCACAACAACGCTTATTATCGAAAGTACGATCGTGTATGGCATAAATTTTTTGACTGAATTTCGGATTTATTTGGTAGGGAGGACACTGCATCTGGGATGAACTGAATATGGCAGATGATTGCTTTCAAGCATGCTCAGCGGAGTGTGTTGGGTGATCTTTTGTCCATGTTGTACGTTAATGATTTGGTATACAATATTTACATTACGCCATCGTCTGTAAGGCACTAATATTCGGACAAAAATGCACACATATTCAATTACATCTCGATAAGATTTTAAAGTGCTCCAAACATTGTCAAATCACATGGCCACAAGTGTAAAATTGTTCACTTTAATGAACTGGCTCTGAGCACTATGCGATTTAACTTCTGAGGTCATCAGTCGCCTAGAACGTAGAACTAATTAAACCTAACTAACCTAAGGACATCACACACATCCATGCCCGAGGCAGGATTCGAACCTGCGACCGTAGCGGTCTTTCAGCTCCACTCTGTAGCGCCTAGAACTGCACGACCACTCCTCCCGGCACTTTAATGAACTGTAAAATGTAGAATATTACGACTGCAGTATATATCTGAGTTAATAATTTGTGTGAAGATGAAATAGAATGATCTCATAGGCTCACGTGTAGGGAGAGTAAGTGCAAGGCATCACTTGATTGCTTGATTGGTAGTACGCTAGGAAAATAGTTCTACAAAGGTGATTGCTTACATAATATTTGTTCGATCCATCCTAGAATACAGCTCGAGTGTACATGACCCGCACCAAGTAGGGCTAACAGGAGAGTTGATTAGAGAGTATTTTTGATAAGAATCATAGCATGTGCCTCATATTCATACCGTTATATGGAAATGCATCAAAGTTATTGTACAAGCAAGATGACTGAATTGCAATAAATAAACCCTTGTTGCAGATTTTTACTGTCTTGGTACATATTTGATTTAAATTTATCATTTTTAATCTTAAAAAAATGATTAATTACTTCCAGGGAACCTATTCCTAACTGTTAGGAGCCTGATAACCCTCATCGTAAACTTACCCACAATACAAACATGGTAGAATCTTAGGGAGCTAAGTGATTGCCATGTATAAACAATAATAGTCTATTCGTTACTGGACCACAACCGCACGTGCGTTCCAATGCTGAAAAAACTTTTGAGCCATGGTATTGACAGCAACGGTAAATAGATTTCACCATGGCATTCGAAGTAATCGTATTAACACCCTATCTCGACTGATAAATATCCGAAAATGATTTATTTGTTCGTGCTGTTGATAACTGTATTTAGTTAGTGCTCGATAAATAAATAGATTTCACTTCAGACAGGTTTATATTATCTGCCACAAAATACTGAAGTGAATCGACAGCTGAAAAAAGGACTTGATTCTTCTAGTCATCAGACATAAGTCAGTGCTTACCCCCCCCCCCCCCCCCCCCCCCCCGCCCAGAAAGCAAAGCACTAATAAGGGGAGATCGATTAATGTATGCTTTTTAAATACAGATCAGATCTCAGAATGCTTACTGTTACCATGTTTTACATTTCCTCAAACCAATAAATGTGTATGCATGTATAAAAGCACTGACGAACCGCACCTAAAGTAGTCCACACTTGAATTACATCACACAGGCTCGTCACTACGGATTAGCAGACGCGAAATATCTCCATTTTGGTGTCCGTAGAATGGTCCCTGTCTCAAAGCACTGACAATGGGACCTATAACTCCAGCATCCGTTTAAGGCTGAACTACTCAAGTGGTCCAACCCTCCAACATGATAACAGTGTGACGGATATCCGAATGCCTGAATATAACTGAAGGGCGATTTAATCGAAAATAAGGACAAGGTAGTCTTACTGTGTGGTTCATGGGAAATGTTACAAATCTCTGCTCGATAAAGCTGGAAACGACAAGACTGAGTGCCGGTATACCTAACGCTACTGATCGAATTGCTGCACCTGGAAGATAAAAAAATAACGATTCGTTTAACCTATTGTGTATGTACAGTTTAGTAGGAAGAATAAGTAACTAAAGTTCTCGGTGCTTTGGAGAAATTCGAGTCGCATCAAGCCGTACCGAGCTTGAATGACAGATAGGACACAAAATCTCACGCTGCTTCAACTTGGTTACGCGGTCCATCAAACGTAATGGCAGGTGCGCCAGTGTTTCGGCAATTCATGACGTGACGTTTTCATTGAGAGAGAGACAGAGAGAGAGAGAGAGAGAGATCTGAAGCACCTGCTGGCCAGTGTAGCCGTGTAACACACTCTCAGCCCAAATATAATAGAACAGCACAGAAAACATGCTGTCTAACGTTGTCTCGATAAACCGTAGAATAGACGATATGGCTCAACCACCAATCTTAACGTGTCAGTAATGCTACTGCTACTGTTCACCTTAGCGACTATACCAACGACATACAATATGGCAGTGCCCGTATTGTTCAGAAGTGCTAAGTTTTTCTTCGGAAATGCTTGCTGAAGGACAACCATCGGCTGTATAAAGGTGGAATAACGACTGAAAATTTGTGCCGGTCCAGGAAAATTGTTGACACATGGATGACTACGGCCTGCCGTTTAGCCGAGCGGTTCTAGGCACTTCAGTCCGGAACCGCGCTGTTTCTACGTTCGCAGGTTCGAATCCTGCCTCGGACATGGATGCGTGTGATGTCCTTAGGATAGTTAGGTTTAAGTAGTTCTAAGTTCTAGGGAACTGATGACCTCAGATGTTAAGTCCCATAGTGCTGAGAGCCGTTTGAACCATTTGAACCTTCCCTAATGCGATGGCTCCTATGCCCTCGCTGTTTGGTCCCTTCCCTCAAATGAACCAACCAACCAACTGTGGGGTGAACAATATGTCTGTCCTCTCAGGTGTTAGTCGCTTGTGGTGGCTGACACCGTGCATGGCGCTAGTAAGGCCATCCTGAACGCATCGATTCGATGGTGATATGACGGTCATGGAATCACTGCCGTTGCGAGAAGTATCATATTTGTATTGCATTCTTACGACAGTCACGGGAACTTCACCAGTGGGAACAGTGTTACCGCTGAACTATAAGACATAGCCTCGAGAGGTCACGACCCCTCCGCCGTCACTGGCGATCCTGGACTCAGTCGTCTTGTGTAAGCTGTGCTCTCTAGCAGACAGACCGGAGAGTTCCTGCATTCATTAGAAAGCCCGATCCATTTTTCTGGGATCACATCATATCATGAGTGTGAAAAATTTCAAACAGACGAAAATGCGCTTCCAGCTTTCTGCAGTAACAGACACTAGGAGCCACTGACGAAGTGTTCTAAAAATGCATACTCCTCTAGAACTGGCCTTCTGGATATGCTCTGTGTGGAGGTTCGTTATTTGACAAAAAAGCGCCCCCTCAACCTTGGGTATAAACAGCCTTGCATGATAGTTTATGACGTCATCTCATCTCTTAACGTGAGATGATGTTAACCACAAGCAAGCACAAAATAATTTTTGCATCATCCAAGAGATTTATTTAAGTCCTTATTCCACAGATAACGTGAACGCTTTTTATTATAATACTGTGAAACCAGTCTGTTTACAGGATACTTATAGCGTTTACTTAGTGTTCCAGGTTACATTCACGTATTGTTAATCACCATAATATATCACATTGTTTTGATAACGAAAATAGATATGTCATTCTAGCTCCTAGATTTTGTACAACAAAAGTTTTCTCTCTGAGGTTTGTGTTACCCAAAAATATAATTCCGTGAAATTAGTAAAAGAGCATATGTCACGTTACCAGTAACGGCTACATAATAAAGTCGAATATTCCAGATCAACGTGCATATAATAAAACCCACTGTAACCTTTGTCTTCTGTTTTTTTGACCACACTTTGATGCGTCCGCGATCAGTATTAGCGTACATAATTCGGTCTAGGTGAGATATAATGTCTCATTCTGTGCGTTTAACCTTGCACTTCTTGCTCCGGTAATCGACAGTTTATCAATCGAGCATTGTCAGTACTACAATAGGCCGATATCTCCGAGTCGATTATTTCCTTAGTGGACTATATAGTAATGGATTTGCGAAAACTGAACCCTATTTGCAGTCTTACAATATACATCATAGTTCATTGTTCTAGCGTTACTAGCTGGTGGCTGCGGATGATTTTCTCTTAAAAATACAGTTGTTTATTACAGTCTAAAATATGTGCTCAGATCTGTTACGACTAATCTTTTGAATGAATTCCTTATTACTGCAGAGTTTCTTTATCTGATACAATGCAACGTGTCCATGCTCAACACGTATTACTAACCAAGGGAAGTGTTGTGGTAGTGTAGTATAGTGTAGCGTGTAGAGAGGGTGTTTTCATCATGCAACCAAAGCAGGAGCTGCGATTAGGTGACCACACATGTCAGTAATTATTTAGCATCCATTGTACTTCCAGGTACTTCCAGTTTTTGCTCGCTACGACAATTGATTGAAGTAAACATGGCTGGGCAGTCCGCTGAGATGGTGTTTCTCTGCAGTTCAACGCCGTAGCTCTCCTCCTGCATGAAACTGAAAGCATAATAAAAATTGCATTTCACGTTCTGGCAGCAGACACAGTCGCGACTTTATTCTTTCTCACACAATAGCCATAAAATCTATGGAACAGTTCCAAACACAGCATGTGTTGTTTTTCGAACACAGGCGTTCCTGAGTGTGCGAATGTTGTTCGTGGCCGGTAACAGCTAGTATAAATCCTCGGATACAGTGGGAGATATCACAGTCTTCTCAGATATTTGCACCGAATTATAAACGTTCCTTTTTGAACGCTGATTTATGTGCTGTAGTGACGTTAATAACGGAACAAATGAAATGAAACTTGTCACAAAATCCTATTCCTGCTCTGCGTTGAAGATATTTGTCATTGCTACGATCTCAGATCTTCAAGATATGGTTATTGTTTTGAGATATTAGTAAAGATGTTACAGACTTCCGTTCGTTGATAGTAGTATTTATTTGCCTATTTAGAATCTGTATATAAAGCTCGACCTTACGCTTGGCGACTCTTGCGTCAGCTGTTAGCAGCGACTAGCATGCAACCACAATTTATCACCACGTATAAAGGGAAGAATGTACGCGACTCAGACAGGCTAACTGCCAGAAACCAGTAAAGCAGTCAGACAGTTTCCGGGCAAAAAATTGTCAGCCGCAAATGTTTCCACTGTTTCCTGCTATGAAATATTAAACCCACATTGTCAGCCATTGGATTTAAACACTGTACAGTGTGCTTGAAACGAAATATCTTGTACACAAGTGGTTCCAAGTGTTAATGGAAAAAGTTTCCAGTCTCCGGTACTGAGAGAGTAGAAGAGATCACGCAGTAAGAGAGATTCATCTCTTTTGTTTTAGAAAAAGATGCAGTCACTGCGAGTAAATACGGTCAATTTTCTTCAATAAATGACATTATCCTAAGAACAACCACTGTTATGTTGTGTCCAATAACTGGTTACACATACATTAATCAAAGGAAGATGCGCTAATGCTTTGCCTTCGGATGACTGTATGCGTAACATTATCGGAAAAAGGGAGTGGTGATGTTTTTTAATTTATTGTCAGTAGTGACTATAAACAGTTGCATTGCGTTCTTAGGTCGTTTTCAAACTCGTCTACTGTCACTGGCCATGTTGAAAAATGGATTACACAGAAAATAGTTTTCCGTAAAACAGAAATATTTGATATTAATCGGCAAATCTTCCACGGCTAGGTACAAATTTTTACAGTGAGTGTAGGTACAAGCCCAAGATGCAACTATGGATTTTTCCAAAGACTACTTAGCAAACCACTACTTTTCGAGTAACCTACTTAACAAAAGAAGAATAGTGTATGAAATCGGTGACATCAAACTTGTAAGAACGAATGTTAGCAGTTAGGCTGAGTATAGTGCGTCTGGAACTTGGTAGGCAACATTTTGAAAATTTAAGATGAACAAAAAGAACTTTTGTGCCAATTATCAATGACATGACTTTCGGGAACTTTGACCCAATTCAAATGTTAAGATAACTCCACGACAAGAAATGGACAGTTTTCAATTTCACAGGTATTTCTTGGCGTTGTTTACTTAATAGAGCTTCCGGAACGTCTTGATACTATGTTTGTATAATAGGAAATTTGCGGACTACAATCAGAGGCAAATACTGTGATATGCTCAAAGGGTCAGTACAGCGCGGGAATATATCTCCCCATGGATACTATGTTGGAGTTACCGACCGGTAATATGCAGTAATTAGGACATTAAGGCTGTATTGGGAAATAAAGAGAATTAAATACCCGCCCGATTACCTGTTTTAGGTCTCCATTGGTTTTCCTAATCGCACCAGGCTACCACGGTTGACACCTATATCACCTTTGACCAAATCTGTAAGTTCTTATTGCCTAAAGATGTAGATGTAATAGGTACGTTAAACTTAACACACCTCACTCATAGCGTTATTCAAAGAGCACCCTTGTACTTGCTAATACGCGTAGTGTATTCAGTGTCCAGGACAGCAAACTCTGCTGCCAAAACTAAGGCAAAGAAAGTAACATCGGAAAAAGAGCTTTCAGAAGCACAGTATATGTACTGGTGTCCAACAAGCCTTCAAGAGTCTTACGGTATTACTCAAAGACAAACATTCACCTCCAGGAAAGCGAAGACTGAACGTTGTCGACTTATGCTCAGGAAGTTGGTTAGCTATTGAATATAAAAATGCATCCTTGTGTTTCAGCCTGCAGCGCACTTTTTAGACGTGGGTGTGATAACTAGCTAGGAAAAGTCCAGGACGATGTAAAGGACTGTAGTCTACCTTCATATTTCGTGGAGTGCTTTCAGAGGAGGTGACGGACAACAAAATAACATATTATGACGTCACGGGTTTCAACGGAACAGTACTGTGAAACTTCCTGGCTAACATGTTCCCTATTTCAGTTCTCATTTCGATACTAGGTTTGATTATGCTGAACTGTGCGTTCTTCAAGTGTATAATAAATTTCACAAAAAATTTCTGTTCACGATAGCATGAGATACGATAACTGTTGTATGTATTTTCTACATTTACATCTATTTATATACTCGACAAAGCACTGTGGAGCGCGTGGTAAGGGATAGTTTGCATAGTGCCACTTACTAGGCCTTTTTTCCGTTCAATCACCGTATGCAGTGCAGTAAGAACGATGGCTTCAACGTATCTGTGCGCTCTGTAATTAATCTAATCTTTTATTCGCCGTCTCTATCGATGTTATATGAATGGAGTTTTGATGTGTTCATACATTCCTCATTTAACGCTTGTTCTTAAAATTCCGTAAATAGGCTTTTGCGGGATGGCTGGCGTCTAACTTCAGGTATCTGCGAGTTCAGATATTCTGATCCCACGATCTCCCGTGGGGCAAGAAGCTTGTGACTGATTAAGCTGCCCTACTGATTGATTCGTGTTTGGCTCCTGCACAAGGCTTTTCAATAAATTTCGAAGTACAGTTGTGAAACTAAATGAAACTGTTGTCAATATAAAGACCAACAAGTTCTGTCTGTCTAATAACATTGCTCCTAACGTTATAAAGGTAAGTGTAAACAACACGTCATCTGCAGTACAGTGCGCAAAACAAATAATGGGTCGATTTTTATAGGAAAAGAAAGTTAGGTACTTATGTTGAAATAAAACAGAAAATTAATAAAAATTTCTGTAAGACACTCCCAGACCAGTAAATCAATTAACAATCTCCTCAGTATTGCATGACTTCAAGGAAAGAACAAAATTCTACGCAGAAACCGCATACACTAAGAATAAGATGGGAGACGCATAAATAGAAACTGAATAGACTTGTCAACAAAAACTCGTAGTCCCCTCCCACCCCCAACCCCCACTCTCTCGCTCTCTCTCTCTCTCTCTCTCTCTCTCTTCTTCTCTCTCTCTTTGTCTTGTATGCAACTGTTTGCTTGTTATTTAATTGTATATTACTACATTTGCTGAAGATGGAAAAAAATATTAAGCTATTTTAAATATTCACATTCCCAAAGTAACTGCAGTTACAACATTCAATTTTAAATCTGCTACACGTAAATACACAAAGGACAGACCATGGACATTACACAACAACAACTGAAAAAAGGCAAGTATGTTTTAGACACACACAAAAATGAAATCTCGTTCATGGCTCTCAGCACTATGGGACTTAACATCTGAGTTCATCAGTTCCCTAGACTTAGAACTACTTAAACGTAACTAACCTAAGGACATCACACACATCCATGCCCGAGGCAGGATTCGAACCTGCGACCGTAGCAACAGCGCGGTTCCGGACTGAAATTATACACTCCTGGAAATTGAAATAAGAACACCGTGAATTCATTGTCCCAGGGAGGGGAAACTTTATTGACACATTCCTGGGGTCAGATACATCACATGATCACACTGACAGAACCACAGGCACATAGACACAGGCAACAGAGCATGCACAATGTCGGCACTAGCACAGTGTATATCCACCTTTCGCAGCAATGCAGGCTGCTATTCTCCCATGGAGACGATCGTACAGATGCTGGATGTAGTCCTGTGGAACGGCTTGCCATGCCATTTCCACCTGGCGCCTCAGTTGGACCAGCGTTCGTGCAAACTGCGTGAAACGACGCTTCATCCAGTCCCAAACATGCTCAATGGTGGACAGATCCGGAGATCTTGCTGGCCAGGGTAGTTGACTTACACCTTCTAGAGCACGTTGGGTGGCACGGGATACATGCGGACGTGCATTGTCCTGTTGGAACAGCAAGTTCCCTTGCCGGTCTAGGAATGGTAGAACGAAGGGTTCGATGACGGTTTGGATGTACGGTGCACTATTCAGTGTCCCCTCGACGATCACCAGAGGTGTACGGCCAGTGTAGGAGATCGCTCCCCACACCATGATGCCGGGTGTTGGTCCTGTGTGCCTCGGTCGTATGCAGTCCTAATTGTGGCGCTCACCTGCACGGCGCCAAACACGCATACGACCATCATTGGCACCAAGGCAGAAGCGACTCTCATCGCAGAAGACGACACGTCTCCATTCGTCCCTCCATTCACGCCTGTCGCGACACCACTGGAGGCGGGCTGCACGATGTTGGGGCGTGAGCGGAAGACGGCCTAACGGTGTGCGGGACCGTAGCCCAGCTTCATGGAGACGGTTGCGAATGGTCCTCGCCGATACCCCAGGAGCTACAGTGTCCCTAATTTGCTGGGAAGTGGCGGTTCGGTCCCCTACGGCACTGCGTAGGATCCTACGGTCTTGGCGTGCATCCGTGCGTCGCTGCGGTCCGGTCACAGGTCGACGGGCACGTGCACCTTCCGCCGACCACTGGCGACAACATCGATGTACTGTGGAGACCTCACGCCCCATGTGTTGAGCAATTCGGCGGTACGTCCACCCGGCCTCCCGCATGCCCACTATACGCCCTCGCTCAAAGTCCGTCAACTGCACATACGGTTCACGTCCACGCTGTCGCGGCATGCTACCAGTGTTAAAGACTGCGATGGAGCTCCGTATGCCACGGCAAACTGGCTGACACTGACGGCGGCGGTGCACAAATGCTGCGCAGCTAGCGCCATTCGACGGCCAACACCGCGGTTCCTGGTGTGTCCACTGTGCCGTGCGTGTGATCATTGCTTGTACAGCCCTCTTGCAGTGTCCGGACCATGTATGGTGGGTCTGACACACCGGTGTCAATGTGTTCTTTTTTCCATTTCCAGGAGTGTATAATCTATCTGATAGCTTTTATTATCTCCAGGGTTCTTCCATGTATACATCTCAGGGTATCATCTGCAATCAACATCCACAATTATTTGCTGGATATATTTCAGTCTTTGTCTTCCTCTTCAACCTTACCCTCTATGATTTCTCTAGTACAGTAGAAGTTATTCCCTTGTGTATTAACGTCGGTCCTATCATCCTGTCTCGGTTTCTTGTCAATGTTTTCCATATGTTCCTTTCTTCGCCGATTCTGCTGAGAAACTTGTAATCTCTTATTAGTGCTCCTGATTTTCGACATTCTTCTGCAGCACTACATTCAAATGCTTCGATGCTTCTCTTTCCCCGTTTTCTTTTCCACAGTCCACGATTCCCAACCATGCTATGCTGTGCTCGGAATATTTATTCTCAAAAAACTCTTTCTTAGATTAATGCAGATGTTTGATACCAGCTGACTTCTCTTGCCTGAGCTAATCCGCTTCGTATCTCATGCTAGCTTCGTCAGTCATGTTTTATTTTTCTTCCATTCACCAGAATTCCTTAACTTCATCTACTTTTCCCTTTAGCTTACGCCTAGTTTTCTCAGAATTTAGAGCATTTTCCAGCATTTTACATTGTCAGAACATTTTGTAGACCTATAGACGTTATAAAAATGTCTCGATTTTTTGTACTTTCTCGCTATATCCGCCACGCACCGTCAGGTGGCTTGCGGAGTATGGATGCAGATAGATATATAGATAGATACCATGGGAATTATGTCGGTAATATATTTCCGTAAATCTGATAGTATGTTCCCAGACTCATAGATTCTACACACCAGCTTGAACGGGAGTTTGGTTGCCCCTTTCCCCAATGATTTTAGAAATTCCGAAAAGATGTTATCTATACTTTCTGCCTTATTTTGTGAGAAGTCTTCCAAAGTCCTGTAAACTTTGACCCTAGTAATGGTTCCTCTATATCATCCGGCTAGACACCCGTTCCTCTTTCTGTCACGTCATCGGATGGTACCTTTCTCTAGTTGAACCCTTCAATGTTCTATTTCCATCTATACACTTTGTCTTCTGCGTTCGGCAGTTGAATTCTCCGTTCGCTTTTAATGTTTCACCGAAGGTTATTTTAACTTTTATATATGGCGAAATACTTCTTCCAACAACAATTTCTTTTTCGAAAGAAAAGCCGTCGCACATTGGCTTCCTTGCACTTCCAATTAATTTCATTCCTATGCTTGGATAAAATTCACAGTGCTAACGCATCAGTGATATATTCACTTCCTCTCATTGTAGAAGTTATGTAGGATCAAAGTAGGTCCCAGTAATTGCAGGCGTAACCGTCGCAAACGACATTCCGTATGACAAACATATCAGGTTTATTTAACGATGTTTGAAATGGGTCGAGTGGAGAAAAGGCACTGCATTCAACACGAACACGAAATTAATCACAAGAGTTTTGAAATGAATTCAACTGCCCTTTGTGACAATTTATATTTCATCAAAATTAAAATAAAAAAAAATCAAAACAAAAGGTTCACTGATTGATGCGTACTATTGCTGGAATTAATTTGGCGATAACAAACAAGCTGTTTTTCATCACAGTGCCCCTAAGAATTCCATATTGTTTGTAACAGGTTACTAACAAAACTTGAAAACCCTGCTGATAACAGTCTACAGGGCGAAAAATATCTTACGGTATTGAATGCTTAAACTAGTCTGTTGTAGTAGATTTATTGATGCCTCTTTCAACGAATTTGGTACTTCATTCGATCTAAATGCCGCACGAGGTTCACAAAAATTCTCATAATTCTGTGATCAGCGAAATTTGAAAAAATGGAACTTCTTTATTTTATTTATTTACTAGTTGTGCATTTAGAAAGGCATTCATCATATACTGTATTAACTAAAATATTCTGATAGCTCTATACAGAGTTACAATATTCTTTACATTGTTCTTATAATACTATACAATAATACAGATATTCTTGAGCAACTCTGTAGTTGAGTCAGAGAGCCTGTGTATGTTCTTCAGACAATGCTCAGAGTCATGCTCTTCACACACAAGTAAATGGTCCATTGACTGGCTTTCGGCACACTCACATTCAGGACTGTCCGATAGACCCCATTTGTTCATTAGTTGCTTTACCTAGCAACAATCGTCCTGATTTGGTTCAAAGACGTCTACAATCTCCTCACGAGCTTGACATCTATCGATGTTCTTGTTGAGGTCATCCACCAAGCTTAGGTCCTTATGCCCACGCAGAGCCCATAGTTCTTTCGAAGGCGTCTTCGGGTCAAAGTCTAGCAGTTCTACGATTTTCCACAAAGGTGGCCTGGATTTAAGTCTGTTTGTAGGAGCTGGATCTTGGTTTATAGTAAGTTCTTCGTTGCTCAGGGTTTCTCATTATGATACTGTGACTAACTGTCGTCGTTTACTGCCAGGGGGCTCTACGTTTGTTAGGACGGGGAGCCACGCACATGGGGTGATTGCTAGTTCCAGAGAGTATCAACGTCGTCTCCTTCAGTTTGACATCCACTTCAGCCTACGTGTGCACTTCACATCCAGACGGGCGAAAAATATCCAGCCAAGCTGTAGACAAGGGCTACCGCCGAAGTCCTCAATGTGCTCGCTCCACAAAGCTAGGTAGTTTCAACAGCATAACTTCGCAGGAATTTAGTTTCTGTTTTCTATATTCTAGGTGGGAGTTCTATGTTAGAGTGTGATCTAATTTCATTCCCAAGTATTTAAGCTATCCTCTTGCCTAAGAGAGCTCATACTGGAAATCAGGAATTACGCATTCAAATGATCACAAGCTACTATATAAATGATTTTATAAATTTGAATTGATAATATGGTATCTGTGTGATGGTAAATAGATAATTGCTGACGCAGCAGCTTTTGGCTGTTTGAAGATGTTTTTTCTGCATTATTTAAGAGCTACTGAGCCTGCGAAAACATAACACTCGGAAATTTAGTTTTTAACACTCTACATTTAAAATATGATTGGTCGGTCGTAAACCTACAACAGCCGCCTTCGTTCATGTTTTTGAATTAATTTTACCCATACGCTTATCACCTGTGCTCTATTAATTGAGCCTATGACATGTGTTTCGGAATCCTCTCGATGTATATGGCAAGATTTTTAATACGAAACAAGTCTAAAGGGATTGACACTATAATTCTGCCCTTATTCGTTTCGTGAGGCATATCTGCTGAGAAGGTAGTGGCACGGGACGAATTTTTTTCGTTTTGTGTGCTAACGCAGTTTTTTGTTAATATGATACGTTATTTAACGGTAGATGCCAAAAAGACACAAATGAGCCGACGCTATAGATTCTGTGGGTGTGTATAACTTTAGACTGTAGTTTGAAGAGGCCATATGAAAACATCGGAGAAAACGAATTAAACCATGAGATCCTTTATTTACGTTTCACTCACATTCTCATCGTATAATTTGAAGGAAAGAAGACAAACTGATTCGGAACACGCACGCACAGCGAAAACACGACCAAGAAAGCATAATTTCAGAATAAAAGTTATTATTGTCTTATGAACTTCATATTGCTGAAAATGTGTTTTGCAGCTAAATTTTTCTTTAATGAATCTTTGAAATACATTTATAGCTCAAGCATAAAATGAAAAGTTGGTTTCTTCCCACACGCAAAAAGTGTAGTTATAAGAATCTTGTTTAGTTTTTGGGAAGAGTTAGTGCAATTATTACGTTCAATTAAACTTGCCTTTCTGATCAGAAAACCGTAATCCGATCACTAATTTTTTCCGTGATAAAATATAAAATTGTAGCACCATATGAGAGGAGAGGTTTTCTCCCACTATACAGAACTGGCTGGCCAACACAATTCAAAGTCAATGGCATACCTAGCGTGGAAATTCGATGAGACTCTTCTTGGCATTGTACTAGTGGACGATTTCACTGGTAATTGGCCGGCCACTGTGACCGAACGGTTCTAGGCGCTTCAGTCTGGAACCGCGCAACCGCTACGGTCGTAGGTTCGAATCATGCCTCGGGCATTGATGTGTATGATGTCCTTAGGTTAGTTAGGTTTAAGTAGTTCTGGGTTCTAGGGGACTGATGACCTCAGATGTTACGTCCCATAGTGCTCAGAGCCATCTGAACCATTTTCACTTGTAATTGTCAGACACTTCCTCTCATACCGTACCTCATTATATGTTTGTGATTCCACCGAGACACTGATGTTCATACTGTAGATGAAGTGTACGACATTACTTCGTACTGGTATATCTCTCGTTATAAAAATTGGCACCCTTGGGACAGAGAATTACCGCACTAACCAAGTCGTCCAGAGATGCAACCAAATAATTAGCAAAATGACGTAATCCGTAAGAAAAATAAAATAAGAAATACATTTCGAGGCAAATTCTCTGCCCATATTACGTTCCAAACTCCTCGACCTTAACGTTCATTTATGGCAGCAGGTAACGTACTTCGTATATAAAAAAAATTACCTGGAATACACGGAGACTAAACAAATTTTTCTTAAGGGTAGGAAGGGAAAACAGAGATTCATTTCTGAAACGCCAGTTTCGTGGAATGTTTGAAAGAACATATCGTTCACATAAATAGAGCACTGTTTTAAATTTCTTGGAGCTCTCGACTGCTCTTGACGGCATTTGCGAGAGGGTCATTGACGCGCTCTGCGGAGAGAGTCAACAGACATCCCTTCTGGCCGAAATGAGGCCAATTACCGTTCCCGCTGCTGGGGGCCATCGCTTACAAATCAGCCTCGCGGAGAGCGCACCTCTCCACGCTAAGTGCCTGCCGCCTGCTTCCGTCGCTGTGAAAGCGCGACCCTCCTTTTGGTTTACGTCAGCGAGGAAGGTCGCACCCCCATTAAGTTGGCCTGGGGCCTTCGTTCGCAACGTTCTATGTGGACTTCTGAGGGAAGGACTCAATAGTAAGTATTATTTGTAAAAACTTGTGTCATCTACTGAGAGTCTCCCTTCAATTTCACGAAAGAGAAAGAAAAAATGTAAATTTTGAATAGCAAGATCCGTTAATGAGGAAGAAAACAGGAGGAAATTCTACTGACGCCTGATGAGAGTTATAAGAGAAAGCTGAGCAAGAGAATTGTCAAACTTATTAACTGAAAAATCATCCTGCTATACAACACTGTACATGGTGATTACTATAGCAACGTTTTAAATTTTATTCATAAAATAGGGAAGAAGGAGAGTACCAGATCGTCGAAAATAACAGCTTTTTCTTCGAATAAAACTACAGCGAAAGAATTCTAATGAAAAGAGAACACATGTTCATGTCAGTCACAGACGGGAAAAATAAATCTAATAAGAGCGGTTGAACGGAATGGGCAGGTGTCTTGAAAGGAGGGTATAAGATGAACATCAACAAAAGCAAAACGAGGATAATGGAATGTAGTCGAATCAAGTCGGGTGATGCTGAGGGAATTAGATTAGGAAATGAGACACTTAAAGTAGTAAAGGAGTTTTGCTATTTGGGGAGCAAAATAACCGATGATGGTCGTAGTAGAGAGGATGTAAAATGTAGTCTGGCAATGGCAAGGAAAGCATTTCTGAAGAAGAGAAATGTTTTAACATCGAGTATAGATTTAAGTGTCAGGGAGTCGTTTCTGAAAGTATTTGTATGGAGTGTAGCCATGTATGGAAGTGAAACATGGACGATAAATAGTTTGGACAAGAAGAGAATAGAAGCTTTCGAAATGTGGTGCTACAGAAGAATGCTGAAGATTAGATGGGTAGATCATATAACTAATGAGGAGGTATTAAATAGGATTGGGCAGAAGAGAAGTTTGTGGCACAACTTGACTAGAAGAAGGGACCGGTTGGTAGGACATGTTCTGAGGATCACCAATTTAGTATTGGAGGGCAGCGTGGAGGGTAAAAATCGTAGAGGGAGACCAAGAGATGAATACACCAAGCAGATTCAGAAGGATGTAGGTTACTGTGCAGTAGGTACTGGGAGATGAAGAATCTTGCACAGGATAGAGTAGCATGGAGAGCTATATCAAAGCAGTCTCAGGACTGAAGACCACAACAACAACACAACAAGAATAATAGCGCCTGAGTCAAATGAAAGTATATGCAAATATTGGACAAATGAAACGTGAAACTTCCTGGCAGATTAAAAGTGTGTGCCTGACCGAGACTCGAACTCGCGACCTTAGCCTTTCGCGGGCAAGTGTTCTACCAACGAAGCTACCCAAGCACTACTCACGTCCCGTCCTCACAGCTTTACTTCTGCCAGTACCTCGTCTCCTACTTTCCAAACTTTACAGGGGCTCTCCTACGAACCTTGCAGAACTAGCACTCCTAAAAGAAAGGGTACTGCGGAGACATGGGTTATCCGCAGCCTGGGGGATGTTTCCAGAATGAGATTTTCACTCTGCAGCGGAGTGTGCGCTGATATGAAACTTCCTGGCAGATTAAAACTGTGTACCGGACCGAGACTCGAACTCGGGACCTATTGGACAAATGCCAGTCGGATTTGCGCGCTGGGGGTTCCGTACAAACTCAGTTATGTATGTGCATAGTTTTTCCATTCCGGGAATCGAGGAGTCGACTGTTTTTGCGTGTTATCGTCATTGATACTGGCAAGATATCGGACCCATGGATCCCAAGAAGTTCGATAATGTTTTACTTTCAAGTTTGAAGTCGGATAACAAATGACAAAAAAGATATTTTTTACATGTGATATATTTGTAGTTAATAATTTTGTGATTTTGTTTACTGTGAACTTGCTTCTTGTTAGATTTAGTGATTCTTGGTTAACGAGAAATTTCAGGTTTTCGGTCAACGGAAAGTGCTCCGTAGGTTTTGATGAGTGAGTCTGTGAGAAAAAGGATTTCGAACAGTCGGACAGACAGACAGACAGACGGAGAGACGGCAAAGTGATCTGTAAGGGTTCCGTTCTCACAGATTGAGGTACGGAGCCCTAGAAATGTTCAGAACGAGCAGTATAACGAGCGAGATGGCCTACGCACTGGTCTCGAAATCTTCGCCAGGCCACCCTGATTAAAGTTTTCCAAAATCAATTGTGGTGTATGGTGAGATTATTCCTTTGGCATGTGCTTTGTCGATTTATTTCTTGCGTGGTGCTTTGCTTTTGATCTTCACTTTTCCACGTTTTTTAAAAATCTTTTCCTATCGT
Organism: Schistocerca gregaria; assembly: GCF_023897955.1. Classification (NCBI taxonomy): domain Eukaryota; kingdom Metazoa; phylum Arthropoda; class Insecta; order Orthoptera; family Acrididae; genus Schistocerca; species Schistocerca gregaria. The sequence goes on along the minus strand of NC_064920.1, from coordinate 856,586,175 downwards.
ATTACACGACAAATATCTGCTCAGAGCAGGGGCAAGGACAATTTAGGTCTCAGTGAGAAGCTATTGTACGCCATTCACTATGCCGAAATCATAAAAGGGATTTAGATTTTTTTGTTAAATGCTGATAAATCAGAAAGGCCATCATTATGTCAGATAAATATTAGAATGTCAAATGCATCTCGACAAAAAATGAGACTTGCACTCGGTAATGGAATGCATGCAGCAGTGAAACGTTTGACAGAGTCAAGCTGAGAAATAACCTACCTTCCTGTAGGAAAGTTCGAAGAACTGAACCACCACGTCACGCGCCACTGACATGCTGATAGCTTGTCCCGCCAGTAAGTTTCTGTCACTTAACAAACTCAGCAGCGAATCTCCTGGAAAGCTTTCGTATCTAGAACTCGTGGCAGAAAGATAAACTACAAGAGATACTCCTCTAAGTGAAAATTTTGTCTTAGAAACATCCCCTGGATTGTGTGTAGCATTTTTCCTCTATATTTGTTATGTGCTCTACCGTGGTATGCAGGAATTTGGAAACGTCGAAGCGTCGGAGGCAGATATTAACAGACTGAAGCTTTTAATCGCCGCGGTAGTTATTTCCACACACTTTCAGTTCCTATAGTCTTCACTGTCATAGATAATTTCCACTAAACCATATAGTTTTATGTAAGGGGCATTCAAATGAAACGCGGTCACTAGTGTAAAGTAACGGTAACGATTTTATTAACTCGAAAATTACACAGTATATATACTCAAAATAGCCGCCAAAACTGTTGGCACACTTATCTCATTGCGACATTAGCCGGTAGAGTCCATCCTTGAAGAAGCTAGTAGGCTGCTGTCGGATGCAGGCCTGGAGTCGATGTCCTCGAATAGCGTCTTTTAGAGATCCAAACACATGAAAGTCACACTGTGAAAGGTCGGGACTGTACGGTGGATGTCCCAGCGTTTCCCACCGAAACTGCTGCAGTTTTGTCTTCACTGCATTGGCCGTATGTGGGCGAGCATTATCATGCATGAGGATAAAGGCATTGGACAACAAGCGTTTCGACTTGATGGCTCGTCTAAGGTTCTGTGAAGTGGTCTGATAACGATGGGCGTTGATATTGGTTCCTTGTTCCAGAAACTCGACAAGCAATGGGTCCTTGCGCTCAAAACAGAAGCACATCATGACCTTACAAGAACTGATGTGCACGGCCTTTGATTTATTTGGAGGTGGTGTTCACATGTTTCCACTGCTTTCTCTGACGCTTGCTTTCCGGTTCATCGTGTTTCGTCACCTGTGAGAAGCCGTATTCCTCCTCATGATAACATTGCAGATGGCTCAAAGTCAGTGCCATTCGAGTACTGCGCTATTCAACGGTCAGTTGGTGGCGAACCCACTGGGCACCGATTTTTCGAAAGTTGAAGTGTTGATGCATTATGGTGTGGTAGGTGCCCACGCTAATACCCAGTAACCGATGTATCTCGTCCACGGTGATATTGCGGTTGTCCAAGACTAAAGCATTCACTTTCGTAACCTTTTCCGGTGTGGTGAAACGACGAGCCTCTCCAGTACGAGCATCGTCTTCCGGCGACTCGCGCCGCTCAAGGAATCGTTTGCGCCATTCGACAACACTTGAATGACTCCGACTGTACTCACCGTACACAGCCTTCATCCATCGATACATTTCACGCACTCCAACTCCCTCTGTCGCCAATAATTGAATCACCCCTCATTGTTCCTGCTTACTCGTCTGCATATTCTGTAGCGGACGCTAACCTATGTGACCACCTTCTCTTCTGCGTGAAACCACACTGGCGGTATGCAACATCAAACGGTGCGCACGCGTCAGTCTCTCTACCAATAGATGGCGCCTCCATACCCGCAGTTACGTGGTGTCACCTTACTTGCAAGCAAAGGTAGACGCACTGACCAGGTTTCATTTGAATGAACCTCGTAAAATACAAAACATCAACAAAATATCTTATATGTTCGTCGTTGTACCAGAAAATTTTGATAGGGGTGTTAATGCAAGCATAATTGCGTAGTTGCAATACCGGTCTCTTTTTTTATGTTGTAACAGGTGCCGAATCTTTGAAGAGAGATTATCTTCCTTTGATATTTGACGCACTTTCTCTGTTTCGATTATAGAGACGCGTGTTTATTCGTTCAAATGAAAGGAAAACAGCCAAACAACACGAGAATTAATTCAAAATGTTATAAGTAAAACTGCTCCAACCAAGCCTCGGCAGAATGCTACACAAATAAGCGCTTAGGCTGTGGAGTGTGACTGTCAGAGTTTGGATAGCAGTTCATTGCTGTGAAAGGAATTCAGTTAAGCGATTCGACAAATGTTTTGTCTCAACAGTAAATACATAACTCTTCAGTAGCATGTACAGTTCATACGTTCTACAGGGTAATTCAGTTAAGCTGTTCACTTCAAATATTTCCAGAACCGATTGAGATGTCGTATATCTCATTCTACCCAAACTAAACGTGAAAAAGTCCGCACTAACAGTAGTATAGTCTCTTTTCATAAGAGTATGAATTACAGAGATATCGTATTATGATCGCTTTTCCAAATGTAAGTCTAATACACAAGTTTGCATAACTTACGGGCGAAGGTAACTTTCGCATGAAGTGTCACCGCCAAATATCATAGTTCGATGAACCTTGGGTCATACATACGAAGATCTGATATAGTGTAGTACAGAAAAAAATTGAAAGAATTGTGCAATGGGACGAACAGTAGTAACACTTTTATTCAAAGACAGTTAATTACAGTGAAGTGACCGCGATTTATGATGGTCCCCATGGCATTACAAAAGGCGGTAGGGTGCGCGATCATCGCAGGTGGCAGTGCGTGCTCCCATGCCGACCACATGAGTGCTAATGAGTTCCATTGCTCCACCACCACGTTTGACAACTGATTAATGGTCGTTGATGCAGGTGTACGTGTTGTAATATCCCTCCCAAATGCATCCCACAAGTGCTCGATGGGATTTAAGTCGGTGGAATAGCTACGCCAGTCTCTTCACCCAATACCTTTTCGTTCATGGTGTTTCTCCATTCCATTTAAACACATACAAATGACTGTTAGTTAAGCAAAAAAATAAATAAATACATTAAAAAGAAAAACATTAAATACAACAAAGTATAACATATTCTGTCTTCTTGCTTTTTTATTACTTTTTTTTATTTTTTTTAATTTTTTTTTGTCGAAGCATGGGAACGTGGATAAGGGTGTTGCATCATGTGACAGGTATGCATGGTACACCCCCAGCTTTGAGGGGGGTCAAGGAAGACGCTGCGGAGATAACCGGCAAAAGTTTGTCGGTAAGATGGTTTTCGGGTGAGGGTGCTATGCGAGGTCATAACTTTGTACCAGAAGTCAAGGACTGTATGCGGACTATTTTGAAAGAGGTATTCTAAAGCCAGTCCTCGAAACCAGATGAGAGTATGGTGCTTAGCAAGAGGGTAGTGAAATGTCTGGGGCAACAACAGGAAATCCGGGGTTACCGTCGTTGGCGGGGCACGGAGGTAAAAGCCCACGATTCGTTGGATGAGGAGCCATACGTTTTGTTTCAGGGGGCACGTAAGACGGTGCTAGTCGGTGTCTTCGAGCTGACAGTCAGGGCAGAGTGGGGAGGTGGCCAGTCCTATGCGATAAAGTCGACTGTTAGTCGGGAATTTTCCATAAACTAAAACATACCAGAGTGCAGACACAGACGACGGTAAAAAGGGTGCATGCACACACCCCCAAACCGTGCCCCAGTTAATGTCAGGATGCCGTAGCACCATGGGGTCGCAAGGGTTGGACAGCACAAACAAACGATAATAATCTTTTGTACGGGGAGGACGGGTGACTGGAAGATCGGCTCGAACGTAGCTGAGTTCTATGAAACAATTGGCGACGTGGTACAATTATGGAGAAATAGGTGCGACATTGATCGGTGGATCGAGAGAAGCTGGTCGGAGGATATCTAAGAGACTGCGTGTTAAGTACGGAACCGTCCCCTGCCAGTGCCGCAACAGAGTGTGGACAAAGAGTGCAGAAGATCGTGCCCGCACGTTGACGAGTCCGAGGCCACCTTTTGCAGGAGGCAATGTTAGAGTGTTGTAGCGGACTTTGAAAAGTGCCCCTGCTGACACAAAATATCCAAACGCTGATTGGATGCGGCGGCCGAGAAGTAACGGCATTGGGAGGATCTGGGCGACGTGTACCAGTTTAGGGGCTACATACATGTTGACATAGGCCACACGTTGGAGTTGGTTTAAGTTACGGTGCACTTGACCGCGGACATGGTGCCGAATCGATTGCAAAAGCCGCCGGTATGCCAGGGCCACTGTGCGGTGTGTGGAGCTCGTAAATTCGATACCCAAGTAACGAAGGGTGGTACTGACTGGGAGTGGGTTCGGCACCATAGCCGGGAGGCCGCGCCCCATGTGCATCATAGTCGATTTACGGACATTAATAATGCTACCAGAAAGACGTCCATACTGGTGGATCCATTGGATGGCGTCATTGAGTTCCGTGGAGGAGCAGGTGAGAAAGAGGAGATCGTCCGCATAAGCCCTACAGTGAAAGGTGTAGTCACGCAAAGTGAGGCCCTGCAGCCTAGAGGTAAGTCCAGTGATGAGGGGCTCAAGTGCAGTGGCATATAGTAAAGTAGACATAGGCCATCCTTGACGTACAGAGCGGCGTATAGGAATCGGTCCTACAAGCCTCCCATTGACTTGTACCATCGAGACGGCGGGAAGTAGTAACCGGCGAATGGCATCGACAAAACGTAATGGGAACCCCATACGTATCGCCACCATGAGGAGGTATGGGTGTCGAACGCGATCAAAGGCACTCGTGAAATCGACGGATACCAGTGCTGCACGAAGGCGACAAACCGACGCCAGTGCAATGAGGTCACGGCATTCTCCTAGGGCTGTTTGTAAGGTGGCCCCACAACCACGTGCAGTCTGCTCAGGTGAAACGACCGTAGGTAAAACGGTGCGCATGCGCGCTGGTAAGAGGCGTGCATAGATTTTATAGTCTGCATTCAGTAGTGTAAGGGGGCGATATGCAGAGACATGAGGCCCTCCCTTCGGTTTAGGCACAGGTAGAAGAATGCCAGTGACGAATTCAGGTGGAATTGGGAAGGATGGAGTAAAGAGTTCTTGAATCATTTCCGTCCAGCGAAGAAGCATTAACGTGGTGAACGCCCGGTAAAACTCTACTCGGAGACCATCTGGTCCTGGTGATTTGTTCTTGGCCCCTCTGTTGATCGCATCTACTACCTCTTCTGCGGTGATTGCAGACATCATGGACGTTGACTCCACTACGGTGAGGGTCCGGTTAGGGGAAGGACGGAGATCATCAGGAATGGGCGTCGCCATCTTTTCATCATCATAAAATTGGCGATAATGTTCAGCAAAGGTAGACACCACCGCCGCCTGTGTTGTGTGGTGAACACCATCGGAGGTCGTGATGTTGGAGACGAAAAGTCGACGTCGACGACTATGGTCGGATGCGGCATGGATTGTGGATGGGGTTTCGTCGTGGAGGGGGTCTTGTCGTCGGGAACGCACCACGACACCATGCAGTCGTGCACGTTGAAGAGAGAGGAGACGAGCTTTATTACGTTGTCGTTCCCTATGGATGTCAGGTGATGGAGGGAGCGTATCGAGCTCACGGAGGACGGCGTAGTAAAAATTTGTGGTGTCTCGATGCCATGCTGCTGCTTCCTTGCCACATTGTATGAAGGCCTTTCTGATAGCAGGTTTGGCACATTTGAGCCACCAATGGAACGTGGATGTGTACTGCGGAAGGCGTCTTTCGCAAGACGCCCACGTAGTGGCAATACATTGTCGGCAGTATGGATCATTAAGGAGGGAGGTATTAAGCTTCCAGTAACCTCTGTTGCGCCACACTGACTGAGGTGGCAGAGCCAGGGAGCAAATGACGGCGCAGTGGTCCGAAAATGCAAGGGGCCACCGTTCAGCTTGGGTGACGTCATTGCCAAGGTGAGCAGAGACATATAACCGGTCCAGTCTGCTCGCAGAATGTGCTGTATAATGGGTGAAACCGGGGGTATTGCCATGAATTTTCTCCCAAATGTCCACTAGATGAAAATCTTCGATTAAGGTGAGAAGCGCCGGGCATGGCGAATAACCAGGCATTTGCTCCTGTGGATGGAGGACACAGTTGAAATCGCCTCCCATGATAAGGCGATCATAGCGTCCAGAAAACAGGGGCGCCACGTCATGTCCGAAGAAAGTGGACCGCTGCCGACGGTTCGTGGAGCCAGACGGAGCGTAGATATTGATGACGCGCGTGTCCAAGATGGTAACAGCCATGCCTCTTCCACAGGGAAGGATTGTCGTGTCCTTGAGTGGGATTCCTTCGCGTATGTAGAAAGCCACTCCACGCCCTGATTGATCACATGTGGACGTGTATGAGTCGTAGCCGTAGACTGGTGGTAGTGTGGCAACGCGTACGTCCTGGAGAAGGGCGACGTCGACGTCAGAGGCCCGTAGCATGTCACATAGGAGTTGCAGCTTGGGTACAGTGCCGATCATGTTGATGTTCAGCGTGGCAAACTGATACGTTTGTTTCAGTGGTGGTGGAGGCGCATCTACCATCACCAAGGGAAGTAAGAGGAGGGCACCGACAGGAAGTCCCGTCTCATCAGCTGCAGGGCCTCGCTTTTGATGTTAAGAGGCAGCCTTGTCCGGCGGAGGCAACTCATCCGGAGGAGGGGGCGTATCTTCCTCAATCTCGTCGGCCCATGCTCCTGTGCCATGGGTCCGTCCAATGTCCATGGGAATTACGTCGTGGTGAGAGAGATCTGGAGTTGTCGGCGGGGAGACAGGCGTCTCAACCGGCGCACCGATCGTTACATTGTGCGTGGCGACCTCCATAGTGGTCCCGTCCTGCGAAATTTCTTGATAATCGTGAAAGTTGTCCGCCTACCTCTGCATGGAAATGTCGGCTGGTTGGGCGTCGTCTTCGTCGTCGTGGGTGGCGACGCTTTGAGAGCCCATGGGTGAACGGCGGCGGCGTTTGCGCCTACGTGGTGAGCGTTGTTTGCGCACGTGTTCCTCAGTGTCGGACGACGGCAAGGAAGAGCGTCGACCTGGTTCGAATGCGTCGGTGGGTGCAATGAAATTGTCAAACAGGTGTTGTGAAGAAGTACTGTTCTCCTCAGCGTCCGGTGCGGGAGCCTGTTCGGCGGCAAGGTTGTCAGCTGGGACGTCCGCACCGTCCATAGGTGACTGGGACGGTGGGACGTACCGATCGGAAGGACCGAGCGACGGACTGGACGAAACTGTAGACGTGGCAAGAGCCGCTGCGTAAGTGACCGGTAGGGCGGTCATCGTGGGTGTGACGGACGCTTCCGACAACGGGAGCTGCGCGACACGTCGTTGAATGCGTTCAGACCGTAGGTGACCTCCTTTCCCGCAACCGGAACAGGTTCGAGGTTGGCCGTCGTACATTACAATGGCACGGCAGCCTCCGATACGTAGATAAGAAGGCACGTGTTTCTGCAACTCGATGCGGACCTGTCTAACACCGTTTAAAACGGGATAGGTCTGAAATTGTACCCATCGTTCGGCAACATGTTCCAGAACGTTGCCACAGGGACGGAGCGCCTCGATGACGACGTCTGCAGGTAGTTCGAACGGCAGTTCGAAGATCCTTATCGCCCGTGTGCCGAGACCTGCGTGATCGACGGTAACGGGTCCGACGTTGCCGTCGGAATGGCAGAAGCGCAGTCCACGTTTTACCTCTTGAAGCACCTTGTCGCACGCCGCATCGTTGATCATTTTGACGTAGACGGTACTGCTAACTATCGACAAGTGGATACCAATTAGATCCGTTGGTGGTATCTTAACTTCATCGCGAATAAATCGTTCTACCTCCAGGGCCTTGGGTCGGGCGAAGTCGGAACAAAAGATGAAACGTAATGTCTTCTTCCGATAGTTGTGCGCCATGGTGGTCTAGAAGGGAAAACGGCACTTACAGCGGCCGAAGTAAACACAAACACACCGTGCGCGCCTCGCCCGCAGCGCTCTGGCGCGTGACCGCCTCGCAGCACTGCCGGCGGCAGACTGAAATTTAGGCAGTGGCGGGGATCGAACACGGGACCCAAGACGTTTTCGATTATGAATCAAAGACGCTACTCCTATACAACGGGTACATCCCGTCATTCAGCTATCGGGAACGGACATGGAGGTCAGTAAGCCTATACAACATTATGCCTTCCCACACCACAGTACCTGGACCACCAAAACGACCACGTTCGACAATGTAGGACGTACCCTTACACGGCGTGAGGCGCTAACACATAATACACCCAGGTACGTTGCGGGATGTGATCATTTTCTTAGTCCAGATGTTAAGGAGTAGGGAAGAACGACAAGCATTGCATTACCATAGTAAACTCCAATCTTATGACTTAGTACACTCACTCGTCAACATTAATGTCACATTGCATTACCATACTAAACTCCAAATCTTATGACTTAGTACACTCAATCGTCAACATTAATGTGACAACATACTCCTTCCTCATGTGCGACTTTTCAGGTGTGCGTACGGCACTGACTTAATTTTTATGGATGACAACCCTTCATCTGATTGATGGAACAAGGAAGCACAGAAATGTTCAGGGAAAGACAGGATTGCAGCAATATGAAAGTCTTACGAATGAAATAAATAGGAAGTGCAGTGAAGCAAAGGCGGAATGACTACAGGAAAAATGTGAAGGAATCGAAAAATAAATAATAAGTGATAGGACTGACTCAGCATATAGAAAAGTAAAAATTATCTGGAACTAAAATTGAAAGCAAGGGTGGTAACACTAAAATTAGAATGAGATTGCAATACCCAAAGAACAGAGCGAGAAGGCGGAAAGAGTACATTAAAGCGCTCTAAAAGGGATAGGAATTGTCTGATGATGTTATATAAGAAGAAACTGGGGACGATATGCAAGTGATAACATTCAATCGAAATTTATAAAATCATTGGAGGAAGTGCAACCAAAAGATTATGCACGTTGGTGGACAGAATCTATGAGACTGGCGATTTAATATCAGCCTTCGGAACATCCGCCACACAATTCAGAAACAGCATGAGTTGATAACTGCTGTGTTTGTACCTGTACCTTGTCAGTTACATGTACTCGCTTTTCATCTTACCTAGACAGAGGCGAAGTATTCATTGTGTACGACTAAATCCATTTAATGATCTCTGTCAATCTTAGTGAGTGATTTATGTTCGCAGCTGACTGCAAACACGCGAGTCTACCTCGGTGTTTTCAGCCGTTACTTCCGGACCGCTACTTGGGGGCATCCTGCCCAACGCTCGAGGTTAAAGTCATTGCCGCGGGAGCGGTTCGCCGCGTCGTCTGTCATACCGAGCAAAAGTAGAGTAGTTGTCTTCTTCTTTCAGCTATACCTGGCTTGAGCGACAGCCACCAGGGTTGTAGGTAGTGGAGTTGGTGGGATTAACTCATTAACTTTGAAAATTCAAATTCAAATATCATTCTTACTGTGATAAACTCAGATATTATGTGCTTATTGAATACTGTTTCCTTCTTCTTATATTTGTAAATTTCAGTAGTTTGTTACTGTACATGTCACTATTTGTTGTTAATCTTCAGTTTAATTTATCACAGAGTTTTTCTTAAATAAATATTAATTTGGTGAAAACGACGAACTATCTTATGGGTCTCCCCTTCACGTGTTGATGTTTGATCCTTTCCTACCCTGAACCCGTTACCTGGCTTTCAGTTTCCGTAAAGATTAACCAAAATTCAACACCTATATAAATTTAAATTGATGATAATAAGTTTAGAAGACGAAGTAGAGACTTTTAGGCATTTGTTTAGTAACCAGTTGTCAGTATTCACTACGAAAAGCAGGGTGAGGAAACGGAGAGCTAAGAAGGGAGTTTGGCATCCTAGAGACTTTTTCTGGTGCTTCCAAGTGGAAGACAAATACGCTGTCTGATCAAAAGTATTGTGTCACCCCTATGTAATGTGGAATGGAGCACAACAAATCACGAGAATAAAAGATGGCGGGGAGTATTGTGTTGGCATTAGAGAAACAGTTACAGCGCAGTGCGTCCGTCAGGAGGGCACAACAACTTCGAACGTGGACTAGTACGAAGATTACTCTAAAAATGAGACCCGATCGGTCGCGAATCGGAAACCAAAGAGAGAATAAAAAATGTTTTATTTGCAAAAACCACCTACACGTTCTAGATACTTCTCCAAATAGTCGCCGCTCCGACTCAGACATTTGTCGTAGCGTTGTACCAACTTTCCAATAACCTCGTCATAGAAGGCAGCCGCCTGTGGTTTCTTGCCAATTCTCACGCTGATCCGTAGATTGTTGTCTGTGCCAAATTGTTGTCTTCGTAGCCAGCGGTTCATGTGATCGGAGATTAAATTCAGAGGGAGCCAAGTGCGGGTTGTACGGTGAGTGATCGAACACTTCCCATCGAAAACGCCGTTGGAGCGTCCTCGTTGTCTCTGCAGTGAGCGGCCAGGAATTGCCATGAAGAAGAAGGCACGACAGTTATGTTGTGTGGACTTCGTGAAATCAGCCGAAATCTCTCACCAGGCCCTCATACTTGGCACGAGACATTCTTTTCTAGGCATCTTTACATGCTCACTGTACGCTCAGAACTCAGAGCGACATAACGCTATCGACAGGTATACCAGAAACACTGCCCAACACATCTATGGAAAGCTTCGTAGGATTTTCATTTCACGATCGGTCAGACCTTACTTTCCAAGCAGCCTTCGAAAATGGATGTCTCTGGAGTAACAAATCCAGGGACATCTCAATCCTAAAGCTGTCCAAGTTAATTGTTGGTGATGTGATACTGAAGTGAGAACGTGAAGGAGCAGCCACAGATGAACCAACATCAGACAGACCTCATGTACTAACCGACAGTGACGGTCGAGAATTACGGAGGCTGGTTCTAAAAAAATTCCGTGAAACCTACAAAAGGAATCACTCCTGAGTTCCAAAGTGCTACCAGACGTCCGCATAGCGCAATGACTGTGATTAGGCAGTTAGAAAGAACGGGGTACAATGATCGAGCAGCATCTCACGTTCCGTGCTTGAGGTGGTGTAAAGATCCTCGCCAGTGGACGGTAGGGAAGACGGTGATCGCAGAAATAACCGGTTCTCGGTGATACCGGGTTTTCTCGTCTTATGTTTAACCTGATTTTTAAATCCGCTCAAATTAATCTGTTTCTGAAATAGACAATTTTCTGTTTTTTTATTGGTATTATTTCCAAGTGATAAATGTACCTTGTGATAAAAAAGTCAGCAAAAATATGAAAACTTAATAAACCATGGAATAATGTAGATAGAGAGGTAAAAATTGACATACATGCTTGGAATGACATGAGGTTTTATTAGAACAAAAAAGTTCACAAAATGTCCGACAAATGGCGCTGACAGCAAAACGTGAGTAACGGCTACCGTGACGGGTCAAAGGTACGCCGATGTGTTACAGCATCGCATCATCCCCAGTCTGGCTGATAAACACCTGCTGGAACGTACGATCATTATGCAGGATGGCACTCCACCCCATATTTCCAGACGCGTGAAAGATCTCTTGCACGCCTCGTATGGTGATGATAGTGTGCTCAGCCGCCACTTTCGTCATGCTTGGCCTCCCACATCCCCAGACCTCAGTCCTTGCGATTATTGGCTTTGGGGTTACCTGAAGTCGCAAGTGTACCGTGATCGACCGACATCTCTAGGGATGCTCAAAGACAACATCCGACGCCAATGCCTCACCAGAACTCCGGACATGCTTTACAGTGCTGTTCACAACATTATTCCTCAACTACAGCTATTGGTGAGGAATGATGGTGGACATATTGAGCATTTCCTTTAAAGAACATTATCTTTGCTTTGTCTTACTTTGTTATGCTAATTATTGCTATTCTGATCAGATGAAGCGCCATCCGTCGCAGATTTTTCAACTTTTGTATATTTTGGTTCTAATAAAACCCCAAGCATGTGTGTCAATTTGTACCTCTCTATCTACATTATTCCGTAATTTATTCAGTTTTCAAATTGATGGGCATGGATGTGTGTGATGTCCTTAGGTTAGTTAGGTTTAAGTAGTTCTAAGTTCTAGGGGACTAATGACCACAGCAGTTGAGTCCCATAGTGCTCAGAGCCAGTTGAACCAGTTCAAATTGATACTGACTTTTTGATCACCCGGTATATTCCAAACAAACATGAAAGTGAACGTGAAGGACATCGCGGTCGATACGGGGGTAGAGGCTGTGGCATAAATCGGTCTCATTGTCTCCAACAAAGATGGCGATGGAGAATGACACGGGCGCGGCGGCGGCTAAAGCGAAAGGTCACAAACTGATGACTTTCCTGCATCGCCATCTTTGGACAGTATCAATTTTTCGTCCTGAACCACTGAAAAAAGTAACGGAAAACAACGGAACCCTTTAATAGCCCAAGTTTTAGCATTTCAATAGTATTATAGGTACATCAATCAACTTTTCGTTCTCTTCTAAGGAACATTGTAGATATTTTCTCCTTCTGTGATGTCGCAAGTTTGTTGCGCCTCCTTACATTTTTAATTTTTTAAAGAAAATATAGGCTTGTACTTCGTTGCTACCATACTTCGAAACTAGTCATGGTGCCACTGTGCAATGCTACGATGCCCAAGGACGACAGTTAGAAATTACTGTATATACTAGCATCTAATAGGACACACCACACGGCAAGAGGTGCGTCACTGTCTCTGCAATACCATACCCAGTCTCATGTCATTTCTTTGTTGCTAGTTGCTAACTGTCGTAGTTGTTATTGAAATAACAATGATCGCTTTAAGAACATCTGAAAGCAATCGAAATTTTACGAATAAAGATTACTCGTTTCTTAAAAAAGAGTTTCATTTAAAAACCAAAATTTTACCACTGCTGCTATGGCAGACTGGCTCAAATGGCTACGCGACTTAACATCTGAGGTCATCAGTCCCCTAGAACTTGGAACTACTTAAACCTAACTAACCTAAGGACAGCACACACATCCATGCCCGAGGTAGGATTCGAACCTGCGACCGGAGCGGTCGCGCGGTTCCAGACTCAAGCGCCTGGAACCGCTTGGCCACATCGGTCGGCTATGGCACACTGATGCCGTTTTAGTACCCAGTTATTAATAATGAACGAAAAAAACTGTTGTAATCGAGACCAGACAAACACCGAAAACTGCCGGTTAATGAGAACTAAAATACCGGTATCGGTTTTAATCGGCCGGTTTTCCCATCCCCATTGCACAGTGGATGATCGGAAACGAATGATTTTGAATGATGAGTCATGCTACACCCTGTAGTATTGTGATGGAAGGCTCTGGTTTAGAGAACATTGCTTGCCATCATATGTAGAGTCAACAATGAAGTACGGAGGTGATGGTGCTTCAGTATGAGATTGTTTTTCGTGTTTTTTTAAAAAAACACTAAATGCGGAAGGATATGAACACATCTTGCAGCATTTTGTGCTGCGTACAGTAAAGGAACAATTTGGGGACGATGGATGACTGTGTATTACAGCAGTATCTGTACGATAATGGTTAGTGGATAACCACATTCATGGAATGATCTGGCCTGCCCAGACTGCCACCTGAACCGAAGGGAATGTCTTTGGGATAAGACAGAACGTCGACTCGTTCCAGAGCCCAGTGTCCCACATGATTACCTTATCTAGTTAGGTTCTTGAAGAAAAATGGGCTACCATTCCTCTACAAACGTTTCTATGCCTAACTGAAAGGGGGCCTGGAAAAGTTCAAGTCTTTTTTTAAAGGCGAAAGGCGGACACACGCCATGTTAATGTCTACTAATAGCTATCCGCTTCTTTTGATCCGTTAGTGTATGTCGTACATGGATACCACAATATCCAAATACAGTAGAGCCAACAGAATCTCTTTATCAATAAAACCGTGTTACACGTTATACAGAAAAAAATCTGTGCTGTGCTGTCGTCCCTGCTGCATGGCAGGAAACACGTTCAGTACAACATCCGACAACACGCGCCCGCTGACGGCGTACACGCGCGCTAGCTCAGCTCGGCTGGGCGTGAGTGAAAGTGACTCGAGCGCTGCCACAGAGAGAGAGAGAGAGAGAGAGGGATCTAACAGGCGCATCTCAGGTGCGTCCGAGGCTGAGTGGAGCGCCGAGGGCGGCTGTGGGGGTGGCGGCTGTGGGGGCGGCTGGCGGCTGGTGGCTATTGTGGGGCGGCGCGCGATCGATAGCGCGCGAGGAGCGCTCCGGAATGTGGCAAAACTCGCCGCCGTCGCCCCGGTGGCGGCCGATGCCGACGACAGCTGCCCACCGGAAACTCGAGACGGATTCTGCGCGCTCTTCTGATGTACGGGCACTCCCTGTGTTGCGCACCGCCCGAGAAAATGTAGTAGGCCGGGGATTCCCCACACACACTCTTCACTTGGAATGCTCCTCCTGTACCCACCGCCAGAGCTGCCTTGGCAAAGTCCTGAAGACACCAATATCTTATTCGCAACAAGGGAGTTTCTATATCGTTCCGGTTGTACAATTTTTTTAACTGTTATCGGTACGCATGCAAAATGAAAAATATAATAAATCCACCCCATGATGGAGGTTTAAACCATTGAAACGCGTCGTGGAAATAAATAAAACGGTGACTGGTAACAGTAAACTTGTTGTTTCATTTAATGTCAATAACAGTCACGGTAAAGCCTAACCTAAAAATGCTTGCATTTAAAGCTAAAAAAGCCGGTTGAGCGAAAAAAATATAGTCCAAAAAACACCTGCCGAACAAGACTCCAGAAACTGAAGAGGGATCACTTCATAATTAAAGTACAATAAGATACATGGGAGGCAAACACTTCCCTGGAAACTATTGAATCACTTAAACGGAACGGAGAAAGATATTGCACAACTAAATATAATTAGCGAAGAACAGTGAAAAGAATTTTACGAAAAACTGTGGCAAATAGAATGTCTAGAATTGAAGGAAGAAGAGCGGATCGCATCACACAATAGTAAGATGGATTCATTTGCAATAGAATAGCTGCAAGTAGATTTAAAGGGCATAATAAACAGGAATTTGTATGGAACAGATAGTATTAATATGGAACTTTTAAAAGATGTTTGTCCCTTGTTGGATTATTACATTGATTTAATGAATATTAGCACTCGTTTGAAATCCCAAACTATTTGAAAATATCAATAGAGATATCAATTTTTAAAAAAGTACAAAGAAACAATTGTGAAAATTATAGAGGAATCAACCACCTAATCTCAGGCTATCAAAAGTATGCAAAACTAACCAACGGTCGTTTAAGAATCTACATATACATCCACATGGATACTCTGCACATCACATTGAAGTGCGTGGCACAGGGTTCAACGAACCATCTTCACAATTCTATATTATTCCAATCTCGCATAGCGCGCGGAAAGAGTGAACACCTATATCTTTCCGTACGACCTTTATTTCCCATACTTCGCGATAACACAAAACGTGCAGCCTTCCTTTGAACTTTTTCGATATACTCCGTCAGTCCTATCTGGTAAGGATCCCACACCGCGCAGCAGTATTCTAAAAGAGGACATAGACTCTCTTATTAGGAAAATAATGTGGATTCCGGAAAGGTCGTTCATGCAGTGGTAGTATATTTACCATAAAAAGAATTTTAGAGAAACGACAAGAACTAAGCTTTGAAACACATATACACTCCTGGAAATTGAAATAAGAACACCATGAATTCATTGTCCCAGGAAGGGGAAACTTTATTGACACATTCCTGGGGTCAGATACATCACATGATCACACTGACAGAACCACAGGCACATAGACACAGGCAACAGAGCATGCACAATGTCGGCACTAGTACAGTGTATATCCACCTTTCGCAGCAATGCAGGCTGCTATTCTCCCATGGAGACGATCGTAGAGATGCTGCATGTAGTCCTGTGGAACGGCTTGCCATCCCATTTCCACCTGGCGCCTCAGTTGGACCAGCGTTCGTGCTGGACGTGCAGACCGCGTGAGACGACGCTTCATCCAGTCCCAAACATGCTCAATGGGGGACAGATCCGGAGATCTTGCTGGCCAGGGTAGTTGACTTACACCTTGTAGAGCACGTTGGGTGGCACGGGATACATGCGGACGTGCATTGTCCTGTTGGAACAGCAAGTTCCCTTGCCGGTCTAGGAATGGTAGAACGATGGGTTCGATGACGGTTTGGATGTACCGTGCACTATTCAGTGTCCCCTCGACGATCACCAGAGGTGTACGGCCAGTGTAGGAGATCGCTCCCCACACCATGATGCCGGGTGTTGGCCCTGTGTGCCTCGGTCGTATGCAGTCCTGATTGTGGCGCTCACCTGCACGGCGCCAAACACGCATACGACCATCATTGGCACCAAGGCAGAAGCGACTCTCTTCGCTGAAGACGACACGTCTCCATTCGTCCCTCCATTCATGCCTGTCGAGACACCACTGGAGACGGGCTGCACGATGTTGGGGCGTCAGCAGAAGACGGCCTAACGGTGTGCGGGACCGTAGCCCAGCTTCATGGAGACGGTTGCGAATGGTCCTCGCCGATACCCCAGGAGCAACAGTGTCCCTAATTTGCTGGGAAGTGGCGGTGCGGTCCCCTACGGCACGGCGTAGGATCCTACGGTCTTGGCGTGCATCCGTGCGTCGCTGCGGTCCGGTCCCAGGTCGACGGGCACGTGCACCTTCCGCCGACCACTGGCGACAACATCGATGTACTGTGGAGACCTCACGCCCCACGTGTTGAGCAATTCGGCGGTATGTCCACCCGGCCTCCCGCATGCCCACTATACGCCCTCGCTCAAAGTCCGTCAACTGCACATACGGTTCACGTCCACGCTGTCGCGGCATGCTACCAGTGTTAAAGACTGCGATGGAGCTCCGTATGCCACGGCAAACTGGCTGACACTGACGGCGGCGGTGCACAAGTGCTGCGCAGCTAGCGCCATTCGACGGCCATCACCGCGGTTCCTGGTGTGTCCGCTGTGCCGTGCGTGTGATCGTTGCTTGTACAGCCCTCTCGCAGTGTCCGGAGCAAGTATGGTGGGTCTGACACACCAGTGTCAATGTCTTCTTTTTTCCATTTCCAGGAGTGTAGCTTTCACTGATTTTGAAAAACTCTTTGACACATGTGAACAGAAGGAAACTATGGGACATAATAATGAAGTTTGGCAGTCCTCGACATCTTATTGAAGCTATAGAAAGCCTGTACATGGACACAAAAATAATAATAAAAGCTGGTAATATGTAAACTGAAGAGATCATTACCAAATGAGTTGATAAATAATGGAGACAGAAAGTAGGTATACAGACTAATAGAAAAAATATGTTAATATTCTAATTCACAAAGATGACGTTACCATTTTGGAAGAAGGTGAAGATGAGCTATAAAAAGCAGTTCAGAGTAATGGATTAAAAAAAAGCAAGATAAAGGCAAACTAACCAACTACAATCACCAGAAATGAGAGTTCTTAAGAAAATGAAAGGTGTTACCAACAAGACCGTATAAGAAACGAAGATATTAGGAGTGTACTACATATTTATAAAATTAATGAAAATATTAAACAAAATAAAACATTATCGAAACACCACCTACAACGAAAGAGTGCAAAGAAAATACCAAGTCTTGCAATGCTGTATAAGCCAAGAGAAAGAAGGTGCGTAGGAAGACCGAGGAAGAGGTGGCAGTGAAAACTGAAGATGGAACAGTCACAAGTGCCTAAGCCTTGCAGTGCTGAAGAAGAAGAACAAGATGACTCATGCAACAGCATGGTTACCAATAATATACAAAACATCGCTCATAAAAATGGGACTTTTCGGGGGCTCATACCTCGGTTTATGTTGGTGACATAAAGGTAGGTTCAAGTATATTGGATAGCCCTTGGGCTAGCGTACTACGGTGGGCCTTAGTGGTTTATGTATACCCAAAAGAAGGATTGTCTTAGTATCACTGACCTACAGAATTAGTATTACACATTTCCTTAGGGAGATGAAGCAAATCGGTGTTTTTTTGTGTGATCTACGTTCAGCTTTAGGGATTTATGTAAGTGCCATTAGTTCATAGATGGATCCTTATAAAACCTGAAAAAAGCCTTTTATACCACTTTTTCGTACCAAAACCGAGCCGGGGATTCCAAGACAGCTATGCATAGCAAATAGCTGAAATTTTTGCGATATGTTTCTAAGATCCCCCTCTGGAACAACCTTGAAAATTTTTGTTGATATCTTTATATATTTCCAAGATACAGAGGTTCAAAGTTACTCTTCTTTGATGTGTAAAACATGAACGTTAATGAGGCGACAACGTAGTTTATAAACTGACATACACCGAGAAATGTTCTGTTAAGTGCCTCAGTTATCATCATAAGGGTTCTGGGAACCCAATGTTGTAGTACTGAAGCACATGTTTTATTTTATTTTATTTTTTTGTTTGGCTAGTAACATCTGCTCTGATGTGTAAAATTAGCTTTGCGTTATTCCAATTTCACATAAATAAACTGTCAAAATTTTACTGGTCACTACATTTCTTTTCATATGAGTGACGTACCCTGCTGCAGAAGGGAAAGGGAGGGAATGCGCAGAAAAATGCTCCCATCGGAGCACAAAAAATGCGAATATATTCCTGTTTATTTAAAAGACTCTGGCTGAAAAGGTGGGTTACCAGCTGCCGTATTCGGTCTTCTTCAGAATCTTTAAAAATTTTCACAAAAATGCATGCAAAGGATGACTGAGAGAGTAGGATTGAATTAGGTAGCAGCAGTAAGAGAGCAAGAGGGACATAGTGACGCTGACAGGAGACTGAAGTACTAGGACAGAACCAAAGAGACTCTGGCTATGAGAAGGAAACAATGTCAGTTTGAGAGACACAAAGAGAACGACAATGAGTTGGGCTGAATGAGTGTGTGACAAGGGGAAAGTGGGAGTGAATGGGTGCGAGCGACTTACATCTGTGGACTAGTGGGTGTGAGGTAGTTACAGTTAGGGGAGATTGTGGGAGTTAACACGCTAGTTTCCAACCAGAAGACTGTGTGCGAATGTCCTAGCTTACATTCTACGAAGTATTAAACAGTGTAGCAATGACGAGCTGCATGATCAATAATATCGACAAACCAACGTGCGATTCACGGTGTAGTGTATATTGTGCCAATACTTTCGATTTTCGTTCCTGTCCCATTCGCCTATTGAGCGAGATTCTCATCATCTCTGTGCGAGATAAACGATGACGGCAAAACGATGATCTCACAGACGTCGTGGCACCGTATATTCCTTATTATGTATGCGTATGTTGTTGTATGCATGTATGAGTGACATTGTACTGAAGGCGTAATTATTCGCGAAAAAAAAATTGAAGAAATTATAACTTAAAGCTAATAGAGATGCACCGATGTGTCGTGTCTAGTGCTCTACGGTGAGAAAATTTGTGTCGTGAATAAGCCAAAACTGTCTTGCTAATGCTTAAAAGTCTGAATTACTAGAGCACGAAATAGTGTTCCTATTGTACTTCCACAGTCTTACAGAAAGTGAGCATATATCATCATCTTCGCCAAAAAATGTGCGGCGATAAGTCATTAATCTAGAAAGAAAATTAAATCCGTAGTGGTGAAATGTTGTCGAACTCGTAAAGCAGAAGCAACTGTCGTTACCCTCCGGTCGCCTGTAAAACTTTTACTGTTCATAAACAGGAACTTGCATAGGATCCTCAGATACTGTCTCTGTGCGACTCAGTCCACATTTAGTTATATGAAGCGTAGCCGTTCGCAGATTTCTGGTAATAACAGGAAAAATTCCCTTGACCGTGCTTGCGGATCCACCAGCAAAACATCATCAACCAAACGCCCGAAGTTCCTATAGAAGCTTAGCATAGACTTCAGAAAATAGTTGAGATCGATTGAATTACATTCTATAGAATTTCCATATGTTCTCGTATATGTTTACAACGATATACTCACAGAACTCTCTCTCTCTTTCTTTATACGATTCTGTGCCAATTTATTTTTTACAGAATGTTGCTCAACAATCGACAATTATGAGCATCTGTGTCCCATAGGTAAACGCATCCTTCCCGTAGGCGAAATGCGCTAACTCGACGTATTCTAGCAACTTAAGCTTTACGGCCTTCTCAACAGAGGTAAACTGGTGATGGTCACCAGCGACGGTCGCGGACGTAGATATATTTATTTGAATTGGAGCGTTCACACCGGGACTCAACACTGCCTCACCGAGCCACTGTGGCCCAGCAGTGACTGGCTCTCCCTCGCCGCATGTGACAGACAAGGTGACTGTGTTCACAACAGTCACCACCGGATTTGCTTCAGTTTCAGTTGGAGTGCTCGCACTGGGACACACATCGCAGACACAACGCGGCAGATTTGCCAACCCAGAGGCAGTCATTTCTGAGACAGTCATTGTACATTGTACTGTACACTCTGTAGCCAAGAGTTTAGATTTGACGTTTTTATAAGTGAAGTAGAAAGTCGTCCTGCGATTTGAGATGTGAAAAGCGATGACTATAGCAACAAAGTGACGAAAACGAATGCGTGGCAAAAAATTATAACCAAGTTTGTGCCTGATTTCAGTAAGAAGATCATGGATGAGAATAACAAAATTGGTAAATTGTATGTTCTTTTTTCAAATTTAGTACATTATTTTTCGGACCATACACATGAGTTCCAAAAGAAATCCGTTGTCAATTCAACTAAGTACCTGGGTGTTAAAATTACGAACAACTTCAGTTGGAAGGACCACATAGATAATATTGTCGGGAAGGCGAGCCAAAGGTTGCGTTTCATTGGCAGGACACTTAGAAGATGCAACAAGTCCACTAAAGAGACAGCTTACACTACACTCGTTCGTCCTCTGTTAGAATATTGCTGCGCGGTGTGGGATCCTTACCAGGTGGGATTGACGGAGGACATCGAAAGGGTGCAAAAAAGGGCAGCTCATTTTGTATTATCGCGTTATAGGGGAGAGAGTGTGGCAGATATGATACACGAGTTGGGATGGAAGTCACTACAGCATAGACGTTTTTCGTCGCGGCGAGACCTTTTTACGAAATTTCAGTCACCAACTTTCTCTTCCGAATGCGGAAATATTTTGTTGAGCCCAACCTACATAGGTAGGAATGATCATCAAAATAAAATAAGAGAAATCAGAGCTCGACCAGAAAGGTTTAGGTGTTCGTTTTTCCCGCTCGCTGTTCGGGAGTGGAATAGTAGAGAGATAGTATGATTGTGGTTCGATAAACCCTCTGCCAAGCACTTAAATGTGAATTGCAGAGTAGTCATGTAGATGTAGATGTAGATGCTAGCGAAATTAAGCTACAACCCCTGTATGATTAAATTTCACTAATTAATCAGTTGGCATTACCTGCGGTGTCGGACACGAGTGTTCCAGGAGTGTTCATCACAGTCACCGGTGACCATCATTGACGACCGTCACCAGCGTTCCGGTGTGAAAGCAGCCTAATAATATAAGATTTCACTGACCTGTTAGCTGATCGAGCTGGCTTCAATATGGTAAACGAATTAAAAATCTCGGACCAGCGCGGATTTGGTCGCGATAGTACAAATGGCTCTGAGCACTATGCGACTTAACTTCTGAGGTCATCAGTCGCCTAGAACTTAGAACTAATTAAATCTAATTACCCTAAGGACACCACACACATCCATTACCGAAGAAGGATTCGAACCTGCGACCGTAGCGGTCGCTCGGCTCCAGACTGTTGCGCCTAGAACCTCGCGGCCACTAAAGGCGGCCGCGATATTACAATGGAACCATGTGTATAATACTAGCAGCGGTTTTTTGGTTTTCGTCGATGTCTGCTCTCATGTCTGTTGTCCTACATAATGACTCCAAACATTGCCGCAACACTCCACAACTGGTCGAATATTCCTTTAAAGGCGCACTGTAATTTCCCAGCACCCTTCCAAGAAATCTGTGTCCTGTCCTCATGTCTGCTTGACAATAACTCTAAACATAGGTACACTACTCCAGAGATGGTCACATATTCCTTTACAGGTGCACTATACGAGGTGCATTCAAGTTCTAAGGCCTCCGATTTTTTTTCTAATTAACTACTCACTCGAAATCGATGAAACTGGCGTTACCTGTCGACGTAATCGCCCTGCAGACGTACACATTTTTCACAACGCTGACGCCATGATTCCATGGCAGCGGCGAAGGCTTCTTTAGGAGTCTGTTTTGACCACTGGAAAATCGCTGAGGCAATAGCAGCACAGCTGGTGAATGTGCGGCCACGGAGAGTGTCATTGGAAAAAGCCAAAAGTCACTAGAAGCCAGGTCAGATGAGTAGGGAGCATGAGGAATCACTTTAAAGTTGTTATTACGAAGAAACTGTTGCGTAACGTTAGGTCGATGTGCGGGTCCGTTGTCTTGGTGAAACAGCACACGCGCAGCCCTTCCCGGACGTTTTAATTGCAGCGCAGAAAGGAATTTGTTCTTCAAAACATTTTCGTAGGATACACCTGTTACCGTAGTGCTCTTTGGAATGCAATGGGTAAGGATTACGCCCTCGCTGTCCTAGAAAATGGACACCATAAATTTTTCAGCACTGGCGGTTACCCGAAATTTTTTTGGTGGCGGTGAATCTGTGTGCTTCCATTGAGCTGACTGGCGCTTTGTTTCTGGATTGAAAAATGGCATCCACGTCTCATCCATTGTCACAACCGACGAAAAGAAAGTCCCATTCATGCTGTCGTTGCGCGTCAACATTGCTTGGCAACATGCCACACGAGCAGCCATGTGGTCGACCGTCAGCATTCGTGGCACCCACCTGGATGACACTTTTCGCATTTTCAGGTCGTCATGCAGGATTGTGTGCACAGAACCCACAGAAATGCCAACTCTGGAGGCGATCTGCTCAACAGTCATTCGGCGATCCCCCAAAACAATTCTCTCCACTTTCTCGATCATGTCGTCTGACCGGGTTGTGCGAGCCCGTAGTTGTTTCAGTTTGTTGTCACACGATGTTCTGCCTTCATTAAACTGTCGCACCCATCAACGCACGTTCGACACATCCATAACTCCATCACCACATGTCTCCTTCAACTGTGGATCTATTGCAATTGGTTTCACACCGCGCATATTCAGAAAACGAATGATTGCATGCTGTTCAAGTAAGGAAAACGTCGCCATTTTAAGTATTTAAAACAGTTCTCATTCTCGCCGCTGGCGGTAAAATTCCATCTGCCGTACGGTGCTGCCATTTCTGGGACGTATCGACAATGAACGCGGCCTCATTTTAAGACAATGCGCATGTTTCTATCTCTTTCCAGTCCGAAGAAAGAAAAAAAATCGGAGGCCTTAGAACTTGAATGCACCTCGTATTTTCCAAGAAATCTAAGTCGTCTAGTTGCCTTCCTCAATATAATTTGACGTGATCGTCCCATTCCACATTGCTTGCAAGTATTACCTCCAAATACTATACGATATGCCATGCTCAAGATGTTCGCTGCTAATATCTTTCTCACTGGAGTTATTTTAAATGTATTCACATTTAAAGTGAGCTACCGTTCACTGTGATCAGTTTGCCAATTGAGACATGTGAACGTCCTGCTTTCTATTGGTAGTCGAAAAGGCTATGATCCTGCTTCACTTTCCAAAAGCTACCTCGTTTCACCAGTAACAGGAATACAACAGCACACGCTATCTTGAATTATTACTTACCTGGGTTTAACAAACACACTTACACTGAGGTGACAAAAGTGATGGGATACGTCCTAATATCATGTCCGAACTCCTTTTGCCTGGTGTAGTGCAGCAACTTAATCTGACATGAACTCAACAGGCCGTTGGAAGTACCCTGCAGAAATACTGAGCCACGTTGCGTCTATAGCCGTTCATAATAGAGAATGTGTTGCCAGTGCAGAATTTTTTTGCAGGAACTGACCTCTCGATTATGTCCCATAAATTATCGATGGGTGGCCAAATCATTCGCTCTAATTGTTCAGAATGTGATTCAGACGAGTCACAAACAATTGTGGTTCAAATGGCTCTGAGCACTATGGGACTCAACATCTTAGGTCATAAGTCCCCTAGAACGTAGAACCACTTAAACCTAACTAACCTAAGGACAGCACACACACCCATGCCCGAGGCAGGATTCGAACCTGCGACCGTAGCAGCCCCGCGGTTCTGGACTGCAGCACCAGAACTGCGCGGCCACCGCGGCCGGCAAACAATTGTGGCTAAGCTAAATGACAGCATTGAGTAATGATTAAACATGAATAACCTCATGAGTAAAATTAAAGACAGCAAGCATTACAATGAGTGCATTTATATTTTCACCACTGATGAGACTTTATTTGTCTTTGGTTATTACTAACTGATTTCCATAAGTTGCTGCTAAACTGAAAGATATTTGTTCACTGTGACACACTGTAATGGTACTTGAGTGACCCAACGATTATGGCACCTCACCTCAACCTCTGGATACCAGCAATGTTCTACTATGTTTCAGTAAAATAGTTAACATATTTCTGTGACAACATTCAGATTTGATTTCATTAATGTAGAGGTACTTCGATACATCGATATGTATATATGACAATGATGTTATTCTTATGTGTATTCTTTCTTTTGTGACTATGATCTTTGACGTACTTGTAACTCTGACTTTTTGGGGGCGTAAGCCGTTATTAGAGAGTCAAGCTTTGGTCGTCATGTTAAAAAGACGCAAATTGTAGTCAGTTTATGAAATGTGAACTTTAACAGTGAGGAAGATATTTTCAAGTATGTTTTATATTGTGAAGTGATGTTTTGGAACGAGTTGCGTGATATTGCAACAAAAGTAATAAAAAAGAAGTGTAACTTAAATTGGAAGTGCTGATTACTTTTTTACATCATCATTGTCCTGACTTGCAAAAGTTTAATCTTCAAGAATGGTTTATGAAACACATCTATAAAACCTTTGAATATCGCAGAATAACACCTAGGCCTCTTTGCACCCGAGCTTGGAATCATCACTACCTAGATTTTCGACGATTGAGCCATGAGTTATTTCATGAAATGACTTTTTTAACTGTGGTCTAATGACACCTGCCACTTAATATAACTTTGCTGTTGCTCGAAAGTGCAATATTTAACAGCGTGAGCAACACTACAGTCATAATTAATTTTTGACCTCTGTTGTGGTAGGGTTGTTAGAATACCCATCTGAAATATCATCAGGGCAATATTTGCCAATTCTGTGCTGTTTTCTCTTTGCAAAAAAGCTAAGCATTCTTACGTAAGTTTCTCGGTAGTAACAGAGAGTCGTTATAAAGACAGTAGTTTTTCACTGATTTGTTAATTAAATTTATAACATTTTCCATATTTAGCTAACCACTATAATTCCATCCAGCCCAATTTTATATTCATTTACCATAACTGAGTTTCCGTCGCTGCCAAGTACTGATCATTGGCGATTCGGTTATAGCTGCATCTACATTTCACGAATTTAATTTATTCTTCGGAGTAGATGTCTTCCGTGCACAACAGCAAACTTTAGGTACGTTGTTCATTTATGTCCTGATTAATCCGAAGAGTAGGGAGTGGCTAGAGGAGCTATTCCCTGCTCACCAAATAACGAAGAACTTTAGTGTCGATGATACTAGTCAACACGGCTGATGCCGAGTCACTGCTAAAATCACCATATGAAAACTGTGACCTGCTGCTGGGACACCGCTATAGCATCTACTATCCAACTCAGCCACCTAGAAAAGTCTTACCTCTGCGAATTCGCAGAACAGACTGCCCTCATTCCTCGTAGCTTCCTGTCTATCTCTAACTTCTGATGTCATAAATCTGGGCCAGAATTCGTTTTGCCAGTACAATGCTAATTACTTAAATAACGTACATTTCGCTAAAGGTATCAGAGGCGTTGCATGCACCTATTAGTACAAGAGAAACAAGGTTAACGGGTAGTTTCTACTTCATTTGGCACTATTTTCAATGTTATTCATAACTGTGCCAAATTTATCGTATAAAAGAAACAGTTGTAAATCATTTGACAAGTATGGATGTGTAGTGTCTTTCTTATAAAAAACTGTCTTCTCTTTCTATTCGAGCATCCTGACTCATAATATCTCTCGTCTTTCCCTAATGACTTTCAATCTTATTAATTACCTGTTTTTATGTAAATGAGATTATATTACAGTTTGTGAAAGTGTGTTATACCATAATAGTACTGTTGCACCACAAGTAATTTACTGGGTACAGCTGAGTACAACTGAGATACCTTCCACGGCAAGATGCCGCAGAAACATACCAGTTAGGGCTGAGCAGACGAAGTTATATCAGGGGCTACCTTTAGATATGACAAGTACTGTGTCAGATGCTGAGCAGTTACCATGCAGCCGACCACAGAAGAGTGACCAGAGTTGTGATATCATCGACAAAGAGGAAAAACACAGCCGCTATGGCACAGGAGGCATGATTGTTTCACATTCAAGCCATAGTCCTGTCATGGCTTATGTGAAAGAAACTGATGATGTAAAAAAACAAGGACGGGCCAGAGGCGTATAAATACTCCTCATTTCTAGTCAGAGTTACTGCGGTCTACCAGCCACCAGCTCCTGAGGGTGAACTATGACAGTCACGAGTCTATGAGTTTCCACCTCCGAACCTCTCGCTGCAAGCTGCGAACCTGCTCCTCGCGCTAGTGCCCTCCAACCTGTGCACCACCTGTGGTCCCAGCTCAGCCGCTACCAACCACCGAAGCTGGGAGCCTACCCTACGAGTTCGAGACCGTGGAGCCATTCTCATGCCATTCTCACCCGTATGGCCAAATTGTTTTCTGCCTGCCTGTGCTCATGTGGGCAGTCATTGCTGCTGCCGTGAGTCAGTCAGTTGATTATTTGGCTCAAATGGCTCTGAGCACTATGGGACTTAACAGCTGTGGTCATCAGTCCCCTAGAACTTAGAACTACTTAAACCTAACTAACCTAAGGACACCACACACATCCATGCCCGAGGCAGGATTCGAACCTGCGA
Source organism: Schistocerca gregaria (assembly GCF_023897955.1). Taxonomy (NCBI): domain Eukaryota; kingdom Metazoa; phylum Arthropoda; class Insecta; order Orthoptera; family Acrididae; genus Schistocerca; species Schistocerca gregaria. The sequence goes on along the minus strand of NC_064920.1, from coordinate 856,559,121 downwards.
CCGTAGCAGCCGCGCGGTTCCGGACTGCGCGCCTAGAGCCGCGAGACCACCGCGGCCGGCTAGTTGATTATTTCGTTACTTACTTGATCTGTAGATCATTTGAACGATTCGTTTATTGAAATGATGTGAAACAAGTCAGTTTACAGGATATGTATACGTTATTAGTGGTAAAAGTAATGAACACATTATAATTTTTGGACTTACCCATGGAAGTATACTTAACTTACTGGCTACCAGTTTTAAGTAGAAATTCGTCAATGGAATACAAGCACTTTTCCAGGAGCAATGGTTTTAAATTTGATTTAAAAATTTCTTCGCTACCTGTTAGAGATTCTATGGCATTGGGCAAACGATCGAAAACTTTTTGTTGCTGCGTATTGAGCATATTTCTGAGCCGCTAACAGTTTTAACAGTGGTAATAAAGGTCATTTTTCATCTACTGTTGTAGGTATGGACATGACTTTCTTTTCAAAATGTGGTGAATTATTTATGACGAATTTCGTTAAAGAATATATGTATTGTGAAGGCGCAGTTAAAATGCGTGTCTCCTTGAAGAGGTACTTACATGACGTTAATAGCTGAAAACCACATATTATTTTTATTGCTCGCTTTTGTACAATCAGTATTTGTTTAGTAAATGATGAAATACCTTACAAAATTATTCCTGAACACATTATTGAGTGGAAATATGCAAAATATGTCAGGAGGTTGATTTGTTTGTTCCAAGATTAGCGATTATACGTAGGGCAAAAGTTGCTGAACTTCATCGTTTGGAAAGCTCAGTAAATATTTTTTTTCTAGTTCAAGTTTTCATCAGTATGTACACCCAAACATTTCGAGCATTCTATCCTGTTTCCTGACTCATGCTCATGTGGTACGTCAAATGTTGGTACAGCTCTATCTGTTGTACAGAACTGAATGAATCGTGTTTTTTCAAAATTTTGGGAGAGTCCATTTTCAGAGATCTCTTAACATTTATTTGAAAAAAAAAATACCGACTGTTGCTTTCTCGCTAGTGGTATTTATTACAGCACTAGTATCGTCTGCAAAAAATACCTATTTTGCTTGATGAACAGTACGTGAAAAGTAATGCACATATATAAGAAATAGGAGAGAACCCAAAATTGAACCATGTGGGATCCCCTTGATGATTTCTTTTCCCCAGTCACCAAAGGTTTTTATCTTTCTGAGATGGTCTGACTTATGCAGCACAACCTTTTGTACTCTATTTGTCAAGCAAGACTCAAATCAGCTGTGCTTAAAAGCATCAAACACATAAAAATCAAATGTTTCTAAGAGGGCAACATGATCTACACAATCAAAGACCTTGAAAAGATCATGAAATACCAGCTGGCGAAGTATTATTATTTAAGGCTTGTACTATATAATGAGAGAAGGTGTAAATAACATTCTTAGTCGAGAAACCCATCTGGAATCCAAACTGTGAAATGTTAAGTAAATTATTTCTACTTAAGTGTGCGCCTACTCTTGAGTACATTACCTTTTTGAACATTCTGGAAAAAATGTGACTAGAGAAATTGCATGATAATTGCTTAATTCTGTCCTGTCCCTTTTCTTATGAAGTCGTTCAACAATTCCATATTTTAAACCATCTGAAATACTCTCTGTGCCAGTGATGCGCTACGTACATCATTAAAGACATTACTTATTAGTTCACAGCATGATTCTGTGCCCTCTGCTGGCCCCGTCCTGTTTTGCAGTGTAGCCTCTCGTCCGCATGGCGAGCCGCCGCCCACTGCTGCGGACAGTGTGTTAAAAAATGATGTTTTCGTAACACACTGGACGACTAAGAGGCATACATTCACTTCTCCACTGCTACATCAACAACCAAATGGGCTACTGTCGTCCAGACCTCTGCCGATCCGGTTCCAACACCCACCAAAAAGGCCTGCCACCCTGGCCTCAGTGATACTGTAAAAAGAGCGATGCGCGAAGCATTCAACCACTACCACTGTCATACTTTATCAAAAGATCTTGCTGAAAACCCAAGGAAATTCTGGTGTTACGTAAAATCGGTAAGCGGGTCGAATGTTTCCATCCTGTCACTCACTGATCAGTCTGGCCTGGCAACGGAAGACAGCAAAACGAAAGCTGAAATTTTAAATTTAGCATTTGAGAAATCGTACAAACATATCGCCGTTTGAGTCTCGTACAGATTCCCAAATGGAAGACATAGTGATAGACATCCCTGGGGTTGTGAAGCAGCTGAATGGGTTGAAAATAAATAAATCTCCAGGTCCTGATGGAATTCCAATTCGGTTTTACAGAGAGTACTCTACTGCATTGGCTCCTTACTTAGCTTGCATTTATCGCGAATCTCTTGCCCAACGTAAAGTCCCGAGCGACTGGAAAAAAGCGCAGGTGACGCCTGTATATAAGAAGGGTAGAAGGACGGATCCCCACAATTACAGACCAATATCCTTAATATCGGTTTGTTGCAGGATTCTCGAACATATTCCCAGTTAGAATATATTGAATTTCCGTGAGACAGAGAAGTTGCTGTCCATCCATCAACACGGCTTTAGAAAGCATCGCTCCTGCGAAACGCAACTCGCCCTCTTTTCACGTGATATCTTGCGAACCATGGATGAAGGGTATCAGACGGATGCCATATTCCTTAACTTCCGGAAAGCATTTGGCTCGATGTCCTACTGCCGACTCCTAACTAAGGTACAAGCATATGGGATTGGTTCCGAAATATGTGAGTGGCCCGAAGACTTCTTAAGTAATAGAACCCAGTACGTTGTCGTCGATGGTAAGTGTTCATCGGAAGTGAGGGTATCGTCTGGAGTGCCCCAGGGAAGTGTGGTAGGTCCGCTGTTGTTTTCTATCTACATAAATGATCTTCTGGATAGGGTGGATAGCAATGTGCGGCTGTTTGCTGATGATGCTGTGGCGTACGGGAAGGTGTCGGCGTTGAGTGACTGTAGGAGGATACATGATGACTTGGACAGGATTTGTGATTGGTGTAAAGAATGGGAGCTAACTCTAAATGCAGATAAATGTAAACTAATGCAGATGAATAGGAAAAAGAATCCTGTAATGTTTGAATACTCCAATAGTAGTGTAGCGCTTGACACAGTCACGGCGATTAAATATTTGGGCGTAACATTGCAGAGCGATATGAAGTGGGACAAGCATGTGATGGCAGTTGTGGGCAAGGCGGATAGTCGTCTTCGGTTCATTGGTAGAATTTTAGGAAGATGTTGTTCATCTGTAAAGGAGACCGCTTATAAAACGCTAATACGACCTATTCTTGAGTACTGATCGAGCGTTTGGGATCCCTATCAGGTTGGAATGAGGGAGGACATAGAAGCAATTCAGAGGCGGGCTGCTATATTTGTTACTGGTAGGTTTGATCATCACGCGAGTGTTACGGAAATGCTTCAGGAACTCGGGTGGGAGTCTCTAGAGCAAAGGAGGCGTTCTTTTCGTGAATCGCTACGGAGGAAATTTAGAGAACCAGCATTTGAGGCTGACTGCAGTACAATTTTACTGCCGCCAACTTACATTTCGAGGAAAGACCACAAAGATAGAGATTAGGGCTCGTACAGAGGCACATGGGCAGTCATTTGTTCCTCGTTCTGTTTGGGAGTGGAACAGGGAGAGAAGATGCTAGTTGTGGTAGGAGGTACCCTCCGGCACGCACCGTATGGTGGATTTCGGAGTATGTATGTAGATGTAGATAGCTGTAGATACTTCTAGACTGACATGCTGTCGGGTGTCAATATACTTATTCCTGCTACTTAATTACAAACTAAAAGGGGCTTTCAGTAAGTGATGCAACACATTTTTATCTTAGCTATTTCCGGTTTAACAACTACAGAATTTTTGTGGGACACTGTGGAATATTTCCACTTCAGCCCTTATAGTTTCCTGTAGTTACGGTAGGTAGCAGCGCTATACACAGTCTTCAAAATGTCGTCTGTAATGGAGTTGCGAATTGAGTCAGAGAGCTTTCATTGAGTCTCCTTGGCGGGAAACCAGTGCATCGCATATACACTCAGGCGCTTGCTCATTGTATATAGAGACCCGGGAGTGAGCGGAAGTATGGTGAGTCGCTGGACGAGACGTCTGTCATGATCGCAAGAAGGTCGTGCAGAACTGTCCGCTCTCCCGCGTGCCAGCCGGCCGCGCACAGCTGTGGACCCTGCACTGCTGGCTATCCTCAGGAAATTGAAGAAACGACTTCAGCTTGTCCTTCGCCACAAAAATGCAAACAAATTTTTCTTTTCCATGACAATAGAAGGTTCAAATGGCTCTGAGTACTATGGGACTCAACTGCTGTGGTCATTAGTCCCCTAGAACTTAGAACTACTTAAACCTAACTAACCTAAGGACATCACACACATCCATGCCCGAGGCAGGATTCGAACCTGCGACCGTAACAGTCGCACGGTTCCGGACTGCGCGCCTAGAACCGCGAGACCACCGCGGCCGGCACAATAGAAGGACTCAGACGTATGTGCACCTGAGAGGAGTTCACAAACCGTCGATGGATTGTTCTTTCTCATCCACCATACGAACTGGATTTCGCACATCCCGACTTACACCTTTTTGGCCCAAAGAAGAATGCACTTCGCGGGAGGTAGTACGTGGATGATGAGGAGGTCATTGAAGCAGCAAGATGTTGGCTCCGGGGTCGCCAAGTAGAGCGGTACCATGCGGCATACAGGCCCTGCCAATAAGGTGACGTGAGGCCGTCGTATTGAACGGAGATTATTCTGAAAAATTAGGTTCCGTAGCCAAAAGAGTGGGGCATAATCTGGAGTATTAGAAATCTGAATAAAACCAACCTGCTTTCAGAAAAAGTGTTGTATTACTTATTGAACGCCTTTGAGTAGAGAAGCAGCATCTCTTCCATATGCTCTAACGGCGCTTTCGAAGCAGAGCCTGACTTCGCCTTTAATTCTCTATGTCTGATATATTAATTCATTCACGTTCGTGGAACGATGATTAGCGAGTGAAAACAAAGAACGGAAAATATACCAGGACTAAACAGACAATATCGGTAGCTCACGTTTAACTATTATTCAATTCTTTGTACTTATTTCTCTTTGTAAGTCTCCCAAAAGTGGTTCAAATGGCTCTGAGCACTATGGGACTCAGCTTCTGAGGTTACCAGTCCCCTAGAACTTACAACTACTTAAACCTAACTAACCTAAGGACATCACACACACATCCATGTCCGAGGCAGGATTCGAAACTGCGACCGTAGCTGTCTCACGGTTCCAGACTGTAGCGCCTAGAACCGCACGGTCACTCCGGCCGGTTAGGTCTCCCACACACTGCCAGGAATTGGTATGGCATTACACAATGGCAACGTCTCCTATCGGACTATAGTTTACCAAGGAGATTAAAGCAGTCTCAGATAGAAAACCTCTAATTTGGGTATCCTCATTTCGGCAGCATCTGTCCGAAAAGAAATTTTCAGTGACACCGAACTGCTTAACACTTCTATTGTTTGATAATTACAATACTACGCTGGACTCACATTTGGCTGAGCGACGGTTCAAATTTGCGCCCGGCCGTCCTGATTTAGATTTTACGTGATTTCCCTAACCGCTTCAGGCAAATGTCGGGATTGTTTCTTTGAAAGGGCACGGACGACTTCTTTCCGCATCCTTCCCTAATCCGATGGGAGCGATGACCTCAGTGTTTGGTCACCTCCTCCAAACAAACCAACCAATACTAAGCGATTTTGCACCAGTTTGGTACACCGCGTTCGAATTCCGAGCAGCTGAATTGATAACTTTTACAACCAGCTTTCCAACGACACCATGTTTGTTACAATGCGATGATTAGTTTGTGTGGTAGGAGTTTTCCAAGCGCTAGCGCATTTCCTGTCATTCATTGCGCATATCTCTTGATACAATCATCGTATGTAGGAAAAATCGGCAGTAATGCTGCTTCTGCATTTACTATAAGCCAGAGTACTAGTTTAATATATAGGTCTACCGGTAAGCTATGTTTGCAACGTCCGACTGTAATATTATTTCTCATATTCCGCAATATTGACCGTGTTCAGGACGGAGGCGATTGTTGGACTGTGACTGATAGTACGCAAAGTATTTTCCGATAAATCACTGCCGTTATGCTGCTCTCTCTTCTTTCAGCGGATATCACCGCTTGCAGGGCGCTTGCAGCCTGGCGTAGTATTCACCGACTTCAGTGCGTACACGGCCAACCCTTAGGTCTTTGGCAGAAAGCGTCTACGGCAGCCTGCTTCAACTCCCACCTACGCAACAAGGGCGCCACAGTGATTCGGTACAACATCTAGCTACTGAAGTTTTTAATTCTACACTGGCGCTGTGTCACAATGCCACAAGTTTTGAACTGCTGGTCTACCAGTGCAGAAACCTTTCCCATGACTTACTAGCATCCCTGTCGGCTAGGCCACCTCTTAAATCTGACCAATGTTGACCGAAAATCGAATAACGTGTGTGGGAATCGTTGACGTGTGAGATACATGACAGTCACACGCCGTGCAAAGGGTAAATGTAAATACTCTTGGGTAACAATCAGCAGTATCACATTATGTCGAAGTACGGGAGGCACAAGCATCAATTCAGAAGGAGTGCAACACATAGTTCCAAATGGTGCTCCAAATAACATTCAACCATCTTTCTTGCTGTCACATTCATAGATAGCATAGGTGACTGCGTGGTGTGCGGGAGACGCCACCAAGAGATCCTGAGAGTGGGGGAGCATAACCTCTTCTGTATGCCGTAGCAGCGATTCTAAGTAGGAAATGATTTTGACTTTACTTCTGTGTGTTTCAACGCACTGACGCTCGAGGAATGATGATTACCAAGCGGAATAAAAGTAAATTTATCAGAACTAACAAACAAAATCCATAGCTCACGTTTTCGTACCTGTATATCTCCTGAAGTCCTCCATTGTCTGCCTGGAATGGGTATGCTACTCCTCAGTGGTAGAGTCTCCTATGGGTCTAAAGTCTGCAAACGAGATTTACAGCAATCTCAGATAAAAAACTTTAAACATGGGTTGCCTTATTTCGGAAACATCTCTTCGAGAAGGCAGCGATAATATATCTATTTAACGCAGAGATCACGGAGTTGATTTAATAGGAAAATTTAGATGTTTTCAGCCTTAAAACGGAAGAAAGAAAAAGAAGGGGAGAGACAGACTGACAGATAGAAAGAGAGTTGAAGTCTAAGGAGGCTATGTGAGCCATTAAAGTGGTGCACTTGTATGACTACTTTCAGTGTGCTGATAGATTTTATTCATTCATGGAATTAAAAATACCCTTATATTCTCGTAAGAGGATCTCACACCATTTCGGAAATTATTACAAGGAAATTCGGTACCTACGCACTAGGGAATGGATGTAATCAATGATGCTACAAGATGGTATTAAAGAAGCTACGTACAAAAATTGCTTTAAACCAGTTTAGTACATGAATAAATCCTCTTGGCTTTCAAGCTGCGTCAATAGAAATGTCGAGAGGCGTCAATAGAAATGTCGAGAGAATTTTATCTGATTATTCCTCCGTACGGGACTCCGAGGGTGCCATTAAAGAGCCGAGAAGAGGATATTCATATTTAGTCTTAAACTCAGGTCGTTGCAATCTTTACAGTGGCTGCTAATTTATAATTTTCTATAGGCTTTTGAAAATATTTATGGATCCCATTCAGACCGAGTGGTCCCACGAAATGGAGGCCTTGCGTGAGGATGACTCTTCTGCCGTAAATAATAACGTGTTGAGAGATAACGCGGCGACTGTTATGGGGTTCAAGTCGAACTAATTATTTTAAAGTATTTCCTGCTATATTGAAATTAGTACTGTTCTCGTTCTTTTCGTCTAAATTAATGCCCTTGTTTTCACGTGGGTGTTAAACAGCAATAAAAAAGGAGTAATGAGGGAGCACAGCAGAATTAGTTTTTCCCTTAATCTAAATTCGCTCCCCACTTGCGTGAATTTATCGCATACAATAGTAACAGGAAGGTTCCACAATCCTGTTCAGAATATTGCGGACGATTATTTGTGTGGAGAAACACGTTATCACATAGAATGGTAAGCACTGTACTCGTTTGTCTACCTTATGGTTAGATTAAGGCTTGAAATATGCAACTATGGACGTCTCGTTTCTGTATTTCTTTCATTGACAACTGTTATCTGATTACAAAAGTGGTACATATGACGATTAAGAAATATGTAAGGATGTACAGAGCGCATAATAAGTAGCCGTGTATCATTAGGACACATCATGGAGACATAACAAATACAATTTTTAGGGTTATTGACTGGAAGAAAGGTACAAATAGTGCAAATACACTAAACTGTTCTGAAATGATATTGCTACATGTTTTTATGGTTTTACAATGGCGCCCATAAATACTGTAGTAGCAGCTGACAGACTGTCCACTTGATGGTGTAGAAGCTCTCCATGTGAAGGTCAATACGCTAAAAAGTCCATGCTGATAATGTAAGTTGTTGAATTTCATGATGCTGCAGTAGTAGTGGTAAAACTGTAGTTTAAACCCTCATATAAATTGACTGGCTTCTCGCAGTACTACCCACATGGAAATGAAACGTGATCTACATCACCTTCTGATGCTGAGTTTCGCTGGGGAATTGGATTACAGTTGGTTGATTTGCGGGGGTTGAAGGGGCCAGACTACAAAGGGGATTATAGTATTAGCAGTCATTGTACCGTCATGTTTACCATCAGTGAATATTTTAACTTCATCTGGGCACTGATTTTCGAAAATGTATTATTAAATCTTGCTGTTTCATATCTGAGACGCAGATCGTTGTTGCAGGAGGAGAGTGATTAACAAAAGGAATTTCCAAGCACTGCTTCGCCCGGTGAACAGAAAAGTAATGAACAGTTGTTGTTAACTGGTGATTGCTGTTCAGTAGTGCGTTTTTTGGTGAGATAGAAAGAACTGTAATTTACCTGAAGAAACTCCTTAAACATGCTTGTAAGAGCGCAAGATTGGCCGATGCACATTCCAATGTAGCAATGTGGTATTTTGGCTAAGTTTTTGAGCGCTAGCTTAATGAGTTTGAGGTGAAAGATCACTCTTAAGGTAATTAAGGCCCCATCAGTGATCGCTGCATGATGAGCATTGCGGAGAGCTTGCGCCCCAGAAAGTATAGGCCAAGACAAAGGGAATGTTTATTCTTGCTGTAGCCTCGGAAGAAACGTCAGATGTGGGAATTCCAGCTCAGCCAATGAGTCTTTCTCTACGAATTCCACTTTACATGCATGCAAACTTCACAAAAACCGTGTCCCGTACATCAACTGTACTTATTCTCCAACTGAACGCATTTGTTTGCCTTACACAGGATACAGTTCATAGCGACATAATAACTGTAAATACAATCTTTCTCACAATTTCTTTTCGGTCCACATGACTCCAATTCCTGTACTCTATTTCTGCATGTACTGAGCCACTTTTAAACTTCTCTTCATAACTTCCCATGCTGTTTATTACCAGCAGAGAAAGATAACATATCGATGGATATGAGAGGAAAAATGATCTTTATGTGTATTATTTACACACCCCAACCACCTCTCAATAACATAGCTATTGACGCATTACATCGAGAACATATCAAATGGCGCACTGGATAAGAATTTTTAGTATTCTCCAAACCCTTCCTTAATTCCATAATTTTATTTGGTCTACAGCCTTTACATAAAATATGATGCAAAACATAACATTTGTATGGATTTGGAAACTTTTACGAAAATATTGGTCAGAATATGGGACTATATGCGACAGTCAAATGAGAACGTAACAAATGAAGAAAAAGTAAGTAAACTGTTTATCATATCAAAAACAATCCCCGTAACTGCTGTTACATTTATCCCACAGTGGGATAAGAAGGTCAACGGCTTCATGGAAAAATATTTGCGGTTGCCTACGGAACCATGATTGTAATAAGGTGTGCACCTTTCGTCCGCAGGAAATCGACGACAACGAATGTCTTTCTTCAGGAATCCAAAAAGATGGATATCGGTTTGGTAGAGATCAGGACTGTACGGAGGATGTATAATGGCTTGTCAGCGTCCACATGTTGCCAAGACAGTTTCGACGACGTTGCAGAATTTCGCTGGGAAGTCATTACACATACTTCATGAATCCCCGATATCTAACTATGGGATTTCTGTAGTTTTGGTGCCCTGATGAAAGACATTTTGACCGTCGACCTGCTTCTGGTGAAGCTGTGTACGCGTGGGTAGAATCGTGATTCCGCAGGTAACCGCAAACATTTTCCCGTGACTGTACTGACCATTTTGTACTACACTGTAATAAACGTATTGACGGTTATGGTGATTCTTTTAAAATAATTAACAGTTTACTTTCCTTTTTCATATAACTCGTTTTCATTTAACTACCCGTGATACATTCAATATTAATAGAAACTTTTAATATCCTATAACGTTATGGGTCAGAGAAATGGTCAAGGATTGTAGATGGCTGTAAATGACAAAGAACGCTCGTAAAGTGATTCAAAACACCTAGGTGGGTGAAAGAACACCGAGAAAAAAGTGTGTTTAGTTAACACTAAACACTTCATTTTTTATAGTTTGAAAACGAGAAAAAGGAAAGATCGTGGCACGAGACATCGAAATCCTTATACATTTACAGCATGTTGCCTTTTATGTTTGCATGTAACATTTCGTTGAAGTGTTTAATAAAAGGAAAAGCCTCCAGAAACAGAATGTGAATAACTTATTCGTTGTTCTATAAGTTTGGGAGGTAAAACAAAATTCTCATGGCCTGCACTAAGGACTCTTAGAGTCTCTTATTATAATTACGATACCTAAACTGAAGACCACAGTGACATTACGCGCACATAAACTAAATTGTAAGTCTGTTAGGTAGCTCAGTAACGTTGCTATTAGTCATTTAGATTATTTATGAATCAAATGCACAGTACAAACATTGTTACAGGGAACATGATACTGAAGCGACATCTTTCTTGATGGTTTTAGTTTCTTCTCGTAATGGAAATCAGGGGCCCGCTTGCAACAGTGGCTTTCTATCTGACACATTTTGCATTCTTTAAATTTTACTACAACACTTGTCAGTTGTACAACCATTTTATCTGTGCAACAGGAGATTTCGTTGAGGGATTACAATCAGTTTCAGTGTATACTTCCAGATTTTTCTGGTACGAGATATTTGCCATATCAAGGAAAAAGGAGTCACATAAATCAATAACAATTTACGTAATATCTAATGATATTTCTTTAAATTTTACTTTTGGTCGGTGTGTGATGATACACTGGTGATAAAGTATTGTGCAACATGTGGGTATGATTTATTCCTTATTTCACAAATAGCGATAATTCGAGAATTTGGTAGTCTGTAATGGTACCTCCGGGCTCAAGGAGTGCTGATCTCATAAATATCAACATTGCCTACCTAACATCATAATATAGCCAAGGTAAAAACCTCACTTGTATAAACCGATCAGTATTCGTGTAATATCCTCTTCGTTCGCTCGATGCACAAATTTCATTGGACCTTCTAGTTTTAAGGTTTAAAACCAGTTTTAAGGTATAAAACCAGTTTTAAACCTTGCAAGCTACGGTTCATGTGATAGTTTACAGCTGGTCGTATGCAGAAAATGGTTACTTTTAGAAATCAAAAGACATGTAAATAATTATTGTGCCTTAATATTAGACTGAGTAACTGTGTTTTTTTTCTAACGTTCGCTATTCTAGATGTTGAGAATTGGTTCAGATTTGTACGATTTTTGTTCTTTTCTGTGAAATAACCCATTTCCTGAAGTTCTCGTACGTGGACCTCGGGTGATAATGCATAATTGCTTTCAATTTGGTCTTCATCAACGAAATACTGAAATAACTGTTATTTCCATACTCAACAGCAATGCATGGAATATTAACTGATAGCAATAAGATCATCCTAATAACAGCAATGCGGAACTATGCTATTGGGAAGATAGACGAATTCTCGATTTTGACTGAAGATTTTTTGGCTGAGCTTGATGAGACTGAATAGTACACAATAAGAATATTGAGTTATCGTGCCGGTAGCTAGGAGAAGAGGACGTCCTTCTACAGTGAATTCCACTGGCAGTTACGATGTAGATGATGTAGAAAATGTGAATAAAAAGCCAAGAAGAGATGCGTTGCAATCAAATGTAGAAGACAGATTTTAAAATTTTGTCCAAGTACCAAAATTTGTTTAGGCAAAAAATGCCTCAAAATGCAGGAAACCTGGTTGCAGCTACAAGATAAGAGACACGTGCGTCAAATGTGAAACTCATTTAGTATTTTAAAAATAATTTTTAAAGGTTATCATGAAACATGCGGCAAATGTTAACTTACCGACCCAGCAGTTGCAAATTATTACTTGCCAGAAATTATTGTATGACATTATTGTATATACTTTCTTGCTTTTATGTAGTTGTTTTTGAGCATCACATACCTGAAAAATACTGACATTAAGAATCCTATTTTCTGTCTGTATTAGAGTATATAGTATTAGAGTATAATGTTTCAAATTAAAAATGTGTATATTGCTGGTTAAAATGTTTTTTGTTGAAGAAAGTGGAAGAAATACAAGAATCAAAGACTAGTACTTTTCACGATAAGAAAGACTTGAGGTCCACATGAAAAAAAATTGCATTTATGTCATGCTTGTTTATTAGTTTGCTGGGCCGAAATCCCAAAGGCGCTGCTACGTGATGACATAGTGAACTTCTCCGGTCAACCTGCATGTCAGTGTTTACTGCCTCTTAAATCGAGCGACGTCGGGTACCAGACACGGTGCTATTTCTGTGGCTTCTGTGTCACTCGACCCCTACAGCGCTGGTGAGCCCTTGGTTGTATGTCCGTGGCACGCAAGCTTGTGGCGCGTTCTTCACATCTACGAGTGCAGTAGTGAATAGATACGTGTTGAGGATACACTGTATCCAAATATCATTAAGAATGTAACTTACGCCCATTAATTATTGTGTAGCGATCGCAGTTTGCACGTTGCATTTCGTCAATAACTTTGGAGGGATATAGAAAAAAGTATAGTAAGGCAAAAAAAAAATGTTCTGTAACATTAGCAGTAATCACGTATGTACGAGGTGCATTCAAGTTCTAAGGCCTCCGATTTTTTTTCTAATTAACTACTCACCAGAAGTCGATGAAACTGGCGTTACTTCTCGACGTAATCGCTCTGCAGACGTACACATTTTTCGCAACGCTGACGCCATGATTCGATGGCAGCGGAGAAGGTTTCTTTAGGAGTCTCTTTCGACCACTGGAAAATCGCTGAGGCAATAGCAGCACAGCTGGTGAATGTGTGGCCACGGAGCGTGTCTTTCATTGTTGGAAAAAGCCAAAAGTCACTAGGAGCCAGGTCAGGTGAGTATGGAACATGAGGAACCACTTCAAAGTTGTTATCACGAAGAAACTGTTGCGTAACGTTAGCTCGATGTGCGGGTACGTTGTTTGGTGAAACAGCACACCCGCAGCCCTTCCTGGACGTTTTAGTTGCAGTGCAGAAAGGAATTTGTTCTTCAAAACATTTTCGTAGGATACACCTATTACCGTAGTGCCCTTTGGAATGCAATGGGTAAGGATTACGCCCTCGCTGTCCCAGAACATGGACACCATAATTTTTTCAGCACTGGCGGTTACCCGAAATTTTTTTGGTGGCGGTGAATCTGTGTGCTTCCATTGAGCTGACTGGCGCTTTGTTTCTGGATTGAAAAATGGCATCCACGTCTCATCCATTGTCACAACCGACGAAAAGAAAGTCCCATTCATGCTGTCGTTGCGCGTCAACATTGCTTGGCAACATGCCACACGGGCAGCCATGTGGTCGACCGTCAGCATTCATGGCACCCACCTGGATGACACTTTTCGCATTTTCAGGTCGTCATGCAGGATTGTGTGCACAGAACCCACAGAAATGCCAACTCTGGAGGCGATCTGCTCAACAGTCATTCGGCGATCCCCCAAAACAATTCTCTCCACTTTCTCGATCATGTCGTCTGACCGGGTTGCGCGAGCCCGAGGTTGTTTCAGTTTGTTGTCACACAATGTTCTGCCTTCATTAAACTGTCGCACCCATCAACGCACGTTTGACACATCCATAACTCCATCACCACATGTCTCCTTCAACTGTCGATCTATTGCAATTGGTTTCACACCACACAAATTCAGAAAACGAATGATTGCACGCTGTTCAAGTAAGGGAAACGTCGCCATTTTAAGTATTTAAAACAGTTCTCATTCTCGCCGCTGGCGGTAAAATTCCATCTGCCGTACGGTGCTGCCATCTCTAGGACGTATTGACAATGAACGCGGCCTCATTTTAAAACAATGCGCATGTTTCTATCTCTTTCCAGTCAGGAGAAAAAAAATCGGAGGCCTTAGAACTTTAATGCACCTCGTACAGTGTGATCTTTTCCACCGTGCACAAACTCTAGAGATTGATCGATGAGAGGATACGGAACAAAAAATTCTAATAAACTTATGTCGGAAAATACATGGTTTCCACTGCTACGGTCGCAGTTTCGAATCCTGCCTCGGGCATGGATGTGTGTGATGTCCTTAGGTTAGTTAGGTTTAAGTAGTTCTAAGTTCTAGGGGACTAATGACCAGAGCAGTTTAGTCCCATAGTGCTCAGAGCCATTTGAACCAGCCAACATGGTTTCCATGTTAGAGACCATTTATTCAGTCATACGTTGTTGCAGAGACTGCGGTATAATACGCGCTGTACCATGCAGTCACAGTTTCCATGTGCCCCAACGAATGCGTGTACGCGCCGTAGCATGTTCTGTTTCACACATTCACATAGGCCAAGCTGCATCTGAACAGTGTCAAAGCAGCGCGAGTACGCTGCTCCAGTATATCCACATCTGGAATGGACTCTGCATAAACGATACTTCTGAGATGGCCCCACAGCCAGAAATCGCACAGATTGAGACCCGGTGAACGAGCAGGTCATGTGACTAGACCCCCTTGTCCTATCCATCGACGAGGGAAGACACAATTGAGTTACATCCAGACTTTAACGGCGAACCATCACGGAGCAGCCGCATAACTTTTCGATTCTTCAATGTCAGTTTCTCCAGAAGGGGAGGCAAAGACATCCGCAAACAACGCCGATAGTTCTGTTAGGAGACGTGGAAGGGAGACTGATTCTAAAATACGTCGCCAATTATCCCACCCCATACATTTCGGCTGCACCGATGCTGATGATTCTGTCACCATACCATGGTGGTTCTGCATACTGTCCTAGAGATGACTATCATGAAAGTTGAAATTACTACACCGCGTAAAGGTGGTCTCATCACAGAATGGATGACATAAATCCCGGAATCGTGATTTGCTAGTGAAGAAACCAGCGACAAAACTGCCCCCGATGTGGAAAGCCTGTCGCTAGTAAGACCTTCACACACTGTAAGTGATAAGGGTAGTAACAACTGTCATGGAGGATATTACACACTGTCGTCTGGCCTACCTTGTACTGGCGGACCAACTGCCTAGTTCTGACACGGTGCTCGCCTTCCACAGTGTTGATCACATTTTCCTCCAAGTCTGGTGTTAGAACATTTCGGGTAAGTCCTCTGTTATTTCCTGCTTCCTGAAACGACGCTATCTCAGACAAACGGCGAAACACTGTTGCAAACACTGAATTCTGTGGTTGTTGTCGGCGGGGATAGCTCTCTTGGTACAACTTTGCTACCCGCCGCCTTTCCTTAGGTAAACACCATGTAGGCAAGCTCTCGCTTCGAATACGGAAACACTGCGTACAACGCTGCACCACATCGACTACAAGGTAAGTCAGCAAGAGAAGTGAATCGGACACATCTCCAGTAACTATGGCAGGAAAGGGGCTAGGGCATGACGTTTGAGGATCAGTACCACCCTCTAGGAGGAAACCATGCATACTGGCCAAGAAAGCAAAAAGAGCCACAGAAATGGAAACACCTCAGCTCATCACAACGAAACTGCCACGCCATAAAACAAAGTGAGAGACTGTTGCAAAACATTTTCATGCAAACATCAGTCCAGCTTACAAAATGACATCGTCTCTTACTAGATTTCTCTTCTTCCACAGGATAACCACAGCATTAACAAAAATACTGTTTAACACATACATGATCCTATTATGAGATTATTTTTGTAATTCCATATAGCCTGAAGATGAGGTATACCCTCGAAACATGACGCACAATAAATAATAAATTAGTTAACAAATTTTGTGACTGATAGCGGTAGTTAAAAATCTTTACAATCGCTAACTAGACTAAGAGACAGTTTGATGGGACACATCTTCGACGTGGAACAGCTTCCTTCATTGGTACTAGAGGGCGAAAACTTTAGGGGAAAACAAAGATTAGGATAAACACAATAAGTAACACGGAAATTGGGCGTAGGTGTTACTGCGAGAAGAAGAGATTGCACAGCAGAGAAAATCCTGCGGGACCTGTCAGAAAACTGATAGTGTATATAGGGTGGTTTGATGCTAGCAGCACGCCCAGAACGCAGAATTGTATATAACGTAAAAATATAAAGGGTGGCAATGCTCTTGTTTAGAGTGTTGTTTTCTTTTAATTCGACAAATTTCACTATTCCACAGGGCATGTTAAGTCTTTCTTACTGTACGTAGGACGAATGGGAATAAACGAACTTGTTCTTGATAGATTGTTTCCTGGAAATTTCAAATAAACGCCGTAAGCGCCGGTGAGTGGGTTGGGCCTGTGATCGCTTACCTCCCACGTTCCACCGTGACCCAACAAATGTCAGCGGGTCAGATGCAGCAATACTGTACTTCAAGCAGCACGCTATCACTGTTTTCAAAGCTGCTTGTCGCTGTTCTTGTATAAGTTTCTTTTAATATCATTATTCAGAAGATTTGACCACTGAAACAGAAGATTTATGCATGTATTCCTCTATACTGCGGACAACAAGTCAAGTAAAATTGTGAGCAAGAGGAGCCAGAGTCTAAAAGTATATCCTTCATGTAATTATTAAGTAATGCGTGATTCCGTAGCGACAGAAAGTCAATTTTTGTTACATTTGTGGTAAGGTCTTATGGGACCAAACTGATCAGGTCATTGGTCCCCAAGCCTACACACTACTTAATCTAACTTTAACTTACGATATGGCAACACAGACACCCATGCCCGAGGGAGGAGGAGCCGCACGGACCGTGACAAGACGCCTAAGACCGCTCGGCGACAGAAAAACAAGTGAGGAGAGATTTACTTGAGAATAGTGTACCTAGGAGCACATGATGTTTTTGTTCGATACTTCAGTATACAGACTGATTTCAGACTCACAAGAAGGAATGTGTTCTTTAGGTCGCCTTAAGCAGATTCCGCCATTTCCTACAGTTTTTCTTATTGTTAGACTGAAGTTTGTGTTTGGTGCAGCATCTGTAAATATTTCGTGTTCTACATATTTAAGTGCTGTATAATATACTACAGCTATTTCGCATACATTGTTAATTATTCTGCAATAGCATTTTATGTTGAGCGAAATGATACATATTTTTAGAAATGTTTTTATAACATTTCTACAGTTAAGCCATAATTCGCCGGTCATACATCATCTTGTGTCTTGAAACTGAAGATCTTTTACCATGGAACAGGTGATACAAATAAACAATTTACTTGTCCTGAAAACAGAAATTTTAGTTTCTAATTGCTGTTATTTCAAAATGTATTTACTTTATAATACTCCCAGTCTTTGGATAATAAAAATTATTTGTAACCAAGTTATTAATTTCGGTGCGTAATGACCACCTTCAGACCTCGAAAAAATGTAAGCACGTGTAGGTAACCTAATTTACAAACGGACTCCCAACTCTACGAAGGCACAATAGAAAACACTATAAAACTGTACAACATATCCATACCAGAGTAGAAACGTTGAAATACATATCACGCGATTTCGTGAGACGTTGTAGTCAAAATCATTAGCCATTTCGGCTGCTCAAACAAATGAAAGTATTGTTGTAGAGAGCACCATTGAAGCGTGTATACTGCACATGAAGAGAGATTCACTTCTACTATCTTGCAGCGGCAAGAAATTTGACTTCACCCAAACCAGCTAGATGCCGCCGCTGCACGACAGTTTACATAATTTCAAAAAAATACATTCCTTATTCTGAAGTATACAGGGTGGTCCACTTACACGTTTCAGCATAAATACCTCCGAAGCAACTATAGACATCGAAAAACGGCTTTCAAGGATGTGAATGGAAGGAAGGGATTCATAAAAGCAATTACTTTGACACATTCTAAAACGTAAACGAATTTTATTTTCAACACTTTTTTTTAATGGACGCGCCGACTGTTTCTTAAGCAATCAGTAACAGGAACAATCACAGAAAGAATGGCGTTGGCTGCATCGCAATATATTAATTATATCCACAGAAATTGTAAAGTAAAGTTGACGCGTGAAATATACGAAACGCGGCACTATTGTACATCCCGAGACGCAGGAGTGAACGTACGTTCCTCGTAATAGCGATTTGATTGACGTGCTACGCTGCAATAAACGCTGTACTTATTGCTATTAATACTGCTATTAAGTGGACTGGAAACAATACAGAGTTCCAGTCACACACAATAAAAATTAAAGAAAACATTTACTCGTTCGTGCTTTGTTGATATGACTACGGTACCAGAAGAGAGAACGGTAACGAAAACCCGAAAATCATGGGCCAGGGTAAACATAATTGATGGTTGACCAAGGATGTAACTGAGAGGTAAATGGTATTTGTACGTAATTGCGTGACAGGACATCTGTATTGTTTCCAGTACACTTAATAATAGTGTAAATAACAGTAAGTACAGCGATCATTTCATTGTAGTACGTCAACCATACGGCGATTACGAGCAACATCGTGTTCGCACTTGCATCTCGGGATACGCAATAGAGCCGCGTTTCGTTTGTTTCAAGTGCCGACTAACTTCGCAAATTCTCGGGATATAACTGACGTATCGCGATGAAATCAACGCCATTTTTTTGTAATTTTTCATTTTGTTGATTGTGTAAGAAATCATGCAGTGTGTCCATTTACAAAAAAACGTAGGATTGAGTTGAAAATAATATTTACTTACGTTTTACAGTGTCTCATAGTACTTACTTTCATGAGGCCCTGCCTTCCATTCATACCTGTGAAAGTCGTTTATCAATATCTATACTTGTCCCAGAGATTTTGGCTGAAAAATTTAAGTAGTCCACCCTGTATAAGAAATTAGTTCTGTTTAGTACGAGTCCTACTTTCTCTTATCACGTGGGCCTTTGTACGTTGGCGGCAGCTTTCCAATGTAAGTTCTCTAAATTTTCGCAAATGCATTCCTGTAAAAGAACGTCGCTTTCCCTCCAGATTCCCCCTTTTAGTTTCCAAACACCTGTAACACCTGAATATTGTTACGTTCCAGTAGCATCTCTTGCTTCTGACGAACGCTCTCCGTCGACGACAACTTACCGGGCCTTGTAAGTATTTGGGAACCTTTTCCATATGCTCGAGTGTCTTTACGAGTCTGCAGTGGAGCACCGTTTCAAATCTGAGGAAAGGGTAACTTACGTCTACATCTGTACTTTGCAAACCACGGTGAGGTGCGTGGCAGAGGTACGTCCCATTGTCAATAGGATTTCTTCCTAATCCATTCACATATTAAACGCGGAAAGAATGATTATTTGAATTTCAGAACTACTGACGGCCTTGGGAGAGCCAGTCCTGACAAAACTCTACCATCTTGTGAGCAAGATCTATGAGACAGGCGAAATACCCTCAGACTTCAAGAAGAATATAATAATTCCAATCCCGAAGAAACCAGGTGTTGACAGATGTGAAAATTACAGAACTATCACTTTAATAAGTCACAGCTGCAAAATACTAACGCGAATTCTTTACAGACGAATGGAAAAACTGGTAGATGCCGACCTTGGGAAGATCAGTTTGGATTCCGCAGGATGGTTGGAACACGTGAGGCAATACTGACCCTACGACTTATCTTAGAAAATAGATTAAGGAAAGGCAAACCTACGTTTCTAGCATTTGCAGACATAGAGAAAGCTTTCGACAATGTTGACTGGAATACTCTCTTTCAAATTCTAAAGACGGCAGGGGTGAAATACAGGGAGCGAAAGGCTATTTGCAATTTATACAGAAACCAGATGGCAGTTATAAGAGTCGAGGGGCATGGTAGGGAAGCAGCGGTTAGGAAGGGAGTGAGACAGGGTTGTAGCCTCTTCCCGATGTTATTCAATCTGTATATTGAGCGAGCAGTAAAGGAAACAAAAGAAAAATTTGGAGTAGGTATTAAAATCCATGGAGAAGAAATAAAAACGTTGAGGTTCCCCTATGACATTGTAATTCTGTCAGAGATAGCAAAGGACTTGGAAGAGCAGTTGAACGGAATGGACAGTGTCTCGAAAGGAGGATATAAGAAGAACATCAACAAAGGCAAAACAAGGATAATGGAATGTAGTCGAATTAAGTCAGGTGATGCTGAGGGAATTAGATTAGGAAATGCGACACTTAAAGTAGTAAGGAGTTTTGCTATTTGGGGAGCAAAATAACTGATGTTGGTCGTAGTAGAGAGGATATAAAATGTAGACTGGCAATGGCAAGGAAAGCGTTTGTGAAGAAGAGAAATTTGTTAACATCGAGTATAGATTTAAATGTCAGGAAGTCGTTTCTGAAAATATTTGTATGGAATGTAGCCATGTATGGAAGTGAAACTGGACGATAAATAGTTTGAAGAAGAAGAGAATGGAAGCTTTCGAAATGTGGTGCTACAGAATAATGCTGAAGATTAGATGGGTTGAACACATAACTAATGACTAGGTATTGAACAGAATTGGGGAGAAGAGGAGTTTGTGGCACAACTTGACAAGAAGAAGGGACCGGTTGGTAGGACATGTTCTGAGGCATCAAGGGATTACGAATTTAGCATTGGAGGACAGCGTGGAGGATGAAAATCGTAGAGGGAGACCAAGAGATGAATACACTAAGCAGATCCAGAAGGATGTGGGTTGTAGTAAGTACTGGGAGATGAAGAAGCTTGCACAGGATAGAGTATCATGGAGAGCTGCATCAAACCAGTCTCAGGACTGAAGACAACAACAAAAACTACGCGTGCAGTAATTATTCTAATCTTATCCTACGAGCTAAGCTTTCTAAACTGTGTTTATTCGTGGACATAAGCTTTTCTATCTCAAGGAAGTGTATTATATTCGAAATGAGAATATATTCGGGCGTGCTGCAGCAAACAGAGGTTAAGGCTATTGGACTATGATTGTGCAGGTGCATTCGTTTTCTATTCTTATAAACATTAGTCAGCTGGACATTTTCTAGTAACTTGGGATTTTGTGCTGGGCATGTGATTCACGATAAATGTAGACTAAATATCAGGCCTGTGCAGTAGAGCGCTTTTTCTAAAACCGAATTCGAATTCCATCTGGGCCTGGCGACTTACTTGCTTTCAACTACACTCCTGGAAATGGAAAAAAGAACACATTGACACCGGTGTGTCAGATCCACCATACTTGCTCCGGACACTGCGAGAGGGCTGTACAAGCAATGATCACACGCACGGCACAGCGGACACACCAGGAACCGCGGTGTTGGCCGTCGAATGGCGCTAGCTGCGCAGCATTTGTGCACCACCGCCGTCAGTGTCAGCCAGTTTGCCGTGGCATACGGAGCTCCATCACAGTCTTTAACACTGGTAGCATGCCGCGACAGCGTGGACGTGAACCGTATGTGCAGTTGACGGACTTTGAGCGAGGGCGTATAGTGGGCATGCGGAAGGCCGGGTGGACGTACCGCCAAATTGCTCAACACGTGGGGCATGAGGTCTCCACAGTACATCGATGTTGTCGCCAGTGGTCGGCGGAAGGTGCACGTGCCCGTCGACCTGGGACCGGACCGCAGCGACGCACGGATGCACGCCAAGACCGTAGGATCCTACGCAGTGCCGTAGGGGACCGCACCGCCACTTCCTAGCAAATTAGGGACACTGTTGCTCCTGGGGTATCGGCGAGGACCATTCGCAACCGTCTCCATGAAGCTGGGCTACGGTCCCGCACACCGTTAGGCCGTCTTCCGCTCACGCCCCAACATCGTGCAGCCCGCCTCCAGTGGTGTCGCGACAGGCGTGAATGGAGGGACGAATGGAGACGTGTCGTCTTCAGCGATGAGAGTCGCTTCTGCCTTGGTGCCAATGATTGTCGTATGCGTGTTTGGCGCCGTGCAGGTGAGCGCCACATTCAGGACTGCATACGACCGAGGCACACAGGGCCAACACCCGGCATCATGGTGTGGGGAGCGATCTCCTACACTGGCCGTACACCTCTGGTGATCGTCGAGGGGACACTGAATAGTGCACGGTACATCCAAACCGTCATCGAACCCATCGTTCTACCATTCCTAGACCGGCAAGGGAACTTGCTGTTCCAACAGGACAATGCACGTCCGCATGTATCCCGTGCCACCCAACGTGCTCTAGAAGGTGTAAGTCAACTACCCTGGCCAGCAAGATCTGCGGATCTGTCCCCCATTGAGCATGTTTGGGACTGGATGAAGCGTCGTCTCACGCGGTCAGCACGTCCAGCACGAACGCTGGTCCAACTGAGGCGCCAGGTGGAAATGGCATGGCAAGCCGTTCCACAGGACTACATCCAGCATCTCTACGATCGTCTCCATGGGAGAATAGCAGCCTGCATTGCTGCGAAAGGTGGATATACACTGTACTAGTGCCGACATTGTGCATGCTCTGTTGCCTGTGTCTATGTGCCTGTGGTTCTGTCAGTGTGATCATGTGATGTATCTGACCCCAGGAATGTGTCAATAATGTTTCCCCTTCATGGGACAATTAATTCACGGTGTTCTTATTTCAATTTCCAGGGGTGTATTTGAGTTGTTTCTCTACGTTAGGAATGCTTATTATTATATCTACCATACGGGAGTCAGTGCGATGGTCAAACGACGGTAAGTTTGTACGATTCTCTTGTGTGAACGATTTCTTAAAGTCAAAAACTAAAATTTAGGTTTTCCTTTCGCTATCTGTATTGTCACACCAGATTGGTCAATGAAAGTCTTAGACCCGCTCAGCCATTTTTCGTAGGATGATAATTTTTCTCGGGTTCTCGGCATTATATTTCGCTAAGATACAACTGTAATAGTTATTGTATGCTTCGCGCATCTATCTTTTTGCAGGCGCAGGAATTTCTACTAACTTCACACTACTCTGCAGAGTATGGATGTATATGTAGATGCAAAGGATTTTGGTGTAGTCTTGCTGAAAAGAGTGTTCAACTATTTTCATTGAATTATCCACGAAAAATCTTAAAGAATTGGCTGACAATAAAATTATGCTGAAAACTTTCGAACACTGTGTTTGGGACAATTTTGATACATCTGTTCATGCTTTTTAATTTCGAAGTCAGACAGTAACATACAAGAACTATTTGCTTCAAATACGATAAGAGAGGGAACTGAAAAGTAATTTTAAAACAAAATATTGTTTTCTTATCGTTGGTTTTGTAACACCTTTTACTCCTCCCTAACTGGTAGGTCGTCCAAGGCTCAAAGATGGGAAAATAGCTATTCAGAAAATATATAAAGACACCAAGAAATGAGAAAAACTCCTTTCTTCAATAAGGAGCTCCTGCTCACATCCATCAGTTGCCCGAACTATCACCGGTAACTCTAGCGGGAGTACCGAGAATGTACTGAGAAAGATCATTAGTCTTACCTAAAATCTGCTCGTTCTTATTTTAGCGCTTAAGAAGAATTAGACACTTAAAGCAGGAAATAAATGTGGTGCATAAGAATTTTTTGTTCTTTTCTCTTATAGACTACAATTTCTGTAAATCGTAACGGAACATACTTCATGACTGAGGGCAAATTCTAAATCACTTTCAATGACAAGCGATGAAAACACTTTCTTGTTCTCTTGGCTGAAGTACGGCAAAACAATCAATCGCAATATAGCCGAGCCCTTACTGAACATTAACACTTTAATGAAACCTTACGTGTACTAGTCTCTCATTTTAAATGTAATACGCTATCTTAATACATTCTTGTCGCAGCGGAATTACTGAAAACGTTGTAATATTTTGTGAAACGATAGCTTCTTTAATAATGTTTGTCATTGTCGAATGCTAGAACGAGCATGTAAGCGCTAACGTCTATTAACGATCATTTCTCTAGATTTTTGTGCACCTGATTGTTCATAGTTATTAAAATTATTCTATAAACTCTCCGTTTACCTTTCCTATCTCAAAACTTCAGTAGTTCGAAATACAACTGAATATATTGAGATGATATTCTTCTGCAGTGGATGTGGTCGAACACTATTAAATTGAAATTGTCCATATACGTGTGCGCGTATTTTGTCTAGTGTATGCGTCGTAATTTTTATAAATGAACACTTGCACACAGATACAGCTTGTACAATAATTCTAAGTAGCACAACCGTCTTTTCTTCAGAGGCGAACATCGCGGTCTAATATTACCAGAGGCGTTTAGTCAGAATGTCTCCTTTCCATTTTGCTTCAAATTGCTCTGACCGAAAGAAAGCCTACCAGATTTCTTCGCTCCAGTTTTCCTTTATCTCGCTTTCTCTTTTTTGTCGGGATTATCCGAAACAATCGCGCGATAACTGCTGCATTCTTCTGTAGCTGTGATATTGGCTCTGTGTTGCCCCTTTGATTTTACTGTTTGCTGTTTAAACGGTGCATGGTCTGAGAGGGAAATTTCCTGCGACAGAGACGTATGAACTGAAGTTTGTGCAGTATGATTGTATTTAATGTCAAACGCGTAGTATACAGTATCACGCGAAGTTTGAACTGCCATAATGCAGTACAGTATGGAACATATTTCATGAAAATTAGCATTTAGTTTGACATCTTCCACAATGCTAAGCAGTATTTTGAGAAACCCCTTCTAGATTTTAATGTATAAAATGAAAAGAGTGTAATGTTATTTTACACAAATGTTTATGTTCAGTTATTCTACTGTTGGTAATGTATTTTTCCTACTTACTGTGCCACTCGTTGCAGATACGTTGGAGAAACTTTTCGGTGTTGCTGACTTTTTTACCGGCGATTGCTTCCACTTTTGTGTCCCCCATACGCAGTAAGCAGATTATTGGACGTTTACCGATTAATAGAACAATAGGGTAGAATACAAGAATCATGAGATTCTTTTCGACAGGCGTTATTCCGTAGGCATCTGTGTACCTGAAGAGTCGTCACTGTTTCATACACACACCAAAAACAGTTTTGCATCACCCCAGTTCCCAGAACTCCTGACGATAGACGTTGACTGTGAATATTGTTCACAGACACAGTCCCTTTGACTGTTCAGAGATATCACTAAACCCGCACAAAGATGTAAGCAACCACGCATGAGCAGCGACTATTACACGGAGGAGATCCGACAGCCGACCAGTTCCAGTCATTCCACCAGGAAGGGGGTTCACGGCTCATGTTGTCTGTAGTTCAACCATGCCCAGACGGTCAATACCGCGTTTCTATCGCGTCCGCATTCTTATTTTGTGCCAGGGAGGGCTCTCAACAAGGGAAGTGTCCAGGCGTATCGGAGTGAGCAAGGTGATGTTGTTCGGATATGGAGGAGATACAGAGACACAGGAACTTTTGATGACATGCATCGCTCAGGCCGCCCAAGGACTACTACTGAAGTGGATGGCCGCTACCTACGGATTATGGCTCGTAGGAACCCTGACAGCAACGCCACCATGTTGAATAATGTTTTTCGAGCAGCCACGACTTCGTGTTACGACTCAAACTGTGCGCAATAGGCTGCATGATGCGCAACTACACTCCCGACGAGCATGGCGAGGTCCATCTTTGCAACCATGACACCATGCAGCACGGTTCAGAGGGGCCCAACAACATGCCGAATGGACCGCCCAGGACTGGCATGATGTTCTCTTCACCAATGAGTGTCGCATATGCCTTCAATCAGACAATCGTCGTAGATGTGTTTGGAGGCAACCCGGTCAGGCTGAACGCCTTAGATATACTGTACAGCGAATGCAGCAAGGTGGATGTTCCGAGCTGTTTTGGGGTGGCATTATGTGACGTTGACTTGCGCCGCTGGTGGTCATGGAAAGCGCCGTAACGGCTGTGCGATACGTGAATGCCGTCCTGCGACCGATACAACAACCATATCGGCAGCATATTGGCGAGACATTCGTCTTCGCGGACGACAATTAGCGCCCTGTAGAGCACATCTTGTTAATGACTTCCTTCAGGATAACGACGTCGCTCGACTAGAGTGGCCAGCACGTTTTCCTGACATGAACCCTATCGACATGCCTGGGTTTGATTGAAAAGGGCTGTTTATGGACGATGTGATCCACCAACCACTCTGAGCGATCTACGCCGAATCACCGTAGAGGAGTGGGACAATCTGGACCAATAGTGCCTTGATGAAATTGTGTATAGTATGCCACGACGATTACAGGCATGCATCAATGTAAGAGGAAGTGCTACTGGTTATTGAAGGAACCGGTGTGTACAGCAGTCTAGACCACCACCTCTGAAGGTCTCGCTGTAAGGTGGTACAACATGCAATGTGTGGTTTTCATGAACAGGAAAAAGGGTTGAAATCATGTTTATGTTGATGTCTATTTTCTGTACAGGATCCGGAACTCCCAGAACCGAGATGATGCAAAAAATTATTGATGTGTGTAGTACGCAAGTTGGACTGTACTCGTACTTGGATTAACTGTTAGAGCAAACACAGTGTTAGGGTTGACGAATTCCAAATTGGACATGTTCAGTTCTTCAAACTAACGAATGTTTCCCAGTCCGATTAGGTCGGCGCATGAATGGCTTTTCGTTCCCTCTTTCGAGCTGACAATTGGAATCCCTATACTAAAACATCAAACAACCGGTTCAGTAATACACAACACGGATAAACTCGGTTTTCGTGTAAAAAAATCTTAATTTTTTTATAAAATATTGTCAATCAAGAATGTATAATTTGAAAAAATTAGAAATTAAAGACATGGTGCTTGCTGAAAAACCTCTGTCTATGTTTAGTATATTAAAAATGGTCGGAAAAGTTCAACGTGGATTTTCTCGAGTATTTCCTACAGATGCATCGAAATGCTTTGAGAGAATTATAGCTGAGTACTGACTTTGACGTAACATAAATATAGAAAATTACAGTAATTCGATGTCCTTTCCAGTTCGACTTGAAGTCTAGCCAGGCTTCTACAGGTGGCAGCTTCCTGTATACTCACAAATCACTTATAAAATTTAAACATGTATTCGTTCTACTATATTGTATAGACACAGCAGATAAAATTTCGTTATTTGCCCTTTTGCCCACCGTTCCAGTTTTCATGGCCAGCATTGTGTTTTGGACATTCGACAGTAGTTGGCAGCGAGACGAGCCGTGAGTCTTGAGGCGCTTCTGTGGCCACCTGAGAACGCGGCAGTAAACGGGAGCAGTGAGCGCCCGCTCCCCGTGTCGCCAGACGAGCTCCAGCGCCGATTTAATTTCTTTGGTCTCCCTGGCCCGGAGCTGTGGCGGCCTACAGTAGCAGTTAAGACGTATTTGTATCCTTTGATCTGCGCCGGGCGGCTGCGTCGGCTTCCCTTTGTGCGGGTAGTCCTCAGGGTACTCGGATTTCATCAGACCGCCGGCAGCTACAGCGTCACGCAGTAATTAAACAGAGGCCCCGGGCTTATTACGGACCACAGTTGCAGGAAGCAAACACCGTCGCTAAAGCGCGACTTCTGCTTTTAAATACAAGCGTAATTTGGGACCAGAACTGGGCACAACTGCTTTGTGAGTGTCGCTCGTAGTTACACGTAGAGCTACTACGTCACAACCGCAAACAGATCTTACAAGCAATAAGCATTTCTTTCTCAGGTAGGAAGAGGGATGAATAGGTTCCACCTGGACTCTTTCACTGCATTTAAATTTTTATTTTCTTGCAGATGAACAAATATAAACTCTATGAAGACTATCAGAAAAGAGAGTAATGGCTTGTTAAAGACATAAATTGCAAAAATAGTAGTAGTGTGCGGGGGAGGGGTGGGAAGTAAAAGAAATGCTTGGAAGTGGACTATTATATAAGGTATCCAAGTTAGGAGAGTGTATAAAATGTAGACTGATCTCAGCGTTTTACTTTTTTATTGAAGTGCATGGAGACTATTAACAGAGTAACACATAAGTTCTTAAGTTGTGTAGCACATGTTTGTTAATCTCGTTTTCGTACCAACTTATACCACGCAGAGACGATCACTTTAATGACTATTCTGTAATTTCTTATAATAATAATGTAATTATTCCACGTTTTTCGAAGCTCCAAACCTAAAAGGCATTCAAAGGAGGTTCAATAATCAGAACTATTAAAAACGTGCCACATACACTCCTGGAAATTGAAATAAGAACACCGTGAATTCATTGTCCCAGGAAGGGGAAACTTTATTGACACATTCCTGGGGTCAGATACATCACATGATCACACTGACAGAACCACAGGCACATAGACACAGGCAACAGAGCATGCACAATGTCGGCACTAGTACAGTGTATA
This sequence comes from Schistocerca gregaria, assembly GCF_023897955.1. Lineage (NCBI taxonomy): Eukaryota > Metazoa > Arthropoda > Insecta > Orthoptera > Acrididae > Schistocerca > Schistocerca gregaria. Next base: position 856,530,541 of record NC_064920.1, on the reverse strand, counting down.
TCCACCTTTCGCAGCAATGCAGGCTGCTATTCTCCCATGGAGACGATCGTAGAGATGCTGGATGTAGTCCTGTGGAACGGCTTGCCATCCCATTTCCACCTGGCGCCTCAGTTGGACCAGCGTTCGTGCTGGACGTGCAGACCGCCTGAGACGACGCTTCATCCAGTCCCAAACATGCTCAATGGGGGACAGATCCGGAGATCTTTCTGGCCAGGGTAGTTGACTTACACCTTGTAGAGCACGTTGGGTGGCACGGGATACATGCGGACGTGCATTGTCCTGTTGGAACAGCAAGTTCCCTTGCCGATCTAGGAATGGTAGAACGATGGGTTCGATGACGGTTTTGATGTACCGTGCACTATTCAGTGTCCCCTCGACGATCACCAGAGGTGTACGGCCAGTGTAGGAGATCGCTCCCAACACCATGATGCCGGGAGTTGGCCCTGTGTGCCTCGGTCGTATGCAGTCCTGATTGTGGCGCTCACCTGCACGGCGCCAAACACGCATACGATCATCATTGGCACCAAGGCAGAAGCGTCTCTCATCGTTGAAGACGACACGTCTCCATTCGTCGCTCCACTCACGCCTGTCGCGACACCACTGGAGGCGGGCTGGACGATGTTGGGGCGTGAGCGGAAGACGGCCTAACGGTGTGTGGGACCGTAGCCCAGCTTCATGGAGACGGTTGCGAATGGTCCTCGCCGATACCCCAGGAGCAACAGTGTCCCTAATTTGCTGGGAAGTGGCGGTGCGGTCCCCTACGGCACTGCGTAGGATCCTACGGTCTTGGCGTGCATCCGTGCGTCGCTGCGGTCCGGTCCCTGGTCGACGGGCACGTGGACCTTCCGCCGACCACTGGCGACAACATCGATGTACTGTGGAGACCTCACGCCCCACGTGTTGAGCAATTCGGCGGTACGTCCACCCGGCCTCCCGCATGCCCACTATACGCCCTCGGTCAAAGTCCGTCAACTGCACATACGGTTCACGTCCACGCTGTCGCGGCATGCTACCAGTGTTAAAGACTGCGATGGAGCTCCGTATGCCACGGCAAACTGGCTGACACTGACGGCGGCGGTGCACAAATGCTGCGCAGCTAGCGCCATTCGACGGCCAACACCGCGGTTCCTGGTGTGTCCGCTGTGCCGTGCGTGTGATCATTGCTTGTACAGCCCTCTCGCAGTGTCCGGAGCAAGTATGGTGGGTTTGACACACCGGTGTCAATGTGTTCTTTTTTCCATTTCCAGGAGTGTACTTCATCTGTATAGGACATATCTATTAAGGGCTATAGACAAACTTTGATGCTATTTATCGTTTATTACTAACTAGTTTTTGAACGAACGAAAGAAATGCCTCTTGAAGAGTACATAAACCGCCAAGGAATTAAAAGTTGGCGTCCGTCGTTTGCACATAATAGAACTGTTCTTCATACAGCGTGCATGGAGTTTCAGTGGTACTAAGTAGATGAGAACAGGATGAGTTGTAAGCCTCATAAAGGACCACTAAACGTGAACCCATTATTTCAAAAAAATCGTTCAAATGGCTCTGAGCACTATGGGACTTAACTGCTGAGGTCATCAGTCCCCTAGAACTTAGAACTAATTAAACCTAACTAACCTAAGGACATCACACACATCCATTCCCGAGGCAGGACTCGAACCTGCGACCGTAGCGGTCGCGCGGCTCCAGACTTCAGCGCCAAGAAACGCTCGATCACTCCGGCCGGCCCAGTATTTCATTCCGCAGTTGGCAACACTAAATAAACCTAAACAGATTGTGGCGCAGAGTGTGGTTTCAGATGTATCCAGCACTGAAAATTGTTTTTGTTGCTACTGGCGTACCAACAGCTTCACCCACAACAAAACCACTCGTAAAACAATACCAACAAACAATAATGTAACACTACATACACTGAACAAAAGGTGCCTAGGTCACAATTACAGTATCTGATAGTTCACACACAGCTGTTAATGAGCACCCATATGGAATATGTGCACCCATCGTGTTTATGACGATTTAAACTCTGCTCTGTACACTTTCACTGTGACGTCTGAATGTTTCAGGAGGAATGGTATTTCATTCTTCCTCGGTTGCCGAATCCAGAGAAGGTAGTCGTGCTGTGAGCTGGGGTCTGGAGCGACGTCAGCATTTAACTCATGCTAAAAGTCTTCCATTTCGCTTAGTTCGGGACTCTGGGCAGGTCGGTCCATTTCAGGAATGTTATTGTCCACAAACCACTGGCTCACAGATGCCGCTATATGACAGAGTGCGTTATCATGACGACGGAAACAGCCATCGTCTCCGAACTGTTTCTCTAAAACATGTAGTGCATAATGCTACAAAAGGTGTTCATCTACTTCCGCATTTAGTGTTTTCTTTACCACGAGAAACATTCCCATATCATAATATCCTCTGTACTTCACCGTTGGCATTAAATATGATGGCAGGTAACATTCTCCAGGCATTCGCACATACCCAAACCTTTCCATCTGATTGCTACACGGAACAGTGTGATCCATGACTGGAAATCAGTCGTTTCCAGTCATCCACTTTCCAGTGGTGTCGCTCTTTCACTACATTAACCTTCATTTGGCTTTGACTAATATGGTTCAAATGGCTCTGAGCACCATGGGACTTAACTGCTGAAGTCATGAGTCCCATAGAACTTAGAACTACTTAAACCTAACTAACCTAAGGACATCACACACACCTATGCCCGAGGCAGGATTCGAACCTGCGACCGTAGTGGTCGCGCGGTTCCAGACTGAAGCGCCTAGAACCGCTCGGCCACACTGGCCGGCCTTTGACTAATAACTAATGGCTGATAAGGAGCTGCTCGACCACTGTACATCAATAGTTTTAACTACCTAACACAGTCCGTATGTTAGCTGGATATCTGGACTTTGATACTTAAGATTGATTCCTTCTGCTAGTTTCACGTAATGCTCGACGATCCCTGTGCGACGGTACTTCAAGCCGACCTGGTCTTGGTTTATATTTGGCTGTTCTTTCGCTTTACCATTTTACAATACATCTACATGGATACTGTGCAAATCACAGTTAAGTGCCTAGCAGAGGATTCATCAAGCCACTTCGCACTAATTCTTTATTATTTCAACCCCGTACAGAAAACTATCACATATATCTTTCCGTGCGAGCTCTGATTTCCCTTATTCTATTATGATAACCCTTTCTCCCTTTGTAGGTCAGTGCCAACAAAAAATTTTCCAATTCGGAGGAGAAAGTTGCTGACTGAAATTCGTGAGGAGATTCCACCGCAACGGAAAACGTTTTCATTTTCATGGTGTCCATCCCAAATCCGGTATCATGTCCGTGACACTCTCTTCCCTGTTTCACGATAATGCAAAACGTATTGCTCTTCGCTGAACTTTCTCGATGTACTTCGTTAATCCTATCTGGTAAGAATCCCAGACCACGCAGCAGTACTCCAAAAGAAGACGGACAAGCGTTGTGTAGCAGATCTGTTACATTTTCTAAGTGTTCTGCCAATAAAAGGCAGTCTTTGGTTTGCTTTCCCCTCAGCATTCTCCACGTCTTCTTTCCAATTTAAATTGTTCGTAGTTGTAATTCCTAGGCATTTAGTAGAATTTATAGCATTTATATTAGACTGATTTATCGTGTAACCGAAGTTTAACGGATTCCTTTTAGCAACCATCCCGATGACTTCGCACACTCTTTTTTTTATTTAACGTCAATTGTCAATTCTAGCACCATTCAGATATATTTTCTAAATCGTTTTGCAATTTGTTTTGATCTGCTGATGAGTTTACTAGGCAATAAACGACAGAGACATCTACGAACAACCTAAGACGACTGCCCAGATTTTCTCCTAAATCGTTTATATAGATAAGGAACAGAAGATGGCCTCTGACACTACCTTGTGAAACGCCAGAAATCACTTCTGTTTTATACGATGACTTTCCTTCATTTACTGCGAACTGTGACCTCTCTGACAGGAAATCCCAAATTCATTCACATAACTGAGACGATATTCCATAAGCACCCAATTTCACTATAAGCCGCTTGTTTGGTACACAGCATCACAAGCAATCGACTTGCGGGCAGCTTTAGAACGACTGTAATGTCCCTGGGCGGTTTGTTACTCAGGAGACAGTCAATGAATAGTCCAAGTTCGAGGTCACAGAGTTACCTGGACCGACCCACTGCCGATATTGCTTCTGTACTGACAACTCCATACCCACCTCTTTCCTTGCGGCCACTTAAGACCGCCACTCGTAAAATGTAATGATCAGTTCAACATTTCCTAGAGAATACTTTTCATCGTATAGTGTATTTGTAACTTACAAGAACGGTATCACCATATGGAAACCGAAAGTTCTGCTTACAAATGAAAACGTATTTCAGGCCACTGACCAGGCCTTGATAAACAGAGAATAAAAGCATCTCGAAAAATAAATATAGCCTTTATTCAGCTGTATGTAGACGGTCCCAACACAAAAATTATTAGCATACTGTCAGTGGAGGTTTCTTTGTGAGTTGTACCGGGCGTAGACATTGAATCGGTTGATGATTAGATATACAGTGTCACTGGTTAAGAAAACGAATTAGTGTTAGGAAAGTATGACCGACTCGATTTAGGCTCTCACGATCTCCATTTTTGACGTATGTTAGGCTGTTTGCTTTCATAAAGGCACTTCCGTTGTCTTGTATCATCCTTTTCGAAATACAACTCCATATTTTTAAAACTTCTTAGTATGCGAGTCTTTAACCTTCATTCCTTATTCTTTATATCATGTTCTATTCGGTAGTGATACTATTCTGAGCTAGTAATGGTTCTGTCAGATTTAAACCAGCGTTCTTATAGGCCACAGGGAAACCATACCTGGTAAGTGTGGCCCATAGTTCTGTTTCGCCGTCGTGACGAGTTCTGAGACGTCTGACAGTTTCCGAAGGAGCCGCAGTTCGTAAAGAACATTCAAACGATATCCTGAGCATATGCACTCTGCTTTCCTTGGATAGGCCACTGAAGACACTGAAATTATGTATTGTACCTTACAAAAGTAGCTGATGGTACTAAGAACTATGTAAAATCACACTTTTTCTCAGGTATGAATAATTACGCACATTAGTGATACAGTTCTCCACATCGCAACGGACTTGTAGAGTATCATCAAAAATACACTCATCGGCTTTAAGTATTTCTTTGTTCAACCCCATCCCACGTCCGTATATTTCCTAAACTACATCTAATCGTTCGCAAAGACCAAAGGCACCATCATCTCAGCATGAATTCACAACAGTTCTTCCAATAAAAGTTATTGACCTATGTGTTATCAGTTTTCCTGTTCCAGACATCCGAATGAAATATGTGTCCCATAAAACGAACTGCATTCCGAGAAAATAAGGTCACCATTGAAATCTAGAAAATTGTGTCTCATGTTCTATTGGTTCCTTGTATTGGGAACTTTAGAATTTTCATATTTGGGCTGAATAGTTTGTAATGCCGCAACAAAAAGTTATTTGTCTTTATGAAGAATCTGGATTCAACAACTTTATGATGCAGTACCACAATCCTTTCTTTAGAGGGCCCTGTTGTCAGTTAAATGTCACAGTGTTCGCAGTGTATTATTTTCATAAACACAGGTGAGACCAGTAAACTCACAGATAATTACAGAAATCATTTGTTCCCATCGAAGTTCAAGAATGAAAGTTTTTAAAAAAGAACTTTCTCGCCGTAGGCAAATACTTTAATTCTTTCCAAGTTTCAGCACTCACGTGTGGAACACGCCAACATTCCTACATTTCATTGCGTCACGTCCGACACGAAACACGAGCTCAACGTATGACGTCAAGAGGTGCCAAACCCATGACCTTTTGAGGGTCACAGCGCGAAGGGTTACGGATTCCAGTTTCGATTAAATCTCCATTATTAAAGTATGCTATGCAGTAATATTCATACTGGGATGAAAGTTAATTTTGTGCAATTCTTACATAACAAAAAGCAAATAAATCAATGCCATTTCTAGACTTCGTTGTATTTGATTTCCACCCGCGTACATTTCAGGAAACGTCAGTTGTAATGCAATAGTACCGTAATTTCGATAAATAGAAACCATTTGAAATTATTTTGTAGGTAAGCAGAAACCTTAAAAAAGAACTGAAATTTTGAGTTACAAGGAAAGAAGATGCTCTGTAGGAATTCTATCATCTCATTTAAGGAACGTCACCTTTCTACTTACCTACAGTGAATAAAGCAAGGAAGCATCTTAAATCGAATAACAGTTTTTCAAAATTTGAGCCTTCGGAAACAGATTGAAATGCTTCTGGTATTATCCAGGCGATTATCACAGAAGAAATAACAGAACTGATGATGAAGTGGTTGCCGATGGAGCAAATAAATTCAGACGCTAAGGTCAAATAGATAAACAAGACACTTTAACACCCACTGGAAATTCGAATTTTGGAGAGTTACTGAGAGACGTTAAACATTTCACTCCCTCTGAAAGATGTTAAATGGGGAAGTAAACAATGAATATAAATTAAAATAATGATATTGACTTGGGAGACACAGGAATCAATGTTAATAAGAGCGAACTTAAGGTACACTTTCTGAACAAACTGGTACAACAGAATACAGAATACGAAATACCATCCTCAAATCATGTAAACATTGGTTACTGCATTTCATGTGTTATGAGTAATGCTCTTTTTGGTCTAGAAGAAATAAATAAAACTTTCCTAAACACCTTGGAGCTGGAAAACTTGTCCTTGGTGTCACTACAGGTCCCTTTTCTGTCTGATTAATTATTGTTTTATTAACAACAGATATTGGGAGTTTGATATCATTATCAGTGTTTGGTTTTGTGGAAAGTGTACTAGAATAACAAACAATGAAGTTTTAAGGAAAACTGTATTAAAGTTTTGCATACATGAAACTAACCTACATTACCACACACACACACACACACACACACACACACACACACACACACAGACATTTGTAGAACATTGCAGGACTTCCACCTCTATATCTCCTTTTCTTAAATCTTCTGGCTATGTTGGCCTCCTTAATAGCATTCCTTGTAGAAATTTTAGCACAGCAGATACAGTAGATGTAGATGCTTTACAGTCTCCTTTCAGTATTAATACCATCCTTTGTTCAAAAGAGTCTTAACACAATAGTCTTATTTTACACACCGGTATTGAAGCTCATCACCTCATCACGAGCACCAACCTATACGTGTTTGCTTTGTAGTTGTTGGTAGCCTTGTCCGAATATCAGGATACAAATTTTCATTCGGATTCTGAGTTTTGCCATGGAGAAACTTTTTCAACAGTTTTTGTTGGCTAAGGTATGTTAGAATGGTTTAACAGCAAGTAGAATGTTTCTGGAATTGAATGTTTATGCTTATAATTGGAAACTATAGTTTAGTTGTTGAATTTGCACAAGCTGAGACTTCCTAGCAGATTAAAACTGTGAGCTGGACCGAGACTCTAGCTCGGGACCTTGTCTTTCGCGGGCAAGTGCTGTACCATCTGAGCTACCCAAGCACGACTCACGGCCTGTCCTCGCATATTTAATTCTGCCAGTAACTCGGGAGATATGTCCACGTTTCTGCCAGCTGCCATCAAAACCATGGTTAGAGTTTGGATCATTCCACTGAACTACTTCTTTTGCTACTTCGGAACATAAAAAATTGCTGTACAATAGTCAATGCTCGCAAAGGAACCTCCCCATCGCACCCCCTCTGATTTAGTTAGAATTTGGCACAGTGAGAGGCCTTGAAAAACTGAACACAGATCAGTCGAGAAAACAGGAAGAAGTTGTGTGGAACTATGAAAAAATAAGCAAAATATAAAAACTGAGTAGTCCATGAGCAACATACGCAACATCAAGGATGTTGTGGCCATAGTAGCGCCGTGGTCCCGTGGGTAGCGCGAGCAGCTGGGGAGAGAGAGGTCTTTGGTTCAAGTTTACCCTCGGGCGAAAAGTTTACTTACTTCATTTTTGCAAAGATATGATCTGTCCGTTCGTTCATTGACGTCTCTGTTCACTGTAATAAGTTTAGTGTCTGTGTTTTGTGACCGCACCGCAAAACCGTGCGATTAGTAGACGAAAGGACGTGCCTCTCCAATGCGAACCGAAAACATTTGACCCAGTAAAACATGTTTGATATATTCTACACGACACTGGTAATGACATGTGCGTCACATGACAGGAATAGGTTGTCGAGCCACCTAACTTGCACACTTGGCGGATGGGTAAAAAGATTCTTCTACCTTGCCCGATTTAAGTTTTCTTGTGGATGTGGTAATCACTCCCAAAAAAGTGATGAAAACATAAGACTGTGTCACAGAAACTGCAACAAATGAATGCAACAGTTTTACAGTCGCACAGTTTTCTCTGTGCTCTGTCAAAACATATGTTTTTAACGTTTTCAAATTTTTCTGTGTGTATACTGTCAAATCCAGCATATGTCCAAGCAAATCTGAACATGCCCTGGAATTTTGGAGAGCGAAATTGATTGTGTGTGAGTGCCTGAACTCTGATTATTGTCTGAAAATAAAAATTTAAATTTTTTACTGGAGGGAAGACTTCAACCAAGGACTTCTTGCTGCGCAGCTGCTGACGCTAACCACGGGACCACGGCGCTCCCGTCCCTGCAGTGTCCTTGATGTTGCCTATGTTCCTCATGGACTACTCAGGTTTTATATTTTGCTTATTTTTTCATAGTTCCACGCAACTTCTTCCTGTTTTCTCGATTGATCTGTGCTCAGTTTCTCAAGGCCTATCCACTGTGCCAAACTATAACTAAATCTGAGGGGGGTGCGATGTGGAGGCTCCCTTGTCAGCAACACAGAGCAAAAGCGGGCGTGGCACTTAGATACCATGCACCATGAAAAAATCAACAACTCCGGATCTAGCCATGAAATTTGAGTGAAAGAAATGGCATTTCGCAGCCAAATAATTGGGGCATTAATGAAATTAAAAAAGTTTAGTTTTTTAAGCCTGTTCACGACTGTGTCCTCTTAATGTAGAGGGTGGGGCACATAAAAGGGACCTCGAGAAGAGAGTTCCAGGGTATAAAGAAACACAGCAGAGGAATGGAACTACAATACTAACGTGACTACAGCAGATGTTAAAGGTGATCACCATTCAACTCTCGGCACGTTTGGTCCCTGCTCATCAAGCTGCCGAAGGGGGATCGAAGCTGGACTGCTGGAATTTCTGAAGGCTCATCTGAAATGTTCTGCTGCAGGTCTTGGAGGCTATGACGGTTGTTGCGATACAGTTTAGACTTGAGGGCTCCCCATACAAAGTAATCGCACACTGACAGATCAGGTGACTTGGGTGGCGTCGGGTTGATTTTGCAGGACTCTGAAGCATTTTATAGTAAAATACAGCCACATTTTCTGGTGTGCAGGTATGTTTCAGAATGTTTTTTAACTTTAACAAAACAGGTACTGTCTTAAACCGTTGCACGGCACTCGTGGCTGGCCCTTTGACACCATTAAACTTTTCAGCAAACACCTGACCGCACCATTTCCACGACTTTGTTATCACGTAACAGTCCACAACGAACACCCCTACTCCAATGTGGGTGCCATCGTCCCCTTCGAACTGCTCCACACACAGTGACACAGGCCGCGCAACTACCTGGACCGCTATGCTTCATGTGGCGTGCATACACGTGGTGTGAGCGTTAACGAGTGTGGTAATATATACATATTCACGTCGTCCGGGCCACTTTTATTTCCTTCACCATGTAGTGCATATTACAAACATATTCAAGCTAGAGAGAGAAATAAATACATGTTATAGTAGGTGGAGAGGCATATTAAAGACTAATGTGAATATGAAAGTATAAAACTCTATAAAAAATAGCACGAAAATATTTTGTCACGAAAGCCACTGACGTTTACCCAAAATTCACCGATTTCGACACACGAATCACAAAATGGAAACTTAAACGTTTTGACAATGGTAATACCCAAAGACAAGTGGAAAAATAACAGTGGCGACAATTGTTTACTTTGTTCGGTGTAATGAGCAAAAAAAAGTGTCCAGATGGATGTATGACTTGCGCACTAAGGGTTCAGTATAAACTTAATTAAGTTTGTAAGCAATTTGTTCATTCCGGGAATGAACCTGTACCTGTTATCGACATCGCTACTGGCTAGATGTCTGTTCGAGGGATTTTAAGATTTTCGAGAATGTTTTAATTTCACTGATATAAATGCGACATAAAGTCATGTAAGAGGCAGGCGACCATTAAAATAATAATCAGAAGTTCCGCATTCAGGCTGACTCGATTGCAATGGTAAAAGTAAAAAATCAGGCAATAAATGACTTTATCGCTCATATTAAGCGTTTCGGAATTTATCCATCATCAAGTACCCGGGAGTGATTACTCCACGTAGGTATGAATTTTCAAGTTGTATGTGAAACAAACATTCGCAGACTGGTTTGCGAATTTTTACATATAATAAGTGAGTAGAGAACAAATTGTTACTAGAAGAGGACCTGTGATGGTGCAGTCCTTTGTACAAATTAAGCAGTAGAAGATTGAAGAGAAGATAGAGAATATAACACCTAACTGTTGTTGATAGAGAGGTTGACGTGGTACCCTCCATCAATTCATCGTCGAAATAAAAAAAATTTAATATTGATATCAGAACGAGGGGAGCACTGCCAGTTTTGGAGTAATAGAGTGAAGAAACATATTCTACCACCACCTACAAATTGCATGCATTAAAGTGCTCACTACCTGGTATCGATCTAAATAAGAGATGTAAATGAAAATTAAATGTTTCAAACTAAGGAACGTCTTAGGAATGAAAGCAAACATAGTGGTCGGTGCGGAATACGTTCACATAGGATTTACGAATGAATTTTTCCACTGCACGCATAAATCTAGTTACATACTTTTCAGAAAAATTTATAGGCAGTACAATGCGTGTAGCGTTAGTGATAAACTATGGCATATCACTGCAGTGCACAGCGGACAGTATTTGCGACGCAGAGTTTGCAAGTTTCCGAATAGCATTTTCGTCAGGTCTCTGTTTTTATTGCGTTATTCTGCCTTGCACATTTTACAGTCTTTTGAATTCCCAAGGAAAGGAAATCAGCCACCTGCATTAAGGACACAGATCAAGTACGCAATCGAGAGGAAAGAAGTTAGGCTGGAGTTGCGCCGAAAAACACCGGTTATTTATGGCGCGTCGCGGGCACGCCGGCGGCGGCAGCGGCGGGCGCGCTTAGGAGGTACGTAACTTACGACCCAGTAAGAAACGGCGGGCGGCGGCGGTCGGTCCCGCTCCGAGGACAGCTCGCACGCGAAACAAACAACTTTGAGCCCATGCTACGTGAGGGTCAGCGCACACGGTTTTACTGTTTCCGTCAGCAGCTGAAATACGTGTCAGCTGTATATGTTTCTACATTTTCACTGTTGGGTCAAAACTATACAAGCAGTCAACAATTTAACTAAGACCCTGTCCGGAGAGGGTTGAGAATACGAGTGACAGTGCACGAAATATACAGGCGACGAAATTCAACGGCGGGTGTACTTATGTTTGTGCTCAACTTGAGAAATGTTCCTTGTCTACTGTTACAACGTGCGGTGTTTAGATATATACTGGATATTCCACTTATATTCATCACACCACACAACATTTTGACCAGAATCAAAATAAAGTATCGAGCAAATGTTTTGGTACATGGGAGGATACTACTCAGCGTAATGGAAATTTTCCTAGTAGCTATGACCAGTTACCGTCGTAACTGCGTTAACTGTTGTCAGGTGTGTTGCATACCTATTGTGCTTCAACCATTCCGATAGCCTTGCTTGCGTTTGCGATCAGTCTCTTACTAAGTTCTCCTAGAACACGGCAGCTGTGAACATTCTAGAAACTGAGTGAGGATATATAAAGAGCCGCGTAACTTACGCAACATTTTTGTTCCACATAGTTACCCACCAGCCTATTACTTAAACATATACAGTATTTATAGCAAAATTGAAATTGTCAACGTTAAATTTTCATTTTATTCGAAAATTGTTGATTTGTAACGTGTAACGGAGGTATGGGTCAATAAAAAAAAACCGGATAATTCATGTAGCGCTCGGAAACGCAGTTTCGTAAGAAAATGTAAAATAAAAAAAACATAAAACAAAACACATAAAACAATGCTTCGTCGAGCTTATATAAAATTTGTTTCCGTTATTCATTAACAACTTTCTCACTTATCACCAGTAAAAGAAACTGTTATCTTTTATTACGGTGAAGAACATTCTACTGAGTACAAAATAACGAGAATAATTGTGGAGGTAATTCTAAGTTTGTGTATGTAATCTGTAAATGTACTGGGATCAAAAGTAATGACACTGGTTACATAAAAACGCCAAAGTTACGCGATAAACTAATTTTTATCACCTATATATTACAATTTATATTTTAAAAGATATAAAATACTGAATGGACTAACACTGAACGGTATGAGGTTCTCATTAAATGCAAAACAAACAAACAAAGTCAAAGAAAAGTCGTCGGTCATTAGTTTCTCCATCGCACATCCATGTCTGTTTCTTTCTTTATCAACGATACCAATATTGTTGGTAATCTTACCATTTACTCCTCATATGTGTACTCCGCCAAAACTACCTAAACATAGTATGGTAGAGCATTGCTCTATGTAATACAGTACTGTAGCAATTTTAAACTATATATTGACTACAGTAAGGACACTGAAAACTGCATCATTATTAGTTTTCTTTTATTGTGGTTGAAGGTTTGCATAACCCTTTCCCATCAGAGTATCTCCACAGAGAGCGATAGCTCGAAGAACATTTCATCGTCTTGTTGTTATTATCGTTGTCCTGGCCCACATTTTCGATAGCTTAGTAGCATTTCTACCTTCCCTACGACGGTGCACAATGTACATTGTGCTCAGACAAATCATCAAATAGAGGCCAGTGACTGAACGATAAGTCTATATTTTCTTTGTTTTTCCATATGTTAACTGTCAGTTCTAGCAAGTGAACGAGCTACGTTAAACGAGGTATCTGCAGTGTGTGCTAATGCAGAAAACTCAAGATCCGATTTGTGTTACGTTTCTAATAACGTTACGTTTACGTGCATGGTACAGTATGATGCGGTTTTGAACAAGTCCTGATGATAGAAAGTAGATTATCCGATAAAAAAGGCAAGGTGCCATTTAAAACAGTACTGCTGTTCATATCTTCGTAACGAACAGAGGTAACAGAAGGTGCTCATGTTGGTTGATGTTCGCCTGTCAGCTATACAACAATTGCTTATACATTTTTTTTATTCCGCTTCTGTACACTAAGTTATTTGGGATGGCCAAGATAATTGTAACATATAAAGGAATACCGCATGCGATGAAATTACTTTGAAGCAATAATCAGATTTTCCAGAGGCTTGTTGATTGTTGAAAGTTTGCGACTTTAACTTCCGGGAAGACTGAAACTGTGTTTCGGATTGGGACACGAAACAGAACCTTACCATTCACCCCTAATGCATGATTCGTGAGCTGTCCTCGCAGTTCCTAATATGCCATGACCTCTCTCTTTTAAAACTTCGCATGTGCTCTCCTCCATAACATGGTGGATTAACTCCAATTTGTGGCTGTATGTGGAACATGAATGACATGTAAACGTCTCTGCAGTCGCTCTTCTGCATTTGAATAATTTCTATCGATATTCTATTACTTGTGAATATTGATACTGAATGCGCATCACGTGACGTATTTCAATAATTGTGCTGCGCGAAACTTTCTCAATCCGGTTAACATTGTTACTTTACTCCCGAAAAACAACGCATTGCGGTTTCTCGTCTGCGTTGTAGCACTGGCAAGCGTGTTGACCGAAGGCCCCGCTTGTAGGCTTTCAGCCACACAGGGCAGAGGTAGAACATGTCGTACGTTTTTCTCTCTCACATGGGTTAATAGTCGAGAAGCCTGCCTGCTAAACTCTGTTGCCCAGATGGTGGTCCTGGTCATTTCTTAAACGTGGTATAGAGACGTCTTTTGTACTAGGTGAATTGATTTGGCACGCAAACGACCCCTAGTTGATCGCAAATATAGCCGTGAGACTTTACTCGGATGCACACCATATTCCACTGATTCAGTTCGTACCATCACGCAGTGGTACTTTGTAGACAGCAGCATTATCATAATACCACAGGAGTACTGCAATAAAAGATTACGGTGATGAGCAAAACTTACAGACAAAAATAATTTTCGCGTGTCAGTTCCAGCTAACACAGCTCGATTAAACTTGCATAATACACAGAAAGAACTGCTACAGCATAGTACAGAAGGTAACGGACAGAAATACACAGTGAGACAAACATAAATCGCACTTTTCTTCAAAAACAATTAGTACCTGTGCTCAGAGCGATTCATGATGGTTTTCTGGACCCTACAAACGTGGGACATGGTTCTCAATGTAATGAGTGATCATCACGGCCGGACATACACACTCTGCAAAGTGCTCCAATGCTGACCACAGTGTTGATATGGAGTTCTTGTGGGCGGACGTTCCGTTTCTCCACCAGAGCGAGTGGCTACTGTTTGATGGTTGTTTGGGCAATGCAGTCCATACGCCGAATAGCTTCTCGTTCTAACACCTCCTATACCTGAGCTGTTCGATGCGGCATCCACAAAATGGAAGTCAGCACATAATGCATCCACTGAAAGGTACACGTGGACAAGGAGTACAGTGTCACAATAACGTTGACCGGTAAATGTACCGTGTTCAAAACTTTGGAGATCGCAGCGCCCGTGGAACATCATACGTCCCCACACTAAAACGCTTGGACTACCGAAATTATATTGTTCGACAAAATTGGCCGGAAGCCCTATACGGCGAGAGATTGAAACACATTCGTCATCGATCAACGTCATTATAACTCTGTACTCTTTCGCCACGTCTGTCTTTCCAGGTGTGCATTCGACCCTGACCTCAGTTTTATGGGTGACAATATGCGACCACAGCGCAGGTGATGGGAGCTCCTGGAACGAGAGGATATTCGGCGGATGGGATGGCCTGCCCGTTTCCCCGACCAAAATCCCATCGAGCACGTATGGTATGAGACGGAGGAACATATTGCACCATGCCCACATACACCAACGAAAGTCCAGCGGATGTCAACCACGCTGGTGGAGAAATGGGACGCTCTACTCGTGTCCAGCATGGGGTCACTTTTCAGGGCATCCATTCCCGTCCCTCGTAATCTCACATCATTTTAAGAGTCATATCCCACCTTTTACAATGTCCAGAGGATCATCATGAATCGTGATGATTCAGTGTGATTACTGTCTTTGAATAAAAGCATTATTTCTGTTCGTCTCTTTGTGTATTTGTTTCAGTTACCGTCTGTACTATACTGTAGCAGTAGCATTTCCTTCTGGGTATGTTCCAAGTTCAATCGAACTCTGTTTACTGGCAGTGACAGATCATGCAGAGTTATTTTCGTTCTTACGTTTTGCACACCTCTGGGTTTATAAGGCGGAAGTCGAATGGTATTGTCCACAATAGTTTCTAAGTAACTTCGTTCACCGTACTATCAACCAGTATAGATTGTTCTGATCCAAACCCAACCAGTACAGATTGTTCTATTCCAAACAAAGGAACCAGCTGCGGACATCACCTGCCCTTCATATAGTTTCACTATCGCTAAAATATACACAAATGTCAATTACTACGTATCTTCTGGGTTCACTTCTACCTATCTCAGTAACACTTCAAGAATCATGACCATCTGTAATACCGTACCCTCAAGAAAGGACGGTAACAGTTTATAATTACTTGGCTTTCAAACAATGAAGAACTTGAAAACAAATACCAATTACGAATCTTTGGTAGTTTCTGAGTGTTTAAATGTGTTTTATGTACTATATAGATAGTTTTCTCCGTTTTTTTCAAGTCACTATCTAGTTGTATTAAAAACCTAACTATCTCCATGATGACAATGTTCATTAAAAGGAAGTCTTGGTATAAACTGGAACTCTTTCAAGTGCATAAATACACCAACACTGTGAATTGGTTGCTGTAAGGCGACATTTCTGCAGTGGCCCTTCAGTGCTTCAGATGAATCGGTTGGGTTAGCCATAAATAGCGGTCCCAATTTAGGTGTCGACTATACCCCTTTGGAGCAGAGGGTTGAAATATCAACCAAAGCAGAACCTTATTCTCGCTTTTTGCATCGCCTTCGCGTGATCAACCCGCATATCTGCGAAAGGATCGCATATACGTAAATTTTAGACGTCGTACTGTAACAGTATTCCTGAGTATTAAAACATTAGAAGTTTTGGGAAATAGCCAGTTTTCGCCGAGCGAATTAAGCATATTGTAGCTCGCTGCTGACATCTCCTTGATTAACAGATATTACAATAACAGCTCGAAAGTAATTCATGCTGCCCCTCAGGTAAAGTGAAATTTCCTGCTGCCACTGAATCATCACCTGACAGAATCTCTCTCTCGTTCGCCTTCATTTTCTTGTGTATTTTAATAATTGTTATGCGTATTTGTCACAGTGGCTGCTTGTCCGGTAACCTTCAAGAGCTGATCATTATAAGTGAGCTTAGTTGCTTATTTCGGTGCAGTAGCATTAAATCGTTAAGCGAGCTTCCGTAATTGAGGGCTTTATTCAATATTTCTTTTTATTTGAGGCTGTCTAAGACTCTTACTTACGTAGCGTATTAATCTCCCACTTGACCTTAATTTCTGTTAGTAGCTTGATCGTAGAGTGATTAAATGACAGGCAAAAGTTAATTACGCCTGCAAGTACTGGAAGAAGATATTTACTAGGTGCTGGTCAGGTCAGTAAGACTCGTGCCAATTACAGTTAAGAGCTGGCAGAACCAAGAAGGAGCCATTACTCAGGGCTGCAAAGTACATCAGTCCTCTATTCTAATGATCAGTGGTAAAAATTAGTACATCATTTAGAGTGCTGTCGCACATTCTCTGTTATGGTCAGAAGCTTCTGGGGAGCAACCCGGCGAAGAAAATCTGATCCTAGCGGTTCTCAAAAAATGGCTCTGAGCACTATGGGACTTAACATCTATGGTCATCAGTCCCCTAGTACTTAGAACTACTTAAACCTAACTAACCTAAGGACATCACACAACACCCACTCATCACGAGGCAGAGAAAATCCCTGACCCCGCCGGGAATCGAAGCCGGGAACCCGAGCGCGGGAAACGAGAACGCTACCGCACGACCATGAGCTGCGAACGGTTCTCAAAAGGTGATTTTGTCATTCATTTATGTATCTAATGTGAAAGTAAAACCTGCGCAACAATTAATATAAACGTCTGTCGGTGAAGTTTTATGATTAATTTTTCAGGTTTGTCAAAATAATGGTCGCTGTGCTGGACCTAAAGCGTAAGAGCTATAATATACACAGGTGTCGATTTTATCTCCAACAAAACACTCAATACGATTCAAACAGTGCGATGCTTTGTCGTCTTTGTTAGGGAGATGAAAACGTCAGTGGATGAAGAGTAGCACCAGAACAATACGTTCACTGTCTCAAGGTACAATTTCTTACGAAACACTTACTTTTTACTGTAACTAACACATCGTCATCCGAAAGTGTTGAATTTTTCCTAGTAATCAGTCTATAAAGCCAGTACGTGGGGCAGGCTGCAAATATTTCGGGAGAAAAGTAGCAAGTTTAATGTTGAACATCCAATCGACGATGAGGTCATTAGAGTTTACACTTGAGTTCGGACCGAACATGGATGCAGAATATCACGACCCTCAGTAATAACGTATCTCAATGTTCATGCGAAGTGATTTAGCGAAACCATTGATGGAGATTCCAGTCGAACTTATACCTTCATCACACTCAGTCATGTGGTTAGCGGAGTACAAAAAAAATGGTTCAAATGGCTCTGAGCACTATGGGACTCAACATCGTAGGTCATAAGTCCCCTAGAACTTAGAACTACTTAGACCTAACTAACCTAAGGACATCACAAACATCCATGCCCGAGGCAGGATTCGAACCTGCGACCGTAGCAGTCCCGCGGTTCCGGACTGCAGCGCCAGAACCGCACGGCCACCGCGACCGCCTTAGTGGAGTACAAATTTGAATATAGAGGTATGTGACGTGTGCCCCTGTATGTGTACCACTACTCTGCAATTGACACTCTTGTCAGAAGATTCACGTATCCACCTACGGGCTATTTCTCGATCACTCCACTCTCGAGTGTAGCCCGTAAGAAAAATGACCAACTAAACATTTCCGTGCAGGCGCTCATTTATTTTATTTTATTACGACGGTCATTTCTCTCTATGTAGGTGGGAGTCTATGTGGGAGTCAATGAAATGTATTCACATTCGGAGGATGAAGATAGTGAATGAAATTTTGAGAAAAGATCTCGCCGCAACGGAAAACGCCTTGTTTTAATTAATGGTAGGCCAGCTCGTAAATTATACTCGTGACACTCCCTCTTCTATTTAGCGATAATGCAAAACGAGCTACCACTCTTTGAATTTCTCAATGTCCTCTGTCAGTCCTGTCTAGTAACAGTACCACACCGCGCCTCAGTACCAGCAGATGACGGAACAGCGTAGAGAAGGCAGTCTCTTTAGAATATTTGTCCTACCAATAAACTGCAGTCTTTTGTTCACCTTCCCCACAATATTTTCTGTGTCATGGTTCCAATTTAAGTTGTTCGTAATTGTGATTCTTAGGTATTCAGTTGAATTGTTATCGTGAAAATGAAATTTAGCAGAATTATTTTAGTTACCTTGTGGCGGACTTCACACTTTTTATTGTTTAAGGTCAACTGTCAGCTTGCGCACTATGAAATATTTTGTCTTAATTATTTTGCAATTACTTTTGATTTTATTTGGCGGTAAGCGACGCATTAACTGCAAGCAATGTAAGAGGGCTGGTTATAATCTATTCCAAATGGTTTGTACTGCACAGAATGTCCCGAAAGTGTTCGTTCTAGTTAATACAGGAGGTAGACAAAACCTCCGAAAATTTTTTGGAGCAGTACAGTACACAGATGTTGTACATGGATGAAGAGACCAACCAAAGAATTACACCAACACAGACAGGCTCACAGATATGATCAGCAAACGCAGGCCACCGTTCTATTGATACTTACATGGAATGGACAACAATAGACTCACAAGGAAGATTTTTGAGGTAGTAAACAATTAAATCAAAAACCCAATTGGCGTCAAGGAATAGAAAAAGTCCTAATATAATATAATAATATACCGACAATCCTTCTTTCCACGTACAATACGAGACTGGAATAGAAGGGAGAGCCGATAGAGGTACTCAGGGTACCCTCCGCCACACACCGTCAGGTGGCTTGCGGAGTATGGATGTAGATGTAGATAAGGAGGGATCAGTATTGAAAAGGTACATGAAAGAGAGAAACTCAGAAACAAAATATGGACAGAGCTGTTCCACAGCCAGAGGGAAAAAGAAGGAAACAATAAAAAAAAATAGTAACCAGATAACATTCAAGTTAACCAATGTCCTGAAGCCCAAATTGTGTAATAATAATAACAATAATAACGATACAGGAGGTAGAGAACATCAAAACAAATGTATTTAACTATGGTAAGTATGGTCCCTAAAGGTAATTTCCGATGCTAGGGACGGTTTACACAGAAGGTAGCTGAGTACGGTAATTACAGCAGTGGCATTGGCAGAAACTGCTCGAATACGGGAGGGACCATTGGCTTGTATGCATGCAATACATCATCAGATCATTGATTTTCGTGACCATTAGAACATTCCTGGCATGTTCGCAATGGTGACAGTCCCGATGGCATTTCTAGTGAGGAGATTTTCTTCTGGTTTCACAACGGTTTCATACATCAGCTGCTCCATATGCCCCCAGAGAATAAATCCATACATATGTTATATCAGTTGGCCTGGGTGGCCAGATCACAGGTTCACCTCGCCCGATCCATCGATTCCCGAAGGTGGCTCTCAGATGGTTCCTCACGGCAGTGCTGAAACAGGCTGGCGCCCTATCGTGCTGGTAGTACGTCGTTTGTGTGTCATCCGGAGGTACATCCTTCAGGAGCTCTGGCAACACAAGTTGCACGAAGATGCGGTATCTCCGTCCGTTAAGGAAGAATGAAAGGATGTATGGTCCAATCAGCCAATGACCGAGAAGCGGATTCTAATGTGCCCAACCACGCGAATTGTCAATACTGAAACAGCTGTCACGAATAAAGAAAGCTTCAACGATGTGGCCGGAAATACATATTGTCCGCCAATATCGAATCCTTAATAGGTAGAAGTGAGAGGTGGTGAAGATCCAACGAAGAGCTGCACGTTTCGTCACGAGATCGCTTATTCGGAGCGAGAACATTGCTGAGATGTTCAACCAACTCCAATGGTAGACGTTGTAAGAGAGACATTGTACATCATGGATAGATATACTACTGAACTTTCGATAGAGCACTTTCTGGAAAGAGTCGGACAATATTCTGCTTCGTCCCACAGACAACTCGTATAATGACAACAATGAGAAAATTCGAGAAATCAGAGGTAGTACAGAGGGTTTCCGACAATCATTCTTCCCGATCGTAATTCGTTAGTAGAACAGGATAGGGGGGAGATCAGTTTGTGGTACCAGACGTACCCTCCGCCACAAGCAGTGAGGTAGCCTGCGGTATTTTGCATGTTTATTTCATTGCTTTAAGGTTTCAAATGTGAGTTAACAATCTCCACTTAACGTTTAATGCATCGTATACGCCGTTCTGTAAATCGTTTCAAACTATAAGTATCATTACCAAATGAATGTATTTCTTTTACTATGTAATCTGTACTTCTCAAGAATAATTTGTCCTTGGGATATTCTTTGTCTGCTATGTAAGGATAAATGTTAAGGGGTTCCTAATGTTCGAATATTTTATAATTACAATCTGAAGCATATATAGTAGGCGAAAACTTACATTTTTTTCTGTGCCTGAAATGTAATATTTTCTTCTTCCACAAGTGTTGTCACATCCACCTATAGTGTGCGTGCAAATAAGTAAAAAGATCAAGCTTCGATAACAAAAATCTGAAATAAAAAAACAACGGCGAGGCTCTTTGACATAAGTTTATGGTTCTGTCTGGTGACATAACTGCATTCGTGTTCGCTAATACAAATGTGAGGTATGATTACGAGAAAACACAACATATTTACATTATTTCTGTCGAATCAATGAATTTGTTATTTCTTCTGACAGTGGTTCAAAGAGAGATTATCAAGTGGCAACACTGAGTGCATAATATGCTATGAAAATTTGTGAGGATCTTTCTTCTCTCTCTCTCTTGTGGCTGTTGGTGGATGCTCCCCATAGTCTAAAACTGGACAACAGCCACTGAGGGCCAACTCCACCACTGTCGATTAAAAAGCAAGATACCGTCGGTCCCATGATAACGGTTAAACTTAATCTCTATTAAGGTGTCTCTGCGCCGGTGTAAAATTCCGGCTGGAAAAGTACGGTAAGCTAACTGGGAATCTGACTGAGGTTAACTCTACGTGTTACAGAGAGAAGTGCACATTGTAAGTGCGAAGATAATGAAAATCGTTGTATGTGGCACCTACGTCTAACCTTCTTGGTATTCGTGCGTGTTTTCAATTTGTTATCATAATTTGGGTATTGTTACTGCGCTACAGAGGGCAAGAAAAGGACAACGAACTTCTCAAAATTTGAAACTGATATCCTTTTTGAACTAATCGGGTGTAATGCGAAAATTTTGGAGCGCAAAAAAGAAAAGAAATGGCCGGGTGTAGTGTTAGGGAGAAACTAGAATCATGGTCAAGTACAGCAACACAGTTTACTCCCACCCCAGGCCACTGAACAACAATGTTCCGTATTATCAAACCGAGGTCACTGACGGTTTGGCAGTTAATGAAAAGCTTAATTTTCTATTGCTAAAAAGTTCTCTGTTACACCCTCCAGGAGACTGAATCTTTATGTGACAGAAGTTCACTGTACGAATGACTCCAGGAAATCCATTCAGTCCGCTGAAATCATTCCTCACCGACTGTACTTCTGCACTGTGCTGTTGTACTATACAAATTAACACTGTCCTCAATAACGATATTAAATGCACGGGTTGCACATGCTCTTAATGTCATTAGAAGTCTGCTCACAGGGGCGACAGTGATATTTCAATAAGTAAGAAATTCCAATTTCTCACTGGTTTGAAGTAACAACCAACACACTATATCTTTTGAAAGGCGAAATCTCTCTTAAAATTTTCTGCCACCACAATCTTCGAAGGGATTTCCTCTTTCCACAAGTACACCAATACGATTGTGGTGGCAATTTTCATGGACATTTCTTCATCACCCATGCCATCTGAAACATCAAAACGTGCCGCCGTCTTAATAATATACGTTTTATTTCATTTTAACCGCTGACAGTTCAAGAAACGAGCATCCGACCTTAGTCAACTTTAATCGCAATTAACTCTAACGTTTAACTTAAACTGAGGTTGGTGCAGTTGCATTTTGTGTTTATCATTTCTAAATGCCAGCTTGACTGTGGTTAACTTCTAACCGACATTGGTGCAGTCAGCCCTAAGCCTCCACACGAATAACACAACGAATCCGACGCACTCTAGGCTTGAGCGCTGAGCGAGTCCATCCCACAGTTCGGAAGGTGTGGCCGCCTCAGCTGTCTGTCGCCTGCCGAGATGCACACTTTGAGCATTCTCGTTGCCATTTCTTTAGTACGTAGTATGGCACTGCGGTCTTTGTCCAGGAAAACATTCTTCAATCAAGCACGTCAGATTATATACAATAACATCTTTTGTTGAAAGAGGCAGATGAAGCAGCAAAAATATCGTTATAAACTGTACTGTATTGAGTTTCAGGAACCACTGACTACTCTGATCGCACAATAAAGAGAATAAAGCATACCTATAAGTACTTTGCAAGTCTTCAATACTCTAAAAAGATGTAGAGGAAGGAGTAGAAAAAAAATTTGTTTTTAAGTAATATTGTTGAAGAGGTTGTCAGGGGAACGCCACAGAACATTCACCTGACACATGTTATTTATTGTACAGTGTCAGTATTGCTGTCCTCAGCTCGTGGTCTAATGATGCTGGCACGGTAGCTCAGCGTGTTCGGTCAGAGGGATAGCTGCGCTCTGCAACAAAGAAATTGAGTGAATGGATGAACGATGAACTTGAAAAAGCATCATGGGACGTCTCCCCCGAAGAAACACAACGATCAGTAACGAACAAAATTAGATTTAAAAAAAGTAACTAGCGTTACTGCCTCTGGATCAGGGGTCCCGGGTTTGATTTCCGGCAGGATCAAGGATTTTCTCCGCTAGGGGATTGAGTTGTTATCCTCATGATCCGGGTTGAATTCCAGGCCAGGTCTGTGATTTTCTCCGCCCGGGGACTGAATGTTTGTCTTGTCCTCATTTGAGACGTGGCGAGACTGTAAATGGAATATTTGGGAACTTGTACGGGCCCTGATGACGACGATGTTGAGCGCTCTACACAACCAACATCATCGTCAGTATCGTTGTCCAGCTACCTTGTTTTGATTTGTCTGGGCCCTTGTTTCAGTACTCTAACGAGAAATTATTGACTTTGAAAGTCTATATTTGTTAAACAATTGGTAGTACAATCTCTTAATACGATCGTTTGCAGACTCGGTAGCTATAGTTTACAAGTTATTTGCGATATAAGTTTGTGTGCAAGCTTCAGTTGTCGAACAGCACCTTTCCAAGCACTCAGTGGACGCTCACAGAGAGACCCCACCACATTGTTGTCCCGTCCCCTTCCGCGCCGTTTGCGGAAGTGTGACCAAGCTATTTTGTGCCTACCCTGCCACTCACGATTTTCGATACGGGAAATTGGTTTTGTTGTTGTGATGGTTTAGCAGTCCCCTGGCGCAAGGTGGTCTGTGCGTGTTCCTAGTGGCTGCTGCCCACACAGAGGAGGTGACGGCCCATTAGCTGCGCCGCGGCGCCAGTGTTGACACAGCGTGCCGCCGTCTGCACGGCCCTGAGGGCGGAAAACAGCTGCGACTCGCCACAGGGTATAACCGCGAAAGAGGATTCCTAACAAAACTGCCGGGTACCGAGCATACATCTTGCGCTCAATGAGTCCAGTAATGTCTCGGGTCTGAAGTTTCTCCATGAATGGGTCATTTGATAACACGATCTCAGCCCGAGAACGTTAATTCATTACACACTCACTATATTCATTACTGAAACCAGAACATCGGTCAGCTACTTGTTCTTATTTACCGTAGGATGTTCTGAAATACCGCCAGAAAATTCTTGTGCTTTCAGTAACGAAGAGCACAGATAACCAAGAGCTCTGCTCGTGTGCTGTGCTCTTGCACATGGGCCAATCTCTGTCGCCCGAGTGTGCTGTTCGCCCTCTACCACATGAAACTGGTTTAGCATGAAGAGGGGAGGGGGAGAGGGCTGTGAAAGCGCTGCAAGATGTGGCTTCCTTTCATATTTCAAATTTCTCAACAATGTATATCATAAACAACACAAATTTTTAGTGTTAATTGATCATTTTTGGCGCGGCTGATATAATAAAATAATAATCGTGACATATTTAATTTTACAATCGCCTTTCATACATATATTAATTGAAACATTGATATCATTATAGAGATGTGTACACTCTTCCCAAGGAAAATAACGTAGAACTGATGTTCTGATTATACTTTACTCCAGTTGTTAATCTAATCTAAACTGTTGTATGGGCACTGATTTCCGATTATAGTGTGATTGTTTTTCCTCATTTGCTCTCTTTATATTTTAACTTTTTAATCGTGTTACTACTCGAATGTCAAAAATGACATGTGCTGTGTGCTCACTCCTCACCTTAGATGAGTATCGTGTTTTCAAAGGTGGCTTACAAATATTGTAAATTCTTTGGCGACGGTTAGTCTGATGATGGTCTCGTAACCCGTAAACTGGTTAGCTTAATAAATTAATCCTGTAGAAAATAAACGATACTGTGATTTTTCTTTTTGATTTTCCTTCGTGTATTGTTTTGGATGAGAGTGAAAATTAAGGTAGAGAGCGGAAGCCATTGTCAGTATTTAATCTAGACGTCTCGAACACAAGCAAGAGGACTGCTCTGTTAAATTATCATTGAATAGGAGGCTCACCTGCCGCGGCATAACTAGGGTGTGGCAGTGGGAACGCGTGACATGGGTGAAGAAAACAGCAAGTAGTTTGCAGAAATAGTAGTAGTAGTAGTAGTAGTAGTAGTCGACTTTAGATCTTGTGCTTTGAATTCAGTCACACAAATAAGGATTTTGGATATGTGTGCCTTTTAGTTCATTGCAATGGCGTGTTGATAATCAATGAACGAATGTAGCCCTACACGCTAAGGAGTTATGAGGAATAAACAAAAAAAATGGGTAGTTGCGGGAGGGGGGGAATGGGGGAGCGGGAGGAAGTTGGCCAAAGTCAGAGCCAATTGGCATGCTGTGTCAGTCGTCACCAGTAATAGTGTCGTCACATGTGCTCCCTCCTTGAAACACTGTGGAGTCTTAACTCCGGACTTTTAAGAACTCTAAGCTACGACGTCCTGTCCAGCGTGCCACTACCGATCACAGTGCTGCCACACTGCGGAACACTAGCTTCCTGGACAAAGTCGTCAGGGATGTAAACCTTTTTGGGAGGGGGAAAAATCTTACATAGATCAGTGTAGACACTCGCTTATGCGAATGTATTATCAAGAAGCGGAAAGTCTATGCAGGAGACATTTGTCGCTCTTGAACAAGGTAGCAGGAACATGGAATTAAACATCAGCCACCATAAAGCAAAATAAATAGAAAGACGCTCAAGGAGAACGTGCCAGCAACAAGAGCAGTGGGAAAACTGTACCTCTGAGA
This sequence comes from Schistocerca gregaria, assembly GCF_023897955.1. Lineage (NCBI taxonomy): Eukaryota > Metazoa > Arthropoda > Insecta > Orthoptera > Acrididae > Schistocerca > Schistocerca gregaria. The sequence goes on along the minus strand of NC_064920.1, from coordinate 856,504,674 downwards.
TAGCTGAGAAGACCAAGCATCCGTTACTATAAAATAAAACAGAGACCAAAAGCAGCCAATACAGCCCATTTTCGTCTAACAAGACTCAGCGAGGTTCTTGACCAGCACCACCAAGCTACTCATTTAAGAGACATAAGATCTGTGCTCACTTGTGTCTCCGAAACTTGGATCCTAACAACAAAAGACTTTGAAATGCTGGACACATTCTAAAGAAACATTCTTCGTAGAATCATCGAGTTTGTGACAGAGCAGTATGGAGGAGAAGATAAATGGTGGATTGTATATCTCTTATAAAGACACACCTTTCAGAATAATAGTAAAATCATCTACAATGAAGGATGGACATGTAGCTCGGGGGAGTGACGCGGAAGTACTCAAAAACGTATTGCAAGGAACTCCAGGAGGAAGCTGAGGGCGTGGTTGGCCGGGAATCCAGTGTCAGGATGGAGTCGTTGGGTTAGGGAAATTGGAGAGCCCTAGCAATTGACCGGAATAAATGGTGGTAAACGATGGAAGAAGACAAGGGTCATAATGAAATGAACACAAAAGTAGAAAGAAAGGATACATGGCACCAGATAAAGTTACAACCATACATTTGTGAGCACGAACGTGTTCCATCGCTTGCAAGAAGCAATCGAATGGTTAATTATTCGGTTATCATGACTAATTATGTGTTCAAGCACACACACACACACACACATCATAGGGGTAGGCAGAGCTGAATTGAAGGAGGGCTATAAATGACCATGACCTATTAAAAGTGAGTCTCCCTTTTATTTTTCTCCATCCTGGTCCGTGACAGAAATTATTCCCTCACAATGTTACATTTCAGAGCAATAACTGTTACTTTACATTGAAAAAAGTGCTTTAATATATCATAGAGGAAATGCGGCGAAGTATATATCACTTAAGTGGCTGATATCCGCAGAAATATAGATCTAGTAAGAAGTTAATGTGTTTCGTTTTTCTTACTCTTTGACCATTTCACTAAAATTTCCCCGTATAAAGGTAATGACCACATTGTATGATATTACTTTTTGAACGCATCAGTTTGCTAATTATGTGCAGCGTTCACAGAAACTGTGCTTCTGGACGCTGATGTATCGGCCGTGTAATTATGGTTGAGTTGCCGATGCAAAACCAACGGGCTGGTTGATTAATAACGGCTCATAAAATCTGAATTAATGCAGCCGCTGCACATTGCTTACTAATCTAAACGTAGCATAAATTTGCGCTCTATTTCGAAGAAAGTATAAATTCTCTCTGCATTTCATTCGGTCAATTATTCTCTAATTGACAGTGGTATGTCAGTAATAAGTGAAACCGCATAATAATCCGCGCTTATCCAGCAATTTATTTTGTTGTATCACTACTAACTACATCTGTTTTCAACTTTGAGTACTTTCGCATAATGAAACAAGCACAACTTATTATCACGTAACAGTAATTAACAACAATACTTCGTTTCCGACTATTATATTGATGACTCTATTTTCAACATAAGACCCGTTTCGCTACTTTAATTTTGTTTTAAAATGGTTCAATGCTAGTTTTATTTTGATTAGTCCACTCGCCGTATGCTTCAACAACATACATAGTTATCACTGAAAATTACTACACAACCATGAAAAAGTGAAAATAATAAGAAGCGTACAGGAAATTCGAGAGAAGATACATTTAAAGCGAGTTATTCTGTTTAGCAGCCTTCCCTGAATTAGTATATGAAGAATCTGTAAAGAGAGTATCAAAAATACTTGTATAAACATTTTGGATGGCTTCTTCACATCGAAGGAATGAAAAATTTTGCTCTTCACAATATCCTTTTTTTTTTAGTATTTTATACGAAGTTACCGACAAATATAAATCTGATGATTAATTCTTACAGATTTTCTACAGGATGTGTTTCAGTAAGAAATGTTATATAGAGCTCCAACGACTTCTAGTCTCATTTTTTGATACGCACTCGCCGATTTCTAACACGACAAATCGATACGTTACAAAAAGCAGCTCCACGCTCTTCTTGGTCTCCCGTATTCAATGCTTACATTTTTTTTTTCTATGAGGGTACGTAGAAAACTGGTTTATGCAAGGTACATAAAATGTTATGGAAATCTGTGTAACGTTCCGACGAGTTTTGATACTGTTCGCAAGAGGCTGCGTCAGTCAATGATGTGAGAAGTGTGCAGAAGCAAGAGGTGAATATTAGGCCATATTTTGTGAATGTCTAGGAATTAATGACATTGCGAACAACTCATATGATCTGGCAATTACCAAAACATGAAATGTAATGATGCAATGTTCTTTTGTGACAAGTAAATAACAGAAATTTTCCGGACGTGTAGAATTTGTGTACTTTGTAAGGTTTTACATCTGATTGTGCAATTTTTCGTTCCAGACAACTCTGAATACAGTCATAACTAAAGGACACTTACAAAAATAATAATTCTTAATTATTTGAAAAATGTGCATGTTTATTGTTATTAGTAATTATTTACTGTGACTTCACTTGTCAGTACTATTTTAAAAAATCTTTCTTACTTTATTTTTGGTGTGTACTTTGACACCACAGTGCATTTTTAAGACGTTAAAATTGAATTAAATCTTGTCTTCATTATCATGCGTATTTATTTAGATGGCAGTGCAATAAATATTTTTACCTGCTGCTGTTTGCTACGTTACGTTAAAATTAGTAAACATCATCACTAATTCCTGAGTTGATTTATGTTATTAAATGGTTTTATGAATACATTATTTTGTCGCTATTACTCCTAATAGCCACTCTGCTGACAAGTATCTTGGGTCTTCTAAGGTCTCTGGTGACGAGAGCTGAGGGACAGTCTATCGCCAAAAAGGAAGGAGACAACTGATCCGACATGTTTGTCACGACATATTTTTGCGTATTGGCAGTACTGTAACTCATTTGGCACCTATCAAGTTGAACGTCGAGGTGACGTAGGAGCAACACGTTCCCTGCTGTAGGGAGTGGAAGCGTGTAAAAACCATGGCAGTGAATTTGTGCGTCTTAATTATATTTGTATCCCCCAGGCATCGAGAAGAGGGAAAGTGAAAACAAAATAAGCATAATAGATTTTAAGACAGCAATGAACAGTTTACTAGCACATGAAGAATATTTCGAATTTCCTTAATGTATATGTTCGATAACAGCGTCAGTATTACATGCAGATATGTGTCGCCCTCCCTTAACCCTATTATGTAGGGTCCCCCACTAACGATCAAGAATTGGTCGCATCAGTATTTCGTGAACGACCTTGGCAGTAGATGAATCACATATCCTTAAAATTCTTCCATCGAGTCTCAGTCTGAAATCTGGGTTCTCAAAAATTATATTCCCTATTGATTCTTTCCTAAATATTTGTGATTGTAATTGATCCCAATTATTGCTCCGTAAAAAAATGATCAAATAATTTGTGTCTTTTCGCCTATGTATCCTTCGTATAGTGTAACTGTTCTTGCTGTAGGTCATGTGCTGGTGTTTGCACCTAACGCTGAACGTCTGCTTTTCTTCTCGCAGTTATTTTCGTGACTATTATTGATGGATAAATCTCAGATTTACATGATCTCGAAAAGTCGTCCAAATAAATTCGTGTGGGTTTTGTAGCGTAGTACTTCATGTCATCCGCAATGACCATTACTTGCTCATCAACACTGAGAACGCATCACATATAACGTCGTAGTTCCTGCGGCAACAAGAACTGCACTTTACCATTACATAGCTACCCCGTTGGATCACTGTAGTATCGAAGAGAAATAAGCTACAAGATGGTATTATGTAACTATGTGATCATATAGTCATATTAAAATCATTTGTTTCGTATTGCTGGCTCCAGATATTTAGTCCGTCTTATATGTGATGCCATTACTTCTAGCCGGCAGTAGTGGCCGAGCGGTTCTACACGCTTCAGTTCGGAACCGCGCTGCTGCTACGGTCACAGGTTCGAATCCTGCCTCGGGCATGGATGTATGTGCTGTCCTTAGGTTTAAGTAGTTCTAAGTCTAGGGGACTGATGACCTTAGATGTTAACTCCTATAGTGCTCAGAGCCATTTTTGAACCATTAATTCTATTTCAACGGTGTCTTTTTTTTTCATGCTGATCTGAGGCATACTGGTCTACAGGCGCCACTTATTAATTGCTGCCTACTGGTCTTTTTTGCAGCAAGTAAGGCTCTCGTCTCCACAGGATCATATAGTCGTTTGCTTCATAGTCATATGAAAGAAAATAACAGAAAATAGATTCGACAAACTGTTGCTTTGTTACATTACCCTTAGGGTCATTTTTGGAATTCCTTGGTTTTGTTACAACTTAATGCTACTTGCGAACATCACAAATATCCGCTTCAAATTCACCTTTATTTATCTCTCACTTAGGAAGGTCGAGTTTAATTGCCACTGTTGTGGTATACTTTTACCTGCGTTACCATTAGCTTTGAAATATTGATAATCAAGCATAAGTTGTGGACCTTCTCTTTCTTCAACATGTATTTGCTCTGAGCGTCCTAAGGGCATTCAATAAGTAACGCAACATAATCTCCGTTCAACTTGACGGCATTACGCCACCTTATTGGGAGTGTCCGTATGCCTACATGGTCCCATTCTGACCATGTATCATCGCTTGTGACGATGTTCGACAAGAAACTTTCATGATCAGGCTCGTAACGCGCAAACAGTTCCGCACAGATGCTCTTTCTGGTCTTCTGGCAGGCGGAGAGAAACCCAGTGGGCACCTACCTTTGAGTATCCCAACTGGTGGACGAGTGTGTCACCACTACCAACAGAGACGTCCAGTTGAGCAGCGAGTTCTTTCACTGGTATCCATCGATCATCTCAAACGAGAGTGGCTACACGCTCCAAAACTGCTGGAGTCACATCTGTGTGCGACTGGCCAGCACACGGGAGATTGGCCAGGTTTCCCCGACCTTGTTGCGATGATGATAGACGTCTCACCTACCGACAGACCGTTCTTTTGTTTAATGCCAGGTCACCGTAGACATTTTGCAAAAACCTATGAATAGGTTTTCTAAATAGATCTCTGCTTGGAACGCGAAGGCTATTACAGCGCCGCCACCTAACGGAACTACATGAAACTATATGGGGCTGAAACCGGAATATTCCACGATGTCCCACAAACAATTGCGTTTTTTTTTTTCAATTGAACTTAGCCGAAAGAATATGTCGCATTACTTATTGAACGCCCCTCGCACATTCATCGTAGGTCGCTGGTCAAAAGTTATGCACTCGTGAAGGAAGAACATAAACTTAAATGAGAACGAAATTCTCATCAATTCGTCTGACGATCAGTATTTGTGCTTGACGATGATTAATTTTTGCCATTTGATATTATAATGAGTTCTTTTTAGCCAGTATAATTTCCGGAATTATTTCATGTTAGCAGCGTCTAGTAAATGTACGGATTTCTTTGACTGTAGATCGTGTTCAAGCCGGATATAGTGTAAAGCATATTCCACTTTGTATTGACAGAGGAAAGCTTCCAATGTAGTGTGAAGTCGTCCTTTCCGTCAATCGGCCAACTTCTAAAAATGAGATGGTGACAGTTTTATGACGGTGCTCTGCATATGTCACTATGGTCTCTTGCTTAATCTCCAAACCTACGCATCTCTTAATAAATATACCCTTCTGGTTGCCTCCTCTTTATTTCACTGCCTCTCGTTCGTTATTGTGAAACATACGAGGTTCTGAAACTTCCATCTGGAGTGGTCTAAGAATCTATCCAAGCCCTGCAAATTGCCTTTCATTGTACAGTCGGCATGTCCAAGCTACAGCGCCCCCATCGTGCCGAAGACCCCACTTTCGGTGCCCTCAGTCCAATCCTTCAGTCCTCGTAGAGAAATTCCACTCCATATTAACAATTTCTTGTGGAACGTATGGTGCGTAACAATCACCCCCGCGAAAACGCAGGCAATAACAACAGGACGTACCACTCACCCATTCCTCTTTCCTTACTCCCACCTAACGAAACACAATCACCAACACTACTTATTAAAGTACCAAACTATTTGGGACTAAATTTAGACACCAAATATTAACCTCTAAGCCTCACTTATCAACTCTCTAGTAAAAGGACCCATAGTAGCCTTAAGCTACAAACAGACTGAACACGGTGATTGAAATGTTCTGTCATTTTTCACACTGACAAGGAATTATCCGATCTACGTTTATATTTGACAACGTTGTTTGAGTTTAGTATTCATTAGAAAATTTATCGCCACCTACAAGTCTACAAACATCATGATCTCTGCCTAAGATTCGACATATGTCAACTCTATCAAATTCCTAGAATTTACCCTAAAACGCAATACATTCCATTAACTTGAGAAACAATTTTGAAACGTGTCTCGACTTTTCACAGAAGCTGGCATACCGTCGCGCCACTGTCGACACATATTTAAATCGTGCCACGCCCTGCATGTCCTAACCCAAGGTATCCTTAAATAAACCCTGTTTTCTGATCCAGATAACTATCCACATTAGACTAGAGTCCCGAGTTTCCTTTCCCAACCATAAATTAGGGCTCTCTTATTTGATTCTTCAACATACATTCGTATTTCCAACTCCACATACAGCTACATACAAATCATTCCCCAACCCTTCTACAAAATTTGCACCACAGTATATTGTTTTATTTCGTACGGACCTTCACACTCACATAGCTACTATCACCAGAAGTAGCCAGTCATCCACTTGCCATGCACAGCTATCAAATCGTCAGCACTACCACATTCAGCAACATATTTTATACACATTTTGACCACTCCTTTTTAATCTCTTTCAGAATATTACTGTTGTTCTGTAAATTTAAAATTAATTTCGGCTGCAGAGCCTGCCCCTTTGACAAGAAGAATTAACAAGAAAAGAGGAAACTGGACAGGTGCAAATAGGACACGAGCTCTGAGGGTTCCAAACAGATTTAATTATGTATATAAATAGCTCCTCTAAAGATTTTGATGTATGAGTTTTCGAGTATCAAAATATGTGACATAAATGGCTGTATCTATTGATTGCATCGACTTAGAAGCTTAATTTTTTTACACCGCCAAAGTACCTAAGACCTTAGTATTTGAGATACGTTTCAACTTTTACCTCTAGCTCTTCTTGAGGAAAAGGAGTCATAATGGCCAGAGAGACAAGCGGACAACAAAGTGGTCCGACAAGGGTTCCGATCTTATCGAACGATGTATAGTCCCTAAAAACAGGTGTAGAAATAGTAACAGAAATAGTAGTAATAAGTGAGATTAAAAATTAGTTTTCATCTAACATATTTAAAATGATCAGCTAGAACATTACGACTGTTACTCTCGCTGGAGGGAGTTGGCACTATCTGTGTAGACACAAGTCGCGTAAGTCCCGGAAATTTCATGGAAGGTGGGTGGGGGGTGGGGGGCATGAGCTCTGACGCCACATTCTGTCACATCACTGTTGTGTTCGATCGGGTTCAGATCTGGCGAGTTAAGGAGCCAGCACATCAACTGGAACTTGAGTCCGTGTTCATCGAACCATTCCACCGCATTTCTGGCCTTGAGACATGAAGCATTATCTTGTTGAAAAATGTCACTGACGTCGGGAAACACGATGGTCTTGAAGGGGTGTAAGTGGTCTGTAACCAATGTACGATACTCCTTGGCCTTCATGATGCCTTGCACGAACTCCACATGACCCATGGATGCCCACGTGAACGTTCTCCATAGAATAATGGAGCCTGTGCAAGATGGTTTCCGTCCTGCAGTTTAGATGTTAAAGAACTGTTCCACTGGAAGGCGACAAATTAGCGCCCTCCCATCGGCTTGGTAAAGACTGTATCCGGATCCATCAGAAAGTGCAGCGCTCTGCTACTGCATCATTTCAGTCATAGTTGCTGACGTCGTGGTGTTAACATTGGCACATACATGGATCCAAGGCCGCAGAGGCCCATCTTTAGGAGTGTTCGGTGCACTCTGTGTTCACACACACTTTTACTCCGCCCAGCATTAAATCTCATGTTAGTTCCGCCACAGTTCGCCACCATTCCTGTTTTACCAATCTGCCCAGCCTACGACGTCCGACATCTGTAATGAGGGTTGTTCGCCCAACCCCACGACGTCTGGACGTGGTTTCACATTGGTTTCGCCGCGTGCTTAGAACACTCACGACACCACTACTCGAACATTCGACAAATCGTGCAGTTTTCGAATCGCTCGTAGCGAGCATCCGGATCACCACAATCTGCCCTCTGTCAAACTCAGAAAGATCGCTCTGCTTCCCCATTTTATACAAGGACAGCACGTTCACTCGTAATACAGCACCGTGCGTGTGTCTGACTAGTGGTCATTCTTCGCCAGGTGACGCAGCTGCTACCTGTACGGGTTTATATCGCTAGTAGGTCGGTGGTCATAATTCTCTGACTAGTGTATTTTCTACTGACTGCAAAACAGATATTAGAACCGAGGGAACACAAGATAGTAAATTAGGTTAAATATCTCGAAATATTTGTTCATTACAGAACTTGGAATTTATGATGCTACCCTAGTCATTAAATAAAGCAGCGAGACACTGAATTTTCCATTCAGTCTGACAAGTGTGAAATGCTACAGTCAGGCGAGCACTACATATTTTCGAAGCGAATTGCTTTCCAGGTAAGCTGCAGGGTGGTAAGCTGCACTTTTGCGAGTCACGTGATCGTGCAACGAGATTTACGAGGCCATTCTCCTTGATATCGTATAGATTGTTTACGAGCTGGATATCTCGGCGACCTGATTTATTAGTTTGGCGCATCTGTGGTGCGATAGTCGCACGCCATCAATTCTTCGCCTGTTTACGCACAGTAATATGAATTTATCTACGCTTCGGAGTAGTGCACGAAGTGGAATATATGTAGAGCTGTAGAGCTCCAGATTTATACTCGTTGTCATTTATATGTAATAAAGCCGTCGATAGATAGTCAGAAGGGGATTATTCGCTTTTGGCGTCCAGCGCTGTCGCAAGGAAAAAGTGAGCAGTGGTCGGTCGCCATCGTACGGTCATCTGAGTCTGACACTTTCCATGGGGCTTACGAACACAGTTGAGAGATATTTCTACATTACACACCGGTACAATGTTTCTGCTAGGTGGTACAAATTGTTCTGCTTACGTAGACTCGTAAGCAGAAGTGCCCGAGGAGTGCATGAAGGAGCTTGCATTTTTGCCGTTCTGTGGCTCAGTAACACGAAAGATTAGCCAGTTCCTAAAGACACGTAGTATTGATTCAATTTTTACGCCTCCAATAAAGATTCATTACCTCATGAGGTCGTGTAGGATGATGCAGACCTCAGAACGACAGGAATGTACAAAATACCGTTTTAATGTGGACAGTATAAATCGAACTAACCATGACGACTGTTCAACAGCGCCATACAGAACACGGGATGCGTTTCAGCTTACGGTATCCTAAGATACCAGTGGAAGCATAACATGCTTCGGAACTCTGACACCGAACTGCATTCGGCGAGATATCTACTGCTAAATGGTCAAAGGGTTTCTGCGATAGCAATATAAAAGCCGCGACAGAGATAAATATTTGTGAAAACACCGTTTGTGAAGGCGGCGGTCTGGAGGCAAGCACCTCTTGGGAACCCGGCCTTTGAAAGGTTGGAGCTGCCGTGTCCGTCTTGCAACCAAAACATTATCTTATATGGCACTGGACTGTGACATCTCTGGCGGTAGTACGGCTGTATAAAGATGGCAGCGGTAAGTAAATACGACAGTGATCACTTGACAGTGTCTTAGGAATACTCGGGTGGGCTTTTAACCACATGACGAGGTTGGAGGCTCTAGAGAATTTTATCAAAAAATATGTCATAAGAAACATTTCGTTACAATTTCACCATGATTAACCGTTAGATACAAAGAGGTAAGTTACTAAAGGGTCAAATTCTAGCAACAAAATTATGATTTGTAAAGAAGTACAAACCAGAAGAAAATGGACGAGTCTGAAGATATAATGGAGGTGTACACAAAGTATCTGAGAAGATAAGTACATCAGAAGGGAAAGACAGAGAGAGAGAGAGAGAGAGAGAGAGAGAGAGAGAGAGAGAGAGAGAGAGAGAAAGAGAGAGAGAGAGAAGAGGTAGAAAAAGAAACAGAGAGAGAGAGAGTTACTCAAGCGGTCAAATACTCGCAAGAAAATTGTATTGGTTTTAAAGAAGTCCAAATCGCAAGAGATTGGATGAGCATGAAGACATAATGCGAGTGTATGTAAAGAGTCTGAGCAGGTGAGCGCATCAGAAGAAAGAGAGAGAGAGAGAGAAAGGAGAAAGAGTGGGACAGGGAACGCCACACGAAGGAATGTGAAGTATAGGAGGAATATCTGAAGTGTTATTTGAAACCTCTACTTTATACGTTTCATATTCTTAGACACCCATACATAGCCTTCATTATCTGAACAGATAAAACTCAAAGAAAGCTGGTCAGTCCAGCTACTCTGTTTCTGCGCTCGACGCCTTAACAAGCGATGCGCTACACACGTTACACAGTGAGAAGACGCAGATCCATATCTAACCCCGCACCGCTGTCCAGCTCGAACCTGCAACTTCTCGCACCAGTCTTGGCAACTGTCTTAGAAACACAGTGCACATAGTTCACACTAGCAAGGGAAATCTACGTCTTCACATATATCACATCTGTCGCCATTATTAACTGAAAAAAAAAAACGTTAGTATAAGGTGATCGCTGGCGTTTTATTACTACTAAATACTTTAGCATTTGTCGTAGATAATGCAACGAATTCGGCGAAAAATGGCTCAGGAACGTTTGATTGTATTATTAACGGCGGAACAAATAGCTTTTCAGTAAAGAAAAGAAAGAGTGAAAATGAAAGTAGCGCCAAAGCAGTGTGGTTGGTTAGGGAAAGTACCAGTAAACCCCTGATTCTTTAAAGACTTGAGCTCCAAATTTTCTGGCTATTTTACAAAAGAGCCATATATTTGACGTTAATCACGTAAGCGACAAAAAGGTTACAAAAGGTCAGAAATTATATCTAAAATTTTTGAGAAGTCGCTAACTCCTCACATTATGCGAGGTCATTCACGAGGGTACTAAAAGAAATCCGATAAATTTTGGGTATACGATAAATAGCACAAATATAAGGGCTGTCAATTTGGCTAAGTACCTAGGAATTACAATTACGAGCAACTTGAATTGGAAAGACCACATAGATAATATTGTGGGGAAGGCGAAACAAAGACTGCGCTTTGTTGGCAGAACACTTAGAAGATGCGACAAACCCACTAAAGCAACAGCCTACATTACACTGGTCCGTCCTCTGCTGTAATATTGTTGAGCGGTATGGGATCATTACCAGGTAGGATTGACGGAGGACATCGATAAAGTGCAAAGAAAGGCAGGTCGTTTCGTGTTATCGCGCAGTAGGGGTAAGAGTGTCACTGTTATGATACGCGAGTTGGGGTGACAGTCATTGAAATAAAGACGCTTTTATTTGCGGCGAGATCTATTTGCAAAACTTCAATCACCAACTTTCTCTTCCGAATGCGGAAGTATTTTGTTGACACCCACCTACGTAGGGAGAAATGATCATCATAATAAAAAAGAGAAATCAGAGCTCGAACGGAAAGATTTTGGTGTTCCTTTTTCCCACGCGCCATTCGAGACTGGAATGGTAGAGAAGTAGTTGAAAATGATTCGATGAACCCTCTGCCAGGCACTGAAGTGTGAATTGCTACCATGTTGATGTAGATGTAGATGGAATACAGTCTGCTTAATTTGCTATACGTTTTGAGCAACAATTAGTTTTTTACGCATCTCAATGTTTATGACGGCATTTCTCTTGCGCTATCTGTCATACACTGATTCAATTGTACAGGCCAACTCAGTGCAATATGTGGATACTGCCAGAAAAATTTGTTGTGAACAAACTCTGTAGTAAAGAAGAAGTCAATTGAAACATCACGCCTGATGCCGAAGTTATACAGCAGGAACAGTGGTAAAATTCTTTCCTTTCACCAGTTTCTGAGGGGTGTCAAAGGGAAAGAGTTTCGTAAAAGTTTGAAATTACGTGTGAAGTTCATTGTAAATCGATAAATGTTCACGTTCTCAAATGCATGATGAATGTAGTGTGGGTATTTGCTCGCCGTTAGTTTCAATACATACACATTTTCTGCTGTTATACACTAGTGTTCAAAACTTCAGGAAGAAACGAAGTTTCGCACCATGTGTCACTGTCATCTCGATGAAACTTGGACCATGTGTAAAAAGGACTGCTACAGCACACTACAATAAAATGCAGTACAGAAGGTAATTGGAAGAAATACTCAGTGAGACGAACAGAAATGACTTAAACTAATGAAGTCACAGCAATATAACATGTTCCCCTGGATTTACAAAAGGCTAGACTTGTTTCTTAATAGTGCGTGTGATTACCACGGACATCAATGCATACTCTCGTTAATTCCTTTGTACACTTTAACCTGCAGCTTATGTCTGCTGAAGGAATTTTGGAACGCGTAACACTTAATAAGGAACTGCGCGATCAATGCCTTTCCATACTTCAAAGTTGTCCCAAATCTGAATGATCGCCTCCCTTTGTCATGGATGTATTTCTCCATAAAGTAATGGAAATTAAATCTGCTTCGCAGTTAACTCTATCATTGTGAGAGATATTTGAAGTCCTATTATTGGCTGCTACTGTTACATTATGAATTGAACAAATTTCTAAGTTTGAATATAATTTCTGGACTATAATTCATCTGAAAGATGCTAAATTCATTGCAGTTTTACATCGGCGACCAAATGAAAGAAACTGCATGACGGTAAAGAACTACGTATTTTGCAGAGTTTTTAAAATTATTACTATCACTTTGCTGCAAGGTGAGAGATGCTTCTAGAGGGACAGTAAATATTTAGGCGTTAGTAGTATAGACTATCTAGAACAAAATAATCCATATAAGACGCTTCCAATTTTTATTGCTTGCTGCGATACACCAATAACTTTCGGTTTTTCGTGTTAGTACCACAGTCTATATGAGTTTTTTACCTTCTGTCATTTTGGTTATGGAGTCCAAGCTGAGTATACGGTAGACGATTTCGTAACAACAGAGTACAATATTCCAAAGTGTTTGCTAGTGTTTTCACTACAATGCGTGAGAATAGTGCAGTGCCCAGTAGTCGTATTCATCTGAACGTGCAAATGAACATCGCGTGGATGAAACAGAAGACGTTGGAATGTAATCCTTCAACAAGAATACGTAGGATTTCTACACCTACCGGTTTTCCTTATACAAGAATATCGTGGGCGTTAACTGTGCACGGTCTTTATACTTACCATTTACAGGGGATTCAACAGTTTCGAGAAGGAGATTGGCAGTCACCGACAGATCCCATTAATTCTGTTTACTGATGAAACCACTTTCATTCGTGTTGGCGTTAATGACACTCGTAGCTCACACCGATGGTCATTTGAAAACCAACATTCCTTTGCAGAGACACGTTTTTAAAGATGATTCTCTGTCAAAGTGTGGCATGGTATGATGTGTTACAGCATGGTTTTACAGGTAGGTCATCATTATCTAGAGTTTCTTGAAAACGACCGTGAATCGGAAGAAATAGTAACTTTTCTTGGTGACCAACGCCCCCAGTTCATGTCCATTCAGATGTATGTTTGTAGGAGTGGTTGAAGGAAAGTCTACAAAGAAAAATTAAACATAAGAGACGAATTGACCTTTCGGTTTATGAAGAGTGCTGCTCTCATGAAAGAATGCAAAGATGGTATCAGAAAAGCCACCCCTGGTGTTATACAGAGAATTTGAAAGTGTTTCGAAGTCAGAGGTGATCATTGGATTTTGCTTAACAACTTCTGTGTATGTTTCGGATACAGTGTGAGAGCTGTACGTCTGGTATGTCCGCAACGAATAGAAACTCGACGCATGTTGCATGGAATTTGTGTATTCGGTTCAGTCTGTACTGTTGTTTCCTTTTACATTCACAGATTCTTCCTGAAACACACTGCCTTTAATAATTATTTAATTACTGTCTTAGTTGCCTTGTTTTTTGTAATAATCGTTGTCGTCATCCGTCTTGTTGTAATAAAATTCGTTGCTGTTATCCTGATGTGTTCGACGTAACGTACATGTAGTGTATATGAAGTGTTAGCTCAGATCTATAAAAACTACTTATTTGATGTTTAGATTGAGTACGGCACTGCTACGAGAGCAGAACTGCTTTTGCTCGTATACAATCTGTAGCATGTACGAGTGCACTGTCGCATCTGTTCAGTAATGTAATTTAATTAATTGAATAAGGAAACACCTTATACGTGTCTTTCAGAGTCGTTTGGCCATGTCTCAATTACTACTTAGATGAAAGTTAAATTCTTTACAGCTGTGGATTGCGTTTATTGTACGTTGCAATGCCACATGTAAGCTAAATAGTAGCTTTATGGTGTAGCTCTGCTAGGATCAATTATGTACTTAATTAAGTTGGATACTCTAATGTTTTATAAATTGTGGCAAATTCTGAGCTTGTCTCCCTTGTGTATACAAACTTATATGGTACTTGCAATACAGACGGGTCCCATTGGATTTTTAAGATAAATGGGGGGTGCTAAATAGTAGCTTTATGGTGTAGCTCTGCTAGGATCAATTATGTACTTAATTAAGTTGGATACTCTAATGTTTTATAAATTGTGGCAAATTCTGAGCTTGTCTCCCTTGTGTATACAAACTTATATGGTACTTGTAATACAGACGGGTCCCATTGGATTTTTAAGATAAATGGGGGGTGCGTTTCGGGTGCGGCGTTTGAATTCGATGATTCCGATAGCCTCCCATCTAATAGTCAGTAAATATCTTCGAAGTTTTGTTCGAGCACTGTTGCGTATGTGGGGATTATTTGATGATACAATTGGCCCATCAAGTTCGCGCGTAGGCAAACAAACATAAGCCTGTGGTACTGCATGACAGCATCATCCGCAGAAATCACTGCAACCCGTGGCGTCGCTTTATGAACTGTAGCAACAGCCCTCACTCCCTGTCATCTGAGCTAATCTGAGTCCCATATTTCTCTTCCCCTCAGGCACAGAAGACACACTGACGACACAGGCATCACTTTCACTGCCACGGAATCTCGTCGTCTGGCCTGGAGAACAGAATGAGATCGGGCACTGTTAGAGGAACACAAGGCTCTACGTCCTTGTCATCATTCAAGCTGTCGATTCTTCCATAATTTGCTCCATCCTGTTGCCACCGTTCTATCCAAAAATCCAAACCGTTCCACTGCTCATATCATCTATACGTTGATGACATTAAATTATATTGAAGTGCAGGTCCAACAAACCCGTGCACGTCTATCCATCTCGTAAATGCCGATATACTTGCCCTATCGGTGTGGGCGCAGAACATAGGTTTGAAATTTACCCATCTAAAACACAAGCAATCTTAGTTACTGACAAAAGATTTATTACCCTTTACTTTCAGAGGATCTCTTCCACCATTAATCGTAAATAGCACGGAAATAACCTTCTCTTCTTCTGCAAAGAACTTTACGGATAATGCTGCACTATCATTTAGACTGGACTGAACACACAACTTTAGTCTATAAGAAGGTATAAACGTGGCTTCACTCACTACAGAGATATAAAATAGTATTACCTTTCTAGCTTAAAAAGAAGCTCGTAGAGACACATACTCCTCGTACATGACTGTAGTAACGCCGTTCTCTGACGATGACTCGTACGAAAGCTCACACAGGCTGGAGGAACTGGCGATTGATACTTGTGTACGGTGCATTTGTCACATACGACTTTTTGACAATATTTCATGAGACTACGAACAATTAGAATTGCTACGTGGTGAAAAGTGTAGATACTATCATATTCTATGTTTTCTCTATCGTCTGCTCAATCATTACACTCCCTGTTATTTGTCCTCAACCGGTACTCTAGTATCTGAATAGCACGGAAGAAATACTCGTTCTCAACAAAGTAAAATTTTCTCTGTACCATCACATAGTACAGTAATATTTTCTAAATCATTTTCTGTAACAGGAAACCGGCTTCGGAACAATCTTGCTCGAGATATCAGAGAAATTAAGTACTTTCCAAACATCAAAAGACAGCTAATGCTCCAGCTTCTGTCACAATTGCCATCACTCCTGCACTTCGTGCACCTCATTCTCGTCTTTCCGCCTCCCCCATAACTTTTTCCTACTCACTGTTGACAGAGTTATCTATTTATATTCTGATCTTTCCTAACAGACATAGTCACTGTCATTTGAATCTCCTTTTCTTCCTTTATCCATTCCACTTCTGATAATGCTAAACATTGCTTCAGATATGATAAGTTAATCTGTATCATTCTTAATACCCTTTAAAATTAGTATTGTAATTGGGAAGGTTTTATAATACGTTTGGCATGTGTTGCTCCTGGTCAGATGTAAGAGAGGGCCTTAAGGACCTAATTTGGTCAGGCTAAATAAGCAATAAACAAACATTTCTTCGTTTGTCTTTTCCAGTCGATAGGATGTTCAGAAGCAACAGTAAAGAAAGTACAGCAGCTATGTGCACCCTCTCCGATGCAGTAAACCAAATGACCACGCATCTGACAACACCATAGTAATGTGTGTAGGTTTGACTGTTTTTGTGTTTCTACTACCTTACTCAGCATTTCTGGGACAACTATTTCTTTTGGTGAACACATATCCACAGAAATACACATTTGCACCAGTGTTTAGTGGGAACCCAAAGCAAAACTCTGAGGAAACACTGTCCGAAACGCTGGAGAATTTTTCATATTGGCAACACTGAAGAGTTTGGTTGACAGTGACAACAGCCGCGGTAACATTCGCTTACATTTAACTATGACGTTTTGCATTCACTTATTTACGATTTTAGCCGGTCTGATCGTTTCTACTTCGGAAGCACCTTTCTCATGATGAGGCTTACAAGAAAAAAATGAATGAATGATTCTATAGAGACAGTTCCATGAATACAAAATGACGTTTTCACTCTGCAGCGAAGTGGGCGACATTTTGAAACTTCCTGCTAGACTAAAATTGTGTGCTGCACCGGGAATGCAACTGAGAATCTTACCGTGGGATGTGGGGTAGCGGTAATGGTGGAAGTAAAGCTGTAATGGTGGGTCGTGAATCCGACCTCTGTAGGTCAGTCGATAATAACTGTGCCGCGAAAGACAAAGTTCTGGGTTCGTTTCCCGATCCCGTTTACCATATTAGTCTGCCAGGAAGTGTCACTTACATGACTCTTTTGAAAACTTGGTGTGTAGAAATTGTTTGAATTTTTTGAAGCGAAACTTACGACAATATTTTTTCTTTCTAGGAGACTAAATGGTTTGGCATGGATGCTTGAAATAGTGAATTTTATGCTCAGTGACATGAAAAAGGGAACCAAAAAACAGTGGTGTTTGTTTGAGGGAGGCGGGACGCTCAAATCTTGTTTACGTGGGCCGTATTTTAGCGGCGGTTCCTCTCCCGTAAGAAGAGGAGTGTTGCAGCGCAACCGTGTTATGAATCCGCTATAGAAAGCTGCTGCCAGTGAGCGGCCGCGGGCTTTGCAAATCGGTCGCCAGGGAGGAACAAAGCGGCAGCGCGAAGACCTGAAAGGGAACAGCCGCCGCGCCGCGCTAACGCTTTTTGCCTCTCTGTAATAAATAACGCGCAACAACGAGACGCCCTCGCACAGCGGCGTTCCGTCAGTGCGTATGAGGGCAGGCGGACGCGAGTGGGGAACACAGCCGCGGGTACACAACAAGCGAACAGGGGTACGAGCCCTTCTTAGTGTCTGCCTCCAGTTTAATAGGTAGCGGATACATTTAACCCTATGGCCGAGTCTCCCATTTTGTCTCAGACCACAGAAATTGACGTAATTATTAAATCCTTCCAAGGGTCAAATGGAATTTGTGGCTTTGACCAAAGACCAGTGTATTCACTTCCTGGTAAGTATTTTGAATTCCACTTGTTTATAACGTGTTTTGTTGTCATATTTCCGTTGATTTCCAGATAGTTGGTCTACCATCTCGTCCATTTAACGGTATTTTTCATTACGATAAATATGACATTTCTAACTTTGACTGTGCACCGTAATGCAGTTGAATAGCTATTTTTATGTTACTCATACAGCAAAGGACTTGGAAGGGCAATTGAACGGAATGGACTGTGTCTGGAAAGGAGGATATAAGATGAACATCAACAAAAGCAAAACAAGGATAATGGAATGTAGTCGGGTGATGCTGAGTGAATTAGATTAGGCATGAGACACTTAAAATAGTAAAGGAGTTTTGCTATTTGGGGAGCAAAATAACTGATGATAGTCGACGTAGAGAAGATATAAAATGTAGACTGGCAATGGCAAGGAAAGCGCTACTGCAGAAGAGAAATTTGTTAACATCGAGTGTAGATTTAAGTGTCAGGAAGTCGTTTCTGAAAGTATTTGTATGGAGTGTAGCCATGCATGGAAGTGAAACATGGACGATAAATAGTTTAGACAAGAAGAGAATAGAAGCTTTGAAATGTGTTGCTACAGAGGAATAATGAATATTAGATGGGTAGATCACATAACTAATGAGGAGGTACTGAATAGAATTGTGGAGAAGAGGTGTTTGTGGCACAATTTGACCAGAAGAAGGGATCGGTTGGTAGGACATGTTCTGAGGCATCAAGGGATCACCAGTTTAGTACTAGAGGGCAGCGTGGAGGGTAAAAATCGTAGAGGGAGACCAAGAGATGAATACATTAAGCAGATTCAGAAGGATGTAGGCTCCAGTAAGTACTGGGAGATGAAGAAGGTAGCACAGCATAGAGTAGCATGCACTGAGGACCACAACAACAACAACATTTCGTTTTTTTTCCCGAACATAGCTCCCCTTCTTATAACCATTTCGGTGACGCCTAATACATATATTCCTATGTATCGCTGTCTCCAATTGAGCTATACAACTCAAGTCTAATCTAGATCAGCCTCTAAATCTATACTCTGCAAATCTCCGTGAGGTGTATGGCAAAGAGTACGTCCTGTTCTACGAGTTATTTGGATTTCTTCCTGTTTCATTCACGCATGGAGCGTGGGAGAATGAATTATTGTTAGGATGCCTCTGTGCTTGGATAATTACTCTACTCTTACCATCAAGATCCCTATGTGAGGGATAGGTAAGGGATTGTAGTACGTTCCTAGAGTCATCGCTTACAGCCCGTTCTTGAACATTAATGGACTTTCTCGGGATAGCTTACATCTAACTTCAAGTGTCCTTCAGTATCTCTGTGACACTCACCTACGGGTCAAACAAACCTGTGTCTATTCGTACTGATCCTCTTTGTATATGTTCAATATACGCTGTTAATCCTATTTGGTACGATTCCCACACACTTGAGCAAAATTCTACAACCGGTCGCACGAGTTATTTGCAAGCAATCTCCTTTGTAGACTGATTGCACTTCTCCAGTACTCTACAAACAAACCGAAGCCTACCACCTCCTGACCCTATGTTCAAATGGTTCAAATGGCTCTGAGCACTATAGGACTTAACTTCTGAGGTCATCAGTCCCCTACAACTTAGAACTAATTAAACCTAACTAACCTAAGGACATCACACACATCCATGCCAGAGGCTGGATTCGAACCTGCGACCGTAGCTGTCACGCGGCTCCAGACTGAAACGCCTAGAACCGCTCGGCCACTCTGGCCGGCTGACCCTATGTGAGCATTCCATTTCATACCCCGTACAAAGTGTTACCTGGCCGCTCCATCGGTGACTCATTGACGTTATAGCCATAGGATACTATGTTTTGTGAGTGCACAGTTTTACATTTCTGAGCGTTTAAAGCAAGTTGCCAATCTTTGCACCACTTTGAAATCTTATCCAGATCTGACTCAATATTTATGCAGCTGCTTTCATATAGTACTTCATTATAGATAACAGCGTCATCTGCAAAAAGTCTGAGCTTGATATTAATATGAGTCCATGGCCTTGCGCAGTGGTAACACCGGTTCCCTTCAGATCAACGAAGTTAATCGCTGTCGGCCTGGGCTAGCACTTGGATGGGTGACGATCCAGTCTGTCGAGCGCTGTTGGAGAGCGGGGTGCACTCAGTCCCTGTGAGGCAAAGTGAGGAGCTACTTGAATGAGAAGTGCCGGCTCCGGACTCGTAAACTGACGTACGTCTGGTGGAGCGGTGCGCAGACCACGTGCTCCTCCATATCCGCATCCAATTACGTCCGTGGGCTGAGGATGACACGGCCGCCGACCGGTACTGTTGGGATTTCATGACATTTTCGGGTGGAGTTTAGGTTTTTTTTTACTGTTAATATTGACTGCAAGCTCATTATTATACAATATGAACAGCAAGGGTGCCAGCACACTCCCTTGTGACACACCTGAAGTTCCTTCTGCATCTAACGATGACTACGTTCTGCCTACCAAGAAGTCCTCAGTTCAGGCACAAATTTTTCTTGCTACCCCCATATGATCGTACTTTTCATAATAAGCGTATTTTTGATACTGAGTCAATCGCTTTTCTAAAATCAAGAAATACTGCATCTGCCTGAATCCCTTGATGCAAAGCTTCCAGAATGTCACTTGATAAAGGTGCGAGTTTGGCTTCAAATGATCAGTGTTTTAAATCCATGCTGGTTGGCATTGAGGAGGTAATTCTGTTCGAGATACCTCATTATGTCTAAGCACACAATATGTTCTAAGATTCTACAACGAATCGATGTCAAGGATATTGGACCGTAGTTTTATGGACCACTTCTACCACCCTCCTTGTAGACAGCCGTGATCTGTGCTTTTTCCCAAGGACTGGGCACGGTTTTTTGTTCGAGGGTACTGCGACAGATTATATTTAGAAGAGGGGCTAACTCAGTTGCAAATTCAGTACAGAATCTGACAGGAATTCCATCGGACCCCCGAGCTTTGTTGAACTGCAACGATTTCAGCTGTTTGTCAACACCACTGAAACTAATACCTATTTCATCCATGTTTTCCGTGGTACGAAGATTAAATCGGGGCAATTCTCTTGGGCTTTCCTTTGTAAAAGAACATTTGGAAACGGAGTTAACTATTTCAGCTCTACCCTCAGTTTCATTTCCTGTCTCATGCTCTAGGAAATGGACATCAACTTTGGTGTCAGTAACAGCTTTTACATACGACTAGGATTTCTTTGCGTTGGAATACCATTTGACAGTATTGTGCTAAGGTAGTGATAGACGGCATAATGCATTGCTTTCTTGACGGTCAAACGTGTTTCATTCAACATATCTCTTACTATGGCCCTATGATCTGTTTTACACCTGGTATGCAGTAATTTCTGTTTCTTTACAAGTTTCTGAACAGTGACAGTGTACCGTGGAGGTCCCCTCCCATTAAAAAGTGTTCTACTTTGTGCCGTACATATCTGTCCAGTGCATGGCTAACCATTCTTTTAAACTTTAGCCATAGTTCCTCTAAGTGCTCCTGTCCTGTCCTGAAAGTTTCAACTTCCTCATTGATATATAACACTACTAATTTTTTATCTAGTTTACTGAACACAAATATCTTTCTGCTAGCCTTAGTTGTCCTTTGTCATTGTTGGCACACTCACATACAGCTTCAATTTCCATCTCGGTGAATTTGAGTCTCTTGTCTACAACGACAAATACACCACGTCCATTTCCAATCTGCCTATTCTTTCGACATACACTTAAATTTTCCCCAAAAATCCCACGACTATCTATTTCAGGTTTCAGCCATCTTTCTGTACGTAGTGTTATGTGTGCTTCACTGCTTTTGATGAGTGCCTCAAACTCTGGAACTTTGTTGTGAATGCTTCGGCAGTTACCATTAAGATTTTAATACATTGTAAAGATATTCTCTTCCTCTTCTTAATTGTTGTAAAAATTGCATCAACTTTTAAATAAGGTTAATGACCACAAATCTTGTCATTTAAAACACGAACAATTTTATTTTTATTTACGAAATGACTATTACAGCTAATTAACACAAAATGTTTGTGTAAGCAGTTTTCTATCATAAACTGTGCAAGATGTCAAAACATGTTTTGATTTCAGTGTTTTTATTATAATTATCATTCTGATACTTGTATTAAAGCACTAAATTGACAAATAAAAACGACAGTGTAAAAATTTTGATATTAGCAAAACCCTGCACAAAGGTTTCTTACAGTGGTATCTAAAGCTTTAATTACCAGCATTAAAATGCACTTGAAATAATTCAACTTTTTTAAAAAATATGTTAATTCTAATGCACATATTATGTTAATTACCGGTAACATTCACTTCATAAATAAAATAAAAATCTTTGTGATTGAACAGATAACAATTTACATCACTAACTCTGTTTAAAAGATGTCATAACTGAAAGTAATATAAAAAAAATTACCCGGAGGTAGAATCGAACCTAAATCGCCAACGTTGCAAGCATGTCTGCTGCAGGTGGAGCCAATCCACTGTGCTACCATAATGTATAAATTCGACGGTATATTAGCGGCTGGTAATGCTATGGAGCCCTTTTTCTCGGAGGACATCCTACTGCAAATCTGCGAAGTCTCACCCCAAACTGAAAATATCCGAGACCGCAAAGTGCTTTTGACGCCCTCGATCTGGTCGTTTTCTGTAATTGAGTATTTGAGTATGTCTGGCACAGTAGAAGAGGAGGAGGAGATTAGGATTTAACGTCCCGTCGACAACGAGGTCATTGAAGACGCAGCACAAGCTCGAATTAGGGGAGGATGGAGAAGGAACGCGGCCATGCCCCTTCGAATGAATGATCCAGGCATTAGCCTTAAGCGATTTAGGGAAAACACAAGAAAACTGAATCTGAATGACCGGACGCGGGTTTGAACTGTCGTCCTCCCGAATGCGCCCCCTGTGTCCTAACTACTGCGTCACGCCGTTCGGTCTGGCACAGTGTAATCACCTGATATCGGGCCAGCTTACCTTGTAGTATTTTCCTTACAGTTTTGATTTCTTTTACTACGCATTTCATTTCAGCTAATATGTGTCCGCTACAGCGGTCAGCGAATCTAAATTGAGTTTCCGAATTACAGTTCATCGATGTCACGAACGCTTTGTTTTGGCATACGATTTTCTATGTATTGACGCGCGAACTTCATTCAGGTAGGACTAAGTTTCAAAAATGGTTCAAATGGCTCTGAGCATTACGAGACTTAACATCTGAGGTCATCAGTCCCCCAGAACTTAGAAATACTTACACCTAACTAACCTAAGGACATCACACACATCCATGCCCGAGGCAGGATTCGAGCCTGTGACAGCTGTGGTCGTGCGGTTCCAGACCGAAGGACCTAGACGATGTTACTTTTAAAAGCCATTGTTATCCTGGACTCACACGAGTAGTTCCTTTATTATCTACGAGTGCCGTCCTTGGGCTACTGTTGATTAGCATTTTTTAAATGGCCCATTGCTAAATCTAAGATTGTCTTACTGTATAAGTCCACAACGTTAGAAACTGAAATTACTGCAAATCGACTGCAGAATAATTTATTTTACGGAGGGAATGCATCTTACTATGTAAGTGTCAGTTCACGTTTTCTCGTAACAGTCTCATGATTTATTTTATGTAGTGTTAAATTCAGCCAGTACTTTAATATCAGTACCGTTTTTCATTTTAGCACTCTTGGGATTAGAGGATAGGTACAACTGATTCTGAGAGCACCTACGCAGTTCGCTAAGAAGGCGCAGGAGCACCACAAGAATTTTCACCAAATACCAGTGGCAGAATTTACAAGGGAATGAAATAAGCATTACGCCCTCCAACCCACACTCTTCCCACAAAATGAACAAGACGACAAAATTACAGAAATTCCTCGTGGTACTGAGAAGTAATAAAAGCAGAGCCTTTTGCAACATTCTGCGGATGAAATAAAAAATCCAATAACATCAGTTCATGTTTAGCTCTTACGGCACTCCTGAGCGAATGTTAAAGATGAGAGACCGTAATGCATAACACCAGAAAAACCCCTAAATTGACAAAAAAACCAGAATTGGTGGAATACATCAAAACCAAAAAATACCTGAAAATAAAGGCTTAACCATGAAACACGCCGGATTAATTTCATTCGAGACGGGAGGAAACCAAAGAAAAAAGATTATGACTTAACATCCTGTCAACGATAAAGCGTTAGTGACGGATCATAAGCTAGGATTGGGGAAGGTTGGAGAAGGAAATAGGCCTTATCCTTTCTAACGAAACGTCCTTGCATTCGCCTTTAGCCCATTCGATAAAATGACCGAAATATAAAGACGAATGACGGGACGCGTATTCGAACCACTGCCCTCTCAAACAGGAATCCAGTGTGCTACTACCATGGCGTTACCCCGCTCTGTGCGAATGGAATGAAGACGAGGCGAAGGTGTGTTGTCTCCGGAAGCACTGAACATATTCGACTTAGGGAGACAGAAGGAAATTAACTTACGCTCTGGCACTATTGATGTGCACACCTTATCTTCATTAATTATACTGACAGGGAAGATGAGAATTTTGTGAACTTGAGTGACACCATCTGTGATAGTAGAAAGATAACCGTCTAAGCAGAAAAGGAAGTGAAAACATTTGGCGAGTGTAGATTACCACTTTGTCGAACACTGGCATTATGAGACCGTGACTGTGTACAAAGGAAAAGCCGATTCTTGTAGAGAAGAAGACAGCAACCAGCCAGTTTTAATAATGCTATTTATTCACATAAATAGCGCTGTTACCAGTTTCAGACCGACAGGTTCATCATTAGATGGTCGTTCACCTTAAGATTTACATACTTCCGTGTGGCATAGCTTTTAGACGTGAGTGTGTGTTTACAGCTTTACACTGTGTGCGTAAATATGTGCAAAACATGTGCTTGTTGCAGTAAGTATTCACTGCTACATGAACAGAAGTCGTCAGCATTGAAACGTAACGACGCGCGTTTTCAGTGACACCACCACGCCAAGGAATTATAGCCACAAAGGGAAATAAAAAGTGAATAACCTGAACAGGCGCCTCACAATGAACCTGTCGGTTTGAAACCTGTAACGGCGCTATTTATATGAATAATTACCAAGATTAAAAGTGGCTCAGCAAGAATCAAGTCTGGTGTAGAATGCTTCTTCATAGCTGTACATCGGATTCTGTACCGTTTCCTACGGGGATTGAAATCTTGCTTTTATAAACTCATTCAATACGAACACGGTCAGTAAAAGACAAAGTTTCTAGCTCGGGAAACTTTTGAGGTAGATACACAAGACGCAACAATGCGAATCAAATATTGAGTGAATAAAACAAGTTTTTACAACAAGCAGAGGAGTCCTTTGACTCCATTAATTCATATTTCATTAATTTTGTAATGTTCTTTAGTAACGACACCCCTTGACTAAATTCACTACGTGGAAGCGCTGATTGAAACACACTGGAATATGTCTGCGTACCTACTTCTCCCAAAAACTGGCGAATTTTAAGAGTAATGTCGCATAAGAGTCTCTTAACACCACCTACATAAATGATGTAGATACTTTGGGTTCCGTTCTGATTACGTTCTGAACCTGGAACTTAGGCGCCAGCGTCTGACATGAGTTACCTTAAGTTCTTGATCTTAGAGCGGGCTAAAGTACCTATGTCAAACAGATAGTTTTCATTTCCCAGTCATAACGCCAATAGGAAATGGTGAAAAGTTCTCATACGGGCAATGATGATACGCCATAAAACTATTGTACAGCACGTTTACTTGCTGTTGTTGTTGTTGTTACTGTCAGTCCGAAGACAGATCTGATGCATCTTTCAAATCTAGACTGTCTTATGCAAGAGTTATTAATCACCGCACTACTGCTGCTCCCTACATTAATCTGAAGCTGCGTCCTTAGTGCAGGTTTGGTCCCTCACTCCACAGTTTTATCTCCTCACGCTTACCTCCGTTACCAAACTGACTATGCCTCGATGCCTCAGGATGTGTCCTATTAACTTATCTCGTCCTGTAGTCAACTAGTGCCATATATTTCTTTCCTCGAAAATTCGACTCAGAGTCCATTTTCCTCAGCCTCCGTGTAAAATAAGAGATTTTTACGATTTCTTGGAAAGTCTAAAGAAGCAACCAACGTAAGTCCTTTCGCACATTGTTTATTGATTCTTGGACAATATTTTATGTTTCGTTTAAGAAATTTACTCATCAAGTAGTCCCCCTTCCGAGGGGTTAAAGTTGCTCCGTCCAAAATAACGCGTATCCATGACGGAAGTCTTGAAATAAAAAAACAATCAGTTTTTTTAATTAATAGGGTATTAGACACGGAATCATAGCACAGTTTTTTGAAATCTCACAAAATAAAACAATTGGCGAACGGTTGAAACAAAGATGTAGTTTTGTCGTGTGTTTTTGGTTGTTTTTGGCAAAAACTAATGAATAAATTAAAATAAAATATTAGTCTATTACTCGTCGTGGACATGTCCTACGAGTAATTCAGCAAAATCTCAGATAGATGCCATTATTATTGAGATCGAAATCCGTCAAGTTGAGATACAAAGTATTTATTCTTTCGTGATTTGAAAATAATTGACCAAAAACGCACCACAAAGCTGCATCTTCCTTTCGAACATCCGCCATTTCATTATTTTGTGAGATTTTTTAAAAAATGCAATTACTCCGCGCAGAATATCCTACACATTAAAAAATTGTATGTTTCTTTATTTCAGGTAAGGTTTGCCGATTGCAAGATTTCCGTCGTGGACACACCTCATTTTGCATGTATCAACTTCACCTCCTCGGGCAAAGGGTTTAATGATGAGTGAATTTCTTTTAAAAAATCGCAAAATATTGTCCAAGAGTTAATAAGCACTGTAGAAAATGACGTACGTTTATTATTTCTTTAGTTTTAAAAAATCCTAAAAATCGCTTATTTTGTAGGCTGCCGAGGAGATGGGACCCTTCAACAGCTCTTCATTAGTTATCCGCTTTGCCCATCTAATCTTTATGATTTTCCTGTAGAACAAAGTTTCCAAAACCCATACGCATGCTTAATTGCCAAATTAAGGACGTAGAACTATTACCAAAGCAATGTTTGAGGTTTCAGACCTTGGAAGGTATACGCAACGGAGTTATGTAAGCAGTCGGCAGCAGGCATTCTGAACTGAGGGACATAAACGCGACTTGGACCCTCGGCTGAGCTGCAATACACGTCTGAGGTTCGCTGTGGCCCTCTTTCGGACACCGGTTAATGTACTTAGCTGCTCGTGTTTCAAGGAAATTGCATTTGTCATAGTCGGATAAGTTCGCTATCTCGAATGTCTAATAGTTACAGAACCTTAACCAGTACCAAGAGTGACTATTAAGTAACAGATGCTACGATAATTACTGTTAACGAGTGATATGGTGACGTGATTTAACACGTTCACGCTGGCGCATACCGCTGGTGCCTGACGCTCGACGATACCAATTATGCTGCCAGCAGTACACTATCATGTGATGTGTTGCCTGTCAGCCAGGCGCAAAGAACAGCTCTCAAAGCAGTTTGTTATGATCATTCGACGAGAGAGCCTTATTAAAAAATAAGACGTCACATAATTTGTGATTAATTTAGTGTATAATTATCTTACGCGATCTTCCGTTATTTTAAAAACAAAATGTCAATATAGACTATTAAAATAGTAGCCCAGGGTATTTGAACACGACCGCCATCCCACGGTGCGAAACAGAAAAGCAGTACCGCCAGATGAAGAGAAGCGTGGATACGCAAGGCCTTACAGCGAGAAACACAATTCGCAGGGTCGGCGTGACCGCGTTAATTCATTCGACTTCCATTCAGCAGCAGCAGGTTAAAATCCCGTAACAGCCATTCAAATTTTCGCGCGTCTCCCCTCAATCGAATTAGGCGAAAGCTCAGAGACTTCCTTTCAGATCAGGCACATTCGAGTTTCTCGTCCAATCCGAGCTTACAGCCTGTCAATCTTTTTGTCGACGTGGTGTTAAAATTTGATTTAGTATCCTTCCTTTGACGTACACTATTACAGCATCAGGGTTTTTACACACCTCAAAACACAATGAAAGAATTGCAGTAGTTGGTCATTTATTGTGAATACCACATTGGTGTTAAGGGTGGTAACTAATAACTATCTTCTCCTTAACGTTTCGGCTTGTAACTATTCTACGCCTCAGACTAGGTGCGTGTGATCCGTAGATGCCACAAAATTTGTGTATCTACCGAATATTGAAAGTAAGTACTCCTTTCTGCAGCAGTGCAAAAATGTGAAACTATATTAGAGTCGTAACAGTTTCTTAGAGCGTTGCAACTGCTGAAAGGACAGCAACATGTGTTATTGAATGAATGATGCGGTAGCGTGAATGGAAGAGCGGACTCCAGCCCGTCTTCCCTACGCACATGGCTAAGTAGGTCAGCATCACCCGCTCCCAAAAGCGTGCGTCACCGAACCGGTAAGAGACAAGGACACAGAAGCCGTGAACCAATGAACTTGCTAAGTGCCAAGTAAGCAGGTACCGAAGTCTGACACCGGCATAAACAGAAAAAAGTCAGTAATCATTTGTGTATTTCTCGTCAGTGCTGTGCCAGATGTGAGGACGAGCAATGCTACGTACTTCAGCAACGGTGAGCAGCTCTCACGTCTGGAAAGCTGCAGTCTACGTTCTGAAAAGCATACAGTCGGCACCATGTAAGAAAAGTCCGCTATTGTAGCAAGTAGTGTTCGTAATGAGTTCTAATCACGCCTTTTGTGGTAGTGTTTTCCATCCACCAATCTTAGGTACTAGTGCCGACGAGTACAACGAAAAGGAAATTTAAATATGATTCTCGGGGACACGTGTAAATACATTCTTCTCATGTACTGGTCGTCAAAATATTTTTACGTACGTAGCTATAGCAAATATGTAACTGCTAACGGAGGCTGACATTAACATCATTCGCCCACTTTCCCAAGAGAGCATTGAGAGAAATACGGTTCTGGTATGATTTGTCGATCCATTGTTATTCTGCTTGTCTTCCTAATGCTTGAATTAATCAGCTGGAAAAACACTCTAATTTTCTCGAATTATGTCTATGTATTTGCTACCTAAATAGAACAATAGTGTGCGGTAATGTTACTGGAGAAGTGTGCACACTTTGAATTGTTTCCGACGGGATAATTTCTAGGCAAATGTGCATCTATTCGACAGCTAGAATACTATGAAGCAGTTGCTTCCTTGGTCAGACTGATGTTTTTGCGGACAAGGATGGAAGGCTGTATTCATGTGCAGTTCTGTTGCTTCTTTTAAGAAGATCAGCGTTTGGTTTCTATAGGGTGACCCCGTACATCATTAACTGTTAAGCTTCTTTGCTTCCCGTCAAGGTTTCTAACGTGTGTAGGGATTTCGAAATGTTGTAAAAATATACTACATGACTTCAGTAATCCGTGACTGTAGCTAGAACCTGTTTATCAATGGCATCTGCTTCGTATTAACAAGATATTTGATAATATTGTAGGTATTGCTGCGTATTGCCTCTAAGTGTCATTATTTGTTTTATTGGAAGAGAACGGCAATACAAGAAATTGTACAAAGATGTACAATGGCAACTGGCTCCAAATACATAGTGTTATTGGCATTTGGTTTTACTTAGAGAGAACCACAACAACTTTAATTTGAGAGATTTAGAACCGTAAATTAAATAAATAACGAAACATTGTTAGTAAGCGGTGAACTGAATGGCAACATAATTCCAGCGCAAGTACATGAAACAGAATTTCATATCGTTCGTAGAATACAGGGCAACACAGTCCCGGCTACGAAGGTGGGAAGTTAAATATGTACAGAGCGTGTTGATATTACAGTGTACTGTATCTGAGAGAGGTCACTTAACGACAACATGATAAATGACAGCACTGTTCAAGTGCCATGAAAATGTAGAGATTCCGAGACCGATGTAAACCGAAAGATTGATCGAACAGACCGCTTACTTAGCGAAATGCTTTACTTAAAATTTCAAATATATAATTAAATAATTACAGAAACGTTAAAAAGAAGAACGTAGCCACTCTTCTTGAGAAAGGCCAAAACCATGAATGTGTTGAACCAGGCACTGTTCGCAAATTCGTAAGCTCATGCAGTTTGTACAGAGCACATAAATATTCAATATTATAGTAATCTGAATAGTTTTCATCGCATTCCCTGGAGAAGAACAGTTTTCAGCCAATAATCATACTTAAACACTAAAGGTAAGGCTTTATAGCAATTCCGCGAAATAAGTGGGCAATTGTGTGCAGTATACCAGTAAATAGCACATAAATTCATATTTACATCCAAATGCGCAATTATTGTGTTTAAAAGGAGTACATATAATGTATACCTTTACAACAGCTCTGCGAAATAAATAGGCAATGGTGTGCTATATAAACGAGACAAAGATTTAAATTTATTACCAACTTCATGTTTCTCATGTACAAACTATTAAAAGTACTCAGATTATTAACAACCAATTCAGTAAAAAATTGGGCGTATGACAGCGTCGTTATGTAAAGTGAAATGGCACTCAACGTTTCGAGTGCCATTGTAGACCTTCGTCATCAGGATCACACTATAAGATATACCTAGTATGAGGACTATGTCCTAAAAATATGGTATATCACCCCGATACTAGTCGGCTGGAGCCTTTGACATAAAACAGATGATTGAATGTGAATAATTTAAGCAAGACGACCCTTTTGAACTCACCCGTCTTTTATTGTAACATTGTACTGAACTGAAAATAATAATAACAATTTTGCAAAAACAGACATAATGTCTGATGGGATAACAGCAATCAGTGGTTTTATATTATCACTTATAATCCGTCTTGATTGCAATTATTTTTTATTCATATGACCGGTTTCGGTTCATTCAGAACCGTCTTCAGATCTCATATTTCAGTTACAGGAGTAACCCGTCGAAATTCAGCAAATTTGACATGCTGTGTCACATAAAATTTTATCAATGCAGTCAAGACGGATAATAAGCAATGAAATAATAATAATAATAATAATAATAATAATAATAAATAACCTATAGATTCCTGCCGCTGTGGGCCCAGTTGTGTGAGACAGAATACTGCTACAACTTAACTGAAATTTTGCTGAGATTAGTAAAAGAACAGCGACGCTTAACAATGAGAAATACAGTTTCACACACAAAAGTAGTTTTGCTAGGAGCGATAATACGTAAGATATAATTCTTTGAGGTGTTTTAGTGCCCATCATTATAAGTCGATAGAAATTGCCTGGGTAGGGAAGTGGACTCGTCGGACGTTTGTGAAGGGAGACGCTAGTGGTGTAGGGCAGCGGCGGCTGCGCTGTGCCGTAACTAGGTCAACGCGAGCGGCGGCGGCGGCGGTAGCAACCTCTTGCGGGGACGGCAGCGAGGGACTCACCGATCATGGCAGCGGCGGCAGGAGCAGCGGGTGGCGGGCCAAGCGGCGTCCCAGTCGCGGTCGCGTCGACGTCACGGTCAGCGTGGTGGGCCGGCAGCCTCGGCGCTCGGCGAGCGACTGGCGCGGCGCTCCTGTGTGCTCTGCTCTCTCGCCTCTCGCCTCTGGCCTACCGCGCTGCCGTTCCGCGCACGCGCTCCCGCTCTGCCCTGCCGTTCATACGGAATACTCTATCGGAGGGCGAACCCTGAGACTACCGGCGGTGGACTAGAACACGCCGCGAGTGCTCGCGGAGGCCGGCGTGCGTACGCCTACCGAGTCTTGCCGGAGGCCCGTGGCCGCTGGGGGAATGCTCGCTCCTGTGTGCGTACGTCAGTGGTGCGTGGCGCGCGGTGCGACTGCAGCCGACACGAACGTCGGTGGGGCCCGCACTGGCACAGCGGTTCGCATCCCATCGCATCGCGGCTGCCGGGCCGCCGCCGCCGCCGCCGCCGCCGTCGATCGATAGCTGCAGTGCGCAGGACCGGACCCCCGCACCCCCGCTCCGCCCCCCTCGGCTCGCCACACACGGCGGGCCGGCCGCCGCCGCTTCCCGCCACTCGCTCCTAACTTCGTTACGGCAGCCGGCCTCGATCTGTTCCTCAGACTTCGCGGTATCTGCTCTCCGACAACGTGGCAATAGACGTATTGTGTCACGAGGCCATTCCGGCCGTCTCAGACGATTACCAAAGGAACAACCGTCTGCCACGAACGACCCGTTCGGTTCCGCTGAGCATTAGGTTCCTGCTGTGTACAATGACTTCTCGAATGGTTCTCGGTGGTCGAAGATAAAGGGTGCTCGGAAATTCCCGTTACAAACTTCTAGGACTTGCAAAGGGGAGTGCATACATATAATTCTTAACAGGAACCCGTGTTCGGAAATGTACTGCTTTCGTTGTACAGCCGTTAAAAATGGTTCAAATGGCTCTGAGCACTATGGGACTCAACTGCTGTGGTCATCAGTCCCCTAGAACTTAGAACTACTTAAACCTAACTAACCTAAGGACAACACACACATCCATGCCCGCGGCAGGATTCGAACCTGCGACCGTAGCAGTCACACGGCTCCAGACTGCACGCCTAGAACCGCGAGACCACCGCGGCCGGCCAGCCGTTAAAAAAACATATTTCCTAGGTAGGTATGCAACAGGATAATCCTGGTGAAGAGTGATTACGTCGGATCGGCTGACGTCATTTGACGTCAGTCCTATCTCTCTGACCTGGTCCGAGCCTCATTCACTTGTCTGTGAGTGTTAAAGGAACATGTTTGAGCAATACCTTTGCAGTACACACCGACATGATCCTTATGAATGGCGAAACTCTTGGTAATAGATGACGTGCTCGGCGCCTTTATGAAGCACCACCACGTAGCCTTTTCGACACGATTCTGCAACGGCTTCGAGAAAGGGGTTGCTTCACCGCCAGCAGGTATGATTGTGGCGCTGCAAGGCGACGCCGTACACCCGACCTTGTAGAGAAGTGTATTGCATCATGTTGAAGAGGACTCGTGAACGAATACACGAACCGTTTCTTTGGGTATTCGTAACTGGAATAGTAGAACAAGTGATGTACTGGGGCACTCCTAATCACTTACTTGCAAAACTGGCCGTATTGCCAATATGTTTTGAAGTGATTAGCACGGAAATTGTAAACTTCCAGACATAGGTTCCAATTCAAAATATTATGTACTCATTCCCCAAGTTCAAGAAGTGTGTAACAGGAATTTGCCAGCGCCCTGTATATTAATCCTGGTCTTAAAATACAGACAATCTCATCAAATTACCCGTGACTTAATCGCTTGATGTCACGAGAGCACAAGAGGTGTACCGGGCAGCGCAGTATTACATTGACAGTAGGGAGGTGCTAACAGCAGAATGTGTCATTCAGCATAGTTTACTGACGTTGAACTTAGAGCACTTATTGGATGTCGCATGAGTAAAATACATATCACGGACATTTCAGTTCTTCTAAAGCTGCCCATATGAACTGTTGGAGACCTGATTGTGAAGTGGTAAGATGAATGAACAAGGACCATCGAGTATTCTGCAGGGTGACTGAAAAAAAAGCCACATGAAGGAAGTGAGAGCAGTCACTCCTGAGCTCCAGAGTGCTACCAGCTGACCAGCTAGAACAATGAATGTGCATAGGAAGTCCAAAGAACGGGTGCAGTGGTCGAGCAGCTCCTCATTAGCTACACATTACTAAAGTGAATGTTAAACGACGCATGCTGGATAGTCGATGACCGGAAACGACTGATTTGAGATGATAAATCACTTTAAATCCAATGCG
Organism: Schistocerca gregaria; assembly: GCF_023897955.1. NCBI lineage: Eukaryota > Metazoa > Arthropoda > Insecta > Orthoptera > Acrididae > Schistocerca > Schistocerca gregaria. The sequence goes on along the minus strand of NC_064920.1, from coordinate 856,470,973 downwards.
GTGCTTGAGAAAACGGCAAATGTGGAAGGATATTCTCTTATCTAAATGAATTGTGTACTACGCACACTCGAAGAACAGTTCGAAGACCTTGATTGTATCAGCATGACACTGCACAGTTTCCTAAGCGGCATCACTGAGGCAACGATTGGTGCACAATAACATTCCTGAATGGCTAGTAACGAAACGTTCTGGGTCCCGATTTTGAACGTCGCCACTAAATTTGGAAAAAGAAAGTCAGCAATGGCGGACGAAAACTTCCGGCATAAGAAGTCACCCTCGTTATGCTAACGGCCTTTCAAAGAGGGCGGAGGAGTGAACAGAGCTTCACGATACTCTCTTGTCCCTGGGGTGGCAGACTGAGCCTAAAAGGTGGAAGAATCAACAAGGATTAACGGCATGAGGGTGCAATAGGCAGTGGATTCTACTCAATCAAAGACACATAATGTGCATTCATAAGACATGTTGCCAACGTCACAAGTTGAAGATGAAAAGATAAAGAAACTGTATGACGGCCGGCCTTTTGTGGCTGATCGGTTCTAGGCGCTTCAGTCTGGCACCGCGAGACCGCTACGGTCGCAGTTTCGAATCCTGCCTCGGGCATGGATGTGTGTGATGTCCTTAGTGTAGTTAGATTTAAGTAGTTCTAGGGAACTGATGACCTCAGATACCAGTCCCATAGTGTTCAGAGCCATTTGAACCATACTGTATTACGATACTGATCGGATAAATAAGTACGTAAAGGGAGATGAAAATCTAATAGTCATAGGGGACTGGAATGCAGTTATAGGGAAAGGAGAAGAAAAAAGAGGTGTGAGGGAATATTCAGCTGGTAGTAAGAACGTGAGAGGAGAAAGACTAATCGAGTTCTGCAATAAATATCAGTAATAGCGAATACTCTCTTCAAGAATTACAAGGGGAGCAAGTTTACTTGGAGAAGACCGAGAGATGAGGTAAGATTCCCGTTAGAATACATCAGGGTCAGGCAGAGATTTCGAAATTAGAAAGTGGACTGTAAACCGTATCCAGGAGCAGATATAGACTCGGATCACAACTGAGTAATGCTGAATACTAGGCTGAAGTTTCAGAGGATAGTCAGGAAAATACAGCGACAAATGGCTCAGCAGGCAGTTCAATTGAAGAGGAATTGACATATCTCAAAGGGCAATCACAGAAGCTGGAAAGGAAAATATAGGTACAAGTGTGGTGACTGTGACGAAACCATTGATATGAAAAGCTGATCAACGAAAGAGGGAAGCACAAAAATGTGCAAGGAAGTTCAACAGTAGAGAAATACAAGTCATTTAGGAATGAAATAAAAAAGAAGGGCAAGGAAGCTCAGGCAAAAATGCTGCATGAAATTCGTGAAGACATCGAAAAAGAAATAATTATTGGAAGGCCTGACTCAGTATGCAGAAAATTCAAAACAAACCTCGTGAATTCATAAACAGGGCAGTAAGATTACAAGTGCAATGGGAATTTCACAGTTAAATTCAGAGGAGAGAGCGAATAGATGGAAGGAATATATTTACGGTCTCTATGAGACAGAAAACTTGTGTGTGATGGAACAAGAAAGAAGAGTCGATAGGGTAGAGGTAGGAGATACAGCATTGGAATAAGAATTTAAAAGCACTTTGGACGACTTGAGAACAAAAAAGGCAGAAGGGATAGATAACGTTACATCAGAATTTCTAAAATAGTTGGGGGGAGTGACAACAAAGCGACAACTCACGTTGAAATCAATGGGACTGGCAGTATACCATCAGACTTTCGGAAAGCTAGCAAGAGCCGTTAATGAGAGAACTATGTCATAACGAGCTTAACAGGTCATGCAACCAAGCTGCTGACAATAATAAGATACAGAAGAACTGAAAAGAACATTGAGGATCTGTTAGACGACGATCAGTTTGGCTTCAGGAAAGGTAAACCCACCAGAGAGGCAGTTCTGACATTGTCGTCGATAATGGAAGCAAGACTGAACAAAAATCAATACACTTTCGTAGTATCTGTGAACTTTGAAAAGGCGTTTGATAATGCACAATAGTGAAAAGTGTCCCAAATTTTGAGGTGGTGCTACAGTAGTTATCGCACTGTCTTTTGGATACTGGTCTTACTACAAACAAGCCTATTTCCTGACTGAAGGTTATGATGTGAGTGTACGATGCTGCACAGTAGACAGAGCCCTCTCAGGGACGAGTCACGCAAGGCCACCGAGATCTGCATGGCGTTAAGTATGGCTGTCCTGAACGCAGGCTTCCCTATTCATATGACAGTTGCGGGATCCAGAACAACGAGAGCAGCAGGGTTGTGTGGTTCTATAATGACGAGGAGGACAGGAAGTGCAGAAGATGTAGGCAGCCAGTCGTAGACGAAACAGCGTATTGATTCTCCAGCTAACAGGTGTACAAACTGCATGGCCAACGGTGACCGTCGTCAGGTGGCCAGTGATGAAACTCAGTCAGAGACGGGCTGGCATAGACGCGCCTGTGTCAGCGCTTCTCGCCCACGAGATTCTGCTACGGACGTGTTAGCGGTTGCCTCGCGGCAGCGCCTCAGTTACCCTTGCTGCGGGCAGAGTTAGCCCACATTCAGCCCAATAGTAGTCGGTAATGTTGCACGGGGTGAAAGCCTGAACTAGTAGCTGAAGAGAGGTGGCTGGCGTCGACCCTGTTTGCGGTGGACCGTAGCCTTCCCACGGCGATGCGTTGCTTGGCTGCGTCCGGGGGTTGAACACAATGCGTCTTGCGAATGCAGAAAGCACGTACTATCGCATCTTCACTTCTTGAAGGCTGGTATTTGCATGGGGAACAGGTTCGCTGTTGAGGAAACTGCCGGTATGGTTGCAACTCGTAGCCTCAATGTGGCATCAGGCTCTTATCTCGGCCCATAACTCTACAACCCAGAGGACGGCAACTGAAACGGTGGACAGAATATCGGTTTTATTAAGTAACAGTCGTTTTATAGCAGTTATTTTCCAACGTAACGTTTAGCATAACACGTCGGACAGCCCTGGCGGGCCCGATCGGTACAGACAGATTCAGAATAAGTCTATGCTAAGTGACCCAGTACTTACCAAAGAAGGGAAAGCACAAAGGAGGAGAGAGTATGTAGAGGGTCTATACACGGGCGATGTTCTTGAGTACACTATTGTAGAAATGGAAAAGAATGTAGATGAAAATGAAATAGGATGTATGATACTGCGTGAAGAGTTTGACAGAGCACTGAAAGAACTAAGTCGAAACAAACCCCCGGGAGCAGACAACATCCAATTAGAACCAATGATAGCCTTGGGAGGACCAAGCCTAACAAAACTCTACCATCTGGTGAGCAAAATGTATGGGACAGGCGAAATACCCTCAGACTTCAAGAAAAATATAATTCCAATCCGAAAGAAAGCAGGTGTTGACAGATGTGAAAATTACCGAACTATCAGTTTCATAAGCCACGGCTGCAAAATAATAAAACGAATTCTTTACAGACGAATGAAAAAACTGGTAGAAGCCGACCTCGGGGAAGATCAGTTTGGATTCCGTAGAAATATTGGAACACGTGAGACAATACTGATCCTACGACTTATCATAGAAAATAGATGAAGGAAACACAAAACTGCGTTTCTAGCATTAGTAGGCTTAGAGAAAGCTTTTGACAATGTTTACTGGAATAATCTCTTTCAAATTCTGAGGGTGGCACGGATAAAATACAGGGAGCGGAAGGCTATTTACAATTTGTACAGAAAGCAGGTGGCAGTTATAAGACTCGAGGGACATGAAAAGGAAGCAGTGGTTCGGAAGGGAGTGAGACAGGGTTGTAGCCTATTCCCGATGTTATTCAATCTGTATATTGAGCAAGCAGTAACGAAAACAAAAATAAAAATGGAGAAGAAATAAAAACTTTGAGGTTCGCCGACGACATTTTAATTCCGTCAGAGACAGCAAAGGACCTGGAAGAACAGTTGAACGAAATGGACAGTGTCTTGAAAGGAGGATATAAGATGAACATCAAAAGCAAAACGAGGATAATCGATTGTAGTAGAATTAAATCGGGTGATGCTACAGGAAATAGATTAGGAAATGAGACACTTGAAGTAGTAAAGGAGTTTTGCTATTTGGGGAGCAGAGCAACTGATGATGGTTGAAGTAGAGAGGATATAAAATGTAGACTGGCAAAGGCAAGGAAAGCGTTTCTGAAGAAGAGAAATTTGTTAACATCGAGTATAGATTTAAGTGTCAGAAAGTCGTTTCTGAAAGTATTTGTATGGAGTATGGCCATGTATGGAAGTGAAACGTGGACGATAAATAGTTTAGACAAGAAGAGAATATAAGCTTTCGAAATGTGGTGCTACAGAAGAATGCTGAAGATTAGATGGCCGTGGCTACTTGCTTGCTTTTGTTACTTCACGGGCCAAACGCCACCACGCGGCATCCAGCGTCGCGGTAGGCAGTGGTTGTAATGTTCAGACTTATCTGTGTACGTGTTTCTCTTACCTACAAAATTCGTGAAGTACAACATTTCAAGTTAAATCTGTACAGGTATCCTGCACAGAAGGATAGTATCTAAAGGTGGCTGGAAACATATTTTAAATGGGATGCTCTTTCTTCACTACGTCCAAGTACAATGTTTAACGTCCTTAAATTACCGTCATCATAATCATCATCATCATCATCATCATTATCATCATCATCATTTTCCTTTGAAGGATTAGGCTCTTGCCTGTTCCTAACTCAAAGACAAAATCATTGCCATGTTTTTCGAGGTATTCCAATATCTGTTTTCCTATTCTACTTGTGGTTCATGATCTTCTGGAGAATTCTGCAGTCTAACATTATCATGAGGTGTTGTTTCCGATTTTCTCAAAACTTTTGAAGTTTTTCATTGTGGGTTCTGTTCTAATAGCTTCATTTATAATCAGGTTTCTTTTGTGAGCCTTTCGTCTTCCTTAGTAACACCTCTGCTGTCTGAATTTTATGTTCTTGTTTCTTTTTTCTTTTTCTTTTTTTTCTCGAGGCAATCCAGCTCTAGTTTTCGTAGGAGAATACAAGAACTGCCATAATTTCATGATTGTATCCTTTTGTACTTTAGGAACTAACGTTTTGATAATGGTTCCAGAGACACCTTGGAATTTTGGTATTTTATTTCAAGTATCAGAATCAAAATCAAAACTTATAGCACAGTATAAATAAGAGGTTTGAGAGACAGAAATATCCAAAACAATTATAATAATGCTATTATTTTCGTTTCATTAATAGAAATTCTAAAACTGTATTTCCTTCACATTTCGATTGACTGGTGCACAGGTCATTGGAGGTAATCTCCAATCGTTTGAATAATATAGATATCATCTGAAAACAGCAGCACATTCAGGCAGAAATCGGTTAGAAGAAATAATTATTAACCAAAGTGTACGGCAAGGATCTTGACTACCACCTATCCTTTTTAATATTTACATCAACTTCATTCTGAAACTTTTGTAAATAATGTTTAGACATGGTCGAATAAAACGCATTAATTTACAGCAAGTATTATATTTGTGGACTTACCGTCGAGTTTGTTGAGTTAGTTCATTCCTTGAACTTCATTATAGAAAATAACGGTGAATGTCGCGGGATCACTTAGTCGCCGTGGGAGCGTTGCCGAGATGCTTAACGAATTTCCCTGTCAGTTGCTATAAGAGAGGTGTTAGGTGTCAAGGAGAGGGTTAGCGTTGAAATTCAGAGATTGTATGTTCGAAGGGGAATCGGACAACATATTACTTCCTCCCACGTATTTCTCGCCAATTGACGACGACAAGAAAATCAGAGAAATTAAAGCTCATTAGGAATTTCTTCCCACGCACCATTCACAAATGGAATAGAGACGAGCGAAAAATTAGTGGTAGTAGAAGCACCCTTCACCATGCACGGTGAGGCAAATTGCGGAACGTTGATTTTGATGTAGATGAAAGGCAATAAGTAATAAAAGATTCACAGGAACAATTATGGGCATCAGTGGTTACTTGCAAAATGTAATCAGTTAGTAATCCATTTATATGTGCAATCCATGTCTGGCATTAATTTCTTCTATGGCGGCAAGATGTATTGCCAACTTTGTGCAAATACGTTTTTCTGGGATTATTTAAGATATTGTGCAAAGGTAAAGTTAATCTGAAAATTTTTCAGTCTTTGACTTAACTCAGCTCCAATTGTATAGTACCGTTCATTTATAATAATGTAAAGAGAGAGGAAGTAAGGAACCGGAATTTCGTAGAGATGGCAGATTCCTTAACACTGACACCACGTACAGATGGCGATGGCACTAAAACGTAAGTGCCTGGAGAACGTCCTCATCATTCACAGGTAGCGAAGGATTTTAACGATGAAAATACAGCTCGGATAGTCTACGACCCAGTTAACTTTATGCCGAAAAAGGGTGTTATCTGATCTCAATGGTCAGTGCTTTAGAGTATAGTAGCACCCCTCCAGTATAGGTTTTATGGTTGAACGGTGGGCTACGCCTATCATTAAATACTACAGTGCCAGAGACACCCTGTAAAACGCTTTTGAACCAACCATGCTAATGAAACATGGCGCAAGCGTCACAGTTTTTCTCACGTCATATTCAGTTCTATGATATCGAACGTTATCAGTTGAAGAAACGGTGCACGTTTGTATCGTTTCACTTTCGAGATTCTTGAGCACCATTTCAAAACCTTGTCACCGATCCAATGCTTTCATCGCCCGTCTTCCGTCGTCTGTTGTTAAACGTTGCTCTACTAACCAGGTCTTACCCACTTTAACCGAATTCTCTAGTATCCATCTACTGCATTCGTTGAGAAATTCTACTGCGAGAACGTTTCCACATCGATCAAAATTTCGCACTGTTTCCAAACACCATCCTGTCAGATTGACAGGACTGCTTCTACTAACAATGTTCCTTTCCAAATCATGGATCATCCCTTTGATATCCGCTTTATCTTTTTTGAACATCCCTCTTTGAAGCACATGCTTGTCAAACGTTGCAATTTGTTAAATTCTGTGCAGTCGCAAACAGCCAACAAATCTACGGATTTATTACACACACTGTGTCATAATGGATTAAACAGTTATGTAACACTATCTGGGATACTAAGCTAAGTACAGCTGTTTAATTTTGGTGCTAGGGGAGAGCCTCTTCCTGCTCAGCACAGAAATCGAGTTTTCACAATGACAAAACTAACGATGCTGTTACGAACTCTGTTTACTCAAGAACTATATCAAGAACTCTTTCACTGCAAACCTATCAGTTGTAAACTATCATCTGGAAGAATTGCTCGTTCTATTGTCTGAAACAAATTCGTTATAGCAATGTGAAAGATACCCACTTTATCTGCACAACCTCTAACTCGTTTTTTCTACCTGCCCCATGGCATCTGTACACGTGCCACAATTTTCAGTAAAGATGACTTCTTCTGAGTCTCTGTGTGGTCTATACTTCCGCCTGTGACGTATCTTGGGCTACGGTTGCTTTGTGTTTGTATACAAAGAGATTCTCGTGGGAGGCGTGAAACAGGTTTCGCATGTAAGATCTGTCCAGTCAGATGTGAAACTTAGAGCTAAATCGAGTAGTTGGTGAAATCAGAGCCACTAGATGGATGAGCATCGTCTCTCAGCACGTGGATGATGACGCACCTGCTTCCTGCGCCAGGAGGAATATAAATGTGTTTCTTGCAGAGGACCAAGTCTCTGCAGGGAGACTGGAGTTCTCTCGAGGGTATGCAGAATATGGCTACTGCTTCAGCAATTGTAAATTTAATAATTGTTATTAATGACTCATTATTTAATGGCTTTCTTTATGTGCCTGTAAAGGGTGGATCACCTAAAACTTCTAGGCGCACAGTCTGGAACCGCGCGACTGCTACGGTTGCAGGTTCGAATCCTGCCTCGGGCATGGATGTGTGTGATGTCCATAGGTTAGTTAGGTTTAAGTAGTTCTAAGTTCTAGGGGACTGATGACCTAAGATGTTAAGTCCCATAGTGCTCAGAGCCATTTCACCTAAAACTTCTACAGCTAATATTGAGAAAATAGAAAATGCTACTGATGTGCGGTTTTCACATGATGAATTGATATCAGGGGAGCGTACTGTTAGTCAATCAACAGATTGTAGTAATACTTAAAAAATGCGTCATTGAGCAAACATACACTTTTTAAATGGAACAATGCGTATTGAGATTAAATAAATTAAAAGTAGGGTAAATTAGTTGACCAGTAGCGTTTGTGGCAGGATTTTAGGGCGAGTTGTTTACAGGATATCTTATTTTGATAAGTTTCAAAACGGACTCTTGTGCAGTATCCGTGGTAGCACACACTAAAGAATAACATACATGCATACACTATTTATGTAGATTCTGACCAATAACGAGATAACTGACCATCATTGTGTTCAAAGTGACCACCAGCAGTGGCAATACATATTTCCAATGTACTATGGAACTACTGCTGCACACGTGCTAGCATTTTAGTAGTGATGTCTCAGCAGGCTGCAGTAATAAGGCGCTGCATATCATCGGACGTAGTTGGTGCCTCCTTGTAGACAGAGTCTTTCAGCTTTCCCCACAGAAAAAAGTCTACAGGCATGAAATCCAGGGAATCAGCCAGCCAAGGTACAGGCCCTCTGCATCCTGTCCAACGATTTGTAAACAATTCGTGAAGACACGCTATATTACTTCGTACAGGCAGAATATTGGTACTACACGTTCCTCTTAGTCTCTTACGAACGTCTTGTAGCATCCGTGGAATATAGCTGCGATATAGCTGCGATACTTCAGCGAGTTCATTGTTCTGTCTATGAAACATGAGCCTTAGAGCTGATGGTTCCCTTCCAACACCACACCTTTACACTAAATGGACGCTGGCGTTCCACATGACGAAGCCAACAGGGGTTGCTACCAGACCAGCAGTGCATGATTTAGTGATTTATCTGGCCATTCTTGGTAAATATGGCTTCATCACTAAAGACGATACATGACACATATGGAGTATAATGTCTTAATGCCCATGTACAGGAATTGAGATGTGATAAGTGTGGAACTTATATGGAACTTATATCGATGGAGAATGCACAGGACATTTGCCTGACTCAAGCCACTCCCTTATACGATGGAACGGGAACTAACGTGCAGATCAACGGCAACAGCAGTAAGAATATTAATTTCCCCCTCTTCCGTCGTCACTTGGTTCCTTCCCTTACAATGTCTAGGAACTATGTTGTGGTCACCCACTTCAGACATCGTAGCACCTACCGCATCGGCATCCCTTTTCACGTCCAACCAACACGGGAAGCCTGTATCACATGGCGTATATTCAACAGGAAAATGTACGCCGTCTGTGTTGTCAACACAAATATTTCCCAGCGGCCACAACACAACACCAGGTCACGACCAACTTCCTACGCTCTCCATATACCACGGGCATGTCACATTTTTCTGCACTGGAGAAATCCCGTCGTCCACTCACGACCTACTATTTAGACTGTTCGCAGACCCTGCAGAACAGCTTCACCAGAGGTCACAGCTAGCCCAGGAACTACTTTGATAGCCAGGTTCATGATCGAAAATAGTTCTGTCAGATACCTCCGCCAAACGGGCTTTACAGAGTGGCTCATTACCGGGAAAGGGCAGTTCGACGCACCGCTGGAAACTTCACAGAGCTGCCACCCGGCAGCCACGGCCGGACGCCTCTTCTAAGTGGGCAATCTCTTGCAGATGGTATAGTCGACGTAGATCTTGATAATGTAGGATTGTTTCACTGTGATCTCTCCCCGTGGAGAGTCGGGTCTTTTCTATCATTATTTATTATTTTACATTTGTGACGCTCCGCAGTTGGGATCGAGTCTGTTGTTATTTTGGAGATTCTATTATTGTTTCGTTTTGGCTCGTCCAATAAATTGTTTCGGACTTGTGTTTTCCGCATTTGCATTCTGCTAGCGCAGATACTTCATATTACACTACCACTTTCAAGTAACTGGTTGAAGAGGTTGATAAATAATTACCGAGACGGTTGACGGCTATTGGAACAGACACAGTACAAGAACGAACTGCATTCTTCCTACGCTCTCCATGTACCACGGGCATGTCACATTTTTCTGCACTGGAGAAATCCCATCGTCCACTCACGACCTACTATTTAGACTGTGACACACTAACTGACTAGGAAGTCGCAACGAACACACACGAACACTTTAACTAAACATAACAACATCGCACCTAGCAGCTACACAGGTTGAATGGTACAAACAAGTGCCGATGTGGAAATTTTTCAAAATACGACATATCGTAAGCGACTCGCACTAGAATCCTGTAAAAAACACGGCTGACATTTTCATTTACTGTGCTTTTAGTCTGTTAACGTCAATAGGCATTTTTCCGTTCAAAACTGGATATTTTTGTACAAAAAATACACTTAAATCTGTTTATTGGCTAAGAAAACGATCCTGTGACTACCATTTCATTCTGTGAGAACTGCACATCAATATTACGAGTACTTTTCATTTCCGCAATATTTACGGTGCAAGATTTAAGTGATCCACCCAGTATCTGATCACAAAGTATTTGTTACTCGCCATTAGTGGTTAAAAAACCAAACTATGATCTGTCTTACTATTGTCTGATTAAAATTACTTGATAGTTGACGTCTGTCACTTGTCGCTACGGTGTCGCCACATCGGCTGCCGGCTACCGCTCACTAATAGGAGACACAGAAACACGGTGAGTCACTGCACAAGTGCTGTTAATGTATAAAGCGAAGCAACGTTGGAAGCGGTCGCCACGAGATACGACGAAAATGCGAGATGTTCTGTCGACAGCGGATTTTAAGTAAGCAATGACTGAAGTGCGGCAGAAAACGCACATTGTAGCCCTGAGTTTAAATTCATGTTCCATGCTAAGTGCAATGTATCCGAGAAAACGGTTATAAACAATCTGCAGCAGTGCTAGTTCTAAGTTCTAGGGGACTGATGACTTCAGATGTTAAGGCCCATTGTGCTCAGAGCAATTTGAACCAATTTGGAAGTGAAAAATCAAGTGACAAAGGCAGCAAAGGTCGCCAGATACCTGAAAATACTGTATGGAGAAACAGATTTATGACAATGAGGAGGGTAGTTTCAGGTAACGAATGAATGATATCAAATAAAAATATGTGAAACGATAGTGCGTCTGTTCCGAAAATGCAGCACAAACTAGAGCAAAAAAAAAGATAAAAAAAGTTAATAGCAGTGGAAATGGAGGAACTAAGACAGATTCAAAGAGCAATCATGTGGGATCAAAGAACAAATGTATGAATGAGAGAACACAGTGGAATACAAGATGTAAATGTATAGATGAAAATGAAATTGTAAGGATGAAGAGATGGACCCCACAAGACTAGCTAAAATTTGTAAACATGAATGACCGCAAGGGAAACGACTACCCGGACGACCACGCAAGAGATGGAATAGTAGCTGATCTAGTACAATCACGGAGTTAGGCAGACAAACAGGGGCAGCCTTAGTCAGCAGCAGCAGCAGCAGACGAAGAAGAAGAAGCGAAGAAGAACAAGAGAACGAGGAACACGAACTTATCTAGTGCGTACTCCCTGGGCTGGGATGGTTTCCTTTTCCGAAGTTCACTGCAGACTTCGAGTACGGAACTCGTCATTGATGCGAGGGTGCATCCATCCGTGAAAGGCTTCTCCAGTATGAGGCGCTTGAAACGAATGACTGTCGGTATGCTACGTTTTAACTCATTGCGCTACTGACAAGGTGGCTTCCCTACTTGCACACTGTTGTAAGTGATATGATGACGGACCTAAATACAATTTTAAAATTTAGTATAACGTCGAAACTACTCCCTACATTGTTGGGATATGGATACTGATGTCTGTCGGAGTGATTGTCTCTCTCGTTTTTTGTATCATTGGTCACCCAGCCACAGGGATACGGAAGTCAGTTTTAAGTATTTTACTTTTGAATATCCACGATTGACAATTCTGGTTATATGTAAGTCAGTTTTAAGTATGATACTTTTGAATATCCACGATTGACAAGTTTGGTTATAAGGAACTTCAAAACGAACATCTTTGTGTGTGTGTGTGTGTGTGTGTGTGTGTGTGTGTGTGTGTGCTTGAAGAAGAAAAGATGCACAGCTGCAAGTTTTATTTATCAACTGTCGCAGTGCCTTTCTCTATCCCATTCTTCACATCAGTATTCAGTCAGTCATATTCATCTCAATTACCGGTGTAAGCACTCTCATGTTATTACGTAGCCTTTTATTGAGACCTTTTTTATATCAAGACTGTAGCTGTTTGTTTTAATATATCAAAAACTAAACTCGTATGTGCAACTCACTCCGCAACAATAAATTTGTATGAGTTTGTAACCCCTGACACAGTGCTCGTTGAAGCCTGTGCTCACCTTATGCGAATGGATTTTCGCATAGATATCGACCGCGGGTACCTGAATGGTGGCAAATCAGAGTTACATCCACTCTGTGATAACAATGATCCGTCAAGTAAGTTCGAAATGCAATTACACGTCAGGATGGATCAAAAGCAACCCAGAAGATGTTACCAATGTGATAATAATACGGCCGCCAGCCTAATTAGGCATTAACAGAGATTCTTGTCTGTATAAGTTGGTATATATTCATGCAAAACAACAAGTTGTAACACTGCATAATATAGTAGAACTTTAGAACCAGGAAATCTATTGAACTGATAGTTTGACGTTCTCTACTGATATGGAAAACCATGAATACATAACACTACACTACTTACTACAAAACTTTATACTGTCTATTAATCTGATTAAAACCGGGCATAGGTTACCCTAGGAATTGTACTTTCATGCCACATACAAAATGTCAATTTTGATAAATATAAAACACTGATAAATTTTGACTTTTATATTTACTTTAACTTTTGCTGGTGAAACCGATTTAGAACACTGCAGAATTCAAGTGAATTATGGGGGGACCCTGAAACTGTTATGATCGCTGTATTATTATATCATTACTAAAGTTATCTTTCGACTTCGTTAGACTTTCGCCATTCATTTACTGGTTCATTAAGAAAACATTTCTTTAAACACCATTCTGATATAGCTCTGCAAAAAATTATTATTAACAAAATTTTTAATTTTCATTTCGGTACACTCGGATTGAACGTTTGGAAAGGACCCTGTCTAGGTTAGTTGTGAGGATAATTAAATGATGGAAAAGTTCTGGTAAAATTCAGGTTATTATTGCACCAAACAAACACAGTTCGCTCTCTGATCCACGAGAATACAGTACTAAAAGTTTCAACGTGCTAGTATCGATGCGGCGGTTGGCGGACGGCGAGATGGCGAGGCACTGAACACAATACAACCACAGCTAAGGCTCTGGATTTATCGTCACTTTAATTCTTCTTAGCGTCGCAGTACTTTTTCATTTAGTGCCTATGGAATTTTGCCATGATTTGTGGGCGTTGGAACGACACACCCGAGGCTCAGTGAAGCTATGTCTTCCAGGAGAGCCTCCTCGCTCCAGAAGGTGTTGCCCAAACTGGTGCCAAACTCGAACTACTACTGTGGCCGTTGTGCCCGCACGCATTTTCCCGCTCTCCCCTGCCGTCCACCTTTCACCGCTCCCTGACAGGCCGGGTATTCACCCGAGGTTTTGCATTCTACGTATCCTAAGACATTGTCTACATATGGACCAGACGCACGTCTTACAACAGTTTCAACATTTGTTACATTTCAGTTCTATTACAGTATTACTGGACATTTGACATAAACATTAATATTCACATTGAAACTTATTTACAGTTTTCTTAACATAATGGCATGAAACAAAAAGAAATGAAATCAGAACATCAATTACACAAGTTTATCGAAAAATCAGATGGAAAGAATTACTTATATGTACAGTAATCAAGACGGTGCGCGACGTGAGCGTACGCAGCGCTGAATGAGTAAAACTGTCTGTTGAACGCCATCACAAATGGGCGGCGATCGGTGTAGGTGGTATGGGCCGTCGCGAGGCGACGGACGGTGTTGTAGCAGGAGCGGCCAGGGAGGGCAGAAGAAAGGCGGTGCGGCAAGGCGCGCTGGCTTTGACAAATCGTCCGCAGGCCACTGCTGCGGCAGCGGCAGCGGCAGCCAGCTGTGGGTGAGGGATGAGTGGCGCCGCCAGCCGCACGCCCTGCTGCGCGGGGCTGGCCGCCTGCGCTCTGCTCTGGCCCTCTCCAAAACAGTCTGCAACCTCAGGCACTCGCCGATTTCAGACAGTGGCATTTGTACGTCGTTTACAAAATGCATTTGTACACAATACGTGAGACAAAGAAAGACGCACAACGAATGAATTTTCCGAATGGGACGGAAATCAGTACAGGTGCTGTGCGTGTACAGCCAGACAAATGATTAAAATTTCAGGAAAAGTTGGATGATTTGTTCAGGAGAAAGAGCTTTACAAATTGAGCAGATCAACAATGCTTTGATCCACCTCTGGCTCTTGTGCAGGCAGTTACTCGGCTTGACGTTGAATGACATAGTTGTTGGACGTGCTCTTGAGGGATAAGGGGCCAAATTCTGCGAAATTAGCGCACCAGATCGTTAAAATCCGGAGCTGGCTGGAAGGCCATGCACGTAATTCTCCTAACGTTCTCAATTGGGGAGAGATCCGGGGACCTTGCTGGCCAAGGTAGGAAGCATGAAGACAAGCATTAGAAACCACCGGAATCAGAATCGACATCAAACCAATACCGTCAACGACAGTTCAGGCTGTCGTGCAGTCCGATTTTAGACGGAAGATTGCTTTAAATTAATATAGCAGCTAATTTATGTTTTGGAAACGGAGAGGAAGCGTTGGCGCAGTCACACAGACTCAATCTGGCGCCCTACTGCACGTAAGGAATGTACACCAAGTGGCGGACCATGTCCAGCTTTTGCATGACTCGGGTCCCGTGCCGAGCGACTAATCTCACTATAAGCGTCTCATGATTTGACATAATATGGTACTGATCACAAATAGTCTCACTATGTATATCATAGAGAATCTTCCAAAAACCTGAGGAACACTACGAAGAGGAGTCCTGCTCTAAAACGGAACACATACAGTCTTGTAGTCCAGAATGAGATTTTCATTCTGCAGCGGAGTGTGCGCTGATATGAAACTTCCTCGCAAATTAAAATTGTGTGCCGGACCGAGACTCGAACTCGGACCTTTGTGTGTCGCGGGCGAGTGCTCTACCAACTGAGCTACCCAAGCACGACTCACGCCCCATCCTCACAGATTCACTTCTGCCAGTACCTCGTCTCCTACCTTCCAAACTTAACAAAAGCTCTCCTGCGAATCTTCCACAAGTAGCACTTCTGAAAGAAAGGATATTGTGGAAACCTGGCTGAGCCACAGTCTGGGGGATGTTTCCAGAATGAGATTTTCACTCTGCAGCGGAATGTGCGTTGATATGAAATTTCCTGGCAGATTATAACTGTGTGCCGGACCGAGACTCGGGACCCTTCGCGGGCAAGGGCTCTACCGACTGAGCTACCCAAGCACGACTCACGACCCTTCCTCACAGCTTCAATTCTGCCAGTAGGAGACGAGGTACTGGCAGAATTGAAGCTGTGAGGAAGGGTCGTGAGTCGTGCTTGGGTAGCTCAGTCGGTAGAGCACTTGCCCGCGAAAGGCAAAGGTCTGAGTTCGAGCCTCGTTCCGGCACACTGTTTTAATCTGCCAGGAAGTTTCAGTCTTGTAGTCGTCTGTGAGCTACCGCCCTGTGTCGGGCGTCGCCAGGCTGAGCACTTAGAATATCCGAGAGACTCTCTGAAGAACAGAGGTACTGAAAACAGATTCGGAATCGTGACATCGCAGAGAGATGATAGGTAGAGCTGCATCGGGTGCATAAAGTAATAACAGGCCTTAAGTTAGAGAAACTCTGTTCAGTAGCGGCAGAACAATACTTCCGTTGAATTTTGGTTACTCGGAGTTTCACTTAGTCCTGAGTTTGCTTGCTGAATCACGCCGAGGTCTGTTTTCCTGAAACGCTAGTTAACTTGTAGGTCCTTGACAAGGTGGTGTCCTGCAAGCTGCCCAGGCGGAAGTCGCCCTTCAATTGCATCGATCGAAGTAAGCCCTTGTCAATCAAAACGTGTCCTCGTTACACTTTCTTGGGACACTACATAGCAGACAAGCCGATGTCGCAAGCGGAATATAAAAATGTGGAGAAAGTTTATGAGGATAGTGAACGACTAATTCAGTAGGTAAAGGGAGATGGAAATGTCATGGTGGATTGGCATGCGATTATAGGGGAACGAGAAGAGAAAAGGGTTATGTGAGAATATGGGATTCGTACTAGGAATGAGATAGTAGACTGAGTAACTGAGTTCTGCAATAAATATCATACAGTAATAGCGAATACTCTCTTCAAGACTTACAAGGGGAGGAAGTGCACTTGGAAAAGGTGGGAGATAGGGGAAGAATTTAGTTAGGTTACGTCATGGTCAGGCAGAGACCCCGCAATCAGATGGTTGTAAGGCGTATCCAGGAACAGATACAGACTTATGTCAACATTCAATAGTGGTGAAAAATTGGCTGATATTTAAGACACTAGTCAGTACGAATCAATGAGCAAAGAAGTGGGATACGGAAGTACTAACAAATGAGGAGATAAGTTTGAAGTTTCTGAAACTATAGATACTGTGATAAGGAATAGCTCAGTAGGCATTTCAGTTGGTGAGAAATGGATATCTCTAAAAGGGGCAATCGCAGAAGTTGTAAAGAAAAACATAAGTACAAAGAAGATAAGTCAGAAGAAACCAAGGGTAACAGAAGAAATACAAATGTTGCTCGATGAAATAAGGAAGTACAAAAACGTCAAGGGAAATACGCCTTTGAGAAATACAAGACACTTAGCTATGAAATGAATAAGAAGTGCAGGGAAGCCAAGGGGAAATGGCTGCATGAATAATGCGAAGAAACTTGAAAAGAAATGATTGTCGGAAGAACTGACTCACCAAACAGAAAAGCCAAACCAGCCTTAGGAGAGATCGGATAGGTGGAAAGAGTACAATGAAGGATTTTATGAGTGGTAAGACTTTACTGACGACGTGACACAAGAAGAAGACCTTCGAAAGACTTAGGATGGAGTAATGGAGAAGGGATATATAACGTATATCATAATTTATAAAATCATCAGGGGCAGTGGCGATAAAACTGTTATTCGCCTTTGAGTTTAGAATATACATATGCCATTAGATTTTTGAAAAACATCATCCACACAATTCAGAAGATGACAAGAGCTGACGGACGCGAGAATTATAGCACAGTTAGATTAATAGTTCATACGTTCAAGTTGCTGACAAGAATAATATACTGAAGAATGGAAAAGAAAATTGAGGATGTGTTAGACGACGATCAGTTTGACTTCAGGAAAGAGTTAAGGCACCAGAGAGGATATTCTGACGTTGCGGTTGATAATGGAAGCAACACTAAAGAAAAATCAACGCACGTTCCTATGATTTGTCGACTTGGAAAAAGCGTTAGACAATGTCAAATGGTGCCAGATGTTCAAAATTCTGAGAAAAGCAGGGGTAAGCCCTAGGAAAAGACGGGTAATCAGAACGTATTGTAAAAGTAAGTGTACAATTTGGGTGTCTCTAAAGCTCAGAAACGAGTCCTGATACGGTCAAGGGAATTAATGGTGTAGTAGTCCTCTAACCCCCATCCATTAAGAAGGTTCCCGTTTTTGTCCGGGAACATCCTGGAACATCCTATATCACTGTGGAACATTCCAGAACATTGTCGAAGGTTGTGGAATGTTTTGGAATATTGTGGACCATTCGAAGCCATTTTGGTATGTTCTGGAATTCATCACTGGTGCGGCTACCCATTGGTAGGGGTATATAAAGCAAGACCATCGTGGGTTTGAACGTTAGTTTTTTATCAGTGACGAAGGAGGGAACCGAGTAAGAAGTGCTGTGAGTGAATAAAAACGAACGGTGAAGAGTAGTAGTAAAAGTGATACAGTGACTGGATATATTTCGAAAATAATGTGTGACAGATGAGTAAAGTGTACTCAGGGCATTTTTTAATAAAAAGTTGATTGTATTTATATTTTAGATGATGCCCAGACGTAAAAGAAAAGATGATCTTGCCAGTTTTGAAGCAAAACGGCGAAAACAAAAAGAGCAGCAAAAGACGAAGCAAAGGAAGAATGTGAAGCACCGTCAGAAGCAGAGAAACCGAAGTACAACGATATGAACTGATTGAAGAATCAATAATTGCGACACAATCATATAATAAAAGACTGAAAACTTAAGCTAGCCATGAAAACATCACCCTACGAGAAGCTCGAACGAAGACAAGTAAATACCGCAACCTAACAAATGAAGCATTCCACTACGACCCGACAAAGACTATAACAAAAGCAAATACGAAGTATATGTAAAAATGGATAACATCTGCCAATTTTTCAAGGCAAAAAAATTCAGTAGGGACACAGCAGTATTCTGTTGCATGAATGGAAAATTCGATTACCACAACTGGAAGCACATTACAGGACCGGTGAAACTCCAGAATTAAAACACTTTCTTCAAAATATAAAAGCGTACAACGATCCAAAAGATTTCTTTTGATGTGATTTCGATAAACATTAACAGAGATGAAGTCGATTATGTTTTTTTCCATACAAGGTCAAATGTATCGCAACATGGCATCATTACCGCCACTACCCAACGAAGACCATGAATTTCTGCAAGTATATTTCATTGGAAATGAAGAAACAGAAATTGATCAGTGTTGCACAAATATCAGTGGACTGATATGAGAAGTAGTCCAAGATGTACAGAGGATCTTACACAATCGCAATCAACTGATTCACTTATTCAAAACAGCACTAGACCGAATAATTTCTAATGGCTAAAATGTTATAACCCTAGCCGACACGAAAGGCCACCTGGAGAACACGAACGTCGATTTAATGCACCTCAGGTAGACGAAGTCGCCATCATAATTGCGAGATAACTGTACAACGAAGAAAAGAAGGACTACAACGTATTGCAGAGTCACACTGTTCATATGATGCCCTTCAATATCCATTAATATTTCTGCACGGAGAGAACGGATAACATTTCAGTGTAAAACAAATCCAACATGAAACAGAAAAAAAAACAAGTCACTTCCAAGTAGTTCATGCTTACCACTTCATGATCGGAGACAATAAAACATACAGTCCCATTCTCAACACTCGCCGTTTATTACAACAATTCGTGGAAGATATGTATGCAAAAATAGAAGCGGAATGGATGCTTTACAGAAGAGTGAATCAGAAGAAACTACGCATGGAAGAATACATCCAGCATCAAGACGCAGTCATAAATGACGGAAACATTGATGACACTCGAACAATGGTAATCTTACCCTTATCATACGTAGGAAGTCCGAGATACATGCATGAATACACTCGAGATGCCATGACCTACATAAGAAAACTTGGACAACCTGACTTCTTTATGACATTCGCATGTAACTCGTCGTGGCCAGAAATCATATAACCACTATGATACAGACAAGCCCCCATACATCAACATGACCTAATAGCCAGAATTTTTAGACAGGAACAAAAAGATTTATTGAAATCACCACAAAATACCACGTCTTTCGAAACTTTAGATGATGTATGTACACAATGGGATGGCAATAAACGAGGACTGCCTCACTCACACAATCTCATAGGACCACAAAACAAAATCCATCTTACGGATGCACAAAATTATCCAAGCTGAATTTCCCAATCCACAAGAGCATCCAGAACTGTACGACATAGTAGTGAAAAACGTGATTCGCAGATCATGTGTTCTATTAATCCCCAATTCCATATGCATGAGTGATGTAAAGTGTCCAAAAAATTCCCAAAACCATACTTGGATGACATACAAACCGCAGTTAAAGGCTATCCCATGTACAGAAGATGATCACCCAAAAACGGCGGCTCTGGCAGTTGGGACCGGAAGTAGATAATCAATGGGTAGTACCATATAACACAATACTTTCCAAAATATTTCAAGCACACATATACGTAGAATACTGCAGTTCAGTTAAATCCATCAAATATGTATGTGCACAAAGGCAGTGACATGCCAGAATCTGAAAAATCCAAAGGCAGCGAACAACAAAACAGAAACGACGAAATACTCATGTACTAAATGGAAAGATACATCAACAGTAACGAAGCAGCATGGCGAATTTTCGGTTTTCCCATACACGAACGAGACCAACTGTTCTAAATTTAGAGAATGGAGTACTTCACAAAATACGCACCCAGAAAAACTGCAATCGTACCACCTCAGTACACAACATTAACAGCTTTTTGCCAGCTTTGCAAAACGGATTCATTCGCGAAAACATTACTGTACGTCGACGTCCCTACCTATCATACGTGGAACACAACAAGAAAAATCTTTCATCGACGAAATCAAGGAATTCCAGTAGGAGATCATACAGAAATCACGGAAACTGGTGCACTAGGCAGATTATACACAGTACATCCAAACAACGCCGAATGTTTCTATTTCCGGATGTTGCTATAGCAAAATCAGGGACGAACAAGTTTCAAACTGGTTGAAATGGCTCTAAGCTCCACGGGAGCTAACATCTGAGGTCATCAGTCCGCTAGACTTAGAACTACTTAAAACTACCTAACCTAAGGACAACACACACATCCATGCCCGAGGCAGGATTCGAACCTACGACCGTAGCAGAAGCGCGGTTGGTTCCGGGTTGAAGCGCCTAGAGCCGCTCGGCCACAGCGGCCGGCGATGAACAAGTGTAACAGATCTCAAGACTGTTGAAGGTTGCCTATACACGACGTACAGAGAAGCCTGCCAACGCATAGCACTACTGGAAAACGACAACCTCGGGGAATTAATACAACAAGCCTCTCTCACAGTCATAGCTGGTCAATTGAGAGACTTCTTGTTGTGTGTGCGAATTCCTAAGGGACCAAACTGCTGAGTTCATCGGCCCCTAGACTTACACAAAACTTAAACTAACTTACTCTAAGAACAACACACACACCGATGCCCGAGTGAGAAATCGAACTTCCGGCAGGAGGGGGCGCGCAATCTGTGACATGCAGCCTCAGACTGCGCGGTCACTCCACGCGGAAGAGACTTATTCACCACAGTATAAACAAAATGTAACCCACCGTATCCAAAACAGCTGTGGGACTCCTCCAAAGAGAATTTGAGTGATGAGATACTGTACCAAATTCGACAAGATCATCCTTCGTTGACCAACGAATTCAGTGGTGAATTCCTCAATCAATCTATCATTTGCCTAGAAGATAGCTGTTTAGCAATAAACAACCAGAGGTTAGTACTACTCTGGATGCAAGCACCAAGAAAAGATGCTATCGGTATGCTAAACTTCCCAATTATAATGGGAAAAAGCTGTTACATCGACGAACTACTTCAGTACATTGCTGACAACAAACTATTCCTCAATGAATATCAAAAAGAAATTTACAACCTTAACGTGGACCGGTTGGACACGAACACTGGTGGAGTTATTTACTTGGCCGCACCAGGTGGCACTGGGAAAACTTTTGTAATAAATAAGTTACTGGCGGAAATACGTGCTAAACAACACATCGCACATGCACTGGAATCATCCTTTATTATAGCCACTCTTATGGACAGAGGACGAACAGCCATTTCCGCTTTATAACTACCGTTGAATATAGCCGAAGAACAGTTCGCGGTATGTAAAATTTAAAGAGCATCCGGACGGGAACTTCTCAAGCAAGCAAAAATTACGTTCTGAGATGAATGCACAATGATACATTAAAAATCACTCCAAGCCATGGACAGAATGTTACAAGACTTGCGACGAAACTCTGAAGTGATGGGAGGAGCTCTGCTCATACTCTCAGGAGATTTCCCACCAAAACTTCAAGTTATTCTCAAGTCGACATCAGGACACGAGATTAATGCATGGTGAAAAAAATCACAGCGCTGGCCACACATACAGATACTGCGACCAACAAAAAATATGAGAGGTGAACTATCGAAAGACGAAACAACAGCACATTTTGCTCAACAACTTTTACAAATAGTCGAAGGCGCGCATCCTTCTGACCAGACGACCGGCCTCTTAAAATTCAACAGTGATTTCTGCAACATAGCCACTGCGCAAGACGAACTCGTCGACCTAATTTATTCAATCGTTGTTCACAGCTATACCAGTCCGGACTGGCTATTTGCAAGGAAAATTTTGGCAACTGAAAATAATACTGTTGATGATATCAAATTTAATATTCAAAAGAATATTCCGGTGAAGATAGAAAATGCCAATCGATCGACACGATGGTAAACACTGAAGAAAGTGTGAACTTCCCTACAGAATTTCTGAACTCTTTGCACGTTCCAGAAATGGCGCTACACTGCCATCGACTTAAAATTGGATCTCACTTTATACTACCCAGAAATCGCAACTTACCTAAACTATGTAATGGAACAAGGATGACTGTCAAACAGGTATCTAATACATCTTCGACGCCGAACTTAGGACTGGAAAGTATAAAGGATACGTACTATTTATCCCCAGAATACCACTGATCTCTAATGAACTGCCATTTCAGTTTAAAAGACTGCTATTTCCAATCAAATTAGTCTACAATTTTACAATTAACAAAACGCAAGGACGATCTTAAAAATATTTCGGCATCAACCTCAAAGTTTCCTGCTTCTCTCACGGTCAATTATAAGCAGCTTGTTCTCGAAAAGAAAATTCGAAAAAAATGTTCATACGTATCCCGGAAAACAATATGAAAACTTCTATTCATAAACAAGTTTTAAATAGCTTGAATATGTTTTTCAATAATTTTTTTATCTCTAATACTTTAAAGTTTATCCTTGTACTCCAACTACCACAAAATTTCGTATAAACCCCCTGAGCGAAGCCGGGTACCACAGCTAGTATATAATACGAAACTTCCTCAAAGATTAAAACTGTGCCGGGCCGAGAGTCGAAGCCGGGAACTTTACCTTTCTCAGGCCAGCGCTTTACGGACTGGAAATACATAATATGTACAAGAACCAAGATGGAAGAACAAGGGTGGAAGACTAAGAACGAAGTGCTCGGATTAAAAACCGTCTACAGCAGTGACGCAGTCTTTCGCTACCTTTGATCAATTTCAATCTCTACATCGAGGAAACAATGACGGAAACGAAAGAAAAGTTCTATAGCGGAATTAAAATTAAAGTTGAAAAGATATAAATGACAAGATTATCTGGTGACATTTCTATCCTCGGTGAAAGTGAAGAAGAATTACGAGATCGCCTGAATGGAAAGAACAGTGCAATGAGTCAGAACATGGACTGAGAGTAAATCTAAGAAAGACGAATGTAATGAGAGGTAGCAGAAATGACAACAGTGAGAAAATTTACATCAGGATAGGTGATCACGAAGTAGAAGAAGTTAAGCAGTTCTGCTGTCTAGGCACCAAAATAACCCCAGACGGAAAGCGTAAGGAGGACATAAAAAGAAATTAGTATTGGTAAAAAGGGCATTCATGGCCATGAGAAGTCTAATAGTACCAAACATAGGCCTTAAACTGAGAAAGAAATTTCTGACAATGTGTGTTTGGAGGACAGCATTGTGTGGCAGTGAAACATGGACCGTGAGAAAATCGAGAAAGAAGAACATCGAAGCATTTGAGATGTGATGCTACAGAAGAACGTTGAAAATCAGGTGGACTGATAATATAACGAATAATCAGGTCAGGTTCTCCGGAGAAGCGGCGAGGAAAGTAATGTGTGAAAACACTGACAAGAAGAAGGAACAGGTAATAGGACAACTGTTAAGACATCAGGGAATAACTTCCATGGTACTAGATGGAGCTATAGAGGGTAAAAATGTAGAGACAAACAGAGATTGGAATACACCCAACAAATTACTGAGGACATAGGTTGCAAGTGCTACTCTGAAATGAAGTGGTTGGCACAGGACAGGGGTTAGTTTCCCCATTATTTCAGCCATTCTCAGTACCAGCAGAGAAAGGTCATGCTGGGTCATTCAGTCAATCACCGAGCCACTGCAAACACTGATAAGTTTGCTGCCCCTGTTCAGAACTACGAGTTGTCTGGCCTTTCCACAAGTGACCCACGGTTGTGATGCACCTACACTATGGTGTGCACGCCTCCCCACCTGGGGAAGATCTGTGATTCATATGGGGTAGGGGGTGGAGGGAGGAGTTGCAAGGGAGAGGCTGTGACTACTAGAAAAATATTGTTTCTGCATTATCAATTTCAACACACAAATTCCGCTACAAGTGCTCCCATGTATACAGTTCCAGAAATGAAAGTACAAAAATAATCAAAATTTGTGCTAATTTCCTCATAGTTACAGCATTCTATGTAACAGCCATCTTAATATTTGATCCCATCATCTGTTATTCAAAGAATCACTCATTTTATCATTTAATAGACTATTTTAGATACGAAGGTCGTTTAATGGGTTTTTATGTTCTGCTCAAATACTAAACAGTACATCACCTTTCTTCCCTCAGAAATTTCACGACAATCACTGAACAGCAACCCAATCGGAATTTATACCCATTAAAAGCAAGTCTCAGTTCTCTCTAAAAAGCTCTAAATTTCCATACGTATCATCCACAACTATTCATAACCTTTTGCAAGTTGAACTGATTTTCCATAAAACGAATTATCACAATCTTAAAAGATGATTAGCGATTCAGATTAAGCTACGTTCCGTTACAAGAATAGGTTACGGACTTCCAGCGTCCAAGGAGCTAAATAATCTCCCAGTACTGCAGGATCCAAAATACACTCCTGGAAATAGAAAAAAGAACACATTGACACCGGTGTGTCAGACCAACCATACTTGCTCCGGACACTGCGTGAGGGCTGTACAAGCAATGATCACACGCACGGCACAGCGGACACACCAGGAACCGCGGTGTTGGCCGTCGAATGGCGCTAGCTGCGCAGCATTTGTGCACCGCCGCCGTCAGTGTCAGCCAGTTTTCCGTGGCATACGGAGCTCCATCGCAGTCTTTAACACTGGTAGCATGCCGTGACAGCGTGGACGTGAACCGTATGTGCAGTTGACGGACTTTGAGCGAGGGCGTATAGTGGGCATGCGGGAGGCCGGGTGGACTTACCGCCGAATTGCTCAACACGTGGGGCGTGAGGTGTCCACAGTACATCGATGTTGTCGCCAGTGGTCGGCGGAAGGTGCACGTGCCCGTCGACCTGGGACCGGACCGCAGCGACCCACGGATGCACGTCAAGACCGTAGGATCCTACGCAGTGCCGTAGGGGACCGCACCGCCACTTTCCAGCAAATTAGGGACACTGTTGCTCCTGGGGTATCGGCGAGGACCATTCGCAACCGTCTCCATGAAGCTGGGCTACGGTCCCGCACACCGTTAGGCCGTCTTCCGCTCACGCCCCAACATCGTGCAGCCCGCCTCCAGTGGTGTCGCGACAGGCGTGAATGGAGGGACGAATGGAGACGTGTCGTCTTCAGCGATGAGAGTCGCTTCTGCCTTGCTGCCAATGATGGTCGTATGCGTGTTTGGCGCCGTGCAGGTGAGCGCCACAATCAGGACTGCATACGACCGAGGCACACAGGGCCAACACCCGGCATCATGGTGTGGGGAGCGATCTCCGACACTGGCCGTACACCTCTGGTGATCGTCGAGGGGACACTGAATAGTGCACGGTACATCCAAACCGTCATCGAACCCATCGTTCTACCATTCCTAGACCGGCAAGGGAACTTGCTGTTCCAACAGGACAATGCACGTCAGCATATATCCCGTGCCACCCAACGTGCTCTAGAAGGTGTAAGTCAAATACCCTGGCCAGCAAGATCTCCGGATCAGTCCCCCATTGAGCATGTTTGGGACTGGATGAAGCGTCGTCTCACGCGGTCTGCACGTCCAGCACGAGCGCTGGTCCAACTGAGGCGCCAGGTGGAAATGGCATGGCAAGCCGTTCCACAGGACTACATCGAGCATCTCTACGATCGTCTCCATGGGAGAATAGCAGCCTGCATTGCTGCGAAAGGTGGATATACACTGTACTAGTGCCGACATTGTGCATGCTCTGTTGCCTGTGTCTTTGTGCCTGTGGTTCTGTCAGTGTGATCATGTGATGTATCTGACCCCAGGAATGTGTCAATAAAGTTTCCCCTTCCTGGGACAATGAATTCACGGTGTTCTTATTTCAATTTCCATGAGTGTATATATTCTCTGTTTGGCCGAATAAAATGGTTACCAATCGGCTTCTTATTTCATCTCGCATAATCCTGTAATATCCCTTTTTGCCCAGTCCCACCAGTTGCAAAATCAGTTTACACAAAAACACATTAATAAATCCCAAAAAGCAATTAGAATAAAATTAACATCTTTACTCATCTGAAGCTGACATTACGGTATTAAAATACCGAAACTGGCTGCTTTACAATTATAACAGGTTTCTATGGTGAGTTGGAGTGGACGGTGACTCTCTAGCGGAGATGGTGGTGCGTCAGTAGAGGCATCTAGTGGACACAAGAAACTGTTTATACTGTTTATTTACATTCACCAGTCTTTGATGCAGCTAGTCTTGATACCTAGCTAACTGGCAATTACACGGACGCAGTGTCTCCCGCAGTCACGTCGTAGTTGGCAGTATCGTGGGCTGTGCGCCATCGCGTTAGCATATGTGTCTAGGGAAGTCTCACTTCACCAGCTCACAACTGAACGGCTGGCGTGAGCTACTGTCACCGTGAATACGGAAGACTGCGGCTCCCCCTCAGTAGCACAGGATAAAGTGGTCCTCCTTAGAACATCACCAGATGAGAAGGTGGCTGGACTCCAGCGACTCTAATCCTCTGCAAAAAAAGCTGAGCCACGCTGCCGCTATAGCCGACCAATTTGCGAACGTGTTGAAGGCACAGGATTTTATGTACAAACTGACTCTCAATTATGTCCCATAACCCTTCGATACGATTAGTGTTGGGCGATATGGGTGGCCACACCATTCGCTCGAACTGTCCAGAATGTTCTTCAAACCAACCGCGAGCAATTGTGGCCCTGTGGCATGATATCGTTGTTCGGAAACATGAAGTCCACGAATAGTAGCAAATAGTCCCCAGGTAGCCGAACATAACCATTTCCACTCTGTTGGAACAGAGGACCCAGTACATTCCACGAAACACAGCCAACACCACTGTGGAGCCACCTCCAGCTTGCACATTGCCTTGTTGACAACTTGGTTCCATGGCTTGTGTGTGCGCCACACTCTGATCCTACCACCAGCTCCTTATCAACTGAGTGTGGACTCATCTGACTATGCTACAGTTTTCCATTGTGTAGGGTCCAAGACAGGCGCTGCAGGGGATGTCGTGCTGTTAGCAAAGGCACTCACACCGGTCGTCTTTTGCCAGAGCCCATTAACTCCAGATTTCGAAGCAGTGTCATTGCAAATCCTAGTTCTGCAGTTATTTTACATAGTGTTGTTTGTCTGTTTGTAGTGATAACGCTACGCAAACGCAGCTGTTCTCTGTCGTTAAGTGAAGTTCATGGTCATTGCGTTGTTCGTGGTGAGAGGTAAAGCCTAAAATCTGACATTATCGGTATACTCTTGACGTTATGGACCCAGGAATGTTTAATTTCTTAACGACTTCAGAAACAGAATGCCCTATGCTCTAGCTCCAACTACTATTCCGTCTTGAAAGTCTGTTAGTTCCCCTCGTGTGGCCATAATCACGCTGGAAACCTTTTCACATGAATCATGTGAATACAAGTGACAGCTACACTAATGCACTGCACTTTCATAACTTGTGTAAGCGACATTACCGCTGTTTGTATATATGCATACCATTATCCCATGACTTTTGTTACCTCAGTGTGCTCCAGAGAAGGCACAGAGTTTAGCGTTCCAAGCGCCCAGGTGGTCAGGCGACGGATAGTGGTTCGAGCTCCGGTGACTGTGGTTATGGCACAAACATCGGAACAGCGCTGACTGGCAGACTGAACGTGATACTACAGCCGAGCTGTTCGATCATTTCGAGCTGGCCGGTGGGGTTTACATGCGGCTCTCAGGGGCTGAAAATGTGCGGAAGTCATTGAGTTTCTGTGTCACTCACAAATATTTGGAAATGTGCCCGAGGTCACGTGTCATCACGCTGTAGAACGCCAAACTGTATAAACTTAATGAAGGTTGGTCAGTGCACGAGGCCGTTGACTCACAGATGTTTGGTGTGGCACATCTCCTTGCTGTTGATCAGACAGATTGTTGTCTGTGACTGCATCCGATTTACGTTTCTCGGCTGTGGTGGTTGGTGGTTGCTTTACCCCGTTACACAGTCATGATACCCCCCTGCCCCACTTCCTGCCCCCCCCCCCCACCCACCCCTATATATGTGAATGACAGTAAGGCTGCACAATATGATTCCCATTGTCATTCATAGATTAATAATTACAAATATTCGTACTTCACATACATTCTATTTTTACCCTTTTATTCACTCATACATTACAACAAATGAAAGTAATGACCTTCAATAAATGAAATAATGGTGCCTGACTGAAAATGAAAATATTACCTAAATTTTAGTTTTTTAACCAGCATGCTGTTCTTAGCTATAACTAGGCTTACTTTTGCGCGGAATTCAGGAATTTATTTGTCATGGAATGTCATTTCACGTGATTTTGTATATTTCAGAAATTATTTTAAATAGCTAGCTAAAATTCCTACTGTCTTTCGCTATTAACATTCCAAAGGGTATACAAAAATTTTTAGCAATTCGCTTGCTGAAAATGTATTTTGTAATTCACAGGTAAGCATGTATCACATGCTAGCTACAAAGGATAGCTGCTCTGTTTTGCTTGACGACTCAACCGGATCACAACTAACATATGGTGTTCTCACCGTGTGAAAACATTATCTAGGACTCTGAGTCACTGAATGCGGGAAGAAATATTCTGAC
The DNA here is from genome assembly GCF_023897955.1 of Schistocerca gregaria. Lineage (NCBI taxonomy): Eukaryota > Metazoa > Arthropoda > Insecta > Orthoptera > Acrididae > Schistocerca > Schistocerca gregaria. The sequence goes on along the minus strand of NC_064920.1, from coordinate 856,442,009 downwards.
AGATTCCCTGTCAGCAATGTATTGGGTGGTTATAATTAAAGTGCAGCTACGCGCGGAAGGCCGAAGGCAGCGAATTTTGGTAGGTATGCTAATGCGTTAATGCCGAACCGATTTACTCTGGAAAACAAATTAGTTCCAACTGTGGCCACCAGAAGAAAATCGGGCGCTGTACACTGTTTGTATGACGTTATCACATCCACATTGTCATTTGATAAGCCGTAAAGTGTGTGAGTAGTATTGCTACTGAGAAGAGAGACTGTGCGCTGTTAGTGAAACGGGTTGAGCTGAACAGTGGCAATTACAGTGCTACGTTGAGGTACGTATCACTGACTTAATGGTCTGAGGAAAGGCCCGATATCATTAAATGGTTTAGAGATGATCATAATAAAATTCTAACACAATAGTGAGCTTGGTGTGGCACCACGAAGAGGGATGCGTCCTATTCCAGTGGAAGTTATTGATAAGATGGCTGTTGCTGTAACTGACCATACAGCACGTGGCTCGGGTAATGCTAGTGCTCCTGCAGTGATACGAGGATTGTCTGTCCCATGATCAAAGTACCAAAACTTTTGCGCTCTATTTTACATAGGTACCCGAAAGAGCTACAATCGGTGCACCAACTGAAATCTCACGATTCGCAGCAACATTCTGAATTACCTCTTCTGTTACAGGCACGGATCGATGTTAATGACATGCGAAAAAGTGCTCTTTCAACAAGAAAATTTACTATTGCACACACTAGCGACAACAGTGACGAAAGTGCTGAAATAGGCATTCAATTGGTTCCTCATCTATCCCATTTACGAACATTAGCCCGAAATAACTTTCCCTCCCTAAACGGAAATTTTTTCTTGCTGGGATGAAACTTTCATCAAATGAGGAAATGATGGTTGCAGTCGAGGAGTATTTTGCAGAGGTTGACGGAATCTGTTTTCTGATCGGACGAAAAGGCTGTAGGATCACTGGAGCAAGAGAAGAGCATAGCTCCCGCAGGAGACAATTACGAGAAGAATGGCAAGTTGTTCAATAAACAATCATTCTTTTTTTTCCTTTTTTACCAGGCTTATCAAACCACCCAGTCTTTGTCTATAAAAGTTATCATCGTCAACAAAGAGACTATTTTTAACATGTGAATCTTACAACTCCTCAATTTCTGCATTGTGGTGCGAAGTGGGTGCATCCAGTTACCGATCACCACAATCCTCGTGTCAATGGTTGAATGTCAAACATCTCTGGTTTCTCTCATGGAGAGAGGATGTGTGAAAAAGTGTACAACAATGTTTTCGTCACGTGGACAGTAAATCTCTACACCTTGCTTGTTGATGTTTGAAGAAAACGAAGAAAGGGAGGAGATTGCTTAACATCTTGTCGACAGCATTAGGAACGGCGCAAACCTCGGATGTTCAAGGATGGAAAAGGAAATGTATCATTTGCATAAGGCGATTTAGGGAAATTACGGAAAACCTAAATCTGGAGGGCCGGATGGGGATTTAGGTCGTTGTCCACCAGATTACGTTCTTGTGAGCTGACCATTGCGCCACCTCACTCGGAGATGATGTTTGAGAAAAGTAAACCAGAGACGAGCAACAGATTAATGTAAGGGCACTTCCTTTCATTTACACAGTCATCCATAACAACATAGTGCACAAGCTTTCATCGATGTGATCCACAGAATACGCAGGACCTTTCAAGAAACAGCCTATAGTAGATGGTGTTGTGTATTGCCCACTCGTCTCCGACAGGGTGACTAAGGGATGCTGCGTTCTCAGAAGGTTATACAACAATTCAAGCAAATAAAATTAGTAATTTTATTTCTATAAAGCAGACTGACAATACTTAACTTTAATGTCCAAAGGAGTCGCAAGCGACGGGCGATACAATCTGATATCGTAGCACTCTCTGCTGGGCCGTGCTAATAATCTGCGAATCCTGTCCACTATTTTCCGTCGAGGCTGGCAGGAGCGGCGCTTATATTGACTTATTGCAGAGGTCGGCTCTACACGAGGCGTGGTCCGTGTCAGTGGGCTATTGGCTGACGTCACCTCACCACCTTCTGTGGTCTTGCGTCCTTCTTCGTTCTGGCGCTTCTAGTTACGTCAGAACCTTCCCCCTCCCCCCCCCCCCCCCAAAAGCGACGAACCGTCGTTCTGTAGGGAGTGCGACCACGGCGGGGGTGCCAGAGTCCTGGAAAACGACCAGAAGGCTACGCGTCCACCTCCTGGTGCCATGAACCAGCTGAAGAAGGCGGCGACTGCTGCGGCGTGGGCAGGTCCAGCTCCATCAGCAGGACGAGAGGAAGCGGAGGAGGCGAAGGCGCCGTCTCCACGCGGTCGCTCCGCCGTGTGTTGATGACACCTTCTGGCCGCTGCTGTGGCCGCGCTGTCCTTTGGATGCACGAATCTGGGGAAAGGAGACTGATAGATCATCGCGTTCATGACAGAGGCAAAGTTGATTTCGATGGAAGCGCTGCAAACCATGTGGACATGAAAAGAGATACATGCAAGAGCCAAGTCTACGGACGATCTCGCCTCCCGCCCACCGTCTCTTGCCGCTAAAAACCCTGTAAAGAACATTATCATGCGGCGCGAAGCGGTACTAACGACCTGCCTTGGGCGCCGGGTGCTGAGCAGAGTGGAGCAGTTGGAGCCGTGAAGCAACTCCACCGGCGATGGTCCATCTCGTGGGTGCGAACGATATGAGGCGAGAAACAGTTGCAATGCCTGATCCCTGGTGTGTGTGGAGCGAAGATTGGTCATCTGCTGCTTGAAGTTTCTGACAAAACGTTCCGCTTCGCCGTTTGACTGTGGATGGACCGGCGCACTAGTTAGATGCTGTGTGCCATTGCGTTCATAGAATGTTTCAAATTCATTTGACGTGAACTGAAGTCCATTGTCTGACACCATTATTTCAGGTAAATATTCTAAGCAAAAAATCGATGACAACAGATGAGTTGTGCCACGTGACGTTGTCGAGTTCATTGGCGCACCAAAACGAAATTTGCTATTTGAGTCAACCCCGACCAACCACCGAGTGTTCCAAAAATGTCCAACAAAGTCTATGTGCACACGTTACCATGGTGATTGCGACGTAGGCCAAGCAATTTTTGTGGCGGAGCGGACTGATTTTTCGCAGATGCGTGACACTGTGACGTCATCTGTTGTATTTGGGCGTCCATACCCTGTCAAGTACAGTATCGACGCGCCAACTGACCCCCAATGTCCTTGGTGAAGAAACTGCAACAGTTCTTTTTGCAACAGATCCTTTTGCAAAGATCAACACTCGTGACTAGTTCTTTATTCGATTCAAGCAGTGAGGCCAAGACGTACGAATGCATGTGAGCAAAACGATCAAATCCGAAACAGCTTCCATGTCCTGTGAAATTTTCTTGTAGTTCAGTGGAAAAGGCTGAAGCACGTCAGAATCCTGAGCATTGATGTGACAACAAGATGCAACAGAAGCGTCAAAGTCTGTATCATGGCTAATAGGAAGACGTGAAAGTGCGTCTGCATCATCATGTTGAGCTGTCGAACGATACACAATTTCGTACTGGTATTGAGACAACAACAAAGCCCATCTCTGAAATTTTTGGGTAGTTCGTACAAGAACCGGTTTCGTCAGATGAAACAAGGAATACAAAAGTTTGTGATCCGTTACTAAGTAGAATTTTCTGCCATATAAATAGTGATGGAATTTGGAAATACCATACACAATAGCCAAGGCCTCTTTCTCATTTTGTGTATAGTTATACTGATCTCGGGACAACACATTTGATGTGAAAGCGACAGGTCTGTTTTTATCACCGATTCTGTGCAAAAGCATTGCACCAATTCCGTAAGAGGAAGCGTCCTCTTACAATACAACTGCTTTGTCAGGATCAAACTGAACTAAGCATCGATTACTTAGCAATGCATCTTTAGGTTTGTGGAAAGCTACTTGGCACTCATCTGTCCAAACAAGGGGGACATTGTTGCGACACAAGCGATGCAATGGAGCTGCGATTTGTGCAGAATTCTGTATGAACCGAATATAATAGTTCGTTTTCCATAAAACTAACTGCAATTCACTGATATTGGAAGGAACTGGCAAGTCTCGTATGGCTAACAAATGCGACTACAGAGGATGTACACCTTGACTGTTTAGGACATGACCTGGATACTGCAACTCAAGTTTAAAAATATCACACTTGTCCGGTCTACACTTTAGTCCTGCATCAGATAACACACGAAACAAAGCACGTAAATTTGCAATATGTTCTTCAGGTTTACGACCTGGTACTACAATATCCAAATAGTTTGACAGTTTGTCACTTGTGCAGTTCAGCTGTTCCAAATACCGTTAAAAATGGCAGATGGTTCAAATGACTCTGAGCACTATGGGACTCAACTGCTGTGGTCATTAGTCCCCTAGAACTTAGAACTACTTAAACCTAACTAACCTAAGGACACCACACACATCCATGCCCGAGGCAGGATTCGAACCTGCGACCATAGTAGTCGCACGGTTCCGGACTGCGCGCCTAGAACCGCGAGACCACCGCGGCCGGCTAAAAATGGCAGGTGCGGAAGCTCTACCAAAAGGCAAACTCAAATATTTAAACAAACCCAAATGAGTATATTTACTACAAACACTTTTTGAGATTTTTCATTAAACGGTATTTGAAGATATGTGCACCGCAAAACAATTTTTGAAAAATAGCGTCGAGCGCCTAATTTGTCCATGAGCTCCTCTGGGCGTGGCAATGGATAAGTATCAGTGACAGTTTGTGGGCTAACTGCAGACTTAAAGTCAACTCAGAGGCGAATGCGACCTGAAAGTTTGGGGAGGAAAACCAGTGGACTTGCCCCTTGAATAGCTGAGATGGGTGCATTAACTCCGTTATCGTGCAGTTCGTTAAGTTCAGCAGCAAACTTTGTCCATTAATGCAGTGGCAACAGTTGTGGTCCGGCAAAATTTCAGCTGAGCATTATCTTTTAGCGTAAGGTGTCAACAAAATTATTAGCCGTGCCTAAACCTTCAGAAAACAGTTCCGGTAATTCTTTCAGCAAGCTAGCTACACTGTCTTTGGCATTGATACATACACTGAATATTTAAGACAAACAAATCAAAAGAATCAAGACCAAATATGTTCTCACACTCGCGTGATTTTAGGACTGTAAAAATCACTTATCACGTATGCAAGCGATACATGGCAGGCAAAGTATATGTTCCGAGAATGGGAATGTCTTGTCCATTATAAGCCATCAGTTGTGTGCAAGTCTAGACAGTCTGGGGCAGTCTAATAGTTCATATGTGTGTTGACTGATCAATGTGACTGAGGCAACCATCTCCAACTGAAATATGACACATTTCCCTCAAATAAGTAAACTAACAAAAAGTTTGTTTGAGTGACGTATCACTGAAGAAACCGCACCCTTGCTAGTGTTGCGAATGCCCGTTGTAGACATGGAATATACTGCGATAATGGCATGGGCCTTGTGACGAGATGTTTGTGAGTTGGCGGAATTCTCATGTTTGTTCCGTTGCAAACATACAGATCGTACATTCCTACCACGTGGATAACACCGTGCTTGTCAGGAGGGGTAGTCTTGGCCATGAATAACACCTAGGGCAAGACTTAATTCTTTTTGCCTGTGTAGCCGAGTGTATAGGGAACTACTTATATGACGTGGAACATTGTTTACTCGGCTTGGCTAGCAATCGAGCAATCGTGCGGAATGAGGCGATCGCAAATAAGGGACTCAACCCGGCAAGTACCTTGCTGCTCAAATGTATGAGCCGACTTGGCACTTGAATCAAACTGATCTAGTATATGCACTACCTGCTGAAATAATGGACTGTTTCAAACTTTGTTCTCTGAGTTTGACGTCAGGTGCATTGTACAAGATCGCATCACGCAACATAATATCTGAATATAAAGCACTTCAAGCACATTTGAATTCACGTTTGCTTGCCAGACCCTGTAAATCTGTAACCCACTCACGATAAGTGTGTTCTGGCCGTTTTTTGCAATTGAGGAATTGATACCTAGCTGGAACGACATTTACTTGGTGATCACAATAGTTAGTTAGCGAAGCAATAACCTGGTCGTAACTAAGTTCGTTTGGAGTGGCGTTAGAAAAAATTTTTTGAATGGGGCGGAACACTGCACTTCCGACTGTTGATAATAGATATGGAAGTCCTACAGCAGCTCGGACGTTACGAGCTAGAATATTGGCATAGAACTGGTGCAGTCACTCGAGCCGTTCCTCGCCTTGTTCACTATACTGTCGAAAAGGTGGTGTAGCAGCTGTAGCAGGCGGTGATTCTTTCATCGGGCGCTCGGCGTTGGATCGTAGTTGAGTAGTGCTGAGATCTGCTACGTCTGAAACAACATCTGCATTAGCTGTGCGGCATCTAACGCTTGCTGCTCCAGTACCAGAGCTGGGAATGGGGCAGATGGGGTGGGCATGTTGTGTTGTTGTTGTTGTTGTTGTGGTCTTCAGTCCTGAGACTGCTTTGATGCAGCTCTCCATGCTACTCTATCTTGTGCAAGCTTCTTCATCTCCCAGTACCTACTGCAACCTACATCCTTCTGAATCTGCTTAGCGCATTCGTCTCTTGGTCTCCCTCTACGATTTTTACCCTCCACGCTGCCCTCTAATACTAAATTGGTGATCCCTTGATGCCTCAGAATATGTCCTACCAACCGATCCCTTCTTCAGGTCAAGTTGTGCCACAAACTTCTCTTCTCTCCAATCCTATTCAATACTTCCTCATTAGTTATTTGATCTACCCATCTAATCTTCAGCATTCTTCTGTAGCACCACATTTCGAAAGCTTCTGTTCTCTTCTTGTCCAAACTAGTTATCGTCCATGTTTCACTTCCATACATGGCTAAACTCCATACAAATACTTTCAGAAATGACTTCCTGACACTTAAATCTATACTCGATGTTATCAAATTTCTCTTCTTCAGAAACGCTTTCCTTGCCATTCCCAGTCCACATTTTATATCCTCTCTACTTCGAGCATCATCAGTTTTTTGCTCCCCAAATAGCAGAACTCCTTTACTACTTTAATTGTCACATTTCCTAATCTAATTCCCTCAGCATCACCCGACTTTATTCGACTACATTCCATAATCCTCGTTTTGCTTTTGCTGATATTCATCTTATATCGTCCTTTCAAGACACTATCCATTCCGTTCAACTGCTCTTCCAAGTCCTTTGCTTTTTCTGACAGAATTACGATGTCATCGGCGAACCTCAACATTTTTATTTCTTCTCCATGAATTTTAACACCTACTCCGAATTTTTCTTTTCTTTCCTTCACTGCTTGCTCAATATACAGATTGATTAAAATCGGGGAGAGACTGCAACCCTGTCTCACTCCTTTCCCAACCACTGCTTCCCTTTCATGTCCCTCGACTCTTATAACTGCCATCTGGTTTCTGTACAAATTGTAAATAGCTTTTCGCTCCCTGTATTTTACCCCTGCTACCTTCAAAATTTGAAAGAGAGTATTCCAATCACCATTGTCAAAAGATTTCTCTAAGTCTACAAATGCTAGAAACATAGGTTTGCCTTTCCTTAATCTAGCTTCTAAGATAAGTCGTAGGGTCAGTATTGCCTCTCGAGTTCCAATATTCCTACGGAATCCAAACTGATCTTCCCCGAGGTCGGCTTCTACTAGTTTTTCCATTCGTCTGTAAAGAATTCGCGTTAGTATTTTGCAGCTGTGACTTATTAAAGTGATAATTCTGTAATTTTCACATCTGTCAACACCTGCTTTCTTTGGGATTGGAATTATTATATTCTTCTTGAAGTCTGAGGGTATTTCGCCTGTCTCATACATCTTGCTCACCAGATGGTAGAGTTTGGCAGGACTGGCTCTCCCAAGGCCGTCAGTAGTTCCAATGGAATGTTGTCTACTCCGGGGGCCTTGTTTAGACTCAGATCTTTCAGTGCTCTGTCAAACTCTTCACGCTGTATCGTATCTCCAATTTCATCTTCATCTACATCCTCTTCCATTTCCATAATATTGTCCTCAAGTACATCGCCCTTGTATAGACCCTCTATATACTCCTTCCACCTTTCTGCTTTCCCTTCTTTGCTTAGAACTGGGTTGCCATCCCTGCTTAGCCATTTTGCACTTCCTGTCAATCTCATTTTTGAGACGTCTGTATTCCTTTTTGCCTGCTTCATTTAATGCATTTTTATATTTTCTCCTTTCATCAATTAAATTCAATATTTCTTCTGTTACCCAAGGATTTCTACTAGCCTTCATCTTTTTAGCTACTTGATCCTCTGCTGCCTTCACTACTTCATGCCTCAAAGCTTCCCATTCTTCTTCTACCGTATTTCTTTCCCCCATTCCTGTCAATTGCTCCCTTATGCTCTCCCTGAAACTCTGTACAACCTCTGGATCTTTTAGTTTATCCAGGTCCCATCTCCTTAAATTCCCACCTTTTTGCAGTTTCTTTAGTTTTAGTCTACATGTCAGAACCAATAGATTGTGGTCAGAGTCCACATCTGCCCCTGGAAATGTCTTACAATTTAAAACCTGGTTCCCAAATCTCTGTCTTACCATTATATAATCTATCTGAAACCTGTCAGTATCTCCAGGCTTCTTCCATGTATACAGCCTTCTTTTATGGTTCTTGAACCAAGTGTTAGCTATGATTAATTTGTGCTCTGTGCAAAATTCTACCAGGCGGCTTCCTCTTTCATTTCTTTGCCCCAGTCCATATTCACCTACTACTTTTCCTTCTCTTCCTTTTCCTATTACCGAATTCCAGTCACCCATGACTATTAAATTTTCGTCACCCTTCACTATCTGAATAATTTCTTTTATTTGTTCATACATTTCTTCAATTTCTTCGTCATATGCACAGCTAGTTGGCATATAAACTTGTACTACTGTAGTATTAAACCTACTCCTGCATTATCCCTGTTTGATTTTGTGTTTATAACCCTATAGTCACTTGACCAAAAGTCTTGTTCATCCTGCCACCGCACTTCACTAATTCCCACTATATCTAACTTTACCATATCCATTTCCCTTTTTTAATTTTCTAACCTACCTGGCCGATTAAGAGATCTGACATTCGACGCTCCGATCTGTAGAACGCCAGTTTTCTTTCTCCTGATAACGACATCCTCTTGAGTAGTCCCCGCCCGGAGGTCCGAATGGGGGACTATTTTACCTCCGGAATATTTTACCCAAGAGAACGCCATCATCATTTAATCATACAGTAAAGCTGCATGCCCTCGGGAAAGATTACGGCCGTAGTTTCCCCTTGCTTTCAGCCGCTCGCAGTACCAGCACAGCAAGGCCGTTTTGGTTATTGTTACAAGGCCAGATGAGTCAATCATCCAGACTCTTGCCCCTGCAACTACTGAAAAGGCTACTGCCCCTCTTCAGGAACCACACATTTCTCTGGCCTCTCAACAGATACCCCTCCGTTGTGGTTGTACCTACGGTACGGCCATCTGTATCGCTGATTCACGCAAGCCTCCCCACCAACGGCAAGGTCCATGGTTCATGGGGGGAGGGACAAATGCAACAAATAGGCAAGGCAAGAAATCTGAAACGAAAAAATCAACGAAATTTACTGCAACAGTGATTAGAAAAAAGACAAGTAACTGTTAAAGCAATCAAGCACCCCTGCAAAGTAAAGACAAGAGAGAACTAAGGCGCGAGCACAATATAAACGAAACGTTCGTGGCCGTCGGGCACTGGGTTCGGGCGATTCTCGACGCCAGTTGTTGGGTATTGCCCGCTCGTCTCCTAGAGGGTTCTTGTAATATTATACAACAATTCAAGCAAATACTATAAGATTAGTAGTTTTATTTCTATAAAGCAGATTGACAATACTTAACTTCAATGTACAAAGGAGTCGCAAGCGACGGCCGACATGCAACATAAATCCGAGAACCTGCTATACGCAGTGTTCAATCGGGGAACGGATATGGATCACTACGGGGGTCACTCCAAAAGAAATGCACACTATTTTTTTAAATCTATCTTTTATCCTACGTGTTTGAAAGTATTACAGTGTGTAGATACACCCTTTAGGAACAATATTTTCATTTCTCCACATAATTTTCATCCCTCTCAACTGCCTTACACAATCCTGGAACCTGCGCCTGTATACCCGCACGGTAAAATTCTGGACCAGCCTGTTGGAGTCACTGTTCTGCAGCGTGCACAAGGGAGTCGTCATCTTCAAACCTTGTTCTACGAAGAGAGTCTTGCAGTTTCCCAAAGAGATGATAGTCACATGGAGCCAGATCAGGACTGTAAGGCTGGTGCTTCAGTGTTGTCCATCCGAGTTTTGTGATCGCTTCCATGGTTTTTCGACTGACATGTGGCCGTGCATTGTCGTGCAACAGCAAAACATCCTGCCCTTGCCGATGCGGTCGAATACGACGTAGTCGAGCTTGAAGTTTCTTCAGTGTCGTCACATATGCATCAGAATTTATGGTGGTTCCACTTGGCATGATGTCCACAAGCGAGAGTCCTTCGGAATGGAAAAACACCGGAGCCATAACTTTTCCAGCAGAAGGTGTCGTTTTGATTTTTTTTTTCTTGGGTGACATTGCATGAAAAATGGTGGAGCCATGTTTCATCACCTGTCACAATTCTTCCAAGAAATTCGTCTTCACCATTCTCGTACTGTTCCAAAAGTTCGCTGCATACCGATTTTCTTGTTTCTTTGTGAGCCACTGTCAACATCCTGGGAACCCACCTGGCACAAACCTTTTTTTAACACCAACAATTTCAGTATTTTGCAAACACTTCTTTCCCTTATCGCAACGTACTGTGACAATTCGTTCACTGAGATGCGTCTGTCAGCAGTCACCAATTCGTTAACTTTCTGTTCATTATCTGGAGTGTGTGCAGTACGAGGCCTACCGCTGCGAGGACTTTCATCACGTAACCTGCTTGCCCACCGACTAACTGTACTGCATCTCTATACACATTTTTCAATCTCTTTGGATGTTTTCCGCTGTCTCGTTTTCACAGCACAGGAATTCTATGACAGCATGTTGCTTTTGACGAACGTCGAGTGTAGCAGCCATCTTGATGACATGCTGTGACGGCGCCACTCACGGGAACAGGTTGAACTAAGTTTGAAAACAAGCGGAAAGGATGTACCTACACACTGTAAAACTTTCACACATGCAGAATGAAAGCTGTATTTTTATATAAATAGTGTGCATTGCTTTTGGATTGACCCTCGTACAATATGATATTGTGGCACTCTCGCCATGTGTTATACTCATTTCAAATCTATTTTCTACTTCTAAACTGTTTACCATCTTCAGGACTGAATGTCAGTAACTTCTAACAGCAACTGACATCACCCACATATGGATGAATTGTCCTGTCCACTAATGTCCACAGAGGCTGGCAGGAACGGCGCTTATATTCATTTCTTGCAGAGGTCGCTCCTGGCGCGGCGTGGTCCTTGTCAGCGGGCTATTGGCTGTCGTCACCTCACCACCTTTTGTGGCCTTGCGTTCTTCCTCTTCATTCCGGCGCTTGTGGTTACTCCAGAACAGATGGTACCTACACTTTTCCGGCAGCCACCATTTAGTAAGTATAAAATTCAATTCGGTTAACTAATGGTGCAATGTCATCTGGTGTGTTCAGATATTCGTCAACTTAGCGTACTTCACGTCTTCACTATCAATGTAAAAGTACGAACAGACATGAGCTGCCGTTTCCTCTCAACATACTTGGCAGTATGTATTTTCAGATGATATGTACTACGAGGGCTTGCTTTCTCTCTCTCTCTCCCTTTTTTTTAGATAATATAAACTTTATTAACATTCTAAATCTTTATTCTTCATGTTTACGTATTTATTTCTGCACGTAGTCACCATGGCGACAAACACATTTATCCCAGTTTTTTGATGCAGTCGCTGTGGAATGGTTGGCTTTGTTGATGGAGCCACATCCTCACCTCAGCTTTCACCGTTTTATCACTTTCAAGGTGAGGACCTCGAAGTTTTGGAAACAACTGAAAATCAGATGGAGCCAAGTTGGGATGCATGGAAGATGATCGATGACAACGAACTCAAGATGTCAGATTGTTGCAGATGTCGCAACGATCATGTGTGGTCTGGCACTGTCATACTGAAGGAGAGGGTACTGGGTCGCTCACCGACATAGTTACGTTACAAACCGCCATGCTACACGCTACACTTTGAAGCCCTCTAGAGGCGGAGGGTTGCAACGTGCGTCACTGAAGCAGAGAAATTAACGAGTAACTTGCGTGACCTGTAATGCCTCAACCGATATTGAGAACAGAATAAAAAGCACGGAGGCATAACTTTTAAGCACGCCCTTCTAGTTTAAATTCTGTTGAAATTTAATGTACTTAACATTCCAGATGTCACTCAAATAACACATGGAAGCTTGCTCTAAACGTGGGAAAACGTTAGTACCGATGAGAAGGAAAAACAATTCTGTAATGTGTGCTACTTAGCTCAGTGATATATATTAAATATCTCGGTTTAACGTCGCAAATCACATGAAACGCAACGAGCACGTAAGGCGGGTGAAAGGAAGGCCAATGATCGAATTACTAGGAGAATTTTATGAAAGTGTAACTCATCTGTAAAGGAGTCGCCGCACGGCATTAGCCGAGCAGTCTTAGGCGCTGCAGTCATGGACTGTGCGGCTGGTCTCGGCGGAGGTTCGAGTCCTCCCTCGGGCATGGGTGTGTGTGTTTGTCCTTAGGATAATTTAGGTTAAGAAGTGTGTAAACTTAGGGACTGATGACCTTAGCAGTTAAGCTCCATAAGATTTCACACGCATTTGAACATTTTTTGTAAAGGAGCCCCCAAACAAAATAACAGTGCGACCCATTCTTGAGTACTGTTCGAGTGCTTCTGATACGCGCCAGGTCGGACTAAATGAAAGAAATCAAAGCAACTCGGAGTTGTGCTGCTAGATTTAATACGGTTAAGCTCGACCAAAAGCGAGTATTACGGATAGATTCCTTCAACTCAAATGGGAATCTCTGGAGGGAAGAAGACTTCATTTTAGCGAAACACTGTTGAGAAAGTTTAGGAAACAGCTTTTGCGATGTTTTGTACAAAGGTTCTCTTATCAACATAGATCTTACGCAAGGACAGCGAAGACGTTATAAGAGAAATTAGGACTAAAGAAAAGGCAACTGAATTTCACAAAGTAAAATCTGAGAAACGCGCCTGCGATTGTTCGAATGTTGTGGTTTGCGTCCGGTGACACCAGGATAGGATCGTCGGTTAGATACGAAGAGGTGATACCACTTCTGCGCGTGTTCTACCTATCTCTCTCTCTCTCTCTCTCCCTCTCTCTCTCTCTCTCTCTCTCTCTCTCTCTCTTTACATCCCTTCCCCCCTTTTCCAGATTGAGCGTACTGAATTATTCGCATTACGTCTCATCTTGAAACATTGGTAGAAGAGCAGCCAACATTTTGGGTTTCTTTTTTCAGAGAAACCGTGGAACATGATAATTCAATGGAGCCGAATATTACGAGAGTTTTGGTGAGTGGTGTTTAGGGGACAGCAAAGAGCTTGCATGAAGGAAGGGATAGGGTTGATAAAAAAGCTGTATAAAAAGGAGAAAAGTTTAATATAGGGTCACCACGGAATGAAGCTACAAGAAGTTTATATTAGAAACTCTTAACAGAGAAATTAAAAGAATACCATTAACGCGGAGGATAACGTAGAGCCAGCCGGGGTGGCCGAGCGGTTCTAAGCGCTGCAGTCTGGAACCGCGCGACCGCTACGGTCGCAGGTTCGAATCCTGCCCCGGGCATGGATGTGTGTGATGTCCTTAGGTTAGTTAGGTTTAAGTAGTTCTAAGTTCTTGGGGAGTGACTAAAGTCCCATAGTGCTCAGAGCCATGTGAATAACGTAGATCAGGGCTGTGGAAAATCAAAGAAAGTATTAAAGCATCAGCTCAATCAGCATTAAGTTATAAAGCAAAAGTGGAGAACAAATAGAACACTAAGGTTTCGCAGAGGGGTTAAGGAAATGTGTAAAAATAAGAAAGAGGTGTGCTCATTTGAAATACAAAACGCTCAGAACACAAGCGTCTAATGAAGCTTCCGAAAGAACTCGAATGACACAAAATAATTACTGAATCGTTTCAAGAAGGACTACAGGGAAATATTGTCTATAAATACAGAGTGTGAGCTCTTTGTGCTGCCGAAAGATATTTGGAGAGTTATACGACAGCAGAGAAACGAATTAAATAAAATTTTGAAAGTAGACAACATAAATGAGGAATCATAGGTGGCGTATTTAACAGGGTGGTTTAAAAGCTAAGAAATTATCAAAAAATGGTAAGAATTCGGAGATCTGTGTACAAGTAAACGTTGACATTATTGTTTGACTAGATAAGAAAGAACAATTTGTGAGTCTTTTAAGAAACAAGAAGTGTCCAGGGAAAAATAGATACCCATTGAATTACCTGAAGTATGGAGGATACCCACTTCAATAATTAACCAAGTTAGTTAACAATGTTATAAGTCGTTATAAAATTCTAAGTGAATGAAGAACTAGTATTACTGTTTTCATGTACAATAAAGGAGACAAGAAAGAGCTGTCCAATTACAGAGGGATGAATCTAACGAGTTCACTTGTTCAATATATAACAAAAGGAATAGAAAATGAAATAGAGAAACATTTCAACGCTTGCAGAAGAGTAGTGTAGCTCTATATTTGCTAGGTCATGCACAGATCCAAAATTCATTCTTAGAAAGTTTGTTGAAAGGCCCATTATATGTAACAGATCAGTTTATCTTTGTTTTATTGACTTACAGATGGCTTTCAATAGGATACAGTTAACAGATGTGGTAACCCTGCCCTACAATTCAGGAATTACTTCCAATTTAATGAAAACAACTGAAGACATTTATTCCAACTATTACATTCAGAAGAAAATTTGTTACAGGTTAACTTTCTGTATACGCGTTAATAGTGGTACTAGACAAAGTGACTCTTTGAGGCTGCTACTTCTTAACATAATCATGGATTTGGTTGGTAGTGGTCATAGATCGAGGACGAAGAAATAAAAATTATTTGCTGTACTGACGATGCCGTTCTGTTAGTAAGCAGAGAAGATTACCTGCAGAGAAACTTGTACATATACTTAACGTGACAGTCCCAAAAGTGACCATATCTGTGGAAACTATTCCATGCAAACTGGAATTAGACGGAAAAATTATCAAATACTTAATGACGTTTTCCTATCTTGTTATTGAGTTGCCCAGCAGTGGGAGTGTGAGAAGAAGTTTCGAGAGCAAGTAGCAAAAGCAAACAAAGTTGCAGGGTGTTTTCGAGAAAGAACATACAAAACAGTAGTGACACTAATTATGACTTACACTGCTAGACAACTCTGTAGTTTCCAAGAATCTTCTAACTTTTAATGTGTTAGAAGAATCTCGGAAACTACAGAAATGAAAATTCTCCGGAGACTTTCAGGAGACGTACTGAGATATATATAGAGAGAATTGAAAGCATTAGGAAAGCATGTAAAGAGAACTCGATTAATGCGTGGGCAAAGACGAGAAAGCATGAGTGGAATGAATGCCTAGACAGGATTTGTGACAGGATATTGTGAAAATCGTAAGAAATACGAGTATATCATCAGCTGGTGAAAGAAATACAAGCAATGCAAGGACAAGATGCAGTGAAAACCAAAGAGTAAAGTGAGGGGTACTGAAGGAAACAGGCTCTAGCCAAGAAAGGAAGGAAAAGAAAGAAGCAAATACTTGAAGTATAACGTACTGATGTTGTTCTATTAGCTGTGCAGCCATCAGATACTGCATAGTCACAGCGGTAAGTGCCAGACCTCGAACATCATATGTTACTCGGAAAATCATCTTGGAACAGCTGCCAATTACGTAAGACTCATTTACACACGAGCTGGAGGAGCATGCGCCTGGAATATCAACGTCAGTACACGCAGGTGGTCTCACAGATCCTTACAGTTTTCATCGCTTTTGATTTACATTGTGATGTATGTTAGTAGTTTAATTCTTAGTAAATAAAGTAGTGTCATTACCAATAAATTTAACATATCTATTTGCGAGATACATAAAAATGATCTGCTATCAAAATAACAAATGTGTACAGTGAGATATTCTATCGGCCAAGTGTTTGCACACAGTAGTATAATGTACATGACAAACGTTTTAAGCAGTTTTTACAAACATAACTTGTCTCACTATTTTTTTATTTAGCGTTCCGCACGCCGTCCTCGTGAGCTCGCAGTTGATTCCACATTACACCACAAAACTTTCCAGTTCCCTCAGCTACCTTTTTTTGACAACGTTTTTGGCATTGCCCTTTGCTGAAGACGGTCTTTCAGGGGGCGAAAGAACACTGCCTTGAAAATTTTCTTTTTCTCAGTTGGTCTTCCTCATTTATGTTGAAAATAATAGCAATATTTATCGCAGCTGTGCTCATGTTGCTATAAAACACAACTATTGACTACATTCTTTTATCTCTAGCTAAATTATATCGTACACTCATTCCGTCTGTCACATAAACCCTTTGTAAGGTTATGGAATACGATAATGTATGGTTCTTTGTCATTGCCCGTATTTTGTTCAATATTCCCAACGAGATGCATTGTAGACAGAGGTGTGTTTTTGAAGCCTGTAATTTGTAAAGTAATTGTCATAAGTTATGTTGTACACTGTGTTCATGCCAGGCCGACAAAGACTCTGAACAAGTTCAGTTAGCCCCTTGCGAGTTTCTGATTCTTTATCGTTGAAGGAGGAAGCAAATTTTGTTTATGCCCTAGGCGAAAAGAAATATTTTAACTCCTGTGCCGTATATTCCCAATAAATATTGTAGATTTAGTCACTGGGCACACATCTACATCTACATGGATACTCTGCAAATCCCACTTACGTACCTGGCAGAGGGTTCATCGAACCAGCTACAAAATAATTCTCTATTATTTCGCACTCGAACAACGCACGGAAAAAATGAACATCTATATCTTTTCGTGCGAGCTCTGATTTCACTTATTTTATTATGATAATAGTTTCTCCCTATGTACGTCAGCATCAACAAAATATTTTCTCTTTCGGAGGAGAAAGCTGATTATTGAAATTTCGTGAGAAGATACCACCGGAACGAAAAACGCTTTTGTTTTAATGGTGTCCATCCCAAAACCTATGTCATGTCTGTGACACTCTCTCTCCTATTTCTCAATAATAGAAAACGTGCTGCTCCTCGTTGAACTTTCTCGATGTACTCCGTTAATCCTTTCCAGTACGGACGTCAGACGGCGCAACAGTACTCCAAAACAGGATGGACAAGCGTAGTGTAGGCAGTCTTATTAGCGGATCTGTTACGCATTCTAAATGTTCTGCAAATAAAATGCAGTCTTTGATTTGCTGTCCCCAGATGATTTTCTGTCAGTTATTTCCATTTTGAGATGTTCGTAATTATAATTCCTAGGTATTTAGTTGAATTCACGGTCTTTAGATGAGATTGATTTATCGTGTAACCGAAGTTTAACGGATTCCTTTTAGCACTCATATGAATGACCTCATACTTTTCATTATTTAGAGTCAATTTCCAATTTTGGCACCATTCAGATATCTTTTCTAAATCATTTTACAATTTGTTTTGATCTTCTGATGAGTTTACTGGACGATAAACGACAGCATCATCTGCAAATAACCTAAGACCGCTACTCAGATTGTCTCTCATACCATTTATATATATAAGGAACACAGAGGGCCTATAAAGCAGCAATTTCACGTTTAAAAGTTTGTTGAGCATCTTTCTCTCTAGGAAAGTAGTCATAGACGGCAAATCATCGAGTGAAACTGAAGTGATATCAGGTGTTCCCCAGGGAAGCGTCCTGGGACCTCTGCTGTTCCTGATCTATATAAATGACCTGGGTGACAATCTGAGCAGTTCTTAGGTTGTTCGCAGATGATGCTGTAATTTACCGTCTTGTAAGGTCATCCGAAGACCAGTATCAGTTGCAAAGCGGTTTAGAAAAGATTGGTGTAAGGTGTGGCAGATGGCAGTTGACGCTAAATAACCAAAAGTGTGAGGTGATCCACATGAGTTCCAAAAGAAATCCGTTGGAATTCGATTACTTGATAAATAGTACAATTCTCAAGGCTGTCAATTCAACTATGTACCTCGGTGTTAAAATTACGAACAACTTCAGTTGGAAAGACCACATAGATAATATTGTGGGGAAGGCGAGCCAAAGGTTGCGTTTCATTGGCAGGACACTTAGAAGACGCAACAAGTCCACTAAAGTGACAGCTTACACTATACTCGTTCGTCCTCTGTTAGAATACTGCTGCACGGTGTGGGATCCTTACCAGGTGGGATTGACAGAGGACATCGAAAGGGTGCAAAAGTGGGCAACTCGTTTTGTATTATCACGTAATAGGGGAGAGAGTGTGGCAGATATGATACGCGAGTTGGGATGGAAGTCATTAAAGCAAAGACGGTTTTCGTCGCGGCGAGATCTATTTACGAAATTTCAGTCATCAAATTTCTCTTCCGAATGTGAAAGTATTTTGTTGAGCCCAACCAACACACGTAGGAATGATAATCAAAATAAAATAAGAGAAATCATAACTCGAACAGAAAGGTTTAGGTGTTCGTTTTTCCTGAGCACTGTTCGGGAGTGGAATGGTAGAGAGATAGTATGATTGTGGTTCGATGAACCCTCTGCGAAGCACTTAAAAGTGAATTGCAGAGTAATCATGTAGACGTAGATGTAGATAAGTTCCCCTGGATATTTTGAATGTATCTGCTGCTACAGTTAACGAGTATGTGCATAATTCGTTCATCAAAAAATACATTGTTTCCTGCCTTGCAGCCTGTTTCCAACACTTTCCACACCCGGTTAGTGAGTTAAGACGTTATCACAACGTATGAGCAATTTCGTTAGCGGAACATGTGACTTCCGTACTGTTCCGTCTTTATCTACAGATACTTCACTATCTGCACCATAATTATTGTCTCTTGTTCCGGCCTATTGGCATCGGAATTACATTTACATTCTGGACTCTGGATTTCTTCAAAATTGAACTCTCCATGATCGGAATCATCAGCTAAACTTCCAACCATAGCTTCTTCAGTCTTCTGCATAATTCTCTCCTCTTCTGCCTGTGTTTGACGTAAGCTAAACACAAGTGTTATTGTTAAAGTACTAGGTTCATAATGCCAGTCGACTCCTATTACGATCACTTAAAGGCACTGGAAAGACAGCTTCTTGGAAGCAATTGTCAGAGATTCTATTGATGTGAAAATATTCTCTTTGGTCTCACAGACCATCTGCGTATACTTAGTGACTAACTGTGTGTTACAGTTCTCCCTGCCCAACACGATACCGAGTCAGTGCCGAATAGAGACTTCGTGAAATTGCTGATACTCGTCTTGCTGAAACAGAGACGCAAACATACGTAAGTGTAGCAGCGTGCCGAAGCATTAACTCATGCGGCCGGAATATGAGCCTAGCACTCAGCAGTTCATTTCATACGATTTTGTGGTTATGAGTTTGTAGTCAAACAGAAACATAAAATGAGCAGTTGCAGTTAATGTCTGACCTGACCTTTTTGGTCGGTTAAGTTATGTTATAAAGAGGTGCGTTGTCCAAAGAATAAACGCATCAAACACTACGAGCTTGAGATTTTCCTTACCTCGTTTGTGTAGCGACGTCTTCCTAAGGCAGAAGATGGCCGCGTGTGTGAGGCCTTGGGCGACGGCGTCGGATCATCGTCTGGTGAGCGTTGAACTTCTCGTGAGGGAAGTTCCGGCCCGCTGGAGATAAATCGCTCCAGTGAGCACGTCTCTTTTACGTGCTCTCTTCGCGTCGGGGAAACATCAGGCGAGGGAACGTCCGCCTCCGATATCGACGGAATTCCTCTCGGTTGTAACGAGCGTACGCTTCTACGGGTACAGTTGAAGTCTTAAAAAAGCACATAATCGTAATGTGTCGCGAATGTAGGGAAAGGCTAACGACTGGTTGACAGTTAAGTTGCGTCAGTCTACACCTGGAACTTCCAACGGCCCTTTTTCGACTATTTTACACATTCTAGACTCTGCACATTACTAAGCACGACAGAAGCCACGAGTTTCGATACGTGGCGTTCGGTGGGTAATATTGTGAACTTCAGAGAGTCTTAGTACTGAGATCAAGGGTTTTACTATCAGCTTCCAACAGGAGTTGAGACAGCGATACTATAGCGTTTCCTTTTTCAACAGGTTGGAGTACAACATTTTTTAACAATAAGTTTCCTGAAACATGCATCGGCCTCGAGAGGTACACGGCTCTTGCAGTGCACCTTCAAGGTCGCATGATCTCGCGTTGTGCCACTTCTGTTCTATTTGGAGTTTATGGAATATCCCACCTCTGCGCCTCCTCTTCCAACATCAGTAAATCAACTACGACTGGCGCTGATTACCACGCTATTTAGCACCTTTACACACAAACAGTCATCATTATGAACTGACTATAGTAACTCCGTACATGCTCACAGAGCTATGGGAAGAGTGGTACTATCGTGTTGATGTTTGTCGCGCGTCCGGTGAAGGTCACATTGAACATTTGTGAAAAGGAAATGAAAAAAAATGGCTCTGAGCAATATGGGACTTAACATCTGAGGTCATCAGTCCCCTAGAACTTAGAACTACTTAAACCGTTTTAACCTAAGGACATGACACATCCATGCCCGAGGCAGGATTCGAACCTGCTACCGTAGCGGTCGCGCGGTTCCAGACTGAAGCACCTACAATCGCTCGCCCACACCGGCTGACGGTAAATGAAAACTTTTATCCTAAACCTAATTGTACGAAGTACCCCAAGCTTGCAGGTATGTGCTTCTCTTGAAAATAAAAACTTAGTAGTCTCACGCGTAACAAAAAATTTATCGTATGTTTTTGCTGTCATTCATTCTTTAAATATTCTGTAGTGCGCCTGTTAGTGTAGCAGCGGGCCTCTGTACAAAAAAGAGAAAAAAGGAGGTTACGACAATGGCAGGTTCCTTCCCTAGGTTTTTTCCACTCAAGTTAGAACTCTGCTTTTAATTATTTGGTCATATCGCCGTCAGCGGTACTTTTAAGTCCACCCTAGCTGTCTTTTCTTATTCTAAGATAAATCTTCTAGTCAATACGACAGACTGCTGACATCAAAGATGTATCTAAGTAACCATTTTACATCCATGAAGAGGTGTTTTAATGCTGTAATATTGTACTGTTTTTTCTCTGATGCTCGTTAAATAGGTATAGGCAAAATGTATCTACCAACAGTGAATAACATTCATAATATTGTTTGATATCAATTACATTCCTTTCATTTATTATTCTCCCGAGATGCGTACGTATAACAAGAATTATGTGCACTTAATGCATAAAAAATAAAGAAGCCATTTATTCAGCACAGAATGGCAGTTGGATGATGAGAAGACAATAGCGACTTGGATGTAAGTAAACAAACATTTGTTGGTGGAGTTCCCAATTGCAAGTTAAAAGAAAAAAAGGTTCATACAGCATAACTGACTGTGACACCTAATGCTTTCTTCTTCCGGGCACAGTGAGTCTTCTCCTCACAATGTGTGAGAGTGGTCTTTTTGGTTGTATGTATTTGACTGTAATGGTTCTGTGCATAACGTGTCGTCGTGATTGTGTCGTATGATGACGAGAGAAGGAAGGAGGTGGAATTCAGCGCCGAAACACTGGCATACTTCTCTCGAAAGCACCAAGGGGACTGCTAAGCCTAACGATCCTATCCGGCAGACCGTTTACAATCAACAGCATCAGATTCCTTCACTGAAAAGAGGTTTGGAATTTAATCCTTCACACAGGAGCACAGTCGGCTGTTCAGGATCTTTTCGACTATCTGCCGTCCCGTTGCGGGCAAATAGCGGCGATGAAAATTTCTTCCACCACCAGGATTCGAATGGCTGTTCTAGGCTCGAGCGCCACCACACAATATTGCGTTAGTGACTTGGGATAGGGAGGCATATAACAATGTTCTATTTCACAATCGCAGTTCCAACTATCCCTGTAGAGTATTCAGTTTGGATGGCCACGTAGTTCTAGGAGAAAGGCTTTAGCAGCCAAAAATCTATTCAGGAAAAGTTATATGGTAGGCATAAATTCCTTCGTAACGGTTCTATCTCTTTCATTAGGGTAATGTGTTACTATTGAGCACGAGGCGTATTCCAAAAGTAGGATGTATGTTGTCACCAAAAAACAAGCTCTTGAGAAAAGGCTTTTATTGACGCTAACATTTTACCACATGCCTACTTTGCTTTTCCACGTAATCGCCATTCACATCTATTCACTTTTTGTAGCGCTGCACCAGCTTTTTTAATTTCTCTGCATAGAAATCTGCCGCCTGGGGATTGAACCAGTTGGTAACGCCAGACTTTAGTTCATCGTCATTCTGAAATAGTTGTCCACCTAGCCACGTTTTGAATGCAAGAAAAGGAAATAGTCAATTGGTGCGAGGTCGGGACTGTACAGAGTGTGATCAAAAAGTTCCCACCAAAAATATTGAGTTTTCTCCTTGGTTTTGTTCAAATAGCTCTGAGCACTATGGGACTTAACTTCTGAGGTCATCAGTCCCCTAGAACTTGGAACTACTTGAACCTAACTAACCTAAGGACATCACACACATCCATGCCCGAGGCAGGATTCGAACCTGCGACCGTAGAAGTCTCGCGGTTCCGGACTGAAGCGCCTAGAACCGCTCGGCTACCGCGGCCGGCCCTTTGATATGTCATGAGGATTATGTCAGACGACAGTTTCCCACAGTATCAATTTTGGTGCGCATGTCTTAGTTTGTTTAGCTTTTTATAGTATACGTCAGTTGTAACTGTTGACCCACGGTCCATAAAATCTAACAAAAGGACGTCCTTTTTCTCCCAAAACATGGTATCCGTCATTTTTCGATTCGAGATTGGACATGACTTACACTTTTTGGTTTTGGTGAACTTTAATGGTGCTACTGCGTTGCTATTGTTTCGGTTCTGTGTTTGTGTTCGAGATCCACGTTACGCCTCTCGTTACAATGTGGAAAAACAAATCATCTCCATTTTGTCTGTAGCTTTCCAAAAGCTGTCACGAACCACGCATTCTTTGCTCTTTGAACCAATCCGTGAGCGTTTTTGCAACCCACCGCGCTCACGGTTTGTAAAATCAAGGTGTTTAGCGACTGTCCTGTAAATTGAGGTTCAAGCAATAGTTTGGAATTCATTATCTTTCTTTTCCATTTTAAATGAATAAATAAGCCACCGCATTGTCAATACTGCAGTGAAAACTGAATTATGTTATCTATGTGTAATTTTATGGTTATGTCCTATATTTTTGCTAGGGGATTAACATTCTCACTTTATTTCTTAAATGAGCATGCAAAGTCATAAAATGTTTCGATTATTTCTAAAAATGGACTTCTTTTATAATATTGAAAATTGACATAAATATTTGAATGTGGTATTAATAAAAATTAGAACCGATGCTGAAATGAAAACACAAATATTATGCCATACAAGAAAGAAAAACATATTAACCATTTGAAAAAATATCAAGGAAATAAAATGTTTTCTACATATGAACATATTCTTATTCATTCACAAAAACCCAAATTTATCGAGTACATTGGCTTACGATATGGAATCTGAAGTTTGCACCATTACGTTTTTGAACTTATTCATAATTTCCATTTTAAGATTGTACTCTTCTCCATGATTCCTCTTTGTGTTTCTATTAAAAACATTTTTGCATTGTATTCCATTCGTATTTAATGCATTTTTAAGGAATGAAGCTCGTCTGCTTTTTTCAACAGCTCTCGCTTCTTCACTACAGCCGCATGTTCTCACCCTCTTTTGCTGGGTGCATCTTCTGATAAGGGAATGCAGGCTGAGGGTCAAGACTATGGGATAAATTTCCACCTTCAGCAGAATCATTGCTACCTTCAGAGCAGTTATTACCATCCAAATTACTTGAAATTATCTCATTATCTTCAGATGTATCATTGTCGTTAACTCCAGCAATCCCCTCGAAAACATCTGGGATCATATCAACAACCATTTGGCTTATATCGTCGATCATCGTCTCACTGCTCCATTTTGAAATTGTTCTAGATTACATTTAGATTTCATTTCCTTTGCTTTCGCCTTCATGCCCTTCCAAATCACTTTAAGCCGCTCTTGTGATCTTTGTGTAAGAGCTTCTGCGTTGTATTCAACGTGTATTTTTTCCCCGACATCCGTTTACCTTTTCAGCATGCTGACATCGTGCTTTTTAAATTGAATAGTAGTTATGTACTTCTTCATTATTTCAGTAAAACACGCTTTTTTGTTTTCTGGTATGTTTTTTGAACGTTTCTTGTCTATCTCCATGTCGCTGCTAGCTCGTATCTCAAACTGGCGCTTAAATTAATACGTGTCACCAACCACAATGGAATTTGGTAGTTGGCGGGGTTAACAATAATTAATAGTACGTTTCTTTTTCATAATACACAGACCTTATCATTACTTAGTACAATATCATTTAGATTTACCAATTTTAATAATTCAATTTAATAGTCCTTTCTAGCTTCTAAAATTAAAGCCATGAAACATAAATTGCGCAAAAGGTGATGCAACGATGTCCGCCGACAGTGAATATTTTTCGAGAGGGAACGTAATTCACAATCCAGCAGTGTGCAGAAATGGCTTACTCCTTTAGTAAAAAGGCGTTACTACCTAGTTACAATTATAGAACTAAATGGAAATTGAGCTCTCCAACACTCACTAAAAGAATATGTACTCTTTTAGTAACTGTTAGAGAGTTCGATTTCTATTTACGTCTTTAGTTGTAACTCTCTAACAGTTACTGAAAGAGTACATATTCTTGTAGTAGCTGTTGGAGAGCTCGATTTCTATTTACTTCTTTAGTTGTAAGTAAAGTAGTAACGCCTGTTTACTAAAGGCGTAAGCCATTTCTGCACACTGGTTGCACGTACATTACGTTCCCTCTCGGAAAATATTGACTGTCGGCAGACTGTTGCATCACCTTTTGTGTAATTTATGTATCATGGCTATAGTTTTAGAAGCTAGAAAGGATTACAGGAGTAATTTACTAAAGTAGTCCATACTAAAGAAGTAAGAGTTACTACAAGAGTAATTTATACTAGTTTGGTACTCTTCACCCTTAATATCGACTTTATGCTAGGAAGAATGGGTGTTTTCGGACAGAAAACTATATAAGATAAGAGGTGTTTCTAAACTCGTGACAGCAGCTGTCGCGTCTCTGCAGTGCGAGCTATGGAGCAAAGAGACATGTGATTTGGTCCGAAGAATAGTGTGCTTCGGAGCGGCTATAAATCATCTCTCTTCGTCAGTTTTTTGCAGCACGAGTTTGACTGTGGAGTGGTGTGTTTTCCTTGTAAATAGTTAATAAAACATTTTTATTGTATTTTTGGGTGTAAATGTTGTTATTCTCTATATTATTGGCTCTGATAATATCTAGCCCAGTCAATAACAGTAGATTTGCTAAACCGCCACAGCGGTAAGTTCGGGTTCTATCAGATCAAGCAATTTCGTGTTGTAACGGACAAAACAGATAGCATAAAAACTTATACCATCACCGATCTTTTTCCTTTAACAGGCAGAGTCAGAGAAGTCAGGACATAAATGGGGTGAAAGCAACATGAAGGAAGTCGTAGAAAAGGTAAGATTTCTAGAAACAACGTACAAGGGAGCGAGTAAGAAATATTCAGTTCCAGGAAAACTAAGAGGTTGCCATGAAAACTGTTTTGGATAAGTTTTTCCGCGTCTACCCTCCCAATGAATCACTGACCTTGCCGTCGGTAGTGTGGCTTGCGGGCCTCAGCGATACAGATAGCCGTACTGTAGGTACAACCACAACGGAGGGGTATCTGTTGAAAAGCCTGACAGAGGTGTGTATCCTGAAGAGGGGCAGCAGCCTTTTAAGTAGTTTAAAGGGTAACGGGATTAACTGATATGGCCTTGTAATGTCAACCAAACCGTCCTTGCTGGGCTGGTACTGCGAACGGGTGAAAGCAGGAGGAAACTACAGCTGTAACTTTTTCCGAAGACATGCAGCTGTCATCTATATGGTTAAATGATGATGGCGTCCTCTTGGGTAAAATAGCCCCCCCCCCCCCATCGGATCTCCGCGTGGGGACTACTCAGGAGGATGTTATCATCAGGAGAAATAAGACTTCATTATACGAATCGAGGCGTGGGATGTTAGATCTCTTAATCGGGCAGGTAGTTTAGAAAATTTAAAAAAGCGAAATGGATAGGTTGATGTTAGATGTAGTGAGAGTTAGTGAATGCAGGGTTGTAAGTACAAATCAAATAGGGGTAATGCAGGAATGGGTTTACTAATTAATAAGAAAATAGGAACGCGGTTAACCTACTATGAACAGCACAGTGAACGCATTATCGCAGCCAAAACAGACACGAAGCCCACACACACTACAGTAGTACAAGCTTACATGCCAAGTAGCTCCGCAGATGATGAAGAGAAGGGAGAAATATATGATGAGATAAAAGAAACTATTCAGATAGTGAAAGGAGACGAAAATTTAATTGTGATGGGGGACTGGAATACGATAGTACGAAAAGGAAGAGAAGGGAAAATATGGACTGGGGGAAAGAAATAAAAGAGGAAGCAGCCAGGCATAATTTTGTACAGAGCATAATTAGTCATCGCTAACACTTGATTTAAGAATCGTAAAAGAAGGTTGTAGACGTGAAAGAGACTTGGAGGCACCGGGAGCTTTCAGATTGCTTATGTAATGGCTGGACAGAGATTTAGAAAACATATTTTAAGGATGTGGACTATGACCACAATGTCTTCGTTATGAACTGTACCTCTAAAACTGAAGAAACGGGATACAGATGGGAAATTAAGGAGATGGTACCTGGATTAGTTGAGATTCAGAGGGTTGACAAGAACAGGGGAAAGGAATGCAGCAGAAGACGAATGGGTAGCTTTAAGATATGAAGTACTGAAGGCAGCAGTGGATGAAACAGGTAAAAGGCCACAAGAGATATGGAATTTAAGTGATGAAAGCAGAAAATTTGAAAATGCAGCAAATGAACCAGGCAGGCGAAAGGCAGTATAAGGTCTAAAACTGAGACTGACAGCAAGAGCAAAATGACTAAGTAGGAATGGCTAGATGACAATGTAAGGATTTAGAAGCATATATCACTAGGAAAAAGATAGACAACCCTACAGGGAAGATAACGAGACCTTTGGAGAAAAGAGGACCACCTGTATGAATATCAAGAACTCAGATGGAAAACAGATCCTGAGCAAAGAAGGGAAGGCAGAAATGTGGAAGGAGTATATAAGGGTCTATAGAAGAAAGATGTACTTGAGGGCTGTATGTAGAAATGGAAGAGGACTTAGATGAAGATGGGAGTGGGGGTATGATTCTGCGTGAAGAATTTGATAGAGCATTCCCAAGATCTAAGGCGAAACAAGGCCTCGGGGAGTAGAAAACATTTCGTTAGGGCTACCGATAGCCTTGGGAGGGCCAGCCATGACATAAGTCTTCCAAATTGTGAGCAAGATGTATGAGACAGGCGAAATACACTCAGACATCAAGACGTATATTATAATTACAATTTTAGAGAAAGCAGGTGCTGACAGGTGTGAAAATTACCGAACTATCGGTTTAAGAAGTCATGGCCGCAAGTTGCTAACACAGATTCTTTACAGAAGAATGGAAAAACTGGTTGACGTCGACTTTGGGGAGTTCAGTTTGGATTCCGGAAAAATATAGGAACACTCGCGGCAATACTGACTTTACGACATATCTTAGGAAATAGTTTAAGGAAAGGCAGACCTACGTTTGTAGCATTTGTAGACCTAGAGAAAGCTTTTGACAATGTTGAGTGGAACACTCTCTTTGAAATTCTGCAGATAGCAGGGGTTGAATACAGGGAGCAAAACGCTATTTACAACTTTTTCAGAAACCAGACGGAAGTTCTAAGAGCCGAAGGGCATGAAAGCGAAGCAGTGGTTGAAAAGGGAGGGTTTTATCCTATCCCCTATGTTATTTAATATGAGCATTAAATAAGCAGTAAAGGAAACAAAAGAAAAATTTTGAATAGGAGTTAAGGTTCACAGAGAAGAAATAGTTGAGGTTTGCCGATGACATGTCATTCTGTCAGAGACAGCAAAGGACTTGGAAGAGTAGTTGAATGGAATGGATAGTGTATTGAAAGGAGGGTATAAGATGATCATCAATAAAATCAAAATAAGAGTAATGAAATGTAGTTGAAGAAAGTCAGGTGACACTAAGGGAATGAGATTAGGAAAAGGCACATTAGAGTAGTAGATGGGTTTTGTTATTTGGGCAGCAAAACAGCTGATATTTGGCCGAAGTAGAGAACATATAAAATATAGACTGACAATTCCAAGAAAAGCATTTGTCAAGGAGATAAATCAAAAATAGATTCAAGTGACAGAAAACCTTTTTTGAAGGTATTTGTATGGAGTAGAGCCACGTATGGAAGTGAAACATGATTGATTGTTGATTCATTTGGGGAGAGGGGACCAAACAGCGAGGTCGTCGGTCCTATCGGTTTAGGGAAGGATGTCGTCTGTGTCCTTTCAGAATAAGCAGCTCGGCATTTTCCTCAAGCGATGTAGGAAATTCACGGAAAATATAAATCACGATGGCCGGACGAGATTTTCAACAGTCGTCCTCCCGAATGCCAGTCCACTGTCCTAACCATGCGCTATCTCACTCGGTAGTGAAACTTGTAAGATAAACACTCTAAATATAAACAGAAAAGCTTTCGAAATGGTGTAATACAGAAGACTGCTGAAGATTAATGGGTCGATAACCTAACTAATGAGGACGTACTGTGTATAATTGGGGAGACAAGAAGTTTGTGGCACAACTTGACCAAAAGAAAGAATCGGTTGATAGGACACATTCTGAGACTTGAAGAAATTACCAGGTTAGTACTGAAGGGAAATGTGGAGGGTAAAAATCGTAGAGGGAGACCAAGAGATGAGAACAGTAAGCTGATTCAATGGTTGTTTGGAGATGAAGAGTCTCGCACAGATTTATTGTAGCATTTAGAGCTGCATCAGACAAGTCTTCGGACTGAAGACAGTAACAACAAAAAGTTTTTCCTTGAACATTCAGAGATGAACAGGAAATAGTACTGTACAATCATGTTGAAATGTGTGACATACAACTTATGCCTTTGAGGAAAGACGAGTTTTTAAATTTAGTTTAAAAATATTTAGAGCATATTTAATGACTGATCCAACTCTACAAAAATTTAAAAGACCAAAACGCAAAGGATGGAAATAAGACTTTAAAAATCAACGAACGTGTATTCTTATGATATCATGTTTTATTGCGCTACTAACTAACGAAGCACAGAATTGTTTAGAGTGGGAAATGTCCATTACATCCTTCAGATAGTATTAAAATTTCTAAAAAGCTTACATATTCGGTTCTATTCTATGGTCCCCCGCTTTGTTGCAGGGCTACCGGCTTCTTGGCGTTCCTGCGGTTGCTGCTTCGTTTCTGGTGCGTAGCAGTCAGGTCACCCGTCGAATTCACACTGTCGGATCTGTGCACGACACACGAAGTGTGTGAGAAAAATAATAAGACTGATTTTCTATCTACCACAGTTGTTATTTTTATTTTTTTCGGACAACGATGTTGTCCTCTTCAAAGTTGTTCCCTTCGGCAGCTATTAGCCGGCGAACTCGTTGTGCCCAGTCTTGGTAGCAGTGCTGAGAGGCTTCGACAGGGAGGGCCTTAACAACATGTCGTTACATTCTTTTGAATGTTCTGCAGAGTCTCAGATGAAGTCCCTTTAAGGAATTTTTCGATTTCGGGAGAAGAAAAAAGTCGCAAGAACTCAGGAACAACAGGAATACGTTTTGAAACCAAATTTGCCTGGTGGAAATGGCCCTGTGACATTGGGCAGTATCCTACTTGTCTGCAACGTCAGGACGTACTCGCTTCACACTTTCCCTGATCCCTTCAAGGACATCTTTCTAAAACAATGGTTGACAGTTGTCCTCGAGGAACACATTCTTTATGCGCGGTACCACTAACGTCAAAAAAAGGAAAACAGAATTGTCTTGATCTTTGATTTTCGGCCGAGGAGATGTCTCAGTGTGTCACTGTACACACAGAGCGACGGCTCCAGAAAGCCGCATAATCAAAACGATTCCGTAGCTTAAGTTGACCCTTGATGTAGAACACGAAATATAACAACTTAAAAAAAAAAAAACAAAATAGCTTGGGGGTCACCTGCATCTCTTTGGCCTGTTGAAAATTTTTCATCTCCCTATTTACACGCGGAAATAACAACAAAGGCTACGTAGTTAAAAAATACAATATTAATAACTTTTGGGTAAAGTTTTGTAAAAAATAGGAAAACGAAAATAATTAAGTACTGTACATAACTGATGGTATGCTGTAGAACGAATTAAAAGGTATAAAATTAAGAAACAATGATCTTCTTGTTGGAGCCCCAGAAGATCATTGGTGCCGGCGAAATAGTTCTCCCCTGAAGAAAAGAAATCATGAAGTACGGAACACTGAGAAACGTATGAAACCTCCGAGCACAGCATATAATAGAAATGAATGGGAAGTAGTTGAAAAATAAGGGCTTATTAAATAGGGAATCAATATGTATTAGAAACAAAAAGGTTGGAAAGGCCAGATATCTGCCTTCAGCCATTATCAACGAAGAAGAGTGATGGTGGAGTCAGTAGTACCCTTCCCGGGCCGGAGTGGCCGAGCGGTTCTAGGCACTTCTGTCCGGAACCACGCTGCTGCTACAGTCACAGGTTCGAATCCTGCCTCGGGCATGGATGTGTGTGATGTCCTTAGGTTAGTTACGTTTAAGTAGTTATAAGTTCTGGGGGACTGGTGACTTCAGATGTCCCATAATGCTCAGAGCCAGCCAGTTGTACCCTTCTCTTACTTGCGTCCATGGAGGTATTGAAATTGTATGAAGAGAAACTATACTGTTACCTCATCTTCTCATTCCGTTGTTCTTCTAAATAATCAACCATTATTTGACAAAGAGTACGGCAACGTCTGGTATAAAAATTTGTTGCCCCTATTTTTTTATTGCAGAGACAGAATTCCTACGGCTCACGTTCAGGCACTGCGCGAGATGAGAGACACATTAAACCCACCGTCATGTGTACCCAAACCGGCTTTCACAATGCGTAACGCGAAGAAACTACGTGTGTCTGTTCATAGACGCACGTCGTCGACGCCAAATTGCTGCAGTAGGTAAGGCAACCATCAAGCCGATACTGAAATTATAGCGCCCTCTGTATTGTTCACGTCCCATTAAACATCAAAGTGTTCTTGAGGTATGCATGTCCTGGGCACATATATATTACTGAAACGAGCAGTGGAAGAGCGTTATTGAAAAAATTTGTGGGTGACTAGACTTAATATTTGAATGTACATGGTAAGTTCTGTAACGTGTTACAACTTCAACGATTACAACTAGCAATGTATGATCCTCTCACATCTATATGTGTTACAACTTCAACGGTTATAACTAGCAATGTATGACCCTCTCACATCTATATCTGTAAATCATATTTAAGTGCCTGGCAGAGGGTTCATCGAAACACCTTCACAATTCTCTATTATTCCAACCTCGTGCAGTGCGCGGAAAGAATGAACACCTACATCTTTCCGTAAGAGCTCTGAATTCCCTTATTGCATTGTGGTGATTGTTCCTCCCTATGTAGATCGGTGTCAATAAAATATTTGCGCATTCGGAGGAGAAAGTTGGTGATTGGAATTTCGTGAGAAGATTGCGTCGCAACCAAAAACGCCTTTCTTTTAACGATTTCCTGCCCAAATCCTCTATCATATCTGTGACACTCTCTCCCATATTTCGCGATAATACAAAACGTGCTGCTGCCTTTCTTTGAACTTCTTCGATATACTCCGTCAGTCCTATATGGTAAGAATCCCACACCATGCACCATTATTCTAAGAGAGGACGGACAAGCCTAGTGTAGGCAGTCTCCTTAGTAGGTCTGTCACATTTTCTAAGTGTCCTGCCATTAAAACGCAATCTTTGTTTAGCTTTCCCCACAACATTTTCTAAGTGTTCCTTCCAATTTAAGTTGTTCGTAATTGTAATACCTAGGTATTTAGTTGAATTTACGGCTTTTAGATTAGATTGATTAATCGTGTAACCGAAGTTTAATGAGTTCCTTTTAGCACTCATGTACATCTTTGCATATTTCAGACAGATGGGAATCATGGATGGGGAACGCGTGCGGACGTGGGAAGATTTGTACAGAGATGAAAAAAACGAAGGATTGTTTCACAATACTCGAGACATTTACGACTATACGTAAAAAAAAACAACATGGAATTCTTATTGCATGTGGAACGTGAAAATATAAGGAACTAATTGCGAACATAGCTAAGGCAAACTGTATCACAGCTCAGGAGGCTATGACGTCCTGTGCGGTGCTTCTTACTACTCCACATCGAATCACCGATTGTTCCGTTATTACTTCGCACAGAAGATACTACTTCTCAAAGCGAGATACTTTTCCCCTCAAGTACGCTGCATTTCCCTGTGGGTTTCGATGGGATTTTGTTCATTGCTCCATAGAAAACGAATCACACTTCGTTGCACGTACGCCATCTTCAACGACTGACAGTATCGCCGTGCCACTGAGCTGCTGGCAGATAAGGCCGCTCTGCTCCAAATGGGTCTACCGCAAATGGATATGTTGACTTCCCATTTACAGTCGTAGTATGCCTAAAAAAAGGTAGCGACAAGATTTTATGATTCGCCCTCGTAAAAAGGTTAATCATAATATGTAAGTATTATGTGCGAGGATATAGGGGAAGGTCGGATAGCATCGGACAGCAGACTATATCAGACAGTACCCGGTTCTACAGTTCTGAACTAGTAGCAACACCTGTCGCACCACTGCAATGGAAATTATGGAGGAACAAGACCACGTTGCGCCATTTTAAACAACAGCATGATTCGGAATTTCTAGTGCGTTTTCCGCTCACGAACTTACCTTTGGATTGTTGTGTCTTGTTTGCAAGTAAGTAATGTTACATATTTATTGGATCTTCAGACACAAAGAATTCTGTATGTTATGACCTGTAACAATATTTAGCTCCAGTAACTGGAATTTCGGGAATGATGAGCTACGGCAGCGGTACATTCGGGCTGTATTGGACAAAACAATTTCTGATGGTACCGGACAAACCATATAACATAAAAACATACTTATTTTATTTTTATGTTTTTTTTTCGGGAAAATATGGAGAACTCACAATATAAATGGAATGAAAATAATGTGAAAATAATCGCTCAGAAAACCAGATTTCTTATAAACAGCAGCCGTGGAATACAGTGAGATATATTCGGTTCAAAGAACTGTATTAGGTGATAGGCAGAGCTCTTCGTGAAAACAAGGACGTGATCTTAAAACTGGTTTTAACAAATAAGATTCAGTGATGAAGAGGAAACAATATTTTACGGTCAATGAAACCTGGATACATGCCACGTTTGTGAGGGTTGGTCGATGATAACTGTGCCCATATAGAGCTGAACAGTCTTTTCTACACTATCACTAACGTCGATTTGCAACAGTGTTTTGGAACATATACTGTATCCGAGCATTATGAAGTACCTTGAAGAAAACGAGGTAATGACACGTAGTCAGCACGGATTCAGAAAATTTCTTGCGCAACACAACTAACTCTTTGTACTCATGAAGTAATTAGTGCTATCGACAATGGATGTCAAATTGATTCCATATTTTTAGAATTCCAGATGGCTTTTGACACCGTTCCTCACAAGCGTCTTCTAACCAAACCACGTGCCTATGGAATATCTCTTCAGTTGTGTGACTGGATTCGTGATTTCATATCGGAAAGGTCAAAGTTCCAGGCGGAAATTCATCGAGTAAAAGAGAAATAATATCCAGCTTTCCCCAAGAAAGCTTTATAGGCCCCCTCTTGTACCTGATCTATATTAACGACATAGGAAATCATTTCAGTAGAGGTCTTAGATTGTTTGCAGATGATGTTATCATTTACCGTCTTGTAAAGTCATCAGATGACCAAAACGAATTGCAGAATGATTTAGATATCTGAATAGTACGAAAAGTGGCAATTGACCCTGAATAAAGAAAAGTGTGAAGTTATTCACATGAGTACTAAAAGAAATCCGCTAAATTTCGATTACGCGATAAGTCACACAAGACTGAAGGCTGTAAATTTAACTAAATACTTAGGGATTACAATTACAAATACCCTAAATTGGAACGATCTCATAGATAATATTGTGGGTAGAGCCAACCAAAGACTGCGATTCATTGTCACACCACTTAGAATGTGCAGCAGGTGTATTAAAGACACTGCTTCCACCACGCTTGTCCGCCCTATTCTGGAATATTGCTGTGCGGTGTGGGATCCGCATCAGATGGGACTGACGGATGATATCGAAGAACTACAAAGAATGGTAGCTCGTTTTGTATTATCGCGAATTAGGGGAGTTAGTGCCACAGACATGATACGTGAATTGGAGTGGCAATCATTAAAACAAAGGCGTTTTTCGTTGCAACGGGGTCTTCTCATAAAATTTCAATCACCAGTTAGATTGTGAAAACATTCTTTTGGCACCCACCGTAGATAGGGATAAATGATCACCGCGATAAAATAAGAGAAATCAGGGCTTGCACAGAATAATTTGAGTATTCGTTTTCCCCTCGCACCGTTCGAGAGTGGAACAATAGACAGACATCCTGGAAGGTGGATCATTGAACCCTCTGCCAGGCACTTTATTGTGAATAACAGAGTAATCATGTAGATGCAGATGTAGGTGATTATAGACTTTCCTGGTGTATACTACAGATGAAAAGCTCTCGGTTGCCATCCGGGTTGTTGCATATTGTGAGACTGCGTGTGGAAGGGAGTTTGCATCCCGTGAGAGAGGAAAAGACAGTTTAGTAACTGAAAGTGTTCTTTTGTGATAAAATTGTGTAACGAGACGATTACAGTCTACTACAAGTGCGAACGCTAAAAATCGTTACCTCACGTGTGAGTATTACGTGCTTCTAACGAGTCACGGGGTAAACAAAGAAAATAAATTACTTATGTTTGAGATGTCAGAGGAGTCGAACGTATTACAGATACGCTGAAAAAGAATCCTTGGTTTCTTAATGGCAGACGTGTTTTAATTATCTATTACTGAGAAATAGATGTTGGAATATATACTATATAGGAAGAAGAATAACTTACTATTGTAAAAGGAAAGTATAAATTGTAAACAGCTGAGACACTAACGAACTTTATTTAAAGGAGAAAAGGTACGTTGAAGCTTCATTTCAGTGATCAGCAAGTACGAAGTAGTGCTATGACGAGTAAATCTAAGATATGTACTGATAACTAGGGGGGAAACTGCAACTTATGCGATCAAATTCATTTTCGAAAATAAATTGCTAGAAGGATAATAATTGTTCTACACATAGTTGCCTGACCTCCGAAATCCAATGGATGTCTGAACTCTGTTACTATACACGAACATACGTCGACAGGTTCACGTAAAGACTGATCGCATTTTTTGAGTTCTAGGTTAACAGACAACTTAGTCAAGCAAAGACGAATGAGCTGAACCTACACCGATCTGAACAATATAGTAAATTGTGTATCGTTATCGAACCACCAGACTTCGCTAAGTGATATTATGTTTCGATGAAGGGGTGCGATTTGTGGTTGTCCAAGAATTTGTACTCCACTTGTATGTGGACGGCTGTGACCTGCAGAGTCGGAGGGCAAGGAGAGGGATGGGGGTGCCGTGTTGTGCTGGCAGGTGTTGTGCTGCCTTCTGGAGGATGCACCCGCTAGTACTCACATATACAGGGTGGGACACTGGTAGCGACCGGGCCAAATATCTCACGAAATAAGCATCAAACAAAAAAACTACAAAGAACGAAACTCGTCTAGCTTGAAGGGGGAAACCAGATGGCGATCAAACGGATATCAACTGCGTCTTTTTTTTATAGGAACCCTCATTTTTATTACATATTAGCGTAGTACGTAAAGAAATATGAATGTTTTAGTTGGACCACTTGTGATAGATGGCGCTGTAATAGTCACAAACGTATAAGCACGTGGCATCACGTAACATTCCACCAGTGCGGACGGTATTTGCTTCGTGATACAGTACCCGTGTTAAAATGGACCGTTTACCAATTGCGGAAAAGGTCGATATCGTGTTGATGTATGTGATCAAAATGCCCAACGGGAGTGTGCTGTGTATGCTGCTCGGTATCCTGGACGACATCATCCAAGTGTCAGGACCGGTCGCCTGATAGTTACGTTATTTAAGGAAACAGGAAGTGTTGAGCCACATGTGAAACGTCAACCACGACCTGCAACAAATGATGATGCCCAAGTAGGTGTTTTAGCTGCTGTCGCGGCTAATTCGCAAATAAGTAGCAGACAAATTGCGCAAGAATCTGGAATCTGAAAAACGTCGGTGTTGAGAATGCTTCATTAACATCGATTGCATCCGTACAATATTTCTATGCACCAGGAATTGCATGGTGACGCCTTTGAACGTCGTGTACAGTTCTGCAACTGGGCATAAGAGTAATTACGGGTCGATGACAAATTTCTTGCACGCGTTCTGTTTAGCGACAAAGACTCATTCACCAACAGCGGTAATGTAAACCGACATGATATGCACTATTAGGCAACGGAAAATCCACGATGGCTGCGACAAGTGGAACATCAGCGACCTTGGCGGGTTAATGTATGGTCTGGCATTATGGGAGGAAGAATAATTAGCACCCATTTTATCAATGGCAATCTAAATGGTGCAATGTAGGCTGATTTTCTACGTAATGTTGTACCGATGTTACTACAAGATGTTTCACTGCATGACAGAATGGCGATGTACTTCCAACATGATGGATGTCCGGCACATAGCTCGCGTGCGGTTAAAGCGGTATTGAATAGCATGTTTCATGACAGGTGGATTGGTCGTCGAAGCACCATACATACCATGGCCCGCACGTTCACCCGATCTGACGTCCCAGGATTTCTTTCTGTTGGGAAAGTTGAAGGATATTTGCTATCGTGATCCACCGACAACGCCTGACAACATGCGTCACCGCATTGTCAATGCATGTGCAAACATTACGAAAGGGGAACTACTCGCTATTGAGAGGGATGTCGTTACATGTATTGCCAAATGCATTGAGGTTGACGGACATCACTTTGAGCATTTATTGAATTAATGTGGTATTTACAGGTAATCACGCTGTAATAGCATGCGTTGTCAGAAATGATAACTTCACAAAGGTACATGTATCACATTGGAACTATCGAAATAAAATGTTCAAACGTACCTACGTTATGTATTTTAATTAAAAAACCTACCTGTTACCAACTATTCGTCTAAAATTGTGAACCATATGTTTGCGACTATTAAAGCGCCATCTATCACAAAGCGAAGAAAGTGGTCCAACTAAAACATTCACGTTTCTTTACGCACTACTCGAATATGTAATAAAAATGGGGGTTCCTATTTTTAAAAAAACGCAGGTGATATCCGTTTGACCTATGGTAGCGGCATCTAGCGGGCCAACCATAGGGCCATCTGGTTTCCCCTTCAAGCTAGACGAGTTTCGTTTTCTGTAGTTTTTCCGTTTGATGCTTTTTTCTTGAGATATTTGGCCCGGTCACGATCAGTGGACCATCCTGTATACATTGGGACATACTCAAATCCATTCGTTTTGCCAGGAGACGGTGAGTATCACGCTCGTTGAAAAGTTACTATGTCTTAACACACCATCCGCCTGGATACCCGAGAGATTTACACCAATAGTATATGCTGGGAAAGTCTATTTTCACACATGCTGCACCACTGTGGCGTGTATATGTTCTGCAACTTCAAAAAGATGCAGAAAGAACACAACAAGAAAACGAAACTTCTCAGCGCTTTAGATTTCATTCAACGGTGTCGAAATGAGAACATTCTACCACAGTTTTCGTAACTACGGCATCCGGTGAAATCGAAGAATACATGACATAATAACGAGCGGGCATGGCCATAGTAGAAGATCACATTCGGTTCACACAGAAAGAACTGGACAAGAATGCAGTCAAAATTTTCGCTCGCTACCTAAAGACCTGCAACGACACTACCAGCCCACACTTGGGAGCGGACGGACTGTAGCTCTTATTCCGACAGTGAGGTACGCAAACGGTACATGCCACGAAACAACCGACAAATTTGACATCATTTAGAGCTCTGGAGAATGATACTAGAACGATTTTGAATTGTACAGAGAGGAGTCGACTGTAACTTCGGCCTCCGAAACCGGGTGAACCTCGAACTCGTCTCGAGGTCCAAACCGAAACGAGATATTAATAGTGGTGTGTTGTGTAGGATGCAATTGCATAGGAAGGATAAGAGACGATTAGGCGGGAAACCTGCGAAGTCATCGACAAGTTTCGACTTACGAAAGCAAACATGGCAGCGACGGAAGAGGAGGCTCTCTGATCACTGAGAGACGATGTTGACACAATGGTCCTACCTGGTGACAAAGTGAATGCATCGACGACCAGCACGAAACAGGCTTTTTACTACAGGACTCAGCCTACAAAAAGCTCAAGAATGACGCATCCATGAGAATGAGAAGAAAAAACGGTTGCTATGTTGAAGGGCTCGGGTTTACAAGACGAAGAAAGGAGTGTATCGTAGGGACTTCTGAAATTCCACAAGGAAAGGGGACCTCTGCGTAAAATGCTCGACATTATTAATCTTCACAGTTCTACACTGGCCAAATATATTATTATTACGCTGGCCAAATATATTCTTACGCTTCCAAAATCTATTGTGGGGCACTGCAGTGACAGAGTAAAGAAGTCGGCTGATTTCGTGAAAATTCTTAAAGGAATGCGACTGCATAAGGATCACTTGCTTCTAAGCTTCGATTTTACCTTGCTCTTCACAAGAGACTCCTAGGTGCTCTTGGCTCAAGAATCTGAGCAGCAAGTATTTAAAAGTTTAGAGAATGTACTGCAACAGGTAGCTTCTTCAAAAATTGACAGCGTAGCCCTAGATTCTCTCTTTCCCTGGGATTGCAAATCTGTGCATGGAACAGTTTGAGGCGATGGCAGTTTAAACTGGACACCTAGAGCCCAAGCATTTTTCCTCTACGTCGACGATACATTTGCGGTTTGGATTAGAACGGAAAGAGAGAGAGAGAGAGATAAAGGTGCAGCTTAACCGGAAGAGTTGCAAGGACATAAGTGCCTCGGGGCCGCTCTTGGCCGAAAATACAAGAGTGCTTGGAAAATGTAGCATCAGAATCTTTTTCTGACCACCACCCAAGAGAAAGAATTCCTTAGCTCTATGAAAAAAAAGTACGAAAACTGAACGTACCGGGAATATACAGCTTCCAACATTAATGTGGACGGCAATACATCTTGCAGGCGTAGTCCTATATTTCGCAACTCAGCGAGGAACACATCAGCTGTGTATGATTTGGACACACAGTGAATAAACTGAGATCCCACTTTTGATGATGAGAAATCGAAGTCGCTATGCTGAGCAGCCAACCCTCTGGACTGCATTATGTAGTAGTCCACGAGATCTTCGTCGATAGGGACGGAGGTCACAAGTTTAGATCAGCATGGAATTCCGGGTTAGTGGCAACACAACGAGAGAACGGCCAGTAGTGTCAAGCAAGCAAGACGCCCACGCTAAGAACGGAGGGCAGCCTGGTGCACGGGCCGCACCGAGGGTATTGATACTGGGACATCCGAAGATTTCTTCACTACACCAGGAGGTGATGAGTATGACACTCGCTGAAACGACGCTGTACTACTATGGGTATGGGACATCTGCACAACTCGCCATTTAAGCGGAAGACAGTGACACTCGTTGGAACATCGCAGTACAAGTGTAGATATTGGGACATCCGAAAATTTCACCACTTCACCCGAAAGTAACCAGTAAGATACTCGTTGAAACGTCGTAGTACTAGTGTAGCTATTGAGACATAAAAATTTTCACTACTTCAGCAGAAGTACATATGAAACTTGTCGAAACTTTGCGGCATCCTAGCGCTACCATCCCGCTTGAAACACAGGAGATTTTCATTATATGTGATAAATGTTTCACCAGCCGTTAAACGATTTTTTATTTCGACCTGTTCTATTCTAAACTTTAGGTCAATAATAACAAGATGAATTTTTGCTTATTTTAGTAATCTTCCTACCGTCTTGAAAACTTGGCACTCAGATGTCTAGCTTGTACCTACTTCACTTTAATCATTATATCCATTTACGTTGGAATTACAATTTTACTTTATACACGTTACAAATTCACGTCTGAAACAACCATCCAATAACATAAAAGACCAAAATGCAATAGGTGAAAAAATGTTAAAAAATCAACCAATATATTTTCTTAGGGCACTAAGTTTTATAATTCTATTTAATATCATCGTATTGTTTAATATGAAGAATGTTCCAGTTCAACCTCCTGAAAAATTTACGATTTCGATAACGTTTGTGTGTTCGATAATTTACGACCTACCCCTACACCACCAAACAAGGTTAGCTTGATCATTTTGTACACCATATCCGTAATTGTGACCATTGGTGCAATTGGACCAGCTGGCTCCATTTTCCTTTCCACTTGTCCACATCACTTAATTTATTGTTTAATCCTTATCTGTTTATTGATTATAGAGATCGACATGACTTTGCAATGAAGAAGGCACACATCTCAGAAACATTTTTGTGTGACGGAATTCAAAACATGGTATAAAAGGAGTTCAGAGCCATACACATTGATCCTTGTTCACAGTTTCATTACTTAGCAATGCAAAGACATAAAAAGCAAAACAACAAATGCAGAACACACTTCACACATTTGTTTCGTTGATACCCTTGGAATAACGATTGTTTTCTCATCTAGTCGCTGAAAACAGTACACACGATTTTCCGTACTACGGAACAGGGCGACGAGGCTCCTTAGTCACTTCATCCAGTACTTCATCAGTTTTTATTTCTATATTTTTTTGAATACGCATCAAAGCCAGCCCATTTAACATGTTCAATCCCACTGTGCTCATTAAGTATGTCTTCAAGTACTGTAATGTCGAGAACGGACGTTCTGATGACGCTGCTGTTACTGGCAATGTACAGAGAAGTTTCGGCTCTTTATGAGTGCAGGGAAAAATAATTTCATTACATATGTTCAAAGATCTAATAATATCAGTGAGCAGTAAGTGAAGAGCTTTCTGGTTAACTAAATTTCTTCTCCACATCTTCAGTTCATTAAAGAAAGTCTCTGATGATGCATCGACATCGTTAGGCCACTCATTTACTGCAGTTTCAATAACTGTTTGTACGTTTTCATCTGATGCTTGCACTACATTTCTCGGCATCAAAGATTATATGTTTTTAGTATGCTCTATGGTTTAAAACGTGTCCATGAGCTGGTTGATGAAACAGCCTTTGCAAGGAAGAAAAACTGAAAGCCTAAAATATTCTGGACTCTCTGTCTCGAAGTTAGGGCGCTGTTTTTGTCTCTACGTGGTTCTTGGAATTGCTAGCGTAATTCCAGTAAGTTAAGCCACTCTTCCTGCCTCCTTGTACACTGGGTCGTATATGATCGAAAATCTTCCATTTCCTTTTCTAGGTTCTAACACAGATCAAAGTCCATCTGCAGTTAAGTGGCTAAACCATGGTATAGGCTAAAAATCAGACTAGCTACAACTATTGACGCCAAGAATGTCGGTTTTTGTATTTCTGCCAAAAATGGAAATATTTGGCTTGAAATTTCTTTATCTGACCATTCCTCTACTTCGGAAAAAGTTTAAATGATGAGAGGAAATAGTTCAACAAACAAGGAAACAGCATATAGCCTTTCTACCCACCAGGTCTCACAGAATTTCATAAGTCTTGTTCTTTTTGTTTTGGCGTGAACCTTTAATACTTCATCCTACAGTTATTTCCCCCTCTTGGGGGAAGCTCTGAGGGAGTAATAATTTTGTTTATGCTGCCTAAAGAGTTCTTGATTGTTGAAGCGGTTCATGAATTGCTAAGAGCTGAAATTCATGAATGGTTAGCGCAGTTAAATGCCTGCGGATAGGACTTTTGGAATTATGCAGTACATACATTGAACACATCGCTCATATTTGCTGCCCCATCAAATCCCATTCACGAACATCGTTCGGATTTTATCTCAGATCATGAAGGTTTTGTTTTATAACATCAGCCAAAGCCGATCCACGAAGATCATAAACAGGAAAAAATCTGAGGAAATAGTCACGAACTACTGAAACATTTTTGTCTTTATCAACACTCGAGTACAAAACGGAAACTGTTCTTCCCCTCAAATATCAGCAGTTTCATCTATCAGCACACTGAAAAATTAGATCTGTTAATTTTCTCAACAAGCTGTTTGCACACTAAAACCACCGGCAGCGTCAATAATTTCATTATGAATGGTTTTGCTCACACACATCGGATTATCACGTGCACATTCTGATGGTTCTTAGGAGTTTCATTTCCTGCCTCCATTCCGAATCTTAATAGTGCCCCAGATTTACCATCATCTCCCATTACCAGTTGCACCTTCTTCTACTAACACATGTCCTAATCCCTGTATCCTCTCAATGGTAATCCCTCTCGTCCACAAAACAAAACACTATCAATAATAGGGATAGACTTGCTCTGTTTTTTTTCAAATTTGTGTCGATTTGAATGTTAACATTATCTGTCTTCTTTTCAGATATTAATATAAAATTCTGAGACGAAATGCAGGCTTTCGTGTGATACGCTTTCATTTCACTATCTATTTTGTGAACCGCTTTTTTCACTAACGAGCTCAACTGAACAGGTGTACCTTTCCCCGAATGGAATTCAGCTGCAAAGATAACACAGAAAATGTAGAAAACGCCCTCGTTTACTTCTGAATTACCTAACCACTGAAACTCTGACAACCACTGATTTTGAAAGTTCAAATTTCTTTTGTCACAAGGAAATCTGTAATTTGCAAGCGGAACACAAGTTTTCGTAATATAGTTATACACTGAAGTGGCAAAGAAATTGGTATACGCATGCGTATTCAAATACCGAAATACGGAAATACGTAAACAGGCAAAATACGGCGCTGCCTTCAGTGACGCCTATATAAGACAAGAATTGTCTAGCACAGTTTTTAGATTGTTTACTGCTGCTACAATGGTAGATTATCAAGATTTATATCAGTTTGAAAGTGGTATTATAGTCGGCGCACGAGCGATGGTACACAGCATCTCCGAGAACGATGAAGTGGGGATTTTCCTGTACTACCATTTCACGAGTGTACCGTGAATATCGGGAATCTGATAAAACATCTAATATCCGACATCGCTGTGGCCGGGAAAAATTTTGCAAGAACTGGACCAATGACGACTGAAGAGAATCGTTCAACGTGACAGAAGCGCAGCACTGAGCAACTTGCTGCAGATTTCAATGATGGGCCATCAACAAAAGGCAGTGTGCGAACCATTCGACAAAACATCATCGATATGCGTTTTCGGAGCCGAAGGCCCATTTTGTACCCTTGATGAGTGCACGACACAAAACTTTACTCCTCGCCTGGGCCTGTCAACACTGACATTAGACTGTTGATTACTGGGTACATGTTGCCTGGTGGGACGAGTCAAGTTTGAAACTGTATCGAGCGGATGGACGTGTGCGGGTAAGCAGACAATCTCATAAATCCATGGACCCTTAATGTCGGCAGAGGACTGTTCAAGCTGGTGTAGGCACTGTAATGGTGTGGGCGTGTGAAGTTGGAGTGATACTGGACCCCTGATATGTCTAGATGTGACTCTGACAGTTGACACGTATGTAGGCTTCCTGTATGATCACTTGCATCCATTTCTGTCCATTGT
This sequence comes from Schistocerca gregaria, assembly GCF_023897955.1. Classification (NCBI taxonomy): domain Eukaryota; kingdom Metazoa; phylum Arthropoda; class Insecta; order Orthoptera; family Acrididae; genus Schistocerca; species Schistocerca gregaria. Next base: position 856,398,051 of record NC_064920.1, on the reverse strand, counting down.
ACATTCCGACGGAATTGGGCAATTTCAGCAGGACACTGCGACACCCCACACGTCCAGAATTGCTATAGAGTGGCTCCACAAACAGTCTTCTAAGTTTGAACGCTTCCGCTGGCCACGAAACTCCATAGACATGAACAATATTGAGCATATCCAGGATGCCTTGAGACGTGTTATTCAGAAGAAATCTCCAACCCCTCGTACTCTTACGGATTTATGGATAGCCCTGCAGGATTTGGGGTGTCAATTCCCTCCACCACTACTTCAGACATTAGTTGAGTCTATGCCACTTCGTGTTGCACTACTTCTGCGTGCTCGCGGGTCCCCTACACGATATTAGGCAGGTGTGCCAGTTTCTTTGGCTCTTCAGCATGTATCTCCTTATCATCGTGTCGACAGTTCTGTGAAGCAAAGGTACCTATGTCATACCAGCTATAGTTTTGTTGTACGTTTGGACGAGTAGTTTGAACATTACATGTACCTGTCTGCGGTTCAGTAAACCAGTAAAGCTGGCTTTCATCAAGTTTTCTTGTTCTCGACTGCTGCGGAATGTATTTTTCAGATTCTGAAGTGACGTTCACTACACCTGCAATTGTTGTTGGATTTAAACACTTGCTTTGTTCGCAGACCCAAAAAAAGTGCATTTTCTTGTCTTGTGTTCTCCAGTGCTAAGTAACTGACAAAGTAATTACATGAAACACAACACACTAATCAACAATATATTGTAACTTGTAGTACGTGGTTTGAATTAGAGCGCCACGTCCTTACGACGGCATGCTAATCAGTATAACATGCAAGACCCTTGGAAACTAGTGAAGCTAGTAACGTATTGTTATTACCGCCTTCAAATCCATAATGCGGTGAGCTGGATTTTACTGCCGCACTCACGCACTAAGTTCAATGTGTAGGCTCACAAAAATCGGTCAAACACGTGAGTAAACAACAATTCGTTCATGGACGATAATTGGTCCTAGATGTTAACAAGTTGCGGTCGCGGAGCTGCAGTAAATAGCTCAACTACTGATCCTGGAGAGTGTACGCTCCTCAGTGACCGAGGACGTAGTGTAGTCACGGGGTTGGTGTAAGGCAAAGGACGCACAAAATACGTCTCGTGTGGCGAGGCGCCTCTTAATTCGCCGACGCGACGGGACTCCATTCGGCACCTGTTCAAATTTGCGTACGCGTCGGTGGTGTGTGCACACTGTACTCGATCCATGTGGTTCGCGGCTTGCAGAGTCAGCGATCGGCGTAAACGTCCACACGACACCAAGGCCTAGCACGATCTGGCTTCCGCTTTTTCCTCATCCGCTCCCGTGGACGCTACACCGTTGCCCGTGGTTGACCAAACGGTGAAACCTGCACTCGAGTGCGAATACTGGCGCGCCGCCGTCCACGCGGTTCAGTGGCACGGTTGCCACACGTATAAAACTAGCAGATTCCAGCGATTCCGCTAGTTCTTAGCGAAAATGTCATTGCTATCCTGCTCATTGTTAGAGCTGTATTGCAGAGTATAATATCTTGGACAAAGGCCTTTGTCAAAGATTTTGTTAAACTTCTTTGAACATACTAAGCCACTGCTGTTATTATACTATGGTAAAATTTTTCTTCATGATTGCTTGGGGAAGAAAGCAGAATGGTTAATCTTTTGCACAACACCATTTAATGCGTTGTTGGTGGGACTGCATTGCTTGAAAATAAAGAGAAATGGAAACAGCAGCGCGCGAAACCACAGATAGAGAGAAGAAAAGCTCAAACGGTTCAGCACAAGCTGATTCAGGTGGCCTTATGAAAGTAGCCCCTCATATTTACAAACAAGGTATTCAAAGCATGCCGTTTCTTACTTCATTCATGGACAAACGATATTTTTGCAAGGCTTGTAACTGTGTGATTCATGTCAAAATAATGAAACACTTTGCTAGTTAGCCTTTTCAGCAGGCTGAATCTGAAATGTTTGGAGCATTTATTGTAATTATCAAGCAAAAATGGTTCAAATGGCTCTAAGCACTATGGGACTTACCATCTGTGGTCATCAGTCCCCTAGAACTTAGAACTACTTAAACCTAACTAACCTAACGACATCACACACATCCATGCCCGAAGCAGGATTCGAACCTGCGACCGTAGCGGTCACGCGGTTCCAGACTGAAGCGCCTAGAACCGTACGGCCACTCCGGTCGGCAATTATCAAGAGCAAATATTTACATAGGTATCTTATGCGATCTTTTACAGTATGATACAGATCTTACCAGGTTGCAACTAAACATTCATAATATGAAACACACATGGGGGAAACTGTAATTAACACTTAGGTTTGGTATTAGCAGTCCAGGCCTCAAAGGTGTTGAATTCGCTTCCTTTTCGGTAAAATTTTCAGCAAATTATTTGCTTTTTTGGAAGTCGTATTTAGATTAATGCTCCAGAGCTTACTTTATAAGACAGTCGTCAGTAAAGCGACATTTATGATCATACAAGAAATAGATGGTAGTTCAAATGTGCACTGAAAACGTTTTGAAATTATGTTCCTTAATTATTGAAACTTTGATTACCATATAACTAAAAAGCTTCCCAAAGGCAGGGGAATGAGTATCTGTTTCGTCAGCTTGGGTGGTCTGTGCACAAAACGCTATGGCTCATTGTTGCTATTAATGTGCGCAAAGTATAGGAATTCTTGTTAAAAATTTATTCTAGCTGGTGTTCCAAATTTCTTGGAGACGAAATGTTTTTAGTTTGGTCATTAAGGAGCAGAAGCTGTTAAATAATTTGGTTAATATTTTCATTTCCTGTTGTACTACACTTCCGCAAATTCATAGAATGTTTGCATTATGGTACATTTTAGAATTTCGGGGAGGGGGAGGCTATAACTCCCTTATACACCTCCCCCTTTCGTCCGCTACTAATAGAAACATTAATATGGAGTATGTCCACCACTCGCTTTTATGACAGCTTCAACTTACTTGGCGATAGTGGTAGGGAGCTAGGATCTGGGAGTTGTAAGGCACTCGACATAAAGAGATTAATTTTTTAAACATTTATTTATTACAGAGGCTACAACTTAAAATTAGAGGTTCTGTAACAGTACAGAGAGATTTCAAAACGAACAACATTTTGAAGAAATGATTTGAGAAAATCGGTTACTCGGTGTTAAGTATAAGCGTTATTGTCATCATAGCTATTGCAACAATTGTAAACTGTCTTCTCCAGAAGCAGAGACACCTATTGAGGAAATATTCAAATCGTAGCTGTAAATAATTATCAGGTCTGAAGGATCTAAAAAACCACTGGTTAAAGATATAAGAAACAAAAATCACTTAGACGTAAAATCACATATTGACGATGACAAATTTCAAGCAAAGAAGCTCATGCTAAGTAAATTGGTATATGTGACCATCAGTAACTACAAATAAAATCCATTTTAAAAACATTTCCATTGGACTAGGGTTAAGCGTAAAAGTCTTCACATTAAAATGTACACGGAATTAAAAGGCAGTAAAAAGTACCATATGTGGCTGGTGCCGTGCGGCGACTGACAAAAGTTTCCACGGCGTACGAGACAGGGAACATCGGTAGGTGGACTACCTGTGCGTAAACGTATGCGCACCGCAACCACATAAAGTTTAAACTATCAATCACCATGTTAAAACAGAAAATATTTAGGTAGGAAATGGGGGAGGAAGGGAGGCAGGAAGAAGGAGAGAAAACTTAAAAACAAATTATAATAGTCAAAATGAGGGTAAACAGAAAGAGATAAAATACTTTACGAGAAAAAAATATAAGTTTGATGAGAATCTACAAGTGGGGGCCACCAACGAACTGTAACTCTGAAATACCGTCTTAAAACATTCAAGGAACTGTCGACTCGCAAGCTGCATCTGATCGTTTAACATGTTACCATCCCAATTTGATCATTTAACATGTTACCATCCCAATTGAGTGTGTGTTTAAAACTTTCCAGGCTTCACATAAGTCTAGTTTCTGCACGTTAACCTTCTTACACAAAAGGACGGTTTGTCCTACATCTATTATGACATTAAAATTTCCTCAAGTGGACCATTTATTTCTAAGGAAGACAATTTTACAATTGTTGAAACCATGGTCGAATGTTGTTGTACCGACAACTTGTTGATTTTCTCAAATAATCCACAGTTGCTGAACAGCAGCTACGTTTAAAAATTTATCATTTTGAATTTTGTAACGTTGGAAAATCGCTCAGATTTACTAACTGAAACTTAACAGTTTTATTCTTACTTAGAAATCACTAATACAAAGGCCTTTATGCACATATACTTTAATTGTAAGAGAAACTTTCAAAGTAACAAAATATACAGGATAACAATATTGTGCTGAAACTAATGTATTAACTGACGCACGTTAATTGGCTTGAACTGGATCCATGCTTTGAAAGGTGACTCAGTTCAGTACTGATTCAAAAACTTAGACACAGAAAATACATTAGATTTACGTAATATAATTGGCACATAGCATGTGAAGCCTAATATGGCAGAGAAAATGAGAGCGGACAACTGAGTACCATCGAGACAGAAATACTTAAGCAGAGTAAATAAACTACAACACACACTGATCGATTAATCTTAATTTACACAAAAAGATAATCAAAAAATCACGTCCTTTGTGATCAAGGCTTACGGACAATGATAAAAAAATTTAAAGGTTGTTAACAACAGAAACACACGCACTAGTAGTGCAGATAAAGACAAATCTTTGTACATTAAGCAAAATACTCACACATCACGAATTTCTCTTACAACAGACTCAACGTTTATCATAGGCACTGAGCCGTGACTGGCTCGCAATCGATTTCGCGTGCCTCGATTTTGATCATTATTTACTGGCGCCACTATTGGCAGCTCGAATGGATTGTCGCTTGCCGCTTATTATCTGTGACAGAGCGAATCCTAAAATTCGTCTTGAACAGCATTAGGAAGGCAGTCTGAGCTATTCCGGACACATTGAGCCAGTCGGCCGTCAGCTCTGTTTGCTGGTGTAACTGGTGAAGTCGGAATTACGACACCGATCTGACTAAGGCGTCCTTCTGTCAGAGGCTACGCATTTGCCCGGCTTTTGATATTCCATGCTGTGCAGGACTGGGTACTGGGAGCCCCACTCGACATTTGAAGGGTTATCGGATATCTGCCACATCGAGCGTTTATAGTCAGTATTTCTCTTACTACGATACGTCCACCTCTACTGCCTGTACTTGCTAGCTTGCTGAGTGTAATTATCTAAGGCAAGGCTCTGTTGTTTCAGCTTATTCATATCTCTGATGAGACAAATTTGGCAGTATATATATTTGTACCCTCAATTTCAGTGTTTTTAAGCTTTTTGTATTTAATCTTATATTTTATATTACTTTGCTTTAACAGAAATGTTCCTATATTTAATATATGTATTAAAATTGTGTTGTACATTTACATGTCTAAATACTACGGAAGGGGGCATTGCTTATAAGATACCGCTTATAAGGTACCGCTTCGCAGGGCTAAGTCAGTCGTTTTCGTTCCAAAACTTTTTTCTTCGCGCAAAGTTCCTTACCGTATGGTTTGGCTAAATCACTGTCAGATCTAGTTCTTGGCATTTATTAAGTTTTCCTGTAGCCAATTTTATTCTGCTAAATGCTGTAAGAGTTATTACCTTCTCCTTTATTATGCTTTTGCAATTACGAAAATTTGGTTAAGGATACATTTTTGATATTTTGTGGGGGATTAAGAACTCTTATGCTGACTATTTCTTGAGATGTAACCATTAACATTGGCCTAAGGTGTGTTTTTGGCCTATTTTTCATCTGGGTGTCGTCTGTTGACAGCCCTACGTAGTTTTCTGAGACACACATCAGCTGCGTACCCAGCTGCTGGTGGCAGCTTGCACTTGTTGCCGTAAGCACCGCTTTCGTGTTTATCGACTGTCTTTGAGGCGCGTCCGTGGTCACTTTAGCCGGCTGGTTCGCGCTGCCTGCTGAAAGATCTTAAGTTGAGTAGTGGCTATATTACTTAATGTTCTGATTCATGGAACTTTGTTTAAAGTTTTACATTTCCTTTTGAATATGCTTGTATTGCACATTTTGCGAATTCCGAGTAGATAAGTTTTATGTAAGTCTGCAGGCTTTCGTGGCCGTTGTCACTGAAGCTAAAATCTGGGTTATTAGGGCGCGTCATGTTTCTTCTAGAATGATTTATGTTTCGACCGCTGTGCTGGAATATTCCTCAAGATCTTACTACTAGAACAGCACTGCCTTGATTATTATATTATATGAATGTTTCCAAGTCATTTAACCATAATTACTGTTTGAGCCTAACTTGGTATTGTACTTGTCTCATATGTGGATAACCTTAATCGATTTTGCTGTTTTGGTACCTGATGAAATTTTCATTAGATATTATGCTGATTTATAGCAGTGGATTTGCCCTCCTGTGTGTTAAAAAACAAAAAAAGGCAATTAGTTTCCTGAAAATCTTTTGAAGGCGTTGTCACATTTTCTTAACGCATCTTAAGAGATTGTTGCCGTTCCACATGGATCAGCTCCTGTTTTGTAACGAAAGAGGTTTTAAATTTCTTTTTACTGTTTTATATTTATTCAGGCACTATTGTGGTTTGTTAAACTTGTTAAAGAGAAATCATTTCTTAAAGCAGATTGTTGCTGTAAGCAACTAATTAGCTTCACCCAGTCACTCAATTACTTGTGGCTATTGTATCAATTTATTCATGCTACTATGTGGTGGCTAACTAACTGTAAACAATAAAATGACTCTATTGTTCTGGGTTCGCCCTACCATGTTTTCCTTGTCCTGCCCCATCTTGTGTTTATGGATTTCAGTGGTAGCTGCGAGTGGTCGTCTACGACTACCAATCCCGGGATATGACCCAGCAGGGCTCCTTCAGGGTTACTAGATCACCAGCAGATATTCCAGCGTCACTGTTGGAGCTTCACGAAGTGGCTTGGCCTTCCGAAGACGGCGGAGTTCGCAACACGAAGTGTTTTGCACCCAATGCACGTGATGGATGTGCCCTTCTGGTTTTTCAGGCTGTTTCGCTTCGTATGTAGAGGATGTTTAAGTAGCGAGGAAATGTGGCCATACAGTTGTGACACTGCGCTGAATCTTTCGGCCCAGTGTCATTATCTGCATATTCCCAGACTGCAGTGTCTTTGAATAAAAGGTACGAGTAATCATTCGGAAACGGTCTTGCTGCCGTGGGACTTCCGCGATATCGTAGAGTGGTCCGGATGGAGAGTCTCTTGCTAGGTGCAGAGCCAGGGAGAGGGCGCGATTCTGCAGAGGCTGAAGCTTCTTTGTGTGTCCTTTGGCTGACTTCCCCCAGATGACGGCGGCGTACTCAGTTCAAAAATTGTTCAACTGGCTCTGAGCACTTTTGGGACTTAACATCCCTAGAACTTAGAACTACTTAAACCTAACTAAGGATATCACAAACATCGATGCCCGAGGCAGGATTCGAACCTGCGACCGTAGCGGTCGCGCGGTTCCAGAATGAAGCGCATATCACCGCTCGGCCACTGTTGCCGGCGCGTACTCATTGACAAGGTGAGCAGGGACTGTGCAGTGTGACATCAAGACCTGGGGGCAGCGTGGAAGTCGAGTTCAGCAGGGAAAGAGCTTGCGTAAACGACATCGGAGTCTGGATTTCCTTTCCTGGATGTTCTGACGCCAGATAAGCCGACGATCCAGAGTGACGTCGAGACAGCGCGCCGTCGGCTTCCAGGAGACAGGGCTGCCGCCGACAGGCGGCATATCTTCTGAAATGGTACGGCATGAGACCATCAGAAATTTTGTCTTCGGGCCGGTGAATTTGAGGAGCCACTTGACGGCCCATTTCGGTAGCGTGTCGGTGACGGGCTGTGGTCACATCAGAGTGTCGGCGTTCATGCCCTGTTGTATAGCACATATTCGTCGGCGTAGAGGGTTAGATGGACGCTGCCAACCTTGGGCGTATCTTTCGTATAAAACATGTACAGGAGCGGTCTCCTGAAACCGAATCCTGTGGCACCCCTGCTGCTAGAATGTGACGTACCAGCCTCCGCCCTTATACTGAAGGTCCTGCTTTGATGGTATGAGGGTATGAGGTGAACTTGGGAGGCTGGCACCGTCTGCTCGAGTATTCTGAGCGGGAGAACGGTGTGCCAGACGCTGTCAAACGTTCGCGGGAGATCTAGGAACCCCGCGCCGAAGTGCTCACAGCTTCCATCGCATCGGAGGCCTCATCAAATAGCAGCAGAAGTATAGCGACCTTGTCGGAACCTCAACTGCTCTTCTGTGACAACATGGCGTAGTAATCACTTGAGATAAACTCGCTCTAATACGCTGGAGAACGCCAGCAGTAGACTGACGGGCGGTAACTCTGTGCAACACGAAGATCCTTCCCCACATTATCGGTGGCCACTATCTCGGCGTGTGTGCAAGTCAGTCGGGAGTAGCGGTGCGGAAGATCTCACTGAAGTTCGCTGCCCAGTGGGCAGTGGCTGCATGAGGCATGTGCCTCAAGATGGTGTTGGATACCTCCTCAGGGCCTGCTGCTTTCTTGAGGTTGCGCCCAAGCCGGGTCAGCTATACTCCATCAGTCGATGTGACATGAATAGAGTCATGTCCACCCTCCCTCTGAAGGTAGCGTGCAAGTCTGCCTGCGACCACTGCATTGCTTGTAGAGTCCACTGGGTCTTCTATTATCGCTTTGTAAGCGCGTGACTGCGTGTGAGATCGATCTCTAAGTTTTTATGTATTTTTAGGTTTCAGATACATATCTTAACGGTTTTTGGGGTAATATTTACTATATAAGTGACTTATTGGTGGTTTCTTCATTCACCTCTGCCTTTCTTGCATTGTGATCTGATATTTGTGTTTGGTATCGAGCAACTTAACCTCTTACCTGTGTTTATATTCCCCACTTACTAGTTGCAGTTGTAGCGGCGAATTGAAATTTAAGTACTAAATAATTATTTGTGTATAGAGATTTATTTAGGAACTTTAGTAGTTGTCAACCGGTGTTCTTGGTGTTTTCTGGTGAAATAATTTCAGAAGAATTTTTGGGAACGGTTTTCGGTTTCGTTACTGTGTCAATAGACGTTTGATTTTCTTTCTGTGTTAGTCTTTTGTTATATTCTCATTTGTTGTTGATTAATACTATTAATAATAGTAGTTACTGTCCGCCTCCGGTAGCTGAGTGGTCAGGGCGACAGAATGTCAATCCTAAGGGCCTGGGTTCGATTCCCAGATAAGTCGGAGATTTTCTCCGCTCAGGGACTGGGTGTTGTGTTGTCCTAATCGTCATCATCTCATCCTCATCCCTCCTTCTGCACTCGTCGGGAGGAGACGCGACTCGTAATGATGTTCGTCCCCGTCAGTATGACGTGGAGCAGCACCTGTAACTCTCGTAAAACACAGCTCCTCGCGTAGTTAAGAAATATTCTGTTGTTCGTCCGTAACAGTCTTATCAGTTTGTGTTAACTGATCAGCTGTTTATCTTTTATCTTATGCCCGGTTAGTTTCGTTGAGCAGTGAAATCTTGGTTCTTAATCCTATGATTACGGTCATTTTTCACATCATCCTTAGCGAGGATTAATATTGCTGATCGTAATTCTGTTGCTATGCGGTTGCTGCATCAAATTATTAACAACGGTCCAACGTAACTCTAGAGATGACTTATGTTGAAGTAACGTCCTTGTAACACGCCGTAATGCTGATTTTTATATTATTCACATTTCACTGTCGTTATTCCTGTTTTCACACAGTCACTTCAAACGTTTAAAAGACTCAATAACTAGCATGAACATACGTAACATTATTACTTGAATCATGAGTATGGCTTTAGTCTCTCTCTCACGAACCATCGAACTTTCACAACTGATGCAATCTAATAGCGTTTGCTTCCAGAAGACTGTCACAATAGTACTCTAAAGCGACTCAAGAGCAGTTAACTAAATATTTCCAAATCCGAATTGCATTGTAGGCGCATTGAATTTCCTTTTCGAAGCGGCTACAACTCTCTTCCATGGTAAATGTTATCTTTGACCGAATTACCTCCTTGGATTCAACCTTCGTTCATATGAATTTAAATTTATTCTAGAGATGTTCAAAATATAATGCATGACAAACCTTTCCTTTTATCTACTCTTTTGTATGCTGCTCTCAGTATTTGAGTGTTATTGTTGTTAACACGTTTTGCGACATAAATGAAAATTGGTAGGCGTTTTTCTACTTCTGAAAGACCACGTTTTTTACAATTTCGCGCCAGTCGCATAAGGTGGCGTTATTAGCGCCACTATGAGGATGCAAATCATGTTTACTCTAAATACACGCTGTAGCGGTCGTGAACTTTAGTTACCTTAGAAATTGGACATTATGAATGAAGAATGCCTTTAAGGTGATATTTACGCCTTTATCAATATCTCACTGAGTCCGAACGACGTCGTGTAACAGCGCTATGAGATGCTGGATGTTCCTTCTGCGGCACTGCAGAAATTATAGGAATGTAGCCACTGTTCATGACTGATGACAGTGCTGCTCACGAGAATGTACCGTTGCAGCCGGCCTCTGTGACCGATCGGTTCTAGTACCTTCAGTCCGGAACCACGCTACTGCTACGGTCGCAGGTTCGAATCCTGCATCGGGCGTGGATGTGTGTGATGTTGTGAGGTTAGTTAGGTTTAAGTAGTTCTAAGTCTAGGGGACTGACGACTTCAGATGTTAAGTCCCATAGTGCTCAGAGCCATTTGAACCATTTTTTGAGCCGTCGCAAGAACACCGGGCTCTGGACGGCCACGTGGTAGTACTGAGATGGAGGACCATCGTGTTTGGCGTATGAATCTGGCGTATCGTACTGCAGCTGCAGCAGAGATCTGAGCAGCAGTTGGCACCACATTGACACAACGAACTGTTACAAATCGGTTACATCTATGGCGGCTGCGAAGCAGACATCCTATAGCGTGCATTTCAATAACCGCAAACCACTGTCATTTGCGACTTCAGTGGTGTCAAGCGACAGCTCATTGAGGGCAGGGTAGAGGTCTGTTCTGTTTTCTGACGATAGACGGTTTTTCCTAGGTGCCAGTGACGGCTGCGGCTGCTAGAAGGAGACCTGTTGAGGACCTGCAACCAACATGTCCGTAAGCGACGCTCGTCGAATAATGGTCTGGAGTGTGTTTTCATATGACACAAAAAGCACTTCGTGGTTATCCCACGCACCATGACTGGAGATACGTACGCCAGGCCTGTCATTCGACCTGCTGCACTGCCATTCATGAACAGCATTTTGGGGGAGCGAGGGTAGGGGTGGATGTGGGGAGGAATTTCCAAGAGGATACTGCTCGATCACGTACTGCTTTTCCACCACATCTGTGTCCAGTCGAGAATGTATGAAACATGATCGGACAACAATCCTAGCGTCTTTCACAGCTAGCATTAACCGTCCCTTTATTGACAGACCAAGTGCTAGAAGCATGTAATTCGATCTCACAAATTGACGTCCGGCACCTGTACACCACAACAGATAGCCTTCTGGCAGTTACACTGATTATTAGTGTACCAGCTTATCACATTTTCAGTGGCATATCTGGTGATCAGCCTCATTCTGCAACGGCCTTTTCAAAGAGGGCGGAGGAGCGGATAGAGGTTCAGGACACTCTCTTGTCCTAGGGGTGGGAAATTGCCCCTAAAGGCGGAAGAATCAGCAATGATCAATGACATGAGGATGCAGAAGGCAATGGAAACCACTGCATTAAAGACACGTAACGTGTTTCCACAGGACATGTGACCTGTAGTTGAAGAAGTGTCATGATGATCTCTCCATTGGCAAAAGATTCCGGAATAGACCACCATTCGCATCTCCGGGAGGGAACTGCCAAGGGGGAGGTTACCATGAGAAAAAGATTGAATAATCAACGAAAGGATAATGTTCTACGAGTCGAGGCGTAGAATGTTAGAAGTTTGAACGTGGTAGGGAAGCTTGAAAATCTGAAAAAGGAAATGCAAAGGCTCAATCTAGGTATACTAGGGGTCAGTGAAGTGAAGTGGAAGGAAGACAAGGATTTCTGGTCAGATGAGTATCGGGTAATATCAACAGCAGCAGAAAATGGTATAACAGGTGTAGGATTCGTTATGAATAGGAAGGTAGGGCAGAGGGTGTGTTACTGTGAACAGTTCAGTGACCGGGTAGTTCTAATCAGAATCGACAGCAGACCAACACCGACAACCCATGCTGAAGATGAACAGATAAAGAAAGTGTATGAGGATATTGAAAGGGTAATGCAGTATGTAAAGGGGGACGAAAATCTAATAGTCATGGGCGACTGGAATGCAGTTGTAGGGGAAGGAGTAGAAGAAAAGGTTACAGGAGAATATGGGCTTGGAACAAGGAATGAAAGAGGAGAAAGACTAATTGAGTTCTGTAACAAGTTTCAGCTAGTAATAGCGAATACTCTGTTCAAGAATCACAAGAGGAGGAGGTATACTTGGAAAAGGCCAGGAGATACGGGAAGATTTCAATTAGATTACATCATGGTCAGACAGAGATTCCGAAATCTGATACTGGATTGTAAGGCGTACCCATGAGCAGATATAGACTCAGATCACAATATAGTAGTGATGAAGAGTAGGCTGAAGTTCAAGACATTAGTCAGGAAGAATCAATACGCAAAGAAGTGGGATACGGAAGTTCTAAGGAATGACGAGATACGTTTGAAGTTCTCTAACGCTATAGATACAGCAATAAGGAATAGCGCAGTAGGCAGGAAGAGGAATGGACATCTCTAAAAAGGGCCATCACAGAAGTTAGGAAGGAAAACATAGGTACAAAGAAGGTAGCTGCGAAGAAACCATGGGTAACAGAAGAAATACTTCAGTTGATTGATGAAAGGAGGAAGTACAAACATGTTCCGGGAAAATCAGGAATACAGAAATACAAGTCACTGAGGAATGAAATAAATAGGAAGTGCACGGAAGCTAAGACGAAATGGCTGCAGGAAAAATGTGAAGACATCGGAAAACATATGATTGTCGAAAGGACAGACTCAGCATACAGGAAAGTGAAAACAACCTTTAGTGACATTAAAAGCAACTATGGTAACATTAAGAGTGCAACGGGAATTCCACTGTTAAATGCAGAGGAGAGAGCAAATAGGTGGAAAAAATACATTGAAAGCCTCTATGATGGTGAAGATTTGTCTGATGTGATAGAAGAAGAAACATGAGTCGATTTAGAAGAGATAGGGTATCCAGTATTAGAATCGGAATTTAAAAGAGCTTTGGAGAACTTACGGTCAGATAAGGCAGAAGGGATAGATAACATTCCATCAGAATTTCTAAAATCGTTAGGGGAAGTGACAACAAAACGACTATTCACGTTGGTGTGTAGAATATATGATTCTGGCGACATACCATCTGAATTTCGGAAAAGCATCATCCACACAATTCCGAAGACGGCAAGAGCTGACAAGTGCGAGATTTATCGCACAATCAGCTTAACAGCTCATGCATCGAAGCTGCTTACAAGAATAATATACAGAAGGATAGAAAAGAAAATTGAGAATGCGCTAGGTGACGATCAGTTTGGCTTTAGGAAAAGTAAAGGCACGAGAGAGGCAATTCTGACGTTACGGCTAATAATGGAAGCAAGGCTAAAGAAAAATCAAGACACGTTCATAGGATTTGTCGACCTGGAAAAAGCGTTCGACAATATAAAATGGTGCAAGCTGTTCGAGATTCTGAAAAAAGTAGGGGTAAGCTATAGGGAGAGAAGGGTCATATACAATATGTACAACAACCAAGAGGGAATAATAAGAGTGGACGAGCAAGAACGAAGTGCTCGTATTAAGAAGGGTGTAAGACAAGGCTGTAGCCTTTCGCCCCTACTCTTCAATCTGTATATCGAGGAAGCAATGATGGAAGTAAAAGAAAGGTTCAGGAGTGGAATTAAAATACAAGGCGAAAGGATATCTATGATACGATTCGCTGATGACATTGCTATCCTGAGTGAAAGTGAAGAAGAATTAAATGATCTGCTGAACGGAATGAACAGTCTAATGAGTACACAGTATGGTTTCAGAGTAAATCGGAGAAAGACGAAGGTAATGAGAAGTAGTAGAAATGAGAACAGCGAGAAACTTAACATCAGGATTGATGGTCACGAAGTCAATGATGTTAAGGAATTCTGCTACCTAGGCAGTAAAATAACCAATGACGGACGGAGCAAGGAAGACATCAAAAGCAGACTCGCTATGGCAAAAAAGGGATTTCTGGCCAAGAGAAGTCTACTAATATCAAATACCGGCCTTAATTTGAGGAAGAAATTTCTAAGGATTTACGTCTGGAGTACAGCATTGTATGGTAGTGAAACATGGACTGTGGGAAAACCGGAACAGAAGAGAATCGAAGCATTTGAGATGTGGTGCTACAGACGAATGTTGAAAATTAGGTGGACTGATAAGGTAAGGAATGAGGAGGTTCTACGCAGAATCGGAGAGGAAAGGAATATGTGGAAAACACTGATAAGGAGAGGAGACAGGATGATAGGACATCTGCTAAGAGATGAGGGAATGACTTCCATGGTACTAGAGGGGGCTGTAGAGGGCAAAAACTGTAGAGGAAGACAGAGATTGGAATACGTCAAGCAAATAATTGGGGACGTAGGTTGCAAGTGCTACTCTGAGATGAAGAGGTTAGCACAGGAAAGGAATTCGCGGCTGGCCGCATCAAACCAGTCAGTAGACTGATGAAAAAAAAAAAAAAAAAAAAAAAAAAAAAAAAAAAAAAAACTGGTGGTTTCATTAACGTGGGATCTTGTAATGTTAATCAGTTGAATATGTTACCTGGACAAACATTCCAGAAATTTCATTACTCTGCATTAATTTTTTTGGTGTTTTGATTTTTTTCCGACTGTGTACTTGGACCACATATTGTAAGCCGGCCGGGGTGGCCGAGCGGTTCTCGGCGCTACTGTCTGGAATAGCGCGACCGCTACGGTCGCCGGTTCAAATCATGCCTCGGGCATGGATGTGTGTGATGTCCTTAGGTTAGTTAGGTTTAAGTACCGGGTGATCAAAAGTTAGTATAAATTTGAAAAATGAATAAATCACGGAATAATGAAGATAGAGAGGTAAAAATTGGCACACATGTTTGGAATGACATAGGGTTTTATTAGAACCAAAAAAATACAAAAGTTCAAAAAATTCTCGACAGATGGCGCTTCATCTGAGCAGAATAGCAATAATTAGAATAACAAAGTAAGACAAACCAAAGATGATGTTCTTTACAGGAAATGCTCAATATGGCCACCATCATTCCTCAACAATAGCTGCAGTCAAGGAATTATGTTGGGAACAGCACCGTAAAGCATGTCCGGAGCTATGGTGAGGCATTGGCGTCGGGTGTTGTCTTTTAGCATCCCTAGAGATGTCGGTCGATCAAGATACACTTGCGACATCAGGTAACCCCAAAGCCAATAATCGCACGGAGTGAGGTCTGGGGACCCGGGAGGCGAAGCATGACGAAAGTGCCGGCTGAGCACACTACCATTACCAAACGACGCCCGCAAGAGATCTTTCACGCGTCTAGCAATACATTTTTTTGTTCTAATAAAACCCCATGTCATTCCAAGCATGTGTGTCAATTTTTACCTCTCCATCTACATTATTCCGTGTTTTATTAAGTTTTCAAATTTATACTGACTTTTTGATCACGCGTTAGTTCTAAGTTCTAGTGGACTGATGACCTCAGATGTTAAGCCCCATAGTGCTCAGAGCTATTTGAACCATTTTTGAACATATTGTAATTGAGAGTGCACACCTCATTGAAGAGAACGATGTATAAGAAGCAGATCAATAACTGACAATTTGTATTCGACCGACCAGTTGTCTGTGTCTGGAAACTTTGTTGTGACACTGATACGACCCCTGCTTAACTAGGAGTATAAATTCTAATCCTCATTCTTTATATAGCTGCGTGATCGATTCTCATGTGTGAGGCTTTCACACATTGAGGAACATGCAGATTTATTTCAAGCGCCATACCTGTTTCCATGATGGGTACCATAAAACCTCGAAACTTCGTAATTTCCTCGTGCGGGAGGTGACCCAATCTTTCGACGCACCCATTCCACGTCCCGATATTTGGCGGATATTTCATGCAGCAGGTGCGGCCTCTCAGCCCTGGAGCCGGAGCCAGAGAGAACGCAGCGGGGCCGCAGCTGCGCCAGGAGACGTGCGTGCGTGCGTGCGGCGCAGCGCGGCTTCGACGCTGGCCGCGTTTTATGGAGGCCGCGCGCCGGGCCTGTTATTTACGGAGTACTTGAAAAGTTGGGTGCCTGGCGCCGGGACCGCCATCTGGCGCCATTGTCCCAGCGACATCTGCTGGCGACGCTCCAGCGCTATTAGCACCAGCGCTACGGCACGGTGCAGTACCATAGGATATGGACATACAGTCCCGTTTCGCAGACGCCTCGCCCAGGCGATCACAACATGCCGTCACGCATTTCCCCTGTCAATTCCGTCTGGCAACCTGCCTTGCATGGTTGTGTTGCCGGGCTGTCTGTCTCGAACGTTGTGGGGACTGCTGAACGCAGCGCTACAAATACTGTAACACTACGGTGTGGTACTAACTGTGGTGATACCATATGCCATGAGACTCACGGTATGACGCAAGCTGTCTTCTCTATATATGTGGTGTCTGCCCTTGCGGATAAATATATAATTGATCACTTCAGTGTGGATGTACACAAGGCTGGCCGGGGTGGCCGACAGGTTCTAGGCGCTACAGTCTGGAACCGCGCGACCGCTACGGTCGCAGGTTCGAATCCTGTCTCGGGCATGGATGTGTGTGATGTCTTTAGGTTAGTTAGGTTTAAGTAGTTTCTAAGTCTAGGGGACTGATGACCTCAGAAGTTACGTCCCATAGAGCTTAGAGCCATTTCAACCATTTTTTTATGCACACTAGCTCGAAGGGATCGGCGAAATGCCACAGATAATGGGGATAATGGGAGGGTCACTACATTAGTACTGATTGGCTAAGTTGAGAATTTGTGTCTGATGGGAAGCATGGTAGAGTAATCCGTGTAGCCGCGATGACCGTTGTGTCCGGGTGCTGCAGTGGTCAGTGAATCTGCTAAGTAAGCAGGACATCCAGCCTCGAATCTGAATCCAACACAAATTTTCAACTTTTCCCATGGTACCGGGTGTCATTAAGTCATTTTTTTCTTGACTGATATGATTCTCTGTCGTATCGCCGTACGCAACACACAGTGCTGGTTCCTCCATGCAACAACGAGTGCCCTTCAATAAGTGATTCAATCCTTTTTTATTGAGCAGTTTCTGTTGAAAAAATGAGGAATTTATTTTTGGAACAACATAGAATATTCCTGCTTCAGCCCCTATAATTTTTTGAAGCTGCGATAGGTGGCGGCACTATTCCTACCCTTCAAAATGTCGCCTGGAACGAAGGTCCGTCCTAAGCAGAGAACAGTAATTGAGTTTCTTTTAGCGGAAAATCAGAGCATCAGAGGTATGCATAGACGGTAGCAGGAAGTCTACGGAGAGGTGGCAGTGAACAAAAAGCGCAGTGAGTCATTGGAGGAATCTGTCAGAGTCGCAACCCTGTCGGGCAGACCTATCCGATCTTCCGCAGGCCTGCCAGTTGCGTAAGACTGTGACTCCTGCAATGCTGGAATCTAAGGACACTCTCCTTTTAGGTGATCGAAAGGTCACATGAAACGCTTCGCTGTTGAGCTGAGTACATAAGGTGTCATCATGTCTGTACACCAGAGAGAAGCTCAAAAAATTTCATTGTCGTGCTCTTCCTCATCCACAATACAGCCGGGAGCTCGCACCTTCTGATTCCATCTATTTGGTACAGTGAAGGATGCACTCCGAGAGAATCAGTACGTGGATGATTGGTGGTTGTTGAGGCAGAAATACGTTGGCTTTGACGTCTACCAGTAGAGTGATAGCCTGCAGCCAAAGAGGCCGGCCGATCAATGTAAGAGGGCCTGTCGTGTTGAACGGCTATTATGTTGTAAAACAGAATGTGGTAGCTAAAGGGGTGGGAAATAATATGGTGTGCTGGAATTCTGAGTAAAGCCAACCTGATTCCAGAAAAAAATGTTGCATTACTTACTGAACGCCCCATACATATTGTGGGATACACAAGCAGGGAAATTTCAAGTCATCTAATGAGTTATTTAGTAATGCCTACTCCCAGATAATTTATGGAATTAACTGCTTCTAGTTGCTGACCTATTATATTGTAGATAAATGATAAAGGACATTTCTTTCTATGTATTTGCAGCACATTACACTTGTATACATTAAGATTCAATTGCGATTCCCTGCACTATGCGTCAATTCGTTGCAGATTCTCCAACACTTCAGTACAGTTTTCCATTGTTACAACTTCTCCATATACTACAGCATAATCCGCAAAAAGCCTCAGTCAACTTCCGATGTTATCCACAAGGTCATTATATACCGGGTGATCAAAAAGTCAGTATAATTTTGAAAACTGAATAAATCACGGAATAAGGTAGAGAGAGGTAAAAATTGACACACATGCCCAAGCATGACATGGGGTTTTATCAGAACCAAAAAAATATAAAGGTTCAAAAAATGTCCGACAAATGGCGCTTCATCTGATCAAAATAGCAATAATTAGCATAACAAAGTAAGACAAAGCAAAGATGATGTTCTTTACAGGAAATGCTCAATATGTCCACCATCATTCCTCAACAATAGCTGTAGTCGTGGAATAATACTGTGAACAGCACTGTAAAGCATGTCCGGGAGTTATGGTGATTCATTGGCGTCGAATGTTGTCTTTCAGCATCCCTAGAGATGTCTGTTGATCACGATACACTTGTGACTTCAGGTAACCCCAAAACCACGGACTGAGGTCTGGGGACCTGGGAGGCCAAGCTTGACGAAAGCACACGATCATCACCAAACGACGCATGCAAGAGATCTCTCACGCGTCTAGCAATATGGGTTGGAGCGCCATCCTGCATGAACATCGTACGTTCCAACAGGTGTTTATCAGCCAGGCTGGGGATGATGCTATTCTGCACCATATCGGCGTACCTCTCACCCGTCACGGTAGCAGTTACAAAACCGATCGTAACGCTGAACTAGCACATTCCCCATTCTGATAATACAAAAAGCGCCTTCTTAGGTAACGTCAACATTTTGCGATTGCAGGTCCATCTGATTCTCTCTCTCATTACAGCTTCTTTCATGCACGATTGTCATGCGCAGTCACTGACGTTTTGCTGTCCATCGCCATCTGTCGGACATTTTGTGAACTTTGTTTCTTGTTGTTGGAATAAAACTTCATGTCATTCCAAGCATGTGTGTCAATTTTTACCTCTGTATCTACATTATTCCGTGGTTTATTAAGTTTTCAAATTTATACTGACTTTTTGATCACCCGGTATATTGTTAATAGCAACGGTCCTACGACACTCCCCTGCGGCACACCTGAAATCACCCTTACTTCAGAAGACTTCTCTCCATTAAGAATGACTTGCTGCGTTCTGTTATCTAGGACCTCTTCAATGCAATCACACAATTGGTCTGATAGTCCATATGCTCTTACTTTGTTCATTAAACGACTGTGTGGATCTGTATCAAACTCCTTGAGAAAGTCAAGAAACATGACATCTACCTGAGAACCCGTGTCTATGGCCTTTTGAGTCTCGTGGACGAATAGTGCGAGCTAGGTTTCACACGATCGTCTTTTTCGAAACCCATGCTCATTCATAGAGAGTAGATTTCTAGTCTCCAGAAAAATCATTATACTCGAACATAATACGTGTTCCAAAATTCTACAACAGATCGACGTTAGAGATATAGGTCTATAGTTCTGCACATATGCTCGACGTCCCTTCTTGAAAACGGGGTTGACCTGTGCCCGTTTCCAATGTTTTACAACGCTACGCTCTTCTAGAGACCTACATATACCGCTGCAAGATGGAGGGCAAGTTCCTTCGCGTACTCTGTGTAAAGTCGATCTGGTATCCCATCACGTCCAACGCCCTTTCCTCTTTTGAGCGATTTTAATTGTTTTTCTATCTCTCTGTCATCTATTTCGATATCTACCATTTTGTCATCAGTGCGGAAGTCTAGAGAAGGAACTACGTGCAGTCTTCCTCTGTGAAACAGCTTTGGAAAAAGACATTTAGTATTTGGGCCTTGAGTCTGTCAGTACCATTTTGGTCACAGAATGTCTGGACATTTTCTTTTGATCCACCTACCTCTTTGACATACGACCAAAATTTCTTAGGATTTTCTGCCAAGTTAGTACATAGAACTTTACTTTTGAATTCGTTGAATACCTCTCGCATAGCCCTCCTAACACTACATTTCGCTTCGTGTAGTTTTTGTATGTCTGCAAGGCTTTGGCAATTGCATCTTCCGGTCTGATATCACAATCTCATAACCTGTTTTCTTTTCATTTCTGCGAATAGTCATTGTAATACTTCGGAATTGAGTAAAATACAGTACATATTTTGAAATACAGTACATATTTTTTACAGTATATAGTGCAACTGATGACCAGTTTATGTTTGAAGCATTTTAGATCATACAGTGTCGCATAGCAAATGTAGCTAACATACTGAAACTGTCTTCAATTCTGAAAGGAGAATATCGAGTAAATATGTGATACACTTTGAAGTGATGTGTCACAATCCAGGTTACTGCTGTTTACTGTGTATTGTTATATTTCTCCTGTGGACACATGAATGTCGCACAAATAACTTCCATGTGGCATGACCCTCATTGCAAACATGTTGTATAGCATATCGTATCGCCTCTCTGAGAACTCTTCCTATGCAATACAGCAAACAATAAAATTTTACTTACTGTGAGTACGCAAAACAGTGGGAAGTATATGTGATTAAATTTGTTAGTGATTTGAGGATATACAGGGTGTGAACTTCAGTACCCGGAGCTAGCACCTCATAGAAATTACAAGTCCAACCCACCTTGGCAACGAGTCGAATTGAGCTTGGGTGACAGATTCAAGTACGTCACTTCGTTCTGTTTCATTATACGTCAGAGTTCGTCAACCACAGATGCTGGTGAGTAGTGGGGTACCAGTCTGATAGCAACCTCTGACCAGATGTTTTCAGTGGAGGAGAGATCAGGAGAACATACTGAGCAGTGGAACGTTTGAACATCCTCTGTTTCAAAGTAGGTCCGGCCAGTGGCGCCAACACGTGGTCTTGCGTTATCGTGTTCAAAGATAACATCACAGAGATCTTGAAAGTAGAGCATGGACACCAGGCTTAACGTGTAAGAAATATAAAGGGCTGCTGTCCAAATTACTGGTAATGCGAAGCAGAGGTGACCGCGTTGTGTGCACAGTAGAACCTGTGGCAGTGCGCTCTAGTTATTTTCCTAAACATTCTCACTTAATAATCTTCTCAAAACCACTGCCTGCGCTGAAGCAACGTCCAAAATACTCCAGCCTGAAAAATTGTTTAGAAGACTTCCTGCTCAATAGGTGTTAGCAAAGTGCATAAAATTATCCACCTCATAACTGAGAAGAGGGTGCACCAGCTGAGACACAGTCTACTAAACAAAACATCACACCTTGCCTGAAACTTCTGCGCTATGCTATAAATTCTGGAATGCACTTTGTACTAACAAGACCACCGTAACAAACGATTCCAGGTATAAAAGCAAATATTCAAACAAAATTTGTCCCATTGCATTCAGTCACACAGCACATTCACTCATCACTTACTAGCTTAAGAATAGAGCTCGCGACTTGATGTTCAAAGAATCGATAAACAGTTTCAAAGCCCGCACTAACTTCATCAGTTTAATATGCTCACCCTATAGCATAAAGTTCACCAACTTTCTGAAAGACATCGTAATAGCATGCCACGCTGAATTTTAATTCATTGAAAGAAATTATTCTCTCTATGAATCCCAAAGTTTCGTGAACGTCATTTCCCACTGTACTCATCACTTTCGGAATTATTCATCTTCAGAACAAAATGCGTTTAGAATTAACCAGAAAACTGCTAGAGCACCAGTTAATATTACCCATGTTGCTAATGCTGAAACAGGATTATTAGCGACAAGAACCCACTACTGTCTCCCGCTTCCTCAATGTGCAGTCGCTCTCCTCTCTGTCTGACACATATTATAGGCAATCAGATTCGTAGCTTTTAATAGACAATGCGGCAGTTCTTAATTCTGAATTTAATGAATCATATGCCAGAATTTGTACTTTCCGAAAAGCAAAGAATTTTTTTAAACCTCTTTACTTGTCTTAAGGAGAGAAGTAAGTACCTTGTTTATGGAATACCTAAACAGGATACGTTCAAAACAAGCATTACAACCAAATTATGTGGCTCACTATAAGATTATAAAATGAGATTCACACTCACCTTTCTTGAGCACTTTAAAATTGTACCTATTGAAAGCATCACCCCAATTTAGTCTCGTAGCTGCTTTAGCGCCTGAAGGTTAGGCAGCCTCTTTGACACCCTTCAGGAAAGTTTCACAGAGGCTGTTGCCGAGCTGTGGGGTCTTAGTATGACCCTTTCGTTGGCACAAATGACAATGTAGACTCCCCCCCCCCCCTTCCACCCATGATCACTCCACAGGAGAATACAAAACAGAAGCTTTAAAAAGTGTAATGGCCCTTTGTTGCCTCGGATCACGTATAAATTTCATCGAATAGTATTGAACGGACCCTAGTGGTTTCACCCTGCATACCACAGCAAAATTTTCTGTCACAATACACACTAGAGGGGTCAGATCACAGTCAACGTGCTTGCAGCCCCAAATTCTCCTTGGAGTAGGGTTGAACTGCAAACTGCAAACTGCAAACTGTCGTTTTTGACAGCGAAAACTGTGGACATCAGCGCCTCAACGCGGGGGTGGTTTCATTGACGCCCTTTATACCAGCTCATGAGGCCTTTTCGTGTCGATTCTGAGCCTCGGTGTGTCTGCAAAGTTACTCTCGGTCACCCGTAAGTAAACCGCGGTTGTGTTCTCCATCTCACAGGTGTTAAAAGAAGAGGTAAAATGTTAGTAAGAGGAGGTATTATGATCTTCCCATGGTGTGACACGTCCACGGTGGCGTTGAGCAGTGTTGTGTTGAAATATGGTGCTAATGTGACGTCATCAACTCACCTTAAAGCTCAGTTGAACTTCCGAACTGTGGCCTTTTTTTGTTCATTTGTCGACACCTTGTTGTTTGAAGGGTAGCTGAGCTCGAAGGTGACGTCGAGGACGCCATGCTCTTTCGCCATTACGGAGAAAGATTTTAGGCAGCTTTCAGTGAAATTTCAAACTTACGCTTTGGAATGGAAGACAATTACGGGATTTCGAAAAAGCAATTCTTTAATTTTGTAGCGAAATGTAACTTGGGGCTACTACGGAAATTCTTATTTCTCTCTCTCTCTCTCTCTCTCTCTCTCTCCCTCATACGCAAAACTCTCTCTCTCTCTCTTTCTCTCTCTCTCTCTCTCTCTCTCTCTCTCTCTCTCTCTCACACACACACACACACACACAAAATCACCAGAATCCAGAATATGATGTTTGATTTGTATATTGTGTACTTCAGTTTCGCAGTTACTTGCCTGCAAGATTGCGCCTGTATCCCTCCATAATGAGTTAGCTGTTGAGGTCAGAAAAGGAATAAGATGCTAGTATTATCTATAGCGGAGCTTTGGTGAAAGATTGTACAAATAAAAGGACATATAGTGCAAAAGGATATTGTGAAACAACCATGAAATTTTTCTTGCTATAACTTAAATCGTGAATTTAATGAGTCAGTCATAGAAGCAATAATTCAAGCGCAGATCTCGCAACCACCAACTAAGTGCAAACCCACAATTATAGATCGGCTTAGTTGTGATTTTTATAGTGACTCGAACATTATCACAACGAATAAAGATCTTCGTTAATCCATTATGGACCGTGGGGCGACGGCTGGCATGAACTTCTTGATGCAACAATTTACCAACAGCCGCATGTGTTGTAGAAATTTATTTTGTTTTATGAACTTCTATGTGCTACCAGTTTCGGCATTATATTGATGCCATCTTCAGCCCCCACTCGTCATAGTCGAAAACTGCTATACACAGAAGGAGCCATATAACGGCATCCGTGAATCAATTCCTCCTGCAACAGTTCTTGGTGGCCAGGCGACACAGACTCTGTAGAAGCTCATAAAAAAAAATCTTCAATACATACGGCTATTGGTATATTATTGCATCAAGAAGACGAATAAAGATGGTTAAGAAAGGCAGTTCTTCAGCGAAACATACATTGGTTTTGCAGTGTAGCCGCACTTGCTTGCCAGCTTGCCATGAAGCGGTCGGAGTAAGTCTTATTATGAGATTGTGTCATAAGAAAAACAGTGTCTTCCTCCTATTAAACGAAAGGTGGGCTGAAGGCCGTTAGCAACATGCATAAGAATAACGAAAGATTTCTTTAACAACTCGATTGTTGAAGCGACATACACCGAACGAGCTCTAGACGGTTTCTCAAGTACTCACATTGCAGCAAACAGTGCCTGCTCACACAAAGGCTTTATCACGGTAACAGCCAGCGAAACTGACGTCAAGTTGCTGGCCTACAGACAAAGTGAAACCGGCCATGTTTCTCAGCACATGCACCAAGGGCATTCCAGTCATACAGACATCGACTGTGAGAGGAGATCTTAATAAAATGGTTCAAATGGCTCTGTGCACTATGGGACATAACTTCTGAGGTCATCAGTCCCCTAGAACTTAGAACTACTTAAACCTAACTAACCGCCGGCCGGAGTGGCCGAGCGATTCTACTCGCTGCAGTCTGGAGCCGCGCGACCGCTACGGTCGCAGGTTCGAATCCTGCCTCGGGCATGGATGTGTGTGATGTACTTAGGTTAGTTAGGTTTAAGTTCTAGGGGACTGATGACCTCAGAAGTTAAGTCCCATAGTGCTCAGAGTCATTTTGAACCTAACTAACCTAAGGACATCACACACAACCATGCCCGGGCCAGGATTCGAATCTGCGACCGTAGCGGTCGCGCGGTTCCAGACTGTAGCTTTTAGAACCACTCGGCCACTCTGTCCGGCAGATCTTAATACATCGATATGTTAGGGAGTGATGGTACGCTACAAATACACTACCTCTTTCTAACAATTGTTTTATTATTACTTGAACTTTTTGATAATATTTGGAGAAGAGTAGATTTAGACAACGAAGATATTGGTAAGAATGTATTAATTTCTAGTTTATCTACCGTGAATTTTTTTAACCGTAGATCCCTGTTGCTATGTCAGGAAGACAAAGAGCAAAAATATTCCTAAACTGTGTGAAACGTACGGTAATGAAAAATATCGGACATCATTA
Source organism: Schistocerca gregaria (assembly GCF_023897955.1). Taxonomy (NCBI): domain Eukaryota; kingdom Metazoa; phylum Arthropoda; class Insecta; order Orthoptera; family Acrididae; genus Schistocerca; species Schistocerca gregaria. Next base: position 856,372,691 of record NC_064920.1, on the reverse strand, counting down.
TTGAAATCTTAAATCTTCCTTGGTTCAGAAAGTCCACATCGAAGCAGTAGACGGTGGGTTAACGGTTTAAACATTTCCAGACAATGCAGCTGTGAGTCCACAGGAGTGTCTTTTAGTGCGCATAGAACCAGTATGCGTAGTGATACACAGTTACTCGTCTTGAAGCAGCAAACAGAGACAGAGATATCGAAGCGATTCTGTTACTGGAGCATCGTTCGAACCTGTGTGAATTATTTGGCGGCATCTGCAAAGCTTTTGCAGAGATGTAAAGAGAGAGGTGGCCACATTGCTATGCAACTCCATTAGCATTCAAAAATTGCTATTAAAAATTCATGAATGATATCGAAGAAACAATAGGACAATAAGAACAAATTATGAACCTGTATATCTGGAACAAAATTCTTAATTCTGAGAAAGTACTTCGTGTGGAATCTCTCTTGTTACATGTACCTGAGACTGCAGTTACTGTTGGAAGGAAGTGGTGGAAATTCGTTGCGCAGTAGACACTTCATTCCATTCTAGACTTTCATATTATAGCTGTGGTGTCTCGAGAGTGAAAATCATTTTTGTTTTTTGTAATTGAATGCTTTCATGGTTTTCTATAAATAAATCCAAGTAGTGTTTGGAAATTAGCTCATAAAATATTGCATGGGCTCTGAACGTAGCACTTTCGTTTGCGACGTAAGTTAAAGGATGATCCTTAGACACATTTACTTGAATAACCACGAAATAAGCCATACATCTAATTGTTGTGGTTGCGTGGCATAAACGCAATGATAATCAATGACCAGAAAAAAAACTCTTCACGTTAAGCGTCCTTAACTAAGTCTACGTAAGTTTCTATTTTCACACCACAAAATCAATTATGCCATTGTAAATTACTGTCAGTGTAAATATTTCTCACTACAATGGTTTAACAGTACATAGTCCCACAGCTTTCTTTTATAACATGATTTGAGCATAAGTCTATGTTGGTTCCTCGCCAGGCCAGGTGAAAATTCAATCATTTATTGTACGCTTACTTGTTTAGATGTAAATACAGTCTCTTCCAGGTCTACAGGCTCCTGTGAAACAGAAATGTTACAGTAGCTGCGCCAGCAGCTGCGCGACTGTGGAGAAAAGTATTGAAATCTGCCGCGTAACGGTGGTTGTCTTGTAGCTCCTGCGGTGTTATGTTGTCTCGACTGGGCAGCCTGCTAGAATTTCTGTAAATGCTTTGTTATTTTTAAATGGGCGATTACAGCCACGAAATGAGAGCATTAAATAACAATTAAACTTGAAAATCTACTTCAGTACAGTTTCGTTATATTTCGTTATCAGTTGTACAAACTTGGAAGACACAGAAAGATCTTACAACAATGACAGAGAAAGAGCGCCAGAGAGAGAGGATGTCTAGGAGAGAGAGACGCCATAACAAAGGCACTTTTGTATATACACTAAATTGTGAGAGTCACTAATATCAATATACTCTTCCGTAACACATTATATCGAGTCTCTATTACCAATGGTTTCCTCCAAAGTAGCATTTCGTAGCATTAACAATCTTATTTTCCATGTCCATTGATCTTCTTTTTCACTATATATTACGTTATACAGAGTTTTTTGTATTAAAGTCACTCAGTTCATTATTTGTACCTGTAAAGAAATATGCATAATAAAAACAACGTAACATGGTACTGAAATTAATTTCATATGTCAGGTCTGGCTATTAGTATTGTAGCGCACGATAAAAAAAAATACTGAACAGTTTTTTATTTTTGGAGCAAAACACGAGACGGCAATAACAGGGAAGTGACACTCGAAGGCGACAGCGAGTCAGTTGCAGTATTCTAAGCCAGCTTAGGGAAGCGTATGCGTAGCGTACACAAAAGCGAAGTCCAAACAGCGTGGCTTATTCCAGTCGCGGGTGCGACCCGGTAGAGTGGCAATGAATAGCAAGACGAAGGATGATTTGTACAGACTGACTTACAAGGTCACTTACCGTAGTTTCAACCACAGAAAGTAAAGTCTCCCATTATGACGGTAACAACATAAATGATCGTGCTTGGACAGAGGTAGATACAACAACTGTTCGGTAATCGTCGTAGCACCATACACCGTAGCACTGTATATGGTAGCTGCTAGGCGGCGTAGCGTATCAATGGGGTGTGTTTCAAACTACGTACTAGTGGCCTGGAGCGAAGCTGCCACTACTGACTGGTGGAGGCTGGAGGCTCAAGTACAACGCGACTCTTGATGAACACACGAGTCGCGGACCCAAGCTAGTCTGCAAAAACAATGCCGCAGTTGTCGCTGCTGCGCGTCCTGCCTGTGGCCGATGGTGACTTCTGCTGGTGGCATCTGCATGCGTTGAGCCTGCAATCATAACATTTGTAATAAGCACCAAATATTAAAAAAAATGATATACTGGCAAGGCGTATATACACTAAGGTGCCAAAAGTCATGGGATACCTCCTAATATCGTGCCAAACCTCTTTTTTCCCGGTGTAGTACGGCAGTTTGACGTGGCATGGACTCAACAAGTGATTGGAAGTCCCCTGCAGAAATATTCAGCCTTGCTGCCTCTATAGCCATCCATAAATGCGAAAGTGTTGCCTGTGAAATATTTTGTGCACGAATTGACCTCTCGATTATGATCCACAAATGTTCGGTGGGATGAATGCCGGGCAGTTTGGTGCCCAAGTCATTAGCTCGAATTTTCCAGTTGACAAAACAGTCGTGAACGATTGTGGCCCTGTGACATGACGTCGTTGTTTGGGAATACGGAGTTCACGAATTAACCAACGATTGCTGGCGCACGGGTTCACGAATAGCTCCAAATTGTCACCAAGCAGCCGAAAATAAATTTCCAGCAAATGATCAGTGCAGTTGGGCCCGTGGACGAAATACATTCTAAGTAAACATAGCCCACACCATTATGGAGCCACCACCAGCTTGCACAATGTTTGATGACAACTTTAACCCTGACATCAGTTCGTACCAACAGAAATCCGGACATATCTGACAAGTCCACGAATTTCCAGTCGTCTACCGTTCAACCGATATGGTCACGCGGCCACGAGAGGCGCTGCAGGCAATGTCGTGCTGTGAGCAAAGACATTCGCGTCGCCCGTCTGCTGCTGTAGACGATTAACGCCAAATTGCGATGCACTGTCCTAACGGATACCTGCGCTTATTTCACGCAGTGTTGCTTGTCTACGAGCCCTGAGATCTCTACGCAGACGGCTCTGCTCTCGGACGTTCAGTGAAGGCAGTCGGCTATTGTCCATGGTGAGTGGTAATGCCTGAAATTTGGTATTCTCGGCACATCCTTGACACTGTAGATCTCGGAATACTGGATTCCCTAACGATTTCCGAAATGGGATGTCTCATGCGTCTGTCTCCAACTACCATGTGACTTTCAAAGCTCTTAATTCCCGTCGTGTGCACGTAATCACGTCAGAAATTTTTTTTCACAAGGATCACTTGAGAATAAATGACATCACGGCCAATGCACTCTCCTTTTATAGCTTGTGTATGCGATGCTAGAGTCATCTCTACATGTGAATGTTGCCATATCAAGACTTTTGTCACTACAGTATCTGAAGGAGGAGTTCCTGCTGGCGAACGACCAGCAAGCAGCATGACGCATACATCGTCGTCGAGTAGGTGTAGTTGCATATGTAGGAACACTGCTTGTACTACAGTTATGAGAGCTATTGGGAAAATAAGATCCGATCGGTCGCGAAATGGAAATAACTATGGAAATCAAAACTATTTTATTTGGAACAGTCAGCTACAACTTACAGCTGCTTCTCTACAAAGTCGCCGCTTAGACATTTGTCGTAGAGCTGTATAAACTTTCCGATACCCTGTAGTAGCAAATAGCCGCCTTTGCTTTTCACGAATTTACTACGCTAGTTTGCAGCTCGTTGTCTGTGCCAGAATATTGTCTTCGTAGCCAGCGGTTCATGTGGGCAGAGATGAAACTCAGGGGGAGCCGTTTCGGGCTGTATTATGGATGATCATAAACGGCTCATCGACAACGCATCTGGAACGTCTCCGTTGCCCCTGGAGAGTGCAGCCGAAAATTGTCACAAAGAAGGAAACACATGACAGTTATATTATGTGGGCTCCATGACATCGGGCGAAACCTCTCACCAGGCCCTCATACATGGCGGCAGACACTATTTTCTAGCCATCTTTTCGTGCTCACTATGGGCTCAAAACTGAAAAGAGTGTCGCGTGGTGATCGAGGGGCGTATTAGAGACACTGTCCAACACATCTACACATTTCTTCATCGAATTTTCACTATGGTTTCCATTTCGTGACATATCGGACCTCACTTTTCGAATAGGCCTCGTAGTAGCACATTATCCTATCAGAAAATGTGTCGTTGATGCGCAACTGAATTCCAGCAGTCTTACAAACCAATGAATTCCATTTTATTTTATGCATCACTAGTGGAACCGTGATCACGGTTGTAGCTTAACAGTTTACGAGAAAATTGTAGTTAACGACCCTTGTCTTAAAATCGAAGGAATTTCGGCCACATCTGGGTCGGGCAGGGTACGTTCATATTTCCGTAGTCAACTGCAAACATGTTTACATGAAGGCAAAGCTGTCTTGTGTCATAGGAGGTTAAATGTTTAAACAGTCATGGTGATTACGTTTGAAACAATAACAATTTACTCACTTTTTTCATCTCTTAGGTGTCATTTAGCTGCCTCTTACAGTGTAGTTGGACGTATGCTATGCAAATGATTATACTTCTTTTGCTGTACAACTCTGCAGTGATCGAATAAGTCGAATAAAACGTGTGCGCTTAATGTAATAACATTCATAAAAACACTAAGTGATAAAAAGTATCCTGACACATGGCTGAAAATGACTTAACAATTTCGTGGCGCCCTCCATCGGTAATGTTGGCCCACCCTTAGCCTTGATGACAACTTCCACTCTCGCTGACATACGTTAAATTACGTACAGAAAGGTTTCTTGGGGAATGGCAGCCCATTCTTAACGGAGTGCTGCACTGAGTAGAGCTGTCGATGTCGCTCGGTGAAGTCTGGCACGAAGTCGGCGTTCCAAAACTTACCAAAGGTGTTCTATAGGATTCAGATCAGAACTCTCGGCAGGACTGTCCATTACGGGGATGTTATTGTCGTGTAACCACTGCGCCACGGAACATGCATTGTGGACAGGTCCTCGTTCGTGTTGAAAGATGCAATGGCCATCCCCGAACTGCTTTTCAATAGTGGGAAGCAAGAAGGTGCTCAAAATATCATTGTGGGCCTGTGCTGTGATAGTGCCACCCAAAACAACAAGGGGTGCAATCCCCTCCATCGAGAACACGACTACACCATAACACCACCGCCTCCAAATTTTACTGCTTGTACTGTACACGCTGGAAGATGACGTTCACGGGCATTCGCCATAGCCACACCTTGACATCGGATAGCCACATTGTGTACCGTGATTCATCACTCCACACAACGTTTTTTTGCTGTTCAATCATCCATTGTTTATGCTCTTTACACCAAGCGAGGCGCCGACATCACCGGCGTGATGTTCGGATTATGAGCAGCCGCTCGATGATGAAATCCAAGTTTTCTCACCTCCCGCCTAACAGTCATAGTATCTGCTGTGGATCCCGATGCAGTTTGGAATTCCTGTGTGATGATCTGGATAGATGTCTCACTATTACACATTACGACCCTCTTCAACTGTCGGCGGTCTCTTGTCAGTCAACAGACGAGGTCGACCGGTACGCTTTTGTGCTGTACGTATCCCTTCAGGTTTCCACTTCATTATCACATCGGAAACAGTGGACCTAGGGACGTTTACGAATGTGGAAATCTCGGGTACAGAAGCATGACACAAGTGACACACAATCACCTGACCACGTTCGAAGTTCCACGGAGCGCCTCATTCTGCTCTCTCACGATATCTGATGGCTAATGAGGTCGCTGATATAGAGTACCTGGAAGAAGGTGGCATCACAATGTACCTAATATGAGAAACGTATGTTTTTGGGGGTGTCCGAATGCTTTTGATCATATCGTGCAGTTCATACTACATAACCCTGTGCCATGCTGGAACCTGTGCTGCTGATTTAAATCCGTTGGATTCACCAAAGGATTTCTACGTTAATGTCCACGTGATTTGTGACTGAACATTGTTTACTTACTCAGGCCACCTCTTTGATCGCTCGTTGTCGCCTCTAATGACTTCGTTGTGGAAGCATCGTGTTGTGTAGCGGATTTGTTCTCATACCTCAATGAAACCAGAACGTCAAATTTTGATGAATGAGCGATGAACAAAAAGACGCATCAAGTGCGAGCTACTATTTTCAATTCGAGTGACAGGAAGAAGACATTACAGAAGTCCAGCATGTGATTTCAGAGTTGAGCTGCTAAATATGGTGAATGGCGGTAGCAGTGGTGACTACGATGCTGATATCAGAGTTTCCGTCAGAGTTGATGATCACTCGCCGTAATTCGTACCACCCACGCAGCTTCCGGCTGTGGCTGTGCCAAGCGCCGGCGTTCCTCGGCGCGGCGCTGCGCCATGGGCCGGCGAGCATATTTGCTCTGGGGGGTGGCGGGGGCGGGGGCAGCCTGGTAATCGCGTTCCCTCGCCGGGGGATTTGTAGAAGCGGGGGGCGAGGGGCGTTGGTAGCGGCAGTCGGGCTGTTGACTCAGGGTCTGGGGGCGGCGAGTCGCCGGCGGCAATCTGCTTCCGTGCCTCGGGGCTGCAGCTGCACTCCGGGTGTGGCCGTATACTCCGCCCTCACGTGACGCGTTGCCTCAAGCCTTGCCAGCGGTGAAATATTTGGTAGGACAACTTCGCAATAAACCGTTCACCATACGGCAGTCAACATCGTGCCAAGAATCTTCGATTAACCTGCTAATGGAGTACGTTAACGATGGTGAAATTTTGGGAACTGAATTGCAGAATGCCGTATCAGGCGGATGTACACTGTCCATACGTAGCTGCTGTAAATGCCGGTCCGGAGCCGTCGCTAAGTGAGCAGTTAGTGGTGTTCCAAGTTCAGTATAACAGGAGGAATCAGCGTGATGGAATTTACAGTAGTATTGTTGGTGCTGCATTCTTTATTCCAAAGACTGGTTTCATGCAGCTTGCTACGATAGTCTATCCTGTGCAAACCTCTTCATCTCTCCTCAGCTACTGCAGCCTTCAGCCATTTTAACTTACTTTCTGTCACCAAGTGTTGTTCTCTACCAGTAAATTTTATTTCTCACACATCCTCCACAATGACGATTTCCTGGTACCTCCGGATGTGTCCTATCCAGTGGTTGTTTCATTGAGTCAGGGTACGTCGCATGTCTTTTTCTCAATTCAGTAACTCTTCGCTACTTACCTGAAATACCCAACTATTTTTCAACCGTCGTTTGTGGCACTACATTTCTAAAATTTTCTGTTCCCTTTCTATCTGAACTATTTATCGTCCACATTTCACAACTGTAAATGGTTGCACTCCAGAATAATCTGCCCATATATCAAAACGCATATCCTCATTCTCTTGTATTCAGTCCTTACAAATTAATTATTCTAATATTATGTGATTTCCAAAATTTGAGTTACTGGCTGTTTAACGGCAAGGTACAACATTTGAGTCAGGGTCCAACCAAGAGTGTTGATCCGCAAGGGATATTTACTTTTCACAACCTTGAATGCTCACATAAAATGTTAATAATGATAAATTTTTAGAAGAAACTTTCTTAGGAAACTAAACATATGTGAATGACGACGAAATTTTCGTTGTCTCGCGTGACTGAAACGCTTTAGTATGGTCAAAAATAGCACAGAATGAAGTCTGGCTGAAAAATAAGGTCTGTAGAATTCCATTATTCTTTGTAGCAAACGCCTTTTCAGAAGTAATAAAAGAAGATGCTATAAGTAGCAAGATTATGACGGATATAGATTGGTGCACTATGTGATCAAAAGTATCATGACGCCTGGCTGAACATGACTTACAAGTTCGTGTCGTCCTCCATCTGTAATGCTAGAATTCAATATCGTGTTGGCCCACCCTTAGCCTTGATGACAGCTTCCATTCCCGCAGGTATACGTTCAGTCAGGTGCTGGAAGGTTTCTTGGGGAGTGGCAGCCCTATTTTCACGGAGTGCTGCACTAAGGAGAATATCGATGTTTGTCGGGGAAGCCTGGCACGAAGTCGGCGTTCCAAAACATCTCAAAGATGTTCTACAGCATCTTGGTCAGGACTGTGTGCAGCCAGTCCAGTACAGCGATGTTATTGCCGCGTAACCACTCCGCCACAGAACGTGTATTATGAACAGGTGCTCGATCGTGTTGAAAGATGCAACCGCCATCCCCGAATTGTTCTTCAACGGAAGGGGCTTAAAATATAAATGTAGGCCTGTGCTGTGATAGTGCCACTAAAAACAACAAGGGATGCAAGCCCCCTCCATGAAAAACTAGACTACATCATAACACCACCGCCTTCGAAATTTACTGCTGGTACTATACACGCTGGAAGGAGACGTTCACCTGGCATTCGCTATAGCCACCCCCTGCCATCGGATCGCCACATTGTGTACCGCGATTCTTCACTGCACATGACGTTTTTCCGCTGTTCAATCGTCCAATGTTTAATTTCCTAACACCAAGCGAGGCGTCGTTTGGCTCGACCATGAAATACAAGTTTTGTCACCTCTCGCCTAACTGCCATAGTGCTTGCAGTGGATCCCGACGCAGCTTGCAATTCCTGTGTGATGGTCAGGATAGGTGTCTGACTATTACCCATGTCCCCGGTCTCTGTCCGTCAACAGACGAGGTCGGCCTGTACGCTTTTGTGCTGTGAGTGTCCCTTCACGTTTCCACTTCACTATCACATCGGGAACAGTGGACCTAGGGATGTTTAGGAGTGTGAAAATCTCGCTTACAGACGTATGACACAAGTGAAACCCAATCACCAGACCACGTTCATTGTCACTGAGCTCCGCGGAGCGTCACATTCTGCTCTCTCACGATGTCTAATGACTACTGAGATCGCTGATATGGAGTACTTGGCAGTAGGTGGCATCAAAATGCACCTAGTATGACAAACGTATATTTTTTGAAGGTGTCCGGATACTTTTCATCACAAAGTGTAAATATTGTATTGCAAAGGACACTCAAGTACTGATATGAATTCAACTGATAATATAACAGTGATGAGCAATAATATGAAATGCAGTAGAAAAAATAAGTTAGTGCAGCTGTATGTCGCAGTGGTAGGCTGTAAAGAAAGAGTGGCACCGTAAGCAAGTTTGCCACATAATGGTCAACTGTCTAGCAGTTGGTCGTTGAAGATTCCTCAGTAGAGTACGAGTGAAATGTGCTAGGGTCATATACTAAATAAGTTGCACTTGGTTTTTAATTAGAAAAGTAACTGTGAACAGCTATTGGAAAAGATAAAGTACAAGTAACTATTGCGCTTGTTCTTAAAATACTCTCGAAATACGCGTTACAGGAAATGACTGACGTTTCATACTACGTGAACAGCGTTTGTTATCATGTGTCAGAGACATTTACTTCTTCGGATTTGAAGCAGGGCTTAACATCCTTTAATGTTTGGCGTCAACAAAGAAATGTTGACTTTGAAAGAATTTTACCATATTTAAGAAAAGTAAAAAATTAAAATAGCATGTTCGGCATCATAAAGCCATTGTCAAAGACTCTGTAGACCATCGCCTAAAGGAGATGTATGTAAGCTGAATTACGTAGTCGTTGATCAACACTTCCGCCATGATCATCTCACACCACTTCTTCTGAGTGGTGTGCTGCAGCACTCAAAACGGAGCATCCGCAGAAATGATTGTTCCGTCCCGTAGTCGTAAAATGACAAATTTCCATAACTCCCTACAGTAGCCATAAGGGGCAGCCAAAGAAAAACAACAAAGACGGAAAGAATGCAAGTACACTGTTAATCGTTTCCATAACTATTAATAAGTTCGTCCCACTTCGAGACATTCATACTGTCTTCTTTTTCCGTTAGCATAAGCACCTTTGTTGAATATCTGTGCCTTAGATCCATTTCGGTGCAATCTGCTGATCTGATTGTTTAATTTAATCCAGCGGTAGCTTGCTGTCATGAACACAATAGTACACTCTTGTTCGTTACCTCAAGGTACGTAGCTTGGATGGGTTTTACCCAGCTATTGAGAGATATCCCTGGACACTTTTTCCACTGAATTCGGCATGAGGATTCTGTAGTAACAATGGGATTCATAGGCAGTGTCATCTGGAGACGCCTTACTGCAATTTATACTCTTGCTCATCCCAGCAACAATAAAGTTGAATTTACAATCGTCATCTGGCTCTTCCTCGATGCATCTTCCTCTACAGCAGGTTAATGGTAACTGCAACCCACGTTTGACTTTGCATATACAGCCACAGAACTAGCTTACCACAGACAGAATCTAGCAGTACGTTCAGAGGTAAGCTGAAGCCAAGGATTCTCCATTCAAAACACACAAGTGAGTTGATCGTGAACCAGATCTCCAATGCCATTGCCGATAGCTATTGTAGCTGTTATATGTCACTCTAGAAATCGTTCTTGCAAACAGGGCACGAGACGGTCTGCGGTATAGTAATACGAAAACTGCGAGGGGTGACAAACATTAGTTTCTCAAGTTTCTCGATCGGCAACAAATGGACAGAGTATGGGATGGTCGGTAGCAGAAGCCCCGAGGGAGAGTGTTTGGGCAGCAGTTGTTTGGGGGCGGTGCGTGTCAGCCGCAGTGCCTTGGCCGGGTAGGGGTGGGCGAGTCGCATCTGGCGCCCTTATTGTGTGCGGGAACTTGTTAAAACTTGGCGACACCGCCCAACCGCGGCACCCGTCCAGAACCAACTTTTATTGAAAGCGGCTCGCGATGCGGCTATAGGTCTGCCCGCCTCTCGCTGACACCAGCAGACGAAACCTCGCCGAACACGGACACTTTCGCAGGATTCACTTGCGTTATTACAGTAGAAATCTGCTGCCGAAACACGGTTATCACACTGAAAGATACGGGACATATCCACTAGAGTTAGCCACATTGATGCAAACTAGTTTATAAAATACCTACCCTGACTTATACAAAACTGAGCATATATAGTTTTTACAGTTTCATATAGTGTCGTCCTCATCGCGCATTCCTCATCGCACATCACCGCTTTACCAAATTGCAGTCATTTAGAGGAGGTTAGCCGATCACTGTGCCCACGAACGTCATCCAGTTCCCTCACGGGCAGCCGCAAGATGATAGGATACCCGCCAGGAATTGCGTTCATGATTCGTTCAGCACTTGAGTGGTCCATTTTTCCAGCCCTACCTGCGAGCGCTCCACCGAAACATACTATTGTGTATGATACGGCCAGGCTCCCTGACGGCCCGAAAATGAGCTGCTGGCCCATCCCAGTACAGTTTACACCTGTGCGTGCAGGCGCCAGGCTGTCCGCAGATAGGCCCTTGCGCAACAACAGCCCAATCTAGAGGAATCGTGACAAGTCCCAGCTTTTCTGATTTTATGACCTGTGTTACATTTTTTCTTCTTGAACCTGTCGTATCTACCTATAATACTGAATAACCAACAGCATCATACCTTCAATTACGGTATACTGCATTGACCAAACGACAGCAATGCTTGTGGAACATACTGAACAAAACTGCATTTTTATATGAATGTTAGTATTGAAAAAGCCATTCCTACAGATGAAGAAGAATGTCAGTACATGATGGTTACTGGATTTGTCAAAGTGGAGCTTTCAGGTTGGAGATAGTTTGTCTAGAGGAAAGGTACATGCAGCTTATTTCCATCTTTCTGACTATGAAAAAGTTGAGTTTATGGCATGAAGAACGTGGCAGTAACGTGCCGACAGATTGCATGGACCGTTAACTGAGTGTAATGGCTGCAGAACTATTTGTGATAAGATGGACTAGGGATAACAGTGTGGCAAAAAGAGATGGCGTGGGTTTGTCCAGAACGACTACACGGCGTGAAAATCATAGAATCCTTCGACTTCTCTCGTATATGGATGGATTACAAGTGAAATGCCGGTAGAGTTCACAGGCAGAGCGTCACAATAAACCGACAGGAACAGATTACTGGAAGCTTGGTTAAAATGTCGAGTTGACATTCATTATTTGACGCTTAGTCTAATATATAGAATGGAAATGCCGTGTGGCTAGGACTTCCCGTCGGGTAGACCGTTCGCCTGGTGCAAGCCTTTCAAATTGACTCCACTTCGACGACTTGCGTGTCGATGGGGATGAAGTGATGATGATAAGGACAACACTACACACAGGTCCTGAGCGGAGAAAATCTCCGACACAGCCGGAAATCGAACCTGGGCCGTTAGGCATGACATTCCGTCACGCTGATCACTCAGTTACCAGGGGCTGTAGAACGAGAGTCAACCAGGATATAAAGTGGCATTTTGTGATGTTCAAAGATAAGTCTCGTTTATCTTTACAGCAGTCAGATCGACGCCAACGTATGAATAGATGAGCTTTCACCAGAAAGGTCACAGGGAGTAGCGGTTCTGGAGACCAGCTCTTCTCCAAGTCCTGGAATCGTGCTGGTGTGGGAAGACATTCGATGTGACAATAGGGCTCATTTTTTGTTATTGTCTATGGAAGGATTAATTCTCATCGCAGCTGGTGACGCCTAAGGGCTGAGGATGACATGGCGTCCACTCGGTACCGTTGTGCTTTCAAGGCCTGTTACGACAGTGTATGGCTCTGAGCGCTGTGGGACTTAACTTCTAAGGTGCTCAGTCCCCCATAATTTAGAACTACTTAAACCTAACTAACCTAAGGACATCACACACATCCATGCCCGAGGCAGGATTCGAACCTGCGACTGTAGCGGTCGCGCGGTTCCAGACTGTAGTGCCTAGAACCGTTTCGGTCACCCCGTCCGTGGTGACGGTGAACCCTACCGTCGTGTTCTTCGTGAGCACGGTACCTAATTGCATATAAATGATGCATTTCTGCGGGCTAGGGCACGATACCATTCTACAGTTCACTCCACAAACTTCTTGAGGAATGCATGAATCTTTGACTATACTGTCTGGTCCCCTGATTTGTCACCGAAAGAGCATGTCTGGAATGTAATCGGGAGACAAATAGATTCATGCCAGCATCCAGGCAGCAATCTTCATGGAATGGAACAGTGCATATTTCAGGCTTGGGATGATACTCCTCAAGATGAAAACTCGGTGGCTGGTTTCTCCCATGGCACAACTCATAGGGGTCACATGTCATACAGGTGTCGATGACGGACATCAGTTCGAATGGAATGAAAGCTTCCTAATGTAATAGACGATTTGATGACCGTCTCCACAAAGTGTGGTGGACATCGGACCTGTATGGAACATTTCCATTTCTATTAATAATGTAGGACATTTTAGAGCTAAGAAATCTGAAGTAAGATCTGTGAGGTCGTATAAATAGCGAATCGCCTTGGCAAACTTATTTTTTACCTTCGTATATCGTTAAGAGAAAGTGCATGTTAGTTATAATTAAACTTCCACTACTTGAGCCAGTGTGGACGAAAAACTATTTACTATACGGTCACCCAACTTTATAGGTATGATGTTCAGACTGTAGTTGCAGGATTTGCATTTTGTTTCATTGCATCACATTGTAATCTTCGTGTCATAACATGCCGTTAGGCGCCGATACTGATCTGGGGACGTCGGTTTGAAACACAAGCATCAGTACGCATCTCCTTTCCAGACAGTCAACATGGGCTTGCACAAGATGAATAGTGGCTAACTCGTAAAGTTGTTTTATCAAAACAACAACAACAGTGCTGCTGCTGCTGTTCTTCGCGAGTATCTGTGCATTGAAACAATACGGAGAGGTCATCTTCCCACGCAGGGGTTTAAGAACGTGATCAAGAAATTCGAATTAAGTAGCGATTTGAGACTTGCACCAAAAACTGTTGAAGAAGTTACTGGTGCCATGGCAGAGAATGTGGACTCCATGTGCGACCTTCGAGCAGTGCTGGACAACTGAACAGTCCGTGGTTCACCTATCCAAAAGTGCTGAAAACACCTGTGAAATGGTATCCATACAAACTTCACATTATTCACCAACTTTTGGCACATGACGCACTCATTCGAGTAATAATTGCTCTTACATTTCTTGAAAGGGTTGATGTTGACGACCTGTGTCCTTGAACATTTTTGAAGTGATGAAGCACACTTAATTCTCACTTGAGCAGTGAACACTCACAATGCTTCCATTTGGGGATCGTCATCGCTAATAAACACTTAGGAAATTACCATGCATAGTGAACACGTCACTGTGTGGTGTGGCTTCACAGCACAGTTCATGATTTATCCATTTTTCTTTGAGGATCATGAAACGAAACAATCACGAACACGCAGCGTGAATGGCACACTTTCCTGTGACATGTTTCGGCACCATGTGATCCCTGCTCTACGGCAGAGAGGTGCTTTGAACACAACTGTTTTGATGCAAGATGGAGATGATCGTCACACTGAGCAACGTTTGTAACTTGGAACGTAAGCAGTGTACGCAGTTAAAAGATGTTACCCTCTCATGTCGAAAATAAAAGGATTCTTTCAATGATTTATTCATTATTTCTCTTCCGCATATCCTTACAAATCTTAAGACGAATATTTCATTGTCTTATGATCACTAGTTTTTCACGGGGCCTACCCACATAGCGAAAGTTTAATTATAACCACCTAGAGTCCGTCCCTGGTAGTTGAGTGGTCAGCGCGACAGAATGTCAATCCTAAGGGCCCGGGTTCGATTCCCGTCTGGGTAGCTGATTTTCTCCGCTCCGAGACTGGGTGTTGTGTTGTCAAAATCATCATCATCATCTCATCCCTATTGACGAGTAAGTCACCGAAGTGGCGTCAAATCGAAAGACCTGCACCAGGCGAACGGACTACCCGACCAGAGGCTCTAGTCACACGACACTTACTTACCACCTAGTATTTCTTGTTTCATTCATGGCTTCTTCGTCTCTAACTGTAGCAGTGCTAGCTATTCCATACTCAAATATTCCTTTCGCACCATATATCAGGGCATGCACACCGAAACGTCGTATGTGGCAGTTAAAGTTTCTTGATTGTTTGTACTACCGCTACCGCACCTTCTGAAAATAGCGTTTCTGATTATTTCTGTACCAGCTGCCAGAACCGACCTGCTATAAAGACTGAAAACCCAAAGAAATCAGCTCCAAGCATGTGTAGCGTCAGAGCTGGACGTTGTGAGCGAACAGATATCTACAAGTACATCTACATTTGTATAGATACTTCGCAACCCACCACACAAAGCGTGATGGAAGGTAGGATGTACCACTACTAGTCATTCCTCTTCCTGTTACAATCGCAGATACACTCCTGGAAAATGAAATAAGAACACCGTGAATTCATTGTCCCAGGAAGGGGAAACTTTATTGACACATTCCTGGGGTCAGATACATCACATGATCACACTGACAGAACCACAGGCACATAGACACAGGCAACAGAGCATGCACAATGTCGGCACTAGTACAGTGTATATCCACCTTTCGCAGCATTGCAGGCTGCTATTCTCCCATGGAGACGATCGTAGAGATGCTGGATGTAGTCCTGTGGAACGGCTTGCCATGCCATTTCCACCTGGCGCCTCAGTTGAACCAGCGTTCGTGCTGGACGTGCAGACCGCGTGAGACGATGCTTCATCCAGTCCCAAACATGCTCAATGGGGGACAGATCCGGAGATCTTGCTGGCCAGGGTAGTTGACTTACACCTTCTAGAGCACGTTGGGTGGCATGGGATACATGCGGACGTGCATTGTCCTGTTGGAACAGCAAGTTCCTTGCCGGTCTAGGAATGGTAGAACTGTGGGTTCGATGACGGTTTGGATGTACTATTCAGTGTCCCCTCGACGATCACCATAGGTGTACGGCCAGTGTAGGAGATAGCTCCCCACACCATGATGCCGGGTGTTGGCCCTGTGTGCCTCGGTCGTATGCAGTCCTGATGTGGCGCTCATCTGCACGGCGCCAAACACGCATACGACCATCATTGGCACCAAGGTCGAAGCGACTCTCATCGCTGAAGACGACACGTCTCCATTCGTCCCTCCATTCACGCCTGTCGCGACACCACTGGAGGCGGGCTGCACGATGTTGGGGCGTGAGCGGAAGACGGCCAAACGGTGTGCGGGACCGTAGCCCAGCTTCATGGAGACGGTTGCGAATGGTCCTCGCCGATAACCCAGGAGCAACAGTGTCCCTAATTTGCTGGGAAGTGGCGGTGCGGTCCCCTACGGCACTGCGTAGGATCCTACGGTCTTGGCATGCATCCGTGCGTCGCTGCGGTCCGGTCCCAGGTCGACGGGCACGTGCACCTTCCGCCGACCACTGGCGACAACATCGATGTACTGTGGAGACCTCACGCCCCACGTCTTGAGCAATTCGGCGGTACGTCCACCCGGCCTCCCGCATGCCCACTATACGCTCTCGCTCAAAGTCCGTCAACTGCACATACGGTTCACGTCCACGCTGTCGCGGCATGCTACCAGTGTTAAAGACTGCGATGGAGCTCCGTATGCCACGGCAAACTGGCTGACACTGACGGCGGCGGTGCACAACTGCTGCGCAACTAGCGCCATTCGACGGCCAACACCGCGGTTCCTGGTGTGTCCGCTGTGCCGTGCGTGTGATCATTGCTTGTACAGCCCTCTCGCAGTATCCAGAGCAAGTATGGTGGGTCTGACACACCGGTGTCAATGTGTTCTTTTTTCCATTTCCAGGAGTGTAGATCGAATCGAAAACTTCTGTCTGTATTCCTACGTTTTTTTTTTTTTTTTTTTTTTTTTGGTCATCAGTCTGCTGACTGGTTTGATGCGGCCCGCCACGAATTCCTTTCCTGTGCTAACGTCTTCATCTCAGAGTAGCACTTGCAACCTGCGTCCTCAATTACTTGCTTGACGTATTCCAATCTCTGTCTTCCTGTACAGTTTTAGCCCTCTACAGCTCCCTCTAATACCATGGAAGTCATTCCCTCATGTCTTAGTAGTTGTCCTATCATCCTGTCACTTCTCCTTATCAGTGTTTTCCACATATTCCTTTCCTCTCCGATTCTGCGTAGAACCTCCTCATTCCTTACCTTGTCAGTCCACCTAATTTTCAACATTCGTCTATAGCACCACATCTCAAATGCTTCTTCTATTCCGGTTTTCCCACAGTCCATGTTTCTCTGCCATACAATGCTGTACTCCAGACGTATATCCTCAGAAATTTCTTCCTCAAATTAAGGCCGGTATTTGATATTAGTAGACTGCTCTTGGCCAGAAATGCCTTTTTTGCCATAGCGAGTCTGCTTTTGCTGTCTTCCTTGCTCCGTCCGTCATTGGTTATTTTACTGCCTAGGTAGCAGAATTCCTTAACATCATTGACTTCGTGACCATCAATCCTGATGTTAAGTTTTTCGCTGTTCTCTTTTCTACTCTTCTCATTACCTTCGTCTTTCTCCGATTTACTCTCAAACCATACTGTGTACTCATTAGACTGTTCATTCCGTTCATCAGATCATTTAATTCTTCTTCACTTTCACTCAGGATAGCAATGTCATCAGCGAATCGTATCATTGATATCCTTTCACCTTGTATTTTAATTCCACTCCTGAACCTTTCTTTTATTTCCATCATTGCTTCCTCGATGTACAGATTGAAGAGTAGGGGCGAAAGGCTACAGCCTTGTCTTACTCCCTTCTTAATACGAGCACTTCGTTCTTGATCGTCCACTCTTATTATTACCTCTTGGTTGTTGTACATATTGTATGTGACCCATCTCTCCTTATAGCTTACCCCTACTTTTTCAGAATCTCGAACAGCTTGCACCATTTTATATTGTCGAACGCTTTTTCCAGGTCGACAAATCCTATGAACGTGTCTTGATTTTTCTTTAGCCTTGCTTCCATTATTAGCCGTAACGTCAGAATTGCCTCTCTCGTGCCTTTACTTTTCCTAAAGCCAAACTTATGGTCACCTAGCGCATTCTCAATTTTCTTTTCCATTCTTCTGTATATTATTCTTGTAAGCAGCTTCGATGCATGAGCTGTTAAGCTAATTGTGCGATAATTCTCGCACTTGTCAACTCTTGCCATCTTCGGAATTGTGTGGATGATGCTTTTCCGAAAGTCAGATGGTATGTCGCCAGACTCATATATTCTACACACCAACGTGAATAGTCGTTTTGTTGCCACTTCCCCAAATGAATTTAGAAATTCTGATGGAATGCTGTCGATCCCTTCTGCCTTATTTGACCGTAAGTCCTCCAAAGCTCTTTTAAATTCCGATTCTAATACTGGATCTCCTGTCTGTTCTAAATCGACTCCTGTTTCTTCTTCTATCATATCAGACAAATCTTCCCCCTCGTAGAGGCTTTCAATGTATTCTTTCCACCTATTTGCTCTCTCCTCTGCATTTAACAGTGGAATTCCCGTTGCACTCTTAATGTTACCACCGTTGTTTTTAATGTCACCAAAGGTTGTTTTGACTTTCCTGTATGCTGAGTCTGTCCTTCCGACGATCATATCTTTTTCGATGTCTTCATATTTTTCCTGCAGCCATTTCGTCTTAGCTTCCCTGCATTTCCTATTTATTTCATTCCTCAACGACTTATATTTCTGTATTCCTGATTTTCCTGGAACATGTTTGTACTTCCTCCTTTCATCAATGAACTGAAGTATTTCTTCTGTTACCCATGGTTTCTTCGCAGCTACCTTCTTTGTACCTTCGTTTTCCTTCCCAACTTCTGTGATGGCCCTTTTTAGAGATGTCCATTCCTCTTCAACTGTACTGCCTACTGCGCTATTCCTTATTGCTGTATCTATAGAGTTAGAGAACTTCAAATGTATCTCGTCATTCCTTAGAACTTCCGTATCCCACTTCTTTGCGTATTGATTTTTCCTAACTAATGTCTTTAATTTCAGCCTACTCTACATCACTACTATTGTGTGATCTGAGTCTATATCTGCTCCTGGGTACGCCTTACAATCCAATATATAATTTCGGAATCTCTGTCTGACCATGATCTAATCTAATTGAAATCTTCCCGTATCTCCCGGCCTTTTCCAAGTATACCTCCACCTCTTGTGATTCTTGAACAGGGTATTCGCTATTACTAGCTGAAACTTGTTACAGAACTAAATTAGTCTTTCTCCTCTTTCATTCCTTGTCCCAAGCTCATATTCTCCTGTAACCTTTTCTTCTACTCCTTCCCCTATAACTGCATTCCAGTCGCCCATGACTACTAGATTTTCGTCCCCCTTTACATACTGCATTACCCTTTCAATATCCTCATACACTTTCTCTATTTGTTCATCTTCAGCTTGCGTTGTCGGTGTTGGTCTGCTGTCGATTCTGATTAGAACAACCCGGTCACTGTACTGTTCACAGTAACACACCCTCTGCCCTATCTTCCTATTCATAACGAATCCTACACCTGCTATACCAGTTTCTGCTGCTGTTGATATTACCCGATACTCATCTGACCAGAAATCCTTGTCTTTCTTCCACTTCACTTTACTGACCCCTACTATATCTAGATTGAGCCTTTGCATTTCCCTTTTCAGATTTTCTAGTTTCCCTACCACGTTCAAGCTTCTGACATTCCACGCCCCGACTCGTAGAACGTTATCCTTTCGTTGATTATTCAATCCTTTTCTCATGGTAACCTCCCCCTTTGGCAGTCCCGTCCCGGAGATCTGAATGGGGGACTATTCCGGAATCTTTTGCCAATGGAGAGATCATTATGACACTTCTTCAACTACAGGCCACATGTCCTGTGGATACACGTTAGGTGTCTTTAATGCAGTGGTTTCCATTGCCTTCTGCATCCTCATATCTTTGATCATTCCTCATTCTTCTGCCTTTAGGGGCAATTTCTCACCCCTAGGACAAGAGAGCGCCCTGAACCTCTATCCGCTCCTCCGCTCTCTTTGACAAGGCCGTTGGCAGAATGAGGCTGACTTCTTATGCCGGAAGTCTTCGGCCGCCAATGCCGATTATTTATCAAAATTTAGACTCTGGCGGGGATCGCACCCGGCACCGACGACTTTTTGATTGTGAACCAAAGACGCTACCCCTATACCACGGGTACCTTCCGTATGAGCCATAATTTCTCATGTTATATTCATGTCCCTTACGTGAAATGTATGTTGACGGCAGGAGAATCGTTCTGCAGTCAGCCGCGATAATTTTCAAGTTGATGAGCGTATTGGCCTCTGGTGGTCGTCATCTCCGAACTTGTAGTCTGTAAGAAGCAGTCGAATGAAACTGAGACCACAACCTCTCCATCTCGGAGCAGCACCTTCACCCATATCTTCAATTATTTGCTGGGCGTATTCCAATCTCTATTTTCGTCTACAGTTTTTAGCCTTTACAGTTACCCCTTGTATCGTACAAGTTGTTCCCTGATATCGTAACTAGTGACAAATCATCCTGCCCCTACTTCTTGTTAGTGTTTTCTGCATATTCCTGTCTTCGCCGATTCTACAGAAAACCTCAAGTCGAGTGAGCCTTTCTTTCCTTTTTTTGCGTCGACTAATGTAGTCCAGGTGTTATAAACGTTCTTTCTCTTTTCAAAAACAAGTGGCAAGATCCTTCCACATCAGACCTCGTTGTATTAGGCGATAGAAGCTTCCCCCCCCCCCCACCCCCCAAAAAAAACCTATTATCTTTCGCCAAATTAAATGGTCTGACTTTCGCAACGTTAGGTGTTACTTCTAAGAACTATATAATAATCGAAAATCTGGGTCACGAGGTGACAACTGATATAGGAAGCAAATACAAAATGAAAAGAAATTCTTACAAGCCAATTTCTGTTTTAGCTGAAAGTGTACATTATGATATAGCAGGATCAACTGTTAACATGAAATAATTTAGGGCAAAGAAACGATAAGTTTTCTGTTGCAAGCAGTTTGATACCGGAAAAGTGCTTACTAACGGTCTTTGACTGCTGAAGAGCGGTGAATATAAGAATACTATGTAATTGTACAAAGATAACGCAAAAGAAATTTACATTGTGTAGACACTAGAGGGCAGAAAAAGAGCGAGTACGCATATAATGTTGAGTGTTGCACATGAGAGAAATAGAAGCTCTCTTTTACATCAGTGCTCTACCATCTTCCTTCCCTCTCGCTATGCTTTGGCGAGTGTAACGAGTCTGAGAACGATGGCGTCGCTTTCTGCTCGTCCATTCGTTCTCTCTCATTGCTTCATGTTGGAGTGTAAGCTAATAGTGATTTACTATGGGACCGGCCTAATCGTCGTCCCTGGTTTCGTACAGACTTACGGTATGTGAATTGCTTGGCCAGAAATGAAAGAAGTGGATCTGGAGATAATCAAGCGTTTCCTTTTTTTAAAGACATTTTTAGTACGAGCTGGTGGGACATGAGACATTTATGTTATCGTAGTTTCCAGGCAGCGGTTATCACAGAGGAAAGAGTACAGAACGGTAATACAAAGATCTGGGGGTCGAGTCCATTGTTGGAAAGGATTTTTTCTTCACAATTTTTACAATACTTACACTGCAAAATCATCATTTAAGACTGATTATGCCTTTCAGCGTTCAGTCTGGAGCATAGCCACTTATAAAATTCCTCCATGTTCCCCTATTCAGTGCTAACATTGGTGCTCTTCTGATGTTAAACCTACAAAATCATTCTTAACCGAATCCAGGTACCTTCTCCTTGGTCTTTCCCGACTCCTCCTACCCTCTACTGCTGAACCCAAGAGCCTCTTGGGTAACTACATCTATAGAGTTCATTCCCGGTTTTTCTTTGATTTCCTCGTTGTGGACACCCTCCTGCCATTGTTCCTATCTGCTAGTACCTGCAATCATCCTAGCTACTTTCATACCCGTAACCTCAACATTGTTGATAAGGTAACCTGAATCCACCCAGCTTTCACTCCCATGCAACAAAGTTGGTCGAAAGATTGAACGGTGCACAGATAACTTAGTCTTGGTACTGACTTCCTTCTTGCAGAAGAGAGTAGATCGTAGCTGAGCGCTCACTGCATTAGCTTTGCTACACCTCGCTTCCAGTTCTTTCACTATGTTGCCATCCTGTGAGAATATGCATCCTAAGTACTTGAAATCGTCCACCTGTTCTAACTTTGTTCCTCCTATTTGGCACTCAATCCGTTTATATTTCTTTCCCACTGACATTACTTTCGTTTTGGAGATGCTAATCTTCATACCATAGTCCTTACATTTCTGATCTAGCTCAGAAATATTACTTTGCAAACTTTCAATCGAAGCTGCCATTACAACTAAGTCATCCGCATATGCAAGACTGCTTATTTTGTGTTCACATATCTTAATGTCACCCAGCCAGTCTATTGTTTTCAACATATGATCCATAAATAATATGAACAACAGTGGAGACAGGTTGCAGCCTTGTCTTACCCCTGAAACTACTCTGAACCATGAACTCAATATACCGTCAACTCCAACTGCTGCCTGACTATCCATGTAGAGACCTTTAATTACTTACAAAAGTTTGCCTCCTATTCCATAATCTCGTAGAACAGACAATAACTTCCTCCTAGGGACCCGGTCATATGCCTTTTCTAGATCTATAAAGCATAGATACAGTTCCCTGTTCCACTCATAACACTTCTCCATTATTTGCAGTAAACTATAGATCTGGTCCTGACAACCTCTAAGAGGCCTAAACCCACACTGATTTTCATCCAATAGGTCCTCAACTAATACTCGCACTTTCCTTTCAACAATACCTGAGAAGATTTTACATACGACGCTGATTAAAGAGATACATCTGTAGTTGTTACAATCTTTTCTGTTTCCACGTTTAAATATTGGTGTGATTACTGCTTTTGTCCAGGCTGATGGAACCTGTCCCGACTCCCAGGCCATTTCAATTATCCTGCGTAGCCATTTAAAACCTGACATTCCACTGTATTTGATGAGTTCTGACTAAATTTCATCCACCCCAGCTGCTTTATTGCACTTCAATCTATTGACCATTTTCTCCACTTCCTCAAATGTGATCCTATTTCCATCATCATTGGTATCCCATTCTACCTCGAAATCTGAAACATTGCTGATCGTATTTTCACCTACAATGAGCAACTCTTCAAAATATTCCCTCCATCTGCCCAAGGCATCCACAGGATTCACCAGCAGTTTTCCTGACCTGCTAATTACACTCCAGAATGGTTTTCCAGCAGCTTCTCCCAAGGTCTCCAACCTTTTCCCAAAGTCTTCCCAAGATTTCTTCTTGGATGCTGCAATTATCTGTTTGGCTTTGTTTCTTTCTTCAACATAACTTTCTCTGTCAACCTGAGTTCTAGTATGTAGCCATTTTTGATACTCCTTCTTTTTCCTTTTACAGGCTGCCTTGACTGTGTCATTCCACCAAGCTGTGTGCTTCATCCTACTTTTACACACTACTGTTCCCTGACATTCTTTAGCCACTTCTAGTACTGTGTCCCTATACCTTGTCCATTCCTGTTCCAATGACTGTAACTGACTACATTCAACTAACTGGTACCTTTCTGAGATCGCTGTTATGTACGTGTGCCTGATTTCCTTATCCTGAAGTTTCTCCACTCTTATCCTCCTACATATGGATCTGACCTCCTGCACTTCCGGCCTCACAATCCCAATTTCACTGCAGATTAAATAATGATCAGTGTCATCGAAGAATCCCCTGAATATACGTGTGTCCCTCACAGCCTTCCTGAATTCCTGATCTGTTATTATATAGTCAATGACAGATCTGGTTCTCCTGCCTTTCCAAGTATACCGGTGAATGTTCTTATCTTTAAAAAAGGAGTTTGTGATTACTAAGCCCATACTGGCACAGAAATCCAAGACTTGTTTCCCTTTCCTGTTGGCCTTCATATCCTCTCCAAATTTACCCATAACCTTTTCATACCGTTCTGTTCGATTTCCAATCCTGACATTAAAATCACCCATGAGCAGAACACGGTCCTTGTCCTTTACTCTAACAACTACATCACTGAGTGCTTCATAAAAACTATCCATCTTATCTTGATCTGTCCCTTCACAATGCGAATATACTGACACAATCCTAATTGTCTTGCTAGACACTGTCAGATTTATCCACACCAGTCGTTCGTTTACATACCTCACTGCAACTACGCTGGGTTCCATTTCTTTCCTGATGTAAAGCCCTATACCCCATTGTGCTATTCATGCTTTGACTCCTGACAGGTAGACCTTGTATTCTCCCACTTCCTCTTCTTTCTCACCCATTATCCGAATGTCACAAACAGCTAAAACGTTCAGCCCCATCTTACTTGCAGCCTCTGCCAGCTCTACCTTCTTCCCAGGGTAGCCCCCATTGATATTAATAGCTCCCCATCTCATTAACATTTGTTTGCCAAGTCGTGTCTTAGGAATCCCTGGTTTGTCAGTTAGAGGTGGGACTCCGTCACCTCCAAAGGTCCGAGGCATTTTGATCTGATTGTTGCCAGCATCATATTTAAAGTATCGGGGAAGCAGGTTGCTAGCCTTACTTGCCCCGAGTCCCATTGAGATTTACCCCTAACGGTTGAGGGACTAACCGGTGGATTTGGTAGTCTTTGCCGTATGAGCACAAAGGTGACCACGACCCAGAATATGCCCGAGATGCTCAGCCTTATTCCAAAGTAACTGGTATCCCGACTGTCGGGACCAGTTACTTGGCCACTCATACATTGCCCGTGGTTCATGAACTAGGACATGACTACCGGAACCCACACCATGAACCACTGTAAATAAACCAAAATAACGCTCAATATATTCTGTTCATTAATATAGTCAAATGGTTCAAATGGCTCTGAGCACTATGGGACTGAACACCTGAGGTCATCACTCCCCTAGAACTTAGAACTACTTAAACCTAGCTAACCTAAGGATATCACACACATCCGTGCCCGAGCATGGTTCCGGACTGAAGCGCCTAGAACAGCTGGACCACAGCGTCTGGCATTAATATAGTCGTAAAACATACGAAAAAAGAAGGACAAAAGTATCTAAACATTCATGGTGGTGTCTGTTTGTTCTATATCATGTCTCCCTACCACTTTCGCGCAACGACGCTCTGAGCGTGTTTTTTAGGGAATTGAATAGTTTGAACCTGGGACCTGTTGCTGGTAAGGGGACGCCAGACATGACATGTAGAATTCAGAAGGGTTCAGTGAGATTAGCGATGATATAACCAAATACTTAATGATCTCAGAGTCAGCTCCACTGCACGCCCTGTAATAGAATCTTAATACAAACTAAATTTATTGGAAGAGGTTCAAGGCTTTCCTATTTTTAGTTAGCTGGTAAAATAACGTCGAAAAAGCAGTTAAGTTTATCATTGGAAATTTTATTCTACTCACAAAACATTGTTTATAAATTGCACTATTGATAAAAGGAAGTGTCTTAATACAGGATGGTAAAAACCAACTGCGTTCAACAAAAATGTGAACGAATATTCCCTGAATGGGTTTCCAAATTGTACAATGGATCGAAGGATGACCTATGGCATATCACATCTACAATCTAGGTTTAAATTAAGTTTCACAAAAGAGAAAACTATCAAAATGGTCTACAGTGACCCTCAATTATCTTTAATTACTGATCTAACTTGTAAATTACAGTGGCTGATGTGGCTTTTCAATAACTATATAACAGAGAAATCATCGCGTTTCAGATTTTTACTTCAAGTGGCAAATGTGAACACCATAAGCTTTAATTGACGATAGACACTAGTATTACGCAAAAAGGGGGTGTAACAGATGAGACTTCTGCAGTTCTGAGTGAAGCTTTATGCTCTGTTATGCGGCATCGCGTGCTTTCATTACCTTGTCGGTGTTCGTCAGGGGCGGCGCGCAGCACAGCTCCGCTCAGCTCGCCGTCTCCGAAGTAATTCTCCCCTAACTTCTCCTTACTACAGTTTACTGAAGTTGGTTTAAAAAAAACTATCTGGCTGTGGTTTCATCTGACCAATCAGGGTCTCAATGTTAACCTTAAGCTCCGCCTTCAAAAATTCTGTCTATCCAATTAGAAACGTTATACTTTTCGTGGTGGGGCAATGTTGTTAAAGTTTGCAACGTAACAGAGACGAGAAAAAGTCTCACGCTAAAACATGCAGCTGGTGTGGTCCTTTTAGCGTTATCGTAAGATCTATACTGTTCTTCTGGAGGGCTCTATCTTTTAACATGGACTGGGGGTGGTCCTAACGTGACAGAGACGTGAAAAAGTCTCACGCTAAAACTTGCGAATGGTGTAGTCATTTTTGTGTTATCGTAAGATCTATACTGCTTTTCTGGACGGCTGTAGCTTTTAACATGGGCTGGGGGGGGGGGGGGGGGGGTGGTCCTTGACGTAACAGAGTCGTGAAAAAGTCTCACGCTAAAACGTGCGGGTGGTGTGGTCTTAGCGGTAGGCTGCCGACGTGAGTGTCCAGTCCGTCCCTTATCGTAGGGCCTTCTAGCTTAACACGGTTCTGCTCTCGGCTTCTGTTCTCGTTTCTCCCCTCGGACCAGCGTCTGTCTCATGGTGGAAAGGTATGACATGCATTTAGGCATTCTCGTGTTAGTCTGTGGTATTCCATTTGCTCACGCTATTTGTGTATTCGTTTAGTCATGGCAACTTCCGTTTACTGGCTAGTAGCGAGTAGTGTAATTTATTATTTATTTCTGCAACTTTTTCCAATACTGTGGCAAATTTGTTTTAATAATCTATCGCCATATAGAGACTACACATCATCCTCATGTCCTGTTTTCTTGTGATACTGTGTAATACGATTGTCAAGGTGGTTAATGGACGGTTCCTAAATAGATATTAAATATTAAAATAAACTGACAGTAGTCTTCAAAAAAGTTTCATACATACACACATGTACATAGATACAGACAAATTTACACAGAAAGTAGTATGTCCATTTAGAGGTTTCCAATTCACTCAAGATATAATGTTGCAACGGAGTACGTGAAATGATTACATTTACAGATCAATAGCGTAAGGGGTCCTGAGGTACCACGTATCGATCTATGCTGAAATATCCATATTAGTGCGTGGCGTAACGCCCACAGGCTGCAATACTCTGGCATCCTGTCGACTGTACAGATGGCGATGCGAGTCACTACTCCTGGCATCGTATGTCACACGTGATCAGCTGCGGATAGGTCCGGAGATCGTAATAGCCACGTAGGTTGCCGCTTGTCTTGCACAACACATATAGTTTCACGGGCAGTGTGTGGGTAAGCTGCAAGAACGGCAACAGAACTGATCTAATAACATTTGCACGTATCGTGTGTTTGTGTTTGGAGCTTACGGCCACTGAACGTCGAGGTTATCAGCGCCCTTGCACTCATTAAAACAAACAAAAGTGAGTAAAATCTCTAAAATTCTTAAACACAATGAGGAGGAAATCTATAAAAGGGCAGTTACTCAAATACTTCCACCTCACCCCCGTTGAGCCACACAGCCATTCTATCTCAAATACATGAAGGCAACTGAGAAAGGGGGAAGGTGCTACACCTGCGAATAAAACAGATATAAAACCATAGAAGAGCTAAAAAGAAAGACACAGGGAAGTGTAACTGGATGATTACTATTTTCGTGATAAGCTTTTAATGATTGAGGTTACCTTGCTATGCACCTTGATAGTTCATACATGTTTGCTTATTGTGTCGTTATTAATTACGTATGTTGTTCGTGTTGCCTGTCATGTTTCCTTCAGGTAATTGCCGTGGTGTGGTGTCCTTTGAGCTACTTTGTTGACTAATATGTGATTTGTAAGTTGTGTTGACTGTCCCTTTTGTGAAGTTAATCTCAGTTGGGCGAAGTATTTATATTGGATCTTATATGCATACATTTTCGTGAATTTTTATGTTATTATGTAAATGTCAAATCATTTGGAAAACTGTTCACTAATTCCTGGTTTATTTTGCCTTATGCATGCACTCTGGCTGATTAACAGTCCACTCTTCCGCAACTCACAGCCAAACTCAAGCGCCAGCCGAAGATCGGCGCCATAGTTTCAATAAAATGTGTGTTAATAACTGGCTGCATTGCCGGGGACTTTGTGGATGTAGTCTCCAACACTGCTCTAATAGCGACAAATTTATAACTGAAGAAGAAATCACATAAGGATTTCCCAATTCTTTGCAGCGTTAAAGAGGTTTTGTCAGATCCTTGGACTGAGAAAACGAGGAAAAAGTATTTGTTAAGTGACCTCTCCTTAACAAATATTATTTTTCTGAAGTGTAAACAAACTTAAAGAACGGAAGGAGTGGCTCAGTACAGCTATTCTGAAAGCAGACTTGAAAATCTATTACGGTAAGGCTAAAGCAATTTATGGGCTACATACTGAAAAGAAAGCAGTGAACAATATCAACGGGCTCGGAGAAACAGATGTTGATTTTTCACATTCAGGACAGCTGCAAACAACGACTTGTAAGTCTCTTATCGAGTCGCTGATATGGAAAGTGACGTGCGCGCAGAACAAACGCAAAGGCTGATGCGTGTACAACGCGAGGTCCTGGAGAATGTGTGCAATGCTCGCGGTGAGAACGATCCGTGCGCATAAAACAGTGTGAGAGAATGAAAAGTTTCGACAGAACTGTCCGTCTGTATAGCTGAGTGATAACGTGTTTGCATACCATGCAGAGGGCGCGAGTTCGATTCCCAGCCGGGTTGGAGGTTTTCTCCGTTCGTGGACTGGCTGTTGGGTTTATCTCATCATCACCGACGCGCAACTCGCCCAGTGTGGCGTCACCTGAAGTAAGACCTCCATCCGGCGGCCGAACTTTCCCGGACGAGCGGGGCCTCCCGGCCATCAATGCCATACGATCATTTTTTTCGGCGAAAATAAAGTGCGTAGCTCAGAATACTGGCGTAATAAAAGCGCCAGTGTTTAGGTGGTTTCGGACTTTGAAAGGAAAGATGATTATGGAATTTTCTGTAAAGTTAAGCTGCGATGAAGAAGGTGAGTAATAACGACTCGGTGCACCGTCTGATATTGTTAAAGTGCTTCACAACAAGTCCGTATTAATATTTATTGTGAAGCAGTTAAAGTGATCAAACTAGTCATGGTATCATTTCCCACACAACTAGGTCAAACACACTCTGAGACAAAAAGGGACTTATCCCAATCTGACACAAATTGGTAGATGTGACATACATGTGCATATAAACAAATGATTACAATTCAGAAAAACTGGGTGATTTTTTTCAAGAGACGAAGTTGTTTTCGGGGAAGACTACTGAGAAAATTTAGAAACTGGCATTTAAACCTGACTGCAGAACGATTATGTTGCCTCCAACACATTCTGCGCCAAAGGACCACGAAGGTAAGATACGAGGAAATAGGGCTCATACAGAGACATATAGACAGCCGTTTTTTCCTCGTTCTGTTTGCATGTGGAACAACAAAGGAAGTGGCTGTTACTGGTGCGGGGTACCCTCTGCCAAACTCCCTATGGGGGACTAAGGATTATCGATGTAGATGTAGACGTAAATAGTTTTTCACAAACTGAACAACTGAATAACGCGTTGGTCCACCTCTGGCCCTTATAAAAGCACTTATTCGGCTTGGTACTGATTGACAGAGTTGTTCGATGTCCTCCTAAGGGATATTGTGCCAAATTCTGTACAATTGGCGCGTTAGATCATCTCAAAATCCCGATCTCATTGGGAGCCCTACTCATAATTCTCCAAACTTTGTCAGTTGGTGAGAGATCCTTACGCGGGCATCGCAAATACAACACGCCCAAACTTGAAAACATATGATTACACTGTGGAGCTCTTAATTTATGATATTTACTAAAATGCCTAATGAAACGACGAGAAACATTTCATGGCTATTGTCCTGCTAGTTGAGAGAAATGCCATGTGGCTTGCTTTATGCATTTATTTACTCATTTTGTTTAATATCTAGTTTCTAACTGCACTGAAGCATTGGTTAAAATAAATTTTATGGATGTACTAATATAAATATTTTATGCCTACAGATCCAGTAAATAATAACTTTATGATGTACTTAAAAAAATCGAAGTAGCACAAAAAGACATTTCCCTTCACAGAAATTGCATACAGAATTTTCTTTTCAAGTACTTGGTAATTTATTTCATTGAATAAGTAGTGGTGCGCCATTTTAATTACATAGACATTAAGATGTGAATATACATTTCCCTTATCTGCGTTGTTGTCTTCAGTGTACTATTTTTTCTGCTTCAGCTTTGTCGTGTTTAGATATAAGTTATTACATTTATTGCTGCTTGCTTTGCTTACCTGCACCTTTTTTTATTGCTGTTTATATTAATTGTTTTGATCTGCTGCATTGCCTCGTCCCTTAGTTAAGCATCTGAGTTCAGTAGATTTAAGTTAGCTTAAGAGGGGGTAGACTGTATAACAAACTAACTATGATGAATTAAGGAGTCAGCAGCATACGAACTACGAAAGTTATTGATCATTAGAAAGAATTAGCGTTCCCATGAATCAATTCGTAACTGAGTTATCGAATAGGTGGTGAACAAAATATGGCGTATTTGTGAAATTTGGTCAAGAACATGCGCGATTTTTAACAAGACTTACGAACTCTGTCAATTTAAATATCAAGAGACCCCATGTAAAATATGTGAATGTACGATGCAGTATGGATGTTAAAGAACGTAAGAGCGATGACGAACCTACCGGATGGGGCTCAATAGGTGCCGGTCGCATACTTGTCCATCATTTACCTAGCCGCAGCAAGTTACAGCACACAGGGCGGTTAGTCTAAAAAGCACATTAGGAGTGTTGCAGGCAAGTTGTGCCGAGAAAAAAATTGTTAAGAAAAAAAGTCGATACTTCTCGCCGTTTTCAATTTAATTAGCGCTGGCGTTAGCCAGTCAGATGGTTGCTCGCGCAAATTCAAGCACTTGCACGCGCTCCAATACGGTAACGCACAGGCATCTGTGGGTCCGCGGCCTACCACTTATTGAGTCTCTCATTACCAGTTAAAATGAACTTTACTCTGAAGTGATAAATTTAAGCTACTTGAGCAAAAGCTACGTTTTGTCGGTTTGAGGAAACAAACGGAGAGCACATTTGGCTACACTGTCTCTGGCAGGCTGTCTGGATTTGCGCACGCAACTACCTGATCCGTTAACTTCAATGCCAAGGAAACCGCGAACGGTGCTAAACATCGAATTTTTTTTCTTAACAGTTGTTTCTCAGCACAATCTACAGCGCAACACCCTCACAAACGTTTCAGACTGTTCTTGAAAATCTTCTCAGGTTTACGCCGGATTCTAAAACCACGTGATTTAATATTTCGCCGATCCAGCTGCCCGCCATCGTCAGCGGGACTCCGGAGTAGCAGCGTTCTCCTGTAGATGGCGGGCAGTCGCATCGCCGAAATCTCGAGTCATGTTATAGAAGTCGCCCTATGTTTTTTACATCCTATAGAAATGATAATTGTCTGTGTTTTTTTTTTTTTTTTTTAAATGCTGTGTTTACCACTGTCTATCGATACCGCCAATTTTGAGTCGATTGCCCATCATAATCTTCAGTGGCGATTTTCACGAAAACGGGGAAAGGAGGGGGGGGGGGGGGGGGGTGTCGAGCAAACATATGTTACAGTGCTTCGTTTTAGATTATACGCAAGCGACCTGCCAAATTTGATCCGAATAGGCCAGTGCGCTCTTGAAGTTAAATATTTGCGTCATTAAATAATTTTATGTTTATGGGAATAGTAGACATATTTAGTAATTGTACCTATGGGTATGTGTGCCTGATGTTGTGTTGCGAACGGCACATCTGTTTACACTGACATCAATGGCACCCGGAATTAGTTGGCAATCGATAATACTAGAGGATAAAATGTTTAGTGCTCTGAGACACCCCATCTTCTGACCTTTCCTGTATGGAAGTCAACTAAGTTTTCGATCAAAAGTAAGCTGGAAGACGTCATCGTTTGCAGCTTAGGGGAACATGAAAACAGATCACGAAACGTTAAAAAGAAATATAGATTTCTTTCGAAAACATAAAACTGGTTTTATATACTCTTTTGGACAGCCTGGAAATTGTCCACTGTGTCTCTCTGGCGCTATTTGCTGTGCTGAACAACTAGCTAAAATTACAGAAGACGACCACCAACACGAATAAGAAACACTGGACGAAGTCCCTCACCATGGAGATAATGAAAGAGGTTTACTTCATCCCTGTTTCATTTTTCGCAGTTCATATTTTATTGTAATTACAAATATGCTAGGCTGGCACGTAAGATCGATACACATAACCGAGACTTACGTCGTCAACAACATTTTCTCCTTCACTATTTACAACAGTCTGCCAA
The DNA here is from genome assembly GCF_023897955.1 of Schistocerca gregaria. Classification (NCBI taxonomy): domain Eukaryota; kingdom Metazoa; phylum Arthropoda; class Insecta; order Orthoptera; family Acrididae; genus Schistocerca; species Schistocerca gregaria. Next base: position 856,340,355 of record NC_064920.1, on the reverse strand, counting down.
CAGGTCTGGGGTAAATTTTCGATTGTGCGACTGAAATCGATCACGTGCTTTTGAGGCGAAGAACTCGCCCAGCCATGTTCGGAGCGCATTTTCATCCGGAAAGAAAGTGGCTTGAAGGCTACTCGATAGAGAGCGGTAAAGACGAAAATCTGACAGCTCATGATCAGATGGAAAAGATGGGTGCGGAACGATTTCCCAAACCAACTGCTGCACGGTGTTTTATGTCAGTATGGTAGAATGCGGGCGAGCGTTATCGTGGAGTAGCACCACTTCACGCAGTCTTGCTGGCCCTTGTGCTGCAAGACGTCTGAGTACACTGCACCGTCGCGGTTCCAACAGAACCGCCTTTTCTGGATGCACACGGGCCTTTGTGCGGGGAGTTTCTGCTTTTTTGGGCTCAATCGTTCCTTTCGTTTCCTTATGTTAACGTAAAGACTCAATTTCCCATCACCGTAACGGTACAGGATGTGAACGCTCGGTGTTGTTCAAGATCTAATTGATGAACAAACGAATATGAACATATTTTTTGATTTTGCTTTAGAGCATGTTGTACCCGTATGTTCTATTCTTCAACCTTCCCCATTACATGCAAATGTGGCTCGATGGTCACAGTTCATCACATTTGCCAGTTCTCGAGTATGCTGACGCGTGTCATTGTGAGTTAGTGCATTTAAATGATCTTCAACAAACCCCGAAGCTGTTCTTGAACGTGGGCAGTCACTACTGTGAAAACGATCCTTCTTAAAAAAAATGAAAATCATTATTTAACGCCGGCCGCGGTGGTCTCGGGGTTCTAGGCGCGCAGTCCGGAACCGTGCGACTGCTACGGTCGCAGGTTCGAATCCTGCCTCGGGCATGGACGTGTGTGATGTCCTTAGGTTAGTTAGGTTTAAGTAGTTCTAAGTTCTAGGGGACTGATGACCATAGCAGTTGAGTCCCATAGTGCTCAGAGCCATTTGAACCATTATTTAACCCTCGCATTATCAAGCGGGGTATTCTGACTACCCCAGATGGATTTGAAGGGCCAAATTCCTGTGGTTTCATGACTTTCTACTAAAATGATTGACGTTCAATTGACACTCACGACTGTCTAATTTTTTGGGACGTATGAAACGTCTTATTTTCTTATTTGTATAAAAAGAAGATGTTGGGAAATATATCTGTCATTCATCTTCTTTGTTGAGTTTTGCCATAGATCCAATGTTTGTTATTGTTGCTGGTTACTATTGTTTTCGTTTCATTTCATTGTTGAGCTGAATTTGGCGTTCTCTGTTGAGCTGACATTAGACGAGTCAGTATTTCATCTGCAAGTAATGACGTCCAAAGGATTTTCTAGGAAAGAGATCATGGAAATTCTATACAATTCTGATGTCAGTGACGATGAAAATGAATGAGACATTGTTAATGAACTGAATTAACATACGGAACCTCCTGACAAAGACCATATCGTAGCATCAGATGAAGCTGATGATGAAATATCAGAAATTCTACACATTCACGTGAGCAAGTAGAAGAAGAAGAAGAAGAAGAAGAAGATGATGATGATGATGAAGAAGAAGATGAAGATACTGGAGATTTGTTTGTTTCTAGAAGTGGACTACAATTTTCTAGTGAACTACCAAAATGTGGGTGGCATCGACGTCGCAAAATTTTGAACGTAACAGCTGGCCCAGTGAATGATGGAAAAACAATCAAAACAATAACAGAGTCATTTTTATTATTTATCTCACCGGAAATCGTGAGCATCATTGTAGAAGAAACGAACAAGTAAGCCAAACGAGTAATTTCTTTATGGAATGCAGCTCATTCTTTGAACAAAACGACCTAATAGGAGCTGGTCGAACTTATGGACATCGCACTAGTGCTTCCGATCTGTGGGGAGATAATGTTGCCTTTCGGCAACCATACTTTTCTGCTGCATGTCAAGAAACCTATTTATGCCTATACAGAAATTCTTGCTATTTGACAACAGAGACACAAGACCACAGATAATTGAAGAAACCAAGGACAAGCTACAGGCCATCAGGGTAGTCGTCGACAAATTTTATCTAATTTTATCCTTATGAATACGTGACTATTAATGAACGATTAGCAACGTACCGAGGAAACTGTCCTTTTAGGGTTTATATGAAGAGCAAGCCTGGCAAATAAGGCATTAAAATTTGGATTTGTGCTGATGTAAAGACATCTTACTTATTATGGATGAAAATTTATACAGGAATGGTGGACAATACTCTGGAAGTGAATCAAGGACAGAGAGTTGTTTTGGAACTGATGGAACCGTTTCTGAATAACGGTCATGGTGTAACAACTGATACTTTTTTCACCAGTTTTCCATTGGCTGCTGAACTAATAAAACGAAACACAGCATTGGTTGGTACCTTGCGTTCCAATAAGAAAGAGGTTCCGAAGGAATTCTTGCCAAACAGAAAGAGAGAAGTTCACTCTTCAATGTTTGGTTTCACAAATGACTTGACCCTAGTTTCCTCTGTTCCAAAGAAGGTAAAGGCAGTAATACTACTCTCTACTGAGCATAATGAGAGACATGTGAGTGGTGAAGAAAATGAACACAAACCCGAAATCATACTGTACTGCAACAAAACAAAAGGTGCTGTAGATAATGGGGACAAAATGACAACAGAATACAGTTGTGTTAGAGGAACGAGGCGGTGGCCACTCAGAATCTTCATGGAAATGATCGATATTGCAGCACTGAATCCATTAATTCTGTACACTCAAAGATTTCCTGAATGGCAGAAGAATAACCGAAGCCGACGTAAACTCTTCACGACTGAACTGGCATTTGGACTCAGCAAAGGCAACTTGGAAGAAAGAGCAAAAAGATACCAACGGTCTTCATAAAGATGTACAAGATGCACTGAAAGCTTGTGGTATTGCAATTCCTACAGCAGTGATCCAGACCCAGTGTTCCAAGTTACCAAAGCCACAACGATGTCACGATAGCAAGAGAAACGAAGATCGGAAAAACAAGATTCTGTTGTGTAACGTGCAAGAAACCTGTTTGTAATATACACTGAGAAAAAGCTGTTACTGTAAAGTGCATGCAGTGCAAAAATGTACTTGACTGAAAAGTTGAAATAAGTCTTGTGTTACTTTACTGTAGTGACTGTTGAGGTACATAGATTATTAATTTTCTGTACATTGAGTACTGAATTTAGTGAAAGATATAATAAGTTTTTTGTTCTCTGTATCTGTGATCTGATTAAATCTGTGATCTGATTAAAGACATCTAATAACCTGAAATGCTGTTTTTCAATACTAAATAAACCGAGTCATTGGAAATAATGAAATATGAGAACAAATATTGTAATAAAACACAAAACTCTTTTGGGGTAGTCCAAATAACCCGCTTGGTAAAATAGAGGTGTGAAAAAGCTTGGTAACGGGAGGGTTAACCATGCTCTGTCCAATGGCATTATCTCCATACACAGCCTAAATATATTTTCCTACCTACGCTGCTGTCATCCATCTATTGAACTCAAACAGAAAAATAGGTCGAAAATGCTCCGATATCTCCACTTGGTACCCCATGTTCTCGCGTCCACAGCTCCACTCGCTACCTACATATAGCAAAATGACAACATATAAAGCCAAATTGCAACAGTAAACTATAAATAAAGATGACAGGCGGTAATTAAACCCATAGGAATCGAAATACCAACATGCAAAACAAAAAGACTGTGAGATTATGCACCATACGTTCTCTGTGCTACCTCATAAAGTGTCGAGAAACGGAGCAGGTGGCGAGCGAACATATGGTATGCAAGAAGTCAGTAAACTACTAGCTTCGCGCCCACGCCTTTTAAATCCATGGTGAATAAAAACCCCATGATAATATTGCAAAAAGTGGATCCACTGAGGTAAGAGCAAACTAGATGATTAAAACTGCTGGATGATGTAACCTCGGAAGAAAGTGGTAGGTATTTAAGTTGCAGTGTCTATTGGGTTAGTCTAAATCAAAACGTACAGACCGCAGTTAGTATTACAGCCGACAGCAACTGCAGGACTTGTCACTTCTAAAACATTGGTTTGAGAAACAAAGCTCTCTTGTGAAGCCCGTTTTTACAGTACAGCAAAATAAAAAAAAAAAATTCAAATGTGTGTGAAATCTTATGGGACTTAACTGCTAAGATCATCAGTCCCTAAGCTTACACACGACTTAACCTAAATTATCCTAAGGACAAACACACACACCCATGCCCGAGGGAGGACTCGAACCTCCGCCGGGACCAGCCGCACAGTCCATTATTGCAGCGCCGTTGACCGCTCGGAAAGAAAAAGACACGAAATACACGTTTTATTTTACTATTGTACTTTATACATCAAATTCCCATGTTCAGCGATGATTTTATTCAATGTAATAACACTTCGTGTAATCGCAATTGAATACACGTAAGATCTGATTAGATAGATCAGATCTACAAACCTTTCTTTGTTTGTTATGCTGAGAAGCCCTTAATTTCATTACCACTAACAAGAGCACCAACGGAAGTGGAATAATGTTATCGTCGCTTAAAGCGAGTCTCTTGAATAGCTGCGTTTAGTTCATCATTACCAACGTGCTACGACTGAAGGAAGGCGTTTCTTTCCTGTGACTGACGTGCTGTGTGGCATGCGGCAGGCGAGCTTCATCCTTCAAACCTGTCGGCAAATAGTTCTGTTTAAGCCAACTCGTTCAGCCCGGCCCTTATCGTCATTCGCGAATTTAAGACCGAGAGAAAGTTTTAATTAAAACTTACTTTCATTTCTGCTGCTGGAGATCCCTTCCAGATTTAAAACGATTATTGCCCTAGTTATCACTTTTGTTGAAGCCAGAAGGCAGATAATTTCGGAATTATTCGCTATTAGATTTTAATTAAATTCTACCTAAGTTACTGCAGAATGTTTCAAAGGCGTGGCTTAAGTCCCCGTTCAACTACCAACCGTATTATCACGGATTTAATTCAAAAACGTAAGGTTACATGTTTCTCCTCACGTCATACGGTGCGTGGAATAAACACAAATTTCGAGTTCTGCTTCCATTAGTACACTAACCTGTTATTAATAATTTTTGTTACTTTAGAAACCATATCGATAACGTTACCTTCTCCTAAAATATCCTTTAAACTTAAAATATAATTCATTATCTCTACCCTCTACCTCGTTGAACGCTATTACTGTAGCTCTATAGGGAACAGGGATTATTCTGGCATAAACTGCATGTCCCTGAATTTATTCTCAGATGAAACAGGTTTCACTGCACTGCAGGCTGAACATCTTGAAAATGTGTAACTTTGTTTAATGAATGACTGAAGCATTAATCTACTTTGGCCGTTATTTATTTATTTAATCTTCCATTCTTTTCAATACCGGTTTCGGTTTACGAAGACATTTTCTTGTGATTGTCTCTAAATATACCAAGTGTCTAAATTGATAGCGTTTTCACAATTTGTGTCTCCATTCTCATTGATTTACAAATTGCTGTTTAAAACAACACTGTGAATTAAATACGTTCATTCTGGACGTTTTTATCATGCTGGTGATCAATTTTTGCTTCATAGAGGCCATATCATTCTCGAAAATAGTTTCACTCAACATCATTCTGGCAATGACAAAGTTAGCACTAGGCCTGTACATGGTTCACAAAATAATGTTGTGCGAAAACTGTTAACTGGTGTCGAGCAGCCAGGTGAACAAACATTTCAAGGACTCTATTGTGAATTAATTCGTTAGTGTCCGAATTTTCACCTAAAAATGAACATGTTACTCATAAAATTAAAACCAACAATACGTTATACGTATGATGTGATCGTATTAATCAGTGAGCGATTTAGTGGTGTTCCTTGTATGTGTTGTACACAGGTCAGAGCACAGAAACTGAGTTCTCACATGTTATTGTAAAGATACATTTTTCACTCAATGTGGTGTAACACATGCGGGAGTATAGTTCTATTAAAAAAAAAAAAAAAAAAAAAAAAAAAAAGAACCAGCACAAGACTTGAAAATGGGATAATAATCAGTTAATAATCTAATTAACCTGAACTCAACTCCCTAATTAGAATAACTTTATTTAAGCTAATACTGCAGAGATTAGTGACAATTTGGTGGCTGATGAGTTACATTTATACACGGTGTTACAAAAAGGTACGGCCAAACTTTCAGGAAACATTCCTCACACACAAATAAAGAAAAGATGTTATGTGGACAAGTGTCCGGAAATGCTTAATTTCCATGTTAGAGCTCATTTTAGTTTCGTTCTTCCACCTACGCTCAATGGAGCACGTTGTCATGATTTCATACTGGATACTCTACTCTACCTGTGCTGCTAGAACATGTGCCTGTACAAGTACGACACAACATGTGGTTCATGCATGATGGTGCTCCTGCACGTTTCCGTCAAAGTGTTCATACGCTTCTCAACATCAGATTCGGTGACCGATGGATTGGTAGAGGCGGACCAATTCCATGGCCTCCACGCTCTCCTAACCTCAACCCTCTTGCCTTTCATTTATGTGGGCATTTGAAAGCTATTGTCTACGCAACTCCGGTACCAAATGTAGAGACTCTTCGTGCTCGTATTGTGGACGTCTGTGATACAACACGCCATGCTCCAGGGCTGCATCAGCGCATCAGGGATTCCATGCGACGGAGGGTGGATGCATGTATCCTCGCTAACGGAGGACATTTTGAACTTTTCCTGTAACAAAGTGTTTGATGTCGGGTTGGTACGTTCTGTTGCTGTGTGTATCCATTCAATGATTAATGTGATTTTAGGAGAAGTAGTAAAATGAGCTCTAACAAAGAAAGTAAGCGTTTCCGGACACATGTCCACATAACATATTTTCTTTCTTTGTGTGTGAGGAATGTTTCCTGAAAGTTTGGCCGTACCTTTTTGTAACACCGTGTATAAACAATGAAATGAAACGAATAAATGAGTCTTCTCTATACTGCTTTATGTACAGTATTTTCACTCGCATCAGTTATGCTATAAACATGAGTACATAACCCATTAGCACGTATATCCGCCATTTGTAGATGTTGAAAGACATCCTGTAATGCCATTAACAAAAGTGAATAATATTAACATCTCGTCATATTTGATTAGAAATTCGAATCATCTAACTTTACATCACCTTCATCGTATGGCCATAACAGACTGACGTGGTTAATGTGTGCGTCATACACTAACGGTTTTTCTTATTACAAGTAGAATGAAGTCACCTGGGGCAAGGGAGAAGGCATGTTGGCATTCAGGATTTCGGCAGTGAAGGGGTATGTACATGATTCTGCGCCTTCAAGTGTGAATCTAACGGGCCGTAAGGCTACCGAAGGTCGTTTGGTAACGTCACTAAAAACAGAGATCAATCATCCGCTCTCTGGACGGTCTGCAACAGCAATAGCCCAATGTCCGATGGGTACTATAAATGCAATTAATGATGAAGGCGTCTGTCACATTTGTCGAGATCTAAAATTCCCTAGATGGTGGGACGAATCAGTGCTCAATTTGATATATATGAGCCAAGTGGTCGTCGTTTCCGACTCATTGACATAGGCGGCGAGTGACCTAGTCTAGATCAGTGGAGGTGTAATAGAGAAGCTCACGTCATAATGACGGGAGAAACAACTTGATGTTGCCTGTATGGAAACAAATCCAAATAAAATTAGTGAAAGCTCACCCATCAAAATAACAAGAAATCCCAGCTGTGTGAATATAATCATCGACTCATTTGCCACAGCCGAGATAATGTTATAGCCATCTCCTAGTACTCCACTGTTTCGAGCAGCAGCGTGATCTGTCGACTTAGATATGGTATAACTTTGTCTTGATCACCATTGTGGTGAGATAATTTACTTTGTGACTTCTCACAGCATGAGTACTTTGTTTATGATCGTAGTTCGGTGCCTGGTTGTTGCAGAGCAAGATGTATTAAGTTACGAGGCTCCATAATATGTGCCTTTCAAGAAGTCTCTGTGTAATGCCAATTTCTGAGTGACACCTTTATTTCAAAATTTTTGCCTGCGTGTGATGAAACATACATAAAAATAAATTTGTGCTGGAACAATAAATAATTTTGTTGGATAATAACTAATTATATAATATTTGTATAAACGTACTTCTAACATGTACGGTACATGTAGCGTCGACATTACAAACTTCGATGTACATTAAATAACAGCTGAGTCGTCTCGGCTTCCTTCTTTAAAATCTCCCACCGTGAGTACCAGAGAATTAGCGATTCCTCGCCACAGAGAATACTTTCCAATTAGGGTGCGCGGCCGTACCGCCGCGAACCGGCGGCCGATTGCTTTGAGCGGCAGTGTGTTTTGTGGCACCAAGTCGGCTCGGCTGCGCTAGGCGTGATGCGGTGTGTGGAGCCTGGGTTTGGTCACGCTGGCCGTCAGTATTTGGCACGAGGCCTGTTGACACGGCGGTTCTCTGACGTTATTGACGAGGGCGCGTTGTTGTAAGCGATCTTCGCCTTTTGAGTTACTTGAGTGCAAAAATTTATTCCATTTGTACGTTCAAACCGTGCATTTACTTTCAAAACCTGTTCTTGAGAATTTACATTATTTACTAGCGATTCATCAAGAACATTAACACATTTAATCACACTATGTGAGCATGGAAGTAGTTGCCAATGGTAACTGAAGCAACAAATTATTATTTTTTTCAATAAATGGAAATTTTATTCCTAAAAGTCCCCCCCCCCTTTTTTAAACAGATTTAATATTACAATCAGAAAGCACTCTGTAAATATCAAGTTACAATTTGTTCAGAGGCAGAAATAACATTTTTCTTTTCTTTTTGATAGTGTAAGCTTTCGGGCTGAGAACCTTGCCGCTCCCTTTTAACACGGCCGTAGTCACGACCGCTCACAATACCCTCTGAAAGACTACGCTGGTGCAAATCTGCAACACACCAGATTAATTTAAACTAATAATTTTAAGAACTCACACAAACAAATAAACTATGCACCCCGTAAGAGGGAAGGAAATTGTACAAAACACCCACATTCAAAATTATTTGCCATCGCTAGTACATCTTGTTTTTAAAAGAACTCTTACGGTGGAAGGGTGGCAACATTATACACTAAAGTGAAATGACCATTTAAATAAAATCCATGAATTGCAGTTTTACATCAAATGTACCAACATACTCTACATTACACATATACAAGCTCGCAAGATGATAGGCAAGATTAAAAACATATTTCAGGCATTCCGCCTTTACACCTTAAGCAATAAATTGGTTAGCACCGAATCCGACAACCATGACAGAGGTAGATATTAACGTACGGCAGACCGACAGACAGACACAAATTGCCTAACAAATGCTTACGAGAGACAGACGATCAAGCTGGGGACGAGAGACTGACCAAGAACACTAGTAGAATTTAACAAGTAATTGAAACAAAATATCACGAATCACTTTTAATAAACTGCAATGTCTTGCGGAGAGCTGGCGCAGCACGCCCAAAACGCTATCCCGAACCGTCGGACGCATCTCCGGTCTCACGGCGTCACAGCTCGCCCCGGCCAGACCGATGTCGTGAGTTGCCTCCTATTGCTCTGGTATCGGCCGCGAAGCCACTATCCCTCCCTATACGGCGCGGCCCACTGAACTGGCGTGGCGACCTCATATGTGACGACGCTCAAGACGGAGAAGTCATCTTGTGTCCCAGTGCGCGACCGACCAACTGATCGATCCAACCGCCAATGCCCATTGCCTGAGCAAATTCGATCAGACTGGCGGCCTAACACATACTCGCACTCCGGACGACAGGCGAACACTGACTTGTCCACACAGACTCGGATGACCAACTCACCAGACTCGCCGAGACTGACAGACCGACCCCTCCTGCCGAGCTCATAGCGCCCCCTAAATGCACGTGAATAGCCAACTTGCCCCCTTTCCCACCAGAAGAAGACACAAAAGCTGCGATTGCCACAGCGGCCCCACCGCCAGAAACGGAAGGCGACTGCTTTACAATAGGCGCTGCTGCGCTCTCTTCAAAACAAATTTTACCACGGCTCAACGTTCAAGACATTTTCCTCTCATTTGGGGATTCAGTTTGTATGAACTAATGTATGGATATTCTGATGTTTCGGAGATCCATTATGTGCTCGACCTTTGAATTACGGGATTACTGTGGTGTCCGTTGGCCCAGTGAGCTTGCAGCTGGTTAAGCACGTTAGACGGGCTTAGTCAGGAGAAGGCGATATTGGAGTTGTACGGGCTTTTTTCCTGTCCCGGTATCCTACCTCTCTGTGATGTGCGAATTCAAGGGTTTGCAAGCCTGTGATGTGGTACTAGGAATCTTATTGTTGGTTTTTATGCTCTGGGGTGAATACGACAGATTGGAAAAATTTAAAATTCCATAAATGTTTGGTGACTCCTTGTGAACAGAACTGTCGAATTTTGCGCATGTGCTGTCTGCTAAGGGAATCCTTTTCTGACTGAACACCTGATTACGGGAGACTGAGAAAGAGGCTACTGGTGCCGCAACTTAGACGCTCTCTCAGTTTGTTCCAGTCTCACGGCTGTCGTGGCACACGCAGAGTACAGAAACGTATCGGCCCCACAGCTCTGTTGTGGGCCAGACGCCCGTGTACATGGACTGCCGACATCATCTTCGCCGAGCCAGCCGCCTTTTGCGTCACCTCACGCCACAGAGAATTAAGTTACGTAGTCTTATTTTGGGCTTCTGTCGCAGTAATTGTAATATTTTTGTTTTATTTTCCTTTTCTAAAAGATATATTGTCCTACTTGGTGCTTTAATTTATGTCAGTTTAAGAGTTTCACTCTGTTGGGTTATGTTGTACAGTACTGCGAACGGCCATTGCCCTGGTTGTTAAATTACCTTAGATTTTACTGTCTGGCACCTGCCAGGTTTAAATTTTTAATACCTATGATCGCTCGTCTCTTACTTTGTTAATTTTTTAAAGGTTTTATTATCTGGCACTGGCCAAGTTTTATTAATTAAAGGGGCTTTTAGATGTAGAAGCAGTATGTTAACAGTGTGCATTTATAAGTAACTGGCATTATTATCTGTCATGTTCTTGGTTTCAATTAGTCGGGATACAGTTTGTGGATATGAATTGTGGTATGAGATTCTAAAAGGCCAGCTGGTACTCTTTATCAGAATAATTACGTCGGATGTTGGCGTTGATGATTCTTCCTTTTTTTCCTAAATTTATAAATTCAAAGTTACAGTGAATGCCTTTATTTCTTGCTCAAGATTTATTTAAGTGCCCTTTGGGCTGGTTCCTAAAGATTTTTTTGAATTCAGTCCATTTTAAATTGATCAAGAGTTAAGAGCAGTAGGGTATATTCAGAAAGTTTCCCTGTTGTAAAACTGGAAGTTGGCGATCTATAATCTTTTATAATTAAATGTTTTATAAATGGTGAATGATGCTTAGCTGAACCCCTATCCATTCAAAAAATGGTTCAAATGGCTCTGAGCACTACAGGACTTAACTTCTCAAGTCATCAGTCCTCTACAACTTATAACTACTTAAACCCAACTAACCTAAGGACATTACAAACATCCATGCCCTAGGCAGGATTCGACCCTGCGACCGTAGCTACTGTAGCTCCTAGAACCGCTCGGCCATTTCGGCCGGTTATCCATTCCTTCCATGTAATTTATCCTGAGTACTTGGGCACCATTTGAACAGCCATTTATACAGTAATGCCAGCCAAAAGCATTTCAGTAATTGATGAAATAAATATACACGTGAACGTCGATCATTTCAAAAATTAAGGTAAAAACTATCACTTAAGGTAATAACCAGAGAAAGTGATAATATTCCTGGAGTTGTTAGTGGACCACAGTACCGTTCATGAAGACAAAACCAATGAAATGGACTATTCTAGTAGCGTATGGACTGTCGCCAATTATCTGTTTTCCGTTAATCGATTCCGAAGGCGAACTACCTATCTCGTATGATGTAGATGTAAATGTGTTCAAAAAACGTGCTACGGATGAGAAGAAAAATTAGCCGTGTTTTAAAACGCAACAACTACGGATGATTTTGTGATCATCAAAGCTATGGTATCACATTTGAACTATTCTAAATCTAGATTAATTTTCGGTAGGTTAAGGTAAAATATATGCTTAAGAAAGCGCTATTGGAAGGAAACAAATATGGAAGAAACAAGACAGCAGCAGTATACGTTACTGCTAATAGCTTGTGAACAAGCGCAACTTTATACTGGAATTGTCAGAACCAATGAAGATATATATAATAAACTGCCTATATCATTATAAACGTTCATATAAGATACATTGAAGAAATTACTTTGACGATTGAATATAAACGAAAATTACGTATGTTTTCACGGCAACTCTATGGCTGATTTTCAATTAATTATCTATCCAGTAATTAAAAACTTTTGTCTCATCTCTCTTATTTGGTTTGAGCCATTCTGGAAAGGACTGAACTCTCCATTACACGCCATTACATACGTGAAGTCAAATCCACATCCATCGCCACTGAGTGCATGAAACCTGAAACCCTCTGATAAATGGTGACGTGGTTTTCTGAGATGACTAACCGAGCCTTATACAAACATTACTCAGCCATAGTCTTGTCTAGAAAATGTACTTATCACTGTCCGCTATATGCATTAGTGTTTGGAGTACTGACTACTGATAACATACGAAATATATCTGAATATTCTGCTTGTAATTTAATTAGACGGAAACCGACATTCCTCTTGACTTTTACACTTGTGCAAAGCCAATCATAATTTTGATCTTGTATGTAAATTCACCTTCGAAGTAACACTCTTTTTACATTTGTCATAATGTAATTGCGTGAAACAAAAACTAATTATTTCCTTTACTGCCACTGCATTCTCAGTGCATAAGAAACAATCAATACAACATTTTCCGTGCGTTGTAGTTCCTCAGCTTTGCTGTATGGGAACTGAAGCAACCAGTGTATCCCGAAGAGGTAAAGAAACGGTCGGTGGGAAGTGGAAATGAGATGTCATGCGTAATTCAACAGGTGCTAGCTGTTGTGAGTGCTTCCATATTGGGCTAGAGCGCTCGCAGAAATTTCAGTTGTCTTAAGATAGTGTGTTCGGTAACCTTGGGAGTCCAAAAAGAATAACAGGAGGTCACAACAAGACACTTTATGAAGCATAGGAATATTTCCGTCACTGCCAAAATCCTACGGCAGATAAGGCCTAAACTAAAGAATAGGAAGAATGCTGTCTGCAGATTTCAGCTGGTATGATAACACGTACGTCAGTCTTATAGGCTCTTTTTAATCATGGCGAGTCAGCCAATTGGCTGGTTTTACAGTGAGGAGTAGGAAGCGGGTGTCTGTTCAAGGATGGAGGAAAAGTATCGAGAGAGATGGGAGGGACTGCAGCAACAGAGGAAAAGCTACTCTCCTTCAGCGTGAGAACACCAGACCATACAAGAGCGTTGCGATATCGGCAACAATCCAAAGCCTTAGTTCTCCATACTATGGCTCCAGTATATTAGGACACGATTTTATAAAACAGATCTCAAGATGATCATAATAGACAAAATACTAGTGACCACAGACGTGAACAAAAGGAAATTTATTCTCCATACAGTCCCGCCGTGGCCTAATCGCATTTTCATCTATTTCCAAAACTAAAAGAACATCTTCGCACAAAGTCAAACATTCTGCCGTGACGGTATCAACAAACTGGTCTCTCATTGGGAGAAATGTGTTCGTCGCCAGGGCGACTACGTCGAATAATAAATGTGTCCATATAAAGAATAAAGATACAGAGCATTAAGAACTTCTGTTTTACCTAAAAATCTTTAAGATTTTTGCAAGAAATTCTAACGTTGTGACTTTTCAGCACATGAATTTACTGTAGTTGCGAAGTAGCCGGGTTCGATTCCCGCTGTAACCAAGCATTTTTTTCCTTGTGTGAGTGGAACTGGGTGCATTCTGCCTCGTAAAGTCTGTTAAGGAGTTTTCTGAATGAGCAGCGACTCCGAGGTCTGGCAAGGTGACAACGATCTGGGAGAGTGGCCTGCTAACCACGCGGCCTCCCATAACACTTCAGAATCACACCATTGGCAGATTACGTCACAGCAGCCAGTCGGTAATGAAAGGCCAGACAGCGCCCGTATATGGAACCTTAGCTTTATATAACTCAGTCTTATATGGTTCTCTCTATAGATCGAATACATCTCAGATAAACTATTGGAATGTGGAAGAATACATATTTCCCAACTGTTCTCGTGTCTAACAAACGTTTAGCTATGCACATCTTCCTGCCATATTATCCCGAATGCTTTTACATTTCAGTAAGCGGGTCGCGGTGGCCGAGATGTTCTAGGCGCTATAGTCCGGAACCGCGTGACTGCTACGGTGGCAGTTTTGAATCCTGCCTCGGGAATGGATGTGTGTGATGTGATTAGGTTAGTTAGGTTTAAGTAGTTCTACGTTCTAGGGGACTGATGACCTCAAATGTTAAGTCCTATAGTGCTCATGGCCATATTTTTAACATTTCAGTAAACATTTGACTATTAATAACTGTTTCACTGTTCTAAATTTTGAATGGTTTCAGGTTTTTCTTAACTTTTCACATTGTCCTAGTTCAATTTCGATACTGTGCTGTCTTGGAAACATCCAGAAACCGGACTTAATTCTTGTGTTATGTAAATGAATGACACTAATAAATTTCTGGTGACGCATAATTCTTTCTGCAACAGTGGTAATTATGTTCTGTAGCGGTAACCTTTCGGATACCGAGTGGTACGATAATTATTAGTTATTATAATACATTCACTTCTCGAACTGCGTTTTGTGCAATTTTTAGGTGTTAATGTTATAATACTCATCATCCGTTTCGTATTTTTTGTTGTTTAGTACATTTACTTTCTAAGCAGCGACAGTACGTTCCGTTTAACAGTTCCTCTATGACATATGCTTCCTCCTATAGTTGCGTTTCATAATTATAGCAGTCATAGGTTAGTTGACTTTTATGTTTGCTGAAGTACACAACATTACACTTTTCTCCATTAGGTGTTAACTTTGCGCTTTTGCCAAAGCTCTGAAATTCGAATTACTTGGCTCCCGTTGCCCCTCCCCCCCAACTCCGTACCCCTAAGTTACCTTTTCTATGTGTTCAGGCCACTAAAAGATGTTTTGGAAGGAAGGACGTTAGAGCCAATGAAAGTGTACCGTACGAGTTGTCTCTGTGGTAAACAAATGAGTTTATTTCATGAAGTATGGTGGTCCTTTCAAACCACTTGGTGCAAGTTTACATATCATGAATCTTATTCTGAAAATTCGTTTCTGGCATTCATTTGAGCCTTCCTACTTATCACAAGGGTGCAGTTTGATATTGCAGTCTCATTTTTACGAAGATGTACTGCAGTAGATGTGAAACAGCAGATGCGCCTCGCGGTCGACACAGGTGCCGTCGCTAAAGTTTCTTTGGAAAACAGCTGTGGTGATTTTTCCTGACAGTGGACATAATGAAGCTAACCATTCACGCAGCGGGCGGGCCGATCCAGGTGACGCTCCGGAGTCTGCCTGCAACTAACCGCATCGGATGCGGAAAGCTGGCGGACTTGCGGTCGCGGGAAATTGCGTTGGCAACTCGATTTCCGGTCGCAGTGAGCAATCGCGTCCGCGAGTAATCAACCCAGCGGCAACAGTAAACGGCGACAGCAGCTGTTCACTGGGAGTGGAGGATAGGGGGGGGGGGGGGGGGGAGGGGGTCACATTGTTTGGTAGAACGGAAGTGTAACGTGCTCCATAGCTGCTGTTTGCGCTAATGTTGCGCTGCTCCGGGGGCCGCTAAGAGGGAGTGTCATCTGTTTTTGGACAGGTTTTAGTTAACAAGGTAGAAGCATGCATTTTACTTTACTACTTATGCTAATGATGGAAAAAATAAGTGGCGAACTGTTAGAAGACAATCAGTTTGGTTTTCGGAAAGGTGAGTGATCAGACAGTCAATTTTAGCTCGGCGACTGATAAAGAAACATCAAAACACGTTTCTAAAAACAATAAGAACTTAAGAGTAAGAACAAAATCCTCAGTTAAAATAGGGTCTAAGACAGGGCTATAATCTTTCGCCCCACTGGATAATCTATAGATCGAAGTAGCAATTACGGAAATATAAGAAAGGCTCATGACTATGATTGAGGGTACGTAGACTTGAAAGGTAGCCAATTCCGGAGAGTGCGCTCGCATTGGTCAGTGGCGTGTTACGCAGTCGCGCACTCGCTAACAGAAATCTCACAGAGTAAAATATTTTTTGCTGTTCTTTCCTTTCGATTTTGTGGATCTCATTAATGGGGTTCAAAATGACGCGAAATAATTAGTTTTTGAATTATATAAGCGGAAAAGCATTGATGACAATACCTTTCAATATCGAATGATAGCTGTAGATGCTCTCATTACTTCTTCCAGCTTAAGAACATGACTACGCAGAATATTTTACTGTTTTAAGTGCAACTTTAGTTCAAACTTATTTTGAGAATATATGGCGAAGGTGACGAGAATTAGCTTATGATATTGACCCGGACGATTTAACTCAAAGTTGCTGAACGCGATGCTGTCTAGAGATCATTTCTTTTCTCCGAAGACCTCTTCACTGCATCCCATTTGGCTCTTTTATTCAAAAATCTAATGAGGATGAAAGTTATCGTTCTTATAAACAAATCAATGACTTTATTTTCGATTTCTGGAAATCTTGATTGTACCAGTGCTGCTAATGATTCCATCACGCGTTTGCAACTTGAAATATTTGCTCCATGAAAACACGCAAAAATAAGTTCGAAATGTGGCACTGTAGAAAACCACTCAGGTGATGCAAAAGCAAGTGCACCTTCCGAAAGCAAATATATCCGGTCCGTTAATTTTGCATCGACATGGCATTTTGCAGTTGTAGTTCCTAATGACCTGTCGATGGTTATGCACTTGAATGCGATGTATCCTGCCCAGTATTTTAAGACATCGTGAGTAACGTCTCCACTAGATCTCACTGAACCTCTAAAATCGCAATTACAAAGAAAATCTTCATCTGGAATAGTGTGATGTGATGTGTCAGCCACTTTGTTGCAGAACTCATTAGAAATAAAATTCTCGAATTCTTCCACTATTTCTTCTGCAGAATTTTGTTCTTTGTCCTCTGCAATGGAAGCACCAAAGGACAAATGCATATTTGTCGCATTGTCAGTCGGTGTTGGTAGGCGTCTTTTTCATGTAAAGGTGTGTGGAATTATTATAAAATGCATCAAGATCACGCAATTTATAAAATAAGTTTTCTAGCCGATCTTGATTCAGTCTGGCAATCAAGATGTATGTTGCCCCGGCATTTTTCATATCTGCGAAAAATCCAAAAAGTGAATTTATTGATGCAACAAATCCTATTTCTTTTCCCTACTCGCATATTCGAGCAAACTTACAAAAACCTTCTAAGGGAATTTTCTTGAATTCTGAGGTCGCAACTATAACCATGTCATTTATCAATTCGATCAAGCTCCAAAATGGTTCAAATGGCTCTAAGCCCTATGGGACTTAACTTCTGAGCTCATCAGTTCCCTAGAACATAGAACTACTTAAACCTAACTAACCTAAGGACATCACACACATCCATTCCCGAGGCCGGATTCCAACCTGCGACGGTAGCAGCAGAGCGGTTCCGGACTGAAGTGCCTAGAACGGCTCGGTCACATCGGGTGGCGATCAAGGTTTGTACATGATCTTTATGGAGGTTTCTCACAGCTTTTGGCGGTGCGACATGAAAATATTTGTGCAGCAATTCTAACGTTTTGACACGTGTGACCCCTCACATCTTAGTGAGCTTCCGATATGTGATCGAAATATCATTTGTACGATGCTGAAAATGATCTATTACCGTCTTTGTAAATACGGTATCGTCTGGCAACGTGACTCCATTGTCAACGGATTGATTTAAGAATAATTTTAACAGATGTGGTATGTCCAAAAATATATCATACTCTTCTTATATTGTCCACAGGTTTCGAAAAATACATCTTAGTTGTGGCTACAGGAAGTTATTTCTACACTTTTGAATTTTTCGCTCCTATATCTCATGTAACCGCTACAACAGGAACCCAACACCGTCAAGTTCTGTAATGATTGCCTGCATCAAAATGTCATTGTTACATCAAAATCGTAATATACTGGCTGCTTGAACTTTGAAAATAAACTGTTTATCATGGCTTTTTGAACGTTCTTGTGTGCTCAAGCTATGACACCGTCGGATGAATCGTAGCTCACATGATTGCCAATCTGCATTTGATCAAAGCTTAGGACATTCATGGCTTCAAATGGTGTTGTAAGTAGGCTGTTTAGGTTTTCTTATTGGTAACGCCACCTAGCGCTCTGTATGAAGATCACTGGCTGTGCTGTGTGCAGTCTGTGGCTAGTTTGCATTGTTGTACGCCATTGGAGAGTTGGGCTGTTGGATGTTAACAGCGCGTAGCGTTGCGCAGTTGGAGGCGGAGTTTTGAAATTTGTAAGACTGGATGTCATGAACAGCTATATATATTATGACTTGAACACTATTAAGGTAAATACATTGTTTGTTGTCTATTAAAATCTTTCATTTGCTAACTATGCCTATCAGTAGTTAGTGCCTTCCGTAGTTTGAATCTTTTATTTAGCTGGCAGTAGTGGTGCTCGTTGTATTGCTGTAGTTCGAGTAACTAAGATTTTTGTGAGGTAAGTGATATGTGAAAGGTATGGGTTAGTGTTAGTCAGGGCCATTCTTTTGTAGGGATTTTTGAAAGTCAGATTGCGTTGCGCTAAAAATATTGTGTGTCAGTTTAATCACAGTCATGTATAATTTTTCTAAGGTGACGTTTCATATGTCGACCCTTACCCGAGGATACCTCACTGGAATCTTCTGATTTTTTTTCTTGTAGTTTGTGTAATTAGTGTAGCTTTTGTTTATTGCTAGCGCGTAATTGTAGAGAGAATCTCCTTTGTAGTTGCAGTCTTTCATTGTTGTACAGTAAAACAGTTGTGGCATGCATGTAGATTTGCACTAAGTATTTCGCAGCTGCGCTTGCAATTAACTAGATATTATTTTCAGTGCTATGTTAATGTGTTCTCTTATTTTTGCTCATCAAATTGTTCTTTTCTGTGTTATCGTGTGCAATATTGTGAGGATAATGGCGTGTGAGAAACGTAACACTAGGCTCCAAAGTAAACTGAGAAATAATAGTGATGACGAGCGTAGATTATCAGCACCACTGTGTAATGAATTAACAGACATTCGAAGTAGTAACTCGGTAATTGTGCATAGGGAAATGGGGAGGGCGGCAAATAATGGCGTAGACAGTGAAACAAATAGTGAACAGGGAAGCATTATCGATCGATCGGTCGGCAACAGCTCGCGTCAGGAATCCGAAATGACAGGGAACAATCTTGCAAATACTGTAGATTCAGATTTTGTGTCCTCACCGTTTTCTCAAATAAGTCAAGACACATTTTCTGCTTTTCAAAATGCGAATATTGCCGGTTCAAATGCACTACCAAATAGCACTGTGGAACATGTTTTAGACACCAGTGCATTGTTATTACAGTTAATGCAACAAATGTGACAAAAGGTTGAAAAGTTAGATGCAATGGAACAAAATCTTCAAAAGTTGGACACAATAGAACAAAATCTTCAAAAGTTAGACACAATGGAACAACACCAGAGACAAACACAGCAAAAACTTCAAAAGATAGACACAATGGAACAAAATCTTCGGAAGTTAGACACCACACTTGAACAAACACGTGAAGATTTAACTAATGAGTTACATAACATTGAATTGAAATGTCAAAAAGTCTGTAATGACATAAAAACACAAATTTGTGAGCATTTTCAACATATTTTTTCGCGGCATCAAAATGCATTACAGAATCACGAAGCAGCCATAAAAGAACTGCAAACTATTGTTCATGAAAATCATGAGACCTTTCAAGCTAAAATTGACTCAGTTGCATCTACCGATTCGGTTACGCAACTTGCAAAAACTCGGGAAAATTTAAAGGAAACAGTAGATACGATTTCAACACAAATGGACACTCTGAAACGTGGTTCAGAGAAACACACTGAGGAAATAATTTCACTATCGTAGAAAGTAGCCGAACTTTCGGGTCAGTTCACTAACTTATCTACAAAGGTTGATGATGATCTGAATGACACAAGACCTGTAGCCTTCACTGACACTGAAGAGTGTGAACAAATTAGAAAATTCAAAAAGAATCAAAATCAGATCAATACACAGTACAAAAGAGAAATCCGGGAAGTAGAAGATCAGTTGGCAAAAGTAATACAAGAATTACATATTTCAGAGGATACTCGCGCTCCAGTATGGGAAGAGGGACATAGAAATACGGAACAACCACAAAATAATAACACAGGACACTTCGGAAATTATGAAAGAAATTGGCAAGGTGCATTGAATTTTGAGATGGAACCGCCGAAACGAAGTAACAATGAGCGATGTGCGACTCGCCGACACGATGATTTTGACTATAAGCTGTTCATTACTACACGTAGATTAAAAACATTTAAGAATTCAGGCAACGACATTCATCCACGAGCATGGCTTCATCAATTCTGTCATTGTTTTCCTCCCAACTTGTCACTGCAGCACAGATTAGAATTTATGTGTGGCTACTTAGAGAATGAACCAGCTGCAGTAATGCAGAGTGAAGGAGTATTTTATCATGCCTTCCTCTCAGCATATTGGTTTCAAGCTACTCAAGACCGAGTAAAACATAGCATCATAATGATGAAACATTTTGAACAATCTGAATTCTCCAGTCTTGTGAAATATTTTGAAGACATGTTGCACAAGAATCAGTACCAGTCAAACCCATACAGCCCCTCAGAACTCATCCGCAATTGCTTAATCAAATTACCTGAACATTTACGACATATTATTTTGGCAGGACGTTGCTATGACGACACTGAAGCTTTTCAGGGACTCTTACAAGAATTAGAAATTGACACTGACAGTCGTGGAACGTGGAAACAGGAACACAACAATTACAGGTCACATCCGTCACAATTCCGCGATGAAAGAAATAATAAGTGGACATGACAAGGCTATTCTCACAACACGAATCGTGACCGAAACAGACACCACCCGTATGACAACCGTTGGCAGATTGTAATAATTACAGGGAAAGATCACCTCTCCACGGTAGGGACTATCACAGAGACAATCAGAGAAACAGACAATATGGGAACAAAAACAATTATTATCATGGGAGACAGAATAACTTAGGACGCAACAGTTCAGCGCGCAATTACGGTTCAGGGTGAAATCCTCCACCACATGACTGGCAAGAAAGAAACTATGGAATCTACCGACATGACGACAGACGATATAATCGTAACAACACCGAGCGGGTTGGCGCAGTGGTAAGGCACTGGACTCGCATTCGGGAGGACGACGGTTCAATCCCGCGTCCGGCCATCCTGATCTAGGTTTTCCGTAATTTCCCTAAATCACTGCAGGCAAATGCCGGGATGGTTCCTCTGAAAGGGCACGGCCGACTTCCTTCCCCATCCTTCCGTACACTGATAAGACCGATGACCACGCTGTCTGGTCTCCTTCCACAAACAACCAACCAACCGTAACGACAGACCTGAATTGCATCAGAACTGGCGAAATTCAAACTGGGCAGGGCCTTCTCGTCAAGGTGAATTTGTAGAAGTTAGGTCTCCTAATCCAAATAACGACGCGCGCCAACAAAGAGACAGACAATGACTCGCACCGCATGCAACCACGTGCGTCGGCTGGCTCAGAGAAAAATAACATAGACGCTAACCTTGAGAAAAATTTGACCATTCTTCACCGATGTACCATATACCATATGATAATTCCGTTGAAGTTGAAACTCTGCGTACTAGGAAGAGTAAAGGTTTACACCACATTTCACATTTAAAACCGTTTATTGAAAGATAATCTGCTTTTTAACTTTGTCTTTGCCATATAACTTTTCACTTTACATTACTATTATGCTTTGTCAGACTTAGAATCTGTTAACATGCAACAATGTTTGAAGTTAAATATCCAGTCAAGAACCAAGTGAACTTATTTAAACAGAAATTACGAATGCATTGTTATAGTGAACAGACGACAGAGTGTTGTTATTTGTACGTTCCTGCATGTTAGTTGCACGACTATAAGACTTACATACTTAGAACATGTACCGGCACTGCTATTGAAATTTTAATGCAACATTTTGGTTTACTTGAAAATAAATTCTGGATTTAAAGTACTTTCTGAGAGATATCAGATGACACAGTGGTTAGTTTATGTGACAGATACACGATTATATCACGACGCTACTAATGAGTGACAATTTACAATGTTGCTTTTGCGGTGTCTCTGTTTTATATCTGCACAGTTTTTCTGAATTATTCTGGAAAGTGAAACATGTTCTAGTAGTCACTTTTGTGGTATAGCTACAATGAGACAGCCTTTTCCGTAGCACAACAATACGTTACAGCACAGTACTTTCTTCATCACAGCAATAAGCGTAATAACTAAGATAACTGTACGCAAAACATTTCACTTTTGTATATCATGAGGTAAGTACATTGACTTCTGCAGAACTTTGCTTACGGAGGACGATAACAACGATAACTTACAACAGGACGCACAGTTTAGCGCTACAGTACATGTATTTGAGTGATTAATTTTATACTTAAAACATTTATTTTTAAAGATTTTTGAATTACAATGACACAAAGGTTTTCCCTGATACATTTCATTCCATTGCTCTAATCTGTAACACCTGAGGGTATAATTACATTAATCCTCAGGGGGGTACACGCTTACTTTGTGTACCATGTGTTTGGCAAGCACAAGAAGCCCTAGCTAATATAGTATTTGCTTATAAACTTTACACATCGGTACCATATTTCTCTAGCACATCAATTACACAGCTATCTGATCATTTAACTGAGAGAGACAAACATTTATTTTACTACATCAGTGACAGACGTTTACGTAATTACACCGTTGGATAACTTCACACTTACGAAATTGTATTTTGTCTGTACTTTGTGAATTGTTCATATTTTTTCGGAAACATTGTGATACTATGAGAGCTTTGAATGATGTATTTGGTATGGGATCATGATTTTTAAAGTACATTTGAGGTAGATGACACTATTAAAATGAGCAGAGAATTTTTTTAGGTTTTGAAATTATTGCAGAAAGCTACGACGTTTTTGAGATTTGACTGAGGTGTTATGATGTTATTATTACGACGACGATGTGTATTATGCTGTTGAGGCATGTTTATGATCAATAAGCTGGTACTATATGAGGAATTTGATTATGCTATGTATTTATTATGATGAAATATTGAAGTGTAGTCGCAAGATTGACGTGTCTACAAATATGTATTTGTGTAATAAAGCAAGGAATAACGAGTAGTGGTTAGGGACTCTGGTTTGTGAAAAAGGTTGTTGGAAACCAAGAATCGTACTTTAACAGTTATGAAATGTATGTAAATGTGTGAATGTATTACAATGCGGACGAAAATTTTTTGAACACTGTTATATCAATATGATTTTGTTTCTCTAGATTTGTAACGCAAATTCTTGACCTGTGAAATTTTTATATGAGACTGCCACTATAGCGGAAACGGCTGTCGTAAATATTTCAGTAAGAATGGTAAGTGACCTTGACGTAATGCGTTTTTGGCGCCCAGCTGAGAGGTAGTTATCTGACAAACGAGTGCCATTAGGTGGAGAAAAAAAAAGAGGGCATTATCCTCGCTATTGACATTCCTTTGTAGAAATCATTGCAAATACGACACGCTCATTACTTGGAAAGATACTTACATGTGCACACCTGATTATGACAAGCGTCTTTCTACGAGAATTGAGAGAATTTTTTACTACCTTATGAAATGCCATATGGCTAATGAATGATGTTTCATGCCTTCCTTTGTACATATTTGCTCATTTTGTTTAATATCTAGTCTCTAGCTCCACTGCAGCATTGGTTAAAATTCAATAGATGTACTAATATCACAATTTTCTGTTTACAGACCCAGTAAAGAATAATTTTATGATGTACTTTCGTAGAAAATAGAGCACAAATAGATGTTTCCCTTCACAGGAATTGCATAAATAATTTTTTTAATGACTTGGTAACTTTCTTGCAGAGTAAGTTTGTTTGATGCATCACTCTAGTATTAAGTTGTGATACAGGTATTAAACATGGTCATTTTTACTGTAATATTTTTTCTGCTTGAACTTTGTCATGTTTAGATATAAGTTAGTGCATTTGCTGCTGCTGTGTGCCAGGCATGGTGCTACTGAATATCATTTTGTATTACTCTCTTAAGCCAGCTTTACTACTGCTTTATTTTTCTTTTTGCTACACATTGGCTTATATTAGTGATAATGTTGCATTTGCTTTGCTAACTTATGTACAACTTATATATATATATATATATATATATATATATATATATATATATATATATATATATATATTGCTGCTTGGTTTGCAAATCTGCATTTTTTTGTCATTGCTGTTTGTGTTAATTTGCTATGTGTTGCTTCATTGCCTCGTTCCTTGGTATATATATCTGAGCTGAGAAGAAATGCATTAAGAAGCTATAAGAAAATGGTTTGGCCAAAAAAGTATTTAAAAGAGGCTATGAACAAAAAAGTAGGGTTTAGGGACAACAGGTTTAGGTAGGATTTTCTTGGAAATAAATGATGAGGTAAGATAATGGAAAATAAATAATGAGGTAAAAAATATGTGAACATATAAATACCAAAAGCATGCTTGGATAGGATTTTTTTGGTGGAAACAAATGTTGAAATAAGACGAAAGTTCTATGGAATGAAGTTTTGGGTTGGACTGCAGTACCAAATGTTACACTGAAAACAAACCCTGTCCTGTATTTTTGTCTCATTACACTATGTGAATTTGTGTTTTTCCTGTCTGTATGTGTTTAGCTAATGAGATTTATGTTGTAGAATTTTTCTGATAATGTGTTATTTACCTATTAAAGATGGTTAGACATTATTTATTCTGTTTTGTTTTAATGCTCATATGTAAAGTTGATGTTTCAAAAGTTATTCTGATCTTTTATGTATTTACTTATGTCATAATTCCTATAACACTGCTGTATATGTTAGTGCGATTATTTTGTAAAGCCTGTATTACTACAAATGTTATCTGTTTGTTATGTTCTTTAATGATATATTTTGTATCTTTGTTATTGTATTCTCATGTTATAATATTGTAATTGACACCAGTTCATCAAATTAAGTAACTTGTAAGCATTCATTTCACTGCACACATTTCGGTTGGTCATAGTATATGCACAATATGTGAAAAAAAGAGGACTGTTAGTGTTTGAATGTGTGTTGACAATTCAGCAAGGGACTGGATAACAGCGTTGCTGGTTTTAAGGACATTTCAGAAAAAAAATTGTGAGTGCACAAGTGGTGGTTTATGGACTTGCTATGTTCTCCACAAGACTCTTTGATGGTGATTGTGCACCTGGACAGTCGCAACATTTGGCTGCTAGCCATCTCTACAAGAACTACAGTGGGTCTACACCTTTGATGACTCACCAATATCATTATTTCTACAAGGACTGCGGTGGGTCTGCACCTCTGGTGGCCCACCAATAACATAATCTCTACCAGGACTACAGTGGTGGGTTCTGTGATGACCTACCTACCAATATTCTTCAGAACTTCGACTGACTCTGCGGTGGGTTTGCCCTGTTGTGGCCCATTACCTGTCAGCATCTCAAGAGTCAGCACTGTCTTTCCGTTGGAAGGACAACACTACTTCTTCAAGACTGCATGGAAATCCACTACTTCTGTGTGCATTGTCTTTTACTGCTCAGACTTTGAGAAAACAAACGGCAGTTTTACTGTGATGAATGACCAGGACTGTCTTTATGGACTGTGAGAAAATTTTAGCTTTTGACCAACATTGTATTAATAAGTGTGTGCATTTGATATCTTTCTTACTGTAATTATGAAAAAAAATTCAAATCTGTATTGGCCAGTGCCCAAAACAATTCGTAAATTTTTTGTGGGGAGCATGGGGGCTATGTAAGTAGGCTGTTTATGTGTTCTTATTGGTAACGACACTTAGCGCTCTGCATAAAAATCACTGGCTGTGCTGTGTGCAGTCTGTAGCTAGTTTGCATTGTTGTCTGCCATTGTAGTGTTGGTCTGTTGGATGTTAACAGCGCGTAGTGTTGCGCAGTTGGAGGCGAGCCGCCAGCAGTGGTGGATGTGAGGGGAGAAATGGCGGAATTTTTGAAATTTGTAAGACTGGATGTCATGAACTGATATATAAATTATGACTTTTGAATGCTATTAAGGTAACAACACATTGTTTGTTCTTTATTAAAATGCTAACTATAGCTATCAGTAGTTAGTGCCTTCCGTAGTTTGAATCTTTTATTTAGCTGGCAGTAGTGGTGCTCGTTGTATTGCTGTAGTTCGAGTAACCAAGATTTTTTTGAGGTAAGTGATATGTGAAAGGTATGGGTTAATGTTAGTCAGGGCCATTCTTTTGTGGGGATTTTGAAAGTCAGATTGCGTTGCGCTAAAAATATTGTGTGTCAGTTTAATCACAGTCATGTATAATTTTTCTAATGGGACGTTTCAGTGTAAACATTGCTGAACTGGCCTTAATAAAATCTAATACTTTCTGGTTGACACTTAAACTGCTTGATCCATTTTTGGAATGTTGATTGACAGGGCAAAGGACAGTTCTTTCATCGTAAGTAAGCAGATGCTTTTGAAGAGAAAGCTCTCAGCGTAAGGGCATTTGGACTGTCCTCCAAACTCCACTTTACAATTTTTTTCCTTCATCAGGCACCGAACCTGTCCTTGTGTGAAACATTAAGACAGTATAGACTTAACCTCCTTATTCACTCTTTCTGTAAGATGCTCCGAAAGGTTTCCTAGCTTTCTTCATAGTTGCAATTTTTTGCTCCAGTAAAGCGTTTCTGCTCTTTACAATATTTCTGCTTTTTACAATAACCATTTATTTCTTCAAGTCCTCAATTCCTTGCTCTTTGCTTATGAGGAACGGATCAAAGGAAAATTCTGTGTTAATTGACTTGTCCAGTTTTGTTTGCTTTTGAGACAAAACTTCGAATGTTTTGAGAGCCATTTTCTGCACTTTGTGTTACGTCGTCTTCAGCTTGGGCAGAGTTTCCAGCACCAGGTTTATTTCCAAGCCAACCCAGTTTGGTATTTTCGGATATGAACCTGCATCTGAATTCAGCCACATTTTTGTAGGTAAACTCAGTTCATTTTGCATGTTCCGCTTCTAATCCTGTTGACGAAAATATTCGGAACAACTCCTTGCATTTTAATACTGATCTTGTCTTCACGTTTACAACTAGACAACCATTCACGTTTGGAGTTCTAAGTCTTTTGGAAACCCATGGTGAAGGACGCCCTCGGTTCTACGCCCAGAGATACTAGAGTCAGCAACAGCACAGTACGACATGTATTTACTCATTTCGGTCGGAAAATGCTGCGAACAACTCAAAAATTAGAAAAGATTTATGTTTGTACTGGAATGCCCCGCAAGTCACAAACTACACTCAACGAAAGAGTTCATAGCACTTCCAGCAAAGGCGTGAATGCCGTGAACACTGTGCAGTAGCTGACTAGTCGCATCACGCCTCGCCAGGCCGAACGATCGGCAAACACTCGGGAAGCCGAAATATAATACAACCTCCTGACACGGATTAAAATTCGGAGTGAAAAGATACCAATAATTAGATTCGTGATGACAATGTCGTCCTCACTGAAAGCGGGGGAGAATTACATGACATTTTCAATCGTCTGAGCAGGCCAGTCAGTACAGACTTTTTTACTTGGTTATTTATTTATTGTGTCCTCAGTGAAACTGTAGAAGAATTACAGGGTCTGCTAAATGAAATGAATATTCTAAAAAATACAGAATATGGGTTGACAGTAAATTGAAGAGTAAGTAAATTTGGAGAGAAGAGAACCACGTGTATGAATATCAAGAGCTCAGATGGCAGCCCAGTTCTAAGCAAAGAAGGGAAGGCAGAAAGGTGGAAGGAGTATATAGAAGGTTTATACAAGGGCGATGTACTTGAGGACAATATTATGGAAATAGAAGAGGATGTAGATGAAGACGAAATGGGAGATACGATACTGCGTGAAGAGTTTGACAGAGCACTGAAAGACCTGAGTCGAAACAAGGCCCCCGGAGTAGACAACATTCCATTAGAACTACTGACTGCCTTGGGAGAGCCAGTCATGACAAAACTCTACCAGCTGGTGAGCAAGATGTATGAGACAGGCGAAATACCCTCAGACTTCAAGAAGAATATAATAATTCCAATCCCAAAGAAAGCAGGTGCTGACAGATGTGAAAATTACCGAACTATCAGTTTAATAAGCCATGGCTGCAAAATACTAACGCGAATTCTTTACAGACGAACGGAAAAACTGGTAGATGCAGACCTCGGGGAGGATCAGTTTGGATTCCGTCGAAATGTTGGAACACGTGAGGCAATACTGACCTTACGACTTATCTTAGAAGAAAGATTAAGAAAAGGCAAACCTACGTTTCTAGCATTTGTAGACTTAGAGAAAGCTTTTGACAATGTTGACTGGAATACTCTTTTTCAAATTCTAAAGGTGGCAGGGGTAAAATACAGGGAGCGAAAGGCTATTTATAATTTGTACCGAAACCAAAAGGCAGTAATAAGAGTCGAGGGGCATGAAAGGGAAGCAGTGGTTGGGAAAGGAGTGAGACAGGGTTGTAGCCTCTCCCCGATGTTATTCAATCTGTATATTGAGCAAGCAGTAAAGGAAACAAAAGAAAAATTTGGAGTAGGTATTAAAATTCATGGAGACGAAGTAAAAACTTTGAGGTTCGCCGATGACATTGTAATTCTGTCAGAGACGGCAAAGGACTTGGAAGAGCAGTTGAACGGAATGGACAGTGTCTTGAAAGGAGGATATAAGATGAACATTAACAAAAGCAAAACGAGGATAATGGAATGTAGTCAAATTAAATCGGGTGATGCTGAGGGAACTAGATTAGGAAATGAGACACTTAAAGTAGTAAAGGAGTTTTGCTATTTAGGAAGTAAAGTAACTGATGATGGTCGAAGTAGAGAGGATATAAAATGTAGACTGGCAATGGCAAGGAAAGCGTTTCTGAAGAAGAGAAATTTTTTAACATCGAATATAGATTTATGTATCAGGAAGTCGTTTCTGAAAGTATTTGTTTGGAGTGTAGCCATGTATGGAAGTGAAACATGGATGATAACTAGTTTGGACAAGAAGAGAATAGAAGCTTTCGAAATGTGGTGCTACAGAAGAATACTGAAGATAAGGTGGATAGATCACGTAACTAATGAGGAGGTATTGAATAGGATTGGGGAGAAGAGAAGTTTGTGGCACAACTTGACTAGAAGAAGGGATCGGTTGGTAGGACATGTTTTGAGGCATCAAGGGATCACAAATTTAGCATTGGAGGGCAGCGTGGAGGGTAAAAATCGTAGAGGGAGACCGAGAGATGAGTACACTAAGCAGATTCAGAAGGATGTAGGTTGCAGTAGGTACTGGGAGGTGAAGCGGCTTGCACAGGATAGAGTAGCATGGAGAGCTGCATCAAACCAGTCTCAGGACTGAAGACAACAACAACAACAACAGTAAATTGAAGAAAGACGAAAGTAATGAGAAGCAGCAGAGATGAGAAGCAGATGAAGTTAGAAATTCTGCTACCCGGGCAGCTTGACGGACGGAGCAAGAAAGACAAAAAAAAGGAAACTAGTGCTGGCAGAAGGGGTGTTCCGGGGCAAGACAAGTCTGCTACTATCAAACATAGGCCATGATGTGAAGAAGCAGTTTCTGAGAATGTACATTTGGAGTACGGTGTTGAATGATAGGGAGACATGGACTAGGGGAAACCGACACATACGAGAATAGAAGCATTTGAGATGCGGTGCTACAACAGAATGTTGAAATTCAGGTGGACCGATAAGGTAAGGAGGGAGGAGGTTCGCCGCAGAATCGGCGAAGAAAATAAAATATGAAAAACGCTTACAAGAAGAAGGAACAGGATAATACGGCATGTGTTTAGAGAAAAATGCCCCTTGTGCCGGCCAGTGTGGCCGAGCGGTTCTAGGCGCTTCAGTCTGGAACCGGGCGACCAGGTTCGAATCCTGCCTCGGGCATGCCAGTGTGTGATGTCCTTAGGTTAGTTAGGTTTAAGTAGTTCTGAGTTCTAGGGGACTGATGTTAAGTCCCATAGTGCCCAGAGCCATTTGAGAATCATTTTTGAATAATGTCTCTTGTACCACGGGGAAACTGTAGAGGATAAAAACTGGAAGCCAAGACAGTGGTTGGAATAGATCCAACATATAGTTGAGGACGTAGAATGCAAGTGCTGCTCCGAAATGAAGACCAAGCCACAAGAGAGGAATTCGTTCTGGTCCGCATAGAACCAATTGCTTGTTGGATCTGACACTACCTGTCATAAAAATCTGATCATGACCTACCTTTTTTTTGCATGGTCGTCTAGTTTTTGAAGGGATAATGAGTGTGAAAGTGGGAGCATTACCAAAATTAGATCTCACACTTTCCAGATACACACCATTCAAGGTGATACTGGTTTCTTCGGTCAACAGACCTGAGGTTTGTTTGTTGCTTCATACTGCTCTTCTAGCTTCTCAGGTATGCCCTTTCTTCCAACAGCACTCCTGCATCGTACATCGTCGACAATCAGCCTTACGTCTCCCTGTCCACCAGGCGTGTCGCAAGCGATTCTTTCCTTCCAACATTCTATCAGTTAAACTTTCTGCAGTGAATAATAACATAAAGTGTCGCCAGCCATTCAGTTGCTTCGATTCATTATGTCCTTCTACGATAGCTACCAATATTAACTGCGTAAGACCGAACAAGGATACGTTACTCTGTTTGCAGCTTAGGATATATGAAACAAGGAAAGAAGAGGTAACAAAATTGTGTTGATTTCCTATAATAACCAGCTGTACAATTAAGTTTCTTATATATGCGGCATTCACCCACCTTTAGGCTTATATTATTCTACTATTCTTAAGCAGGTGAAAACTTGCCAAATACTCGCACACTATTCTACAAAACTTAAGGACGCGACAGACAGATTAACGTAACATATTACTACACAGTGGAAACGAATGAACGTGTAGTATCACGTTTCCGGAGGTCTGCACGTCACATGGTGTGACGTCAATGTGACTTGTAGGGATATATAGGGCTAGCTCCGTAACACGAGGCAGTTGAAGGAACGGAAAAAGACAGTGTGTGTGGAACCAGCGAGCAGCTACCAACCACTCTAGTGATTTTCTTCATTACATGGCCCAAAAGACAGCATCGAATGACTTCACACAGGGAAGAATCATGGGGAAACTGGAAGAAAGACGAAGTGTGAGGAGTGTAGCCAAGGAGTTTGGTGTTGCTCAAAGCACTTTTCACCTGAATGGTGAGCGTTTCGAACTAGAGAAACTACTGCCGTAAGATGGGAGGTTTCTCCAGCAAGGCCAGTTACAGAAGAATGTGACCGCTACATCGCACAACAGGAAAGAAGGGAGCCATTTGAAGCAACGGATCCAATTGTAACCACGTCTAACAGGTTAGTCTGCATGGTGAGCAGAAAGGAAGGGAGCCATTTCAAGCAACGGGTGCAATTGTAACCACATCTAACAGGTTAGTCTGCATGGGGATGGCCTCTTTAGCCGACGACCAGTACGTTACGTTCTGCTGACACCAGCACATTGGCGGCAGCGTTCGCGATAGTGCCAAGAAAATAGGGACACGAGCAACGAGGAGCGGGGTCGCGTGCTCTTTTCGAATGAGAGCAGAACGTATACTCATATCGCGAGAGGTGGGAACACAATATGGCCCCAGGAACAGTGTCAACACGATCGTCTTGGTGGTCCAGGTGTTACAGTATGCGCGTAATGACGTAATGTTGCGTGGGCATACTGAGCTCCAAATCTTCGAACACGATACAGTCAGGAATCAGCTTTATTATGTCACTCTACTCCATCCCCATTTCGTGGTTGCCTTCGTCCCTGAATTCATTTCTGTGTCTGGCAGCGTGCGACTGGAACCAGTAGGACTGGTAAATTAACACTTGGAACGAAAGAATATTCGGCGAACAGGCGGGCCTGCTGGTTCTCACGACTCAAATCCCACTGACCACGTGTGGGATGCGTTGGTAAGGTATATTGCAGCACGTCCATCCACCAGCTGTCAACCGCGTTGGTGGAGGATTGGATTTCCCTACAAAATAAACTCCTTACCAGCCTCTGGCCATCTTGCCTGTCCGATGTGGCCGACCGGTTCTAGGTGCTTCAGTCCGGGACCTAGCTGCTGCTATTGTCGCAGGTTCTAATCATGCCTCGGGCATGGATGTGTGTGATGTCCTAACGTTAGTTAGGTTTAAGTCGTTCTAAGCGTAGGGGACTGATGAATTCAGATGCTAAGTCCCATAGTGCTCAGAGCCATTTGAACCATTTGGCCATCTTTGTAGGACATCGCGGAGCACTCTGTGCCATTCTTGGTGATCACACATCCTGTTAATAAGAATCGTGACCCCATTTTTCAATGTCCAGTGGACCGTCATAAATCATGGTGACTTCTCTAAAAGTGTCATTTCTGTTTCTCCGCATGCGCATTTCTTTCACTTTCTGTACTGTACTGCATTGTGTTGTAGCAGTTCTTTTTATGTATCGTCCAAGTTACCCAGAGCTGTTCTTGGCAATGAAACAAGCGAAAGTTAATTTCGTGACTGAGTTTTGCGCAACACTATAATTCCAGAACAATGAAATAAAAACTTGTGGATGCTTTGTGTTGCTAGATAGAACAAAAAATATTTTCAGCAAACTGTACGGCATTATTTGAAGAAGATTATGTGTACTAAAATATGTCGAACGTTTTCAAATAGTCCCCTTAAACCATATTAGGAGTATAGACATCGTGTATAAGAGGATGAAAATACCCTGCTTAATAATGACGTTGTCGCAGGAATTTGTCAATACTGCATCGATCTATGACTACTAGTGGAGAATTAATGTATTTAAATTGCTATAGAGTCTATAATGCAGCACGTCGTAGAGAAAAAACATATTTCCGTAATTTGTTTTGCTAATAATTTATTTTTGCGACCTAAATATCGTTTCTCTCGCCAATTGTCTGACATTACTGGCAAAAACGTTGCTGTTCAAGAATTAATTTGCAATCGTCAAAGGAATTAAGTGCTAGCACGAAATATGTAAAATAAGACATTCATAATTTAACAAAAATGAACTTGTCAGTCAGTCATATATGGCAGTATCCAGGAGTAAAAGTTAACTGAAGCCCGTGTGCTCGTTCAGGAGCTGTTCAGGATAGTTCTTGTTGTTCTTCCTGATTCCAAGTATTTTGAAAGAGACAATTTACTTCCACTGTGCCGCAGCACATTATTTCTACAGCCACTATACAAGGGTATCCACTTTCCAGGCAATTCAGCGCAAAGGAGAAGTCTGTTTTCTATAACTCCGAGCTGTAGAGTACTTTTAAGTCTGGTGCACACAAATCTACTTCAGTTTCTTATCTACTGCATTGGTACATTAGTTCGTAGCATTTTTCCATAAGTTACTAAACACAACAGATACACATAGCAGAGACTTAAGTCATCAGGAATATAGTCTCCTTCATTGTTTACAATTTTCTGCAAAAATTTTCGATTCTGTGACTGTAGAAATCACGTGGTTATGAGGCGAAGAAGTCGAAGTGCCGTGTTCGGAGAGCGCTTTTACCCGGAAAAAAAGTTCCTTTAACGCAGTTCGACAGAGAGCGGAAAAGGCGAAAATCTGAGGGCACAGTATAACGTGAATTAGCTGGGTGCGGAATGACTTCTCAATCCATTTCCTGTATAGCATTTTTTCTCAATCTAGCAGAACGTGTTGGGGCATTATCGTGAAGTATCGTCACTTCACAAGTGTTCCTGGTCGTTCTTTAACTGTGTCTGCAAAACGTCTCAGTTGTTTACAATAAATGTCACCAGCGATGATTGTACCTCGGGGAAGCAATTCATAGTACACCACGTCGTCGCTGTTTTCTCAGAAGCATAACATTATCTTTTGCGGATGCACGCAGTTTTTTGTACCGGGCGTTTTCGTTTCTTTCCCTTACGTTAGCATAAAGGCACCACTTCTCGTCACCAGTGACGGTAAAGCACTGGAATGGTAGGTGTTCTTCACAAGCTAACTGATAACGAGCAAGCAGAGATCCACATATGGCCACGCGGTGATTTTCGTCATTCGCATGTTTCACTCATAGGCGCTATTTTTGTACCTTCCCAAATAGATGCGAATGTCGCAACATGGTGGAATGGTCACAGGTTATCCCATTTTATCTCTACATGACAAAATGACAGTATATTAACTCAAACAGCAACAGTGAGCTACAAATAAAAAAAGACTATCAATAAATAAACCCAAAGCAACTGGAATGCCAACATGCAGACCAAACGCTACAAACTTATGAACCAATCTGATAGTATTATAGACACTGTACCAGTATACTGAACGGAAATACACATCATATTATGATATTATAGAATGCAACCTCTGTATTCTACAGCAGCAACAAAGTGTAGATGCAGAAACAGGAGAAACTAACACGACATTCGAATTAAATCCTTTGAGGGCAATAAATTCATATCAAAACAGCTGTATGGGATTTTCAAACGACGTTAATCCCAATCCTATTTTCGTAAATAATTAATTCAGTGCTTATATTGCCTGTAAAGCTGGGACGTGAAATCCAGTAATATTCCCTAGAGATCACTGGGACTCACATTTGCGATAGATACGAAAGAGACTCCAGAAATGTCTTTCTGTCTCAGCGTATCTTGCCTGAGTCAAATATTAATTTGAAAATGATTGTGAACCTAACCAAAACTAAAGCACACATGTTTTATCATCTCCATGAATAATTCGCGAAAGAAGGTACCTTCTATGTAATCAAGTGTTATAAATTCAAAGGTACTGTCTTTAAGAAAATGCGAGTCTGATACTCTACAATGCACCATCTCTGTCAGTAGATGCAGCATAAACCAGGATTGTACTTTTCAAAGAAACGATTCCAAGATTCGCCTTTATTGATTTCAGACGTAAATCTTTGGAGACGAGATTCGATCCTCCATTCTCCAGAATGCGAGTCATATCCATAATCATGTATTTTACAAAGGACAGTACTTTAAAAAAGTGACCCATTTCCATATTCCTTGTTTTATTTTATTTTATCTGCCTAACAATCAGCGGCCAACTACAACAGATTTGGATGTGTAGAGGTGAAATGACCATATCGTGCGACCGTGAATATTGTAATGACGAAATCCCCAAAGTGGTTACAATAATCATGTAACATACATATTGAAAGAATACAGTGCTCCTACGCTGTCTGAAACAGTATTCGTACAAAAATGAATGATTATCGCACTAGGCCATAAAGAGACCCGAAGAAGCGTTCTTGTGTGATTACTCGATTTCAGAAATGTCACTGCAAGCAGTCAGTTACATTAAACATCTGGCAGTATACGTATGGAGCGATTTAGTGTGTAACAACAACACAAACGTATCTTAGGAAGGGCAGGTGCCAGATTGGCGTTGCAGAATCCACTGGAGC
Organism: Schistocerca gregaria; assembly: GCF_023897955.1. Taxonomy (NCBI): domain Eukaryota; kingdom Metazoa; phylum Arthropoda; class Insecta; order Orthoptera; family Acrididae; genus Schistocerca; species Schistocerca gregaria. The sequence goes on along the minus strand of NC_064920.1, from coordinate 856,304,654 downwards.
TGTAGTCCGTTCAACTGACGAGGTAGCTTAGGAAACCCTCGTTCGATCGACACTTGAGTACTGCACGTCAGTCTGTAAACCTTAGCAGATAGGATTAAATAGATGACCAAAAGAAGAGCAGCGCGTTTCATCACAGGTTCGCGTAGGAAGCGCGAAATCTGGAGTGCCCTAGGGAAGTGTGGTAGGTCCGCTGTTGTTTCCTATCTACATAAATGATCTTTTGGGTAGGGTGGATAGCAATGTGCGGCTGGTTGCTGATGATGCTGTGGTGTACGGGAAGGTGTCGTCGTTGAGTGAGTGTAGGAGGATACAAGATGACTTGGACAGGATTTTTGATTGGTGTAAAGAATGGCAGCTAACTCTAAATATAGATAAATGTAAATTAATGCAGATGAATAGGAAAAAGAATTCTGTAATGTTTGAATACTCCATTAGTAGTGTAGCGCTTGACACAGTCACGTCGATCAAATATTTGGGAGTAACATTCAGAGTGGTATGGAGTGGGACAAGCATGTAATGGCAGTTGTGGGGAAGGTGGATAGTCGTCTTCGGTTCATTGGAAGAATTTTGGGAAGATGTGTTTCATCTGTAAAGGAGACCGCTTATAAAACACTAATACGACCTATTCTTGAGTACTGCTCGACCATTTGGGATCCCTATCAGGTCGGATTGAGGGAGGACATACAATCAATTCCGAGGCGGGCTGCTAGATTTGTTGTTGGTAGATTTGCTCATCACGCGAGTGTTACGGAAATGCTTCAGGAAACTCGGGTGGGAGTCTCTAGAGGAGAGGAGGCTATCTTTTCGTGAATAGCTACTGAGGCTGACTGCAGTACAATTTTACTGCCGCCAACTTATATTTCGTGGAAAGACCAGAAAGATGAGAGAGATTAGGGCTCGTACAGAGGCATATAGGCAGTCATTTTTCCCTCGTTCTGTTTGAGAGTGGAATAGGGAGAGAATGCTATTTGTGGTATGAGGTACTCTCCGCTACGCACCGTATGGTGAATTGCGGAGTATGTACGTAGATGTAGATGTAGAAATCTTTTTGAAGATACCCATCTCCAGTGCAGACGCTACCCGAAAATTTGTTTCTCGGTGTGGTGTGCTCCTAAAAATCCGAGAGATTACGTTTCTTGTAGAATCGAAGAATATATTGTCTCCTCCTACACATGTTTCGTAAAAAGTCCGTGAAGGCAAAACTGTAGAGATCCGAACTCGCACAGAGACTTTGCGACATTTGTTTTTCCCTCGCAATATTCGCGACTTGAAAAGGGAAAGTGATAGTGCTACACGAAATACCCTCCGCCACACAACATATGGTGACTTGCTGAGCATGGATGTACATGTAGATGTAAGTGTATTGCAAGACAGTGATGAGACACCGTAAGATGCACCCAAATAAAACGGGGAGAAACTCATGCAAACCCTTCGAGAAGAAAATTAATCACGAGTGATAGGTTAGCAGCAGGCCGTGCCGGTGGCTAGTTGCAGCTTGCGAGGTGGTTCCCCGGAGGTGGTCTGAATGTTAGCGAGGGAGCGGCCGCGATTTATGGCGGGCCGTTTGGTCAGTGTCCAGAGCCGTGTCGGCAGCCATTGGCCGACCTGGGAGCCGGCCATCGGCATCCATCTGGGCCCTTTGTGCGCCGCCTCTGCTAGGGGGAGGCGGACGGCTCGCGGGCCACTCTGCTCATTCAGGGGCCGCCTGGCCGATAAGGGCGAGACGCCGGGCCCAGCTGCCGGCTGCCGGCGCGACACGCAGGGCGGGGTGGCTTCGGTCGTCCGGTCACGTCGCGTCCTTGCTGCGAGACCGTCATATTTCTTTTCGGCGCACGTCGAAAGGACGTTCAACTCTCTAACGCTTGTCAAAAACCTTGGAATCCTTCGGAATACGAATGAGGAGGACTGCTCTCTCTCTCTCTCTCTTTCTCTCTTTCCGTGCATGTGTGTGTGTGTGTGTGTGTGTGTGTTGAGGAGGGAGGTGCACTTTCGAGTTCCGAGGATATATGAGCGTGTATCAGAAACACTGTTAGACAGCACTAATAAAATCAACCACTGGCAAACACATGGGTGTCGGTTTATAGCACAAATCGTTTCCTACGTCTAGATCTACATCTTTATGATTCCTCTGCAATCCACAGTTTATTGCCTGGCAGAGGGTTCACCGCTATTTCGCTACCGTTTCACTTTCGAACTGCGAGCGAAAAAAAGAAACACTTAATTCTTTCCGTGCCTGCTGTCAAGCAGGTGATTGACATTTCATAAGAAGATCCTGTCGCAACGGAAAAGGTCTGTATATTAATGGGTACCATCCAAATTCGTAAACCACAGCCGTGGTACTCTCTTAAACCGGCAGGGTAGCCGAGAGCCCTAACGCACTGCTTCCTGGACTCGGGTAGGCGCGCCGGCCCCGGATCGAATCCGTCCGGCGGATTAAAGACGAGGGCCGATGTGCCGGCCAGCCTGGATGTTGTTGTTAGGCGGTTTTCCACATCCTGCTAGGTGAATACCGGGCTGCTCCCCGTGTTCCGTCTCAGTTACACGGCTCGAAGACGTCTGAACACTTTCGCACTATTCCATGGATTACACTCGACGCAGACACTTGGGGTTCACTAATTCCGTCCCGGGGGTACGGGGTGGCGGCAGGAAGGGCATCCAACCACACCTTAAACGTCAACATGCCAAATCCGATTAACGATGGCTGACCCTGCGTAACTGCGGGACAAGGCTCAAGCGATAGATAGAATCCGTGGTACTCTCTTTCATATTTCGCGTTGGTACAAAATGAACCGTCCTTCTTTGAATTTTTCGATGTCCTCCGTCAGTCCTATCTCATGCATATCCCATACCACACAGAAATACTTCAGAAGAGAGCTGACAAACATAGTACAAGAAGCCTCTCTAGTTTGCAGGCACTTCCAAAGATTTCTCCTTGAAATTCTTTGTACAGTGCTGCGAGGTAATATCACACATCGAGGCACAGAAACGTTCGAACTTGTCCAAATGCCAAGCGGTAACAGAACGTATGGACTTCCCAGTCAGGGGGCGACCAACAAACACCGTCTAACGAGACCCAAAGGAATTCATTTAGAAGAAAATCGAACCTCCGTCAGCTATACTGGACCTCTTGTTCATCAACAGCTAAACCAGCCCGCTGATTGATGTCATAACCGGGGGACTTAATGTGGTGCACAACTTTGGCCAACTTTGGAGTACCATTATAGTCTCGATACCGTAAAAAACCAAAATTACACGTTGGTAAGAAGAGTGGAGAAGAATAAATACCTTTCCGCACTTGATGCGCTGGTCAGGAGGAAGACTGACGGGTAAGTACGGACGTGCCATGTGTAGGGATGGGCTATGATCGCGCTCGAGAAACGCGGGACGCGAAGGCTATTTCTCGAGAATTTCTCGGGTACGCTCGAGAAGTTGACAGTGCTGCGCTCTCTGAGAAATTGCGCAAACCTTCAGTACACGAAACACTGAGCCGTAGCAGTCGTACTCGTCGTACGTAGGTGCTCGGAAAACTTCGAAATTCTATGGTTGATATCAACTGTACTACCGTTATTAATGTCTACTGAAGTATTAGTATATGGCTCATAAGACAAAAAATCATAGAATTGTTGTTTAATACAAAGCACAGAATTAGCATAAAACAGAAGCTTTATTCTTACAAAATAAATTACCTTGTACATTTTGCATGTATGAATGCATGCTTAAACGTAAAAGAGAAGTGCTATATGTACAGAAATTGCGTACATGAGTTTACTTACTGAAGAAAGAAAGGAAACAAAAGTTGTTCAGCAGAAGGCATTTTTACAACCCACTACTACACTGCCGTCGATTTTTGTTTAGAAATATGATTTTGTTAACCAATTGGTCTTTTCGTCTGCTTCTTTGTTTGTTTATAAATAGTCCTGTTTTGAAAATATTCTTTCACTGTGAAGAGAAGTTGTAGGTATTGCAAGATTTACTTTGACACTACAGCTAGACCTGGATAGCCGTTTTCATTTTTTTTCAGTAGTGTAAAGGATTATCCGTGAGTTGTAGGTACGGTTCTTCCAAATATCGTTGTATTTCCAGGTCTATGCTATCACAATCGCTTTTCATTAGATTTTTATTGGAAACCTCTTCATCGAAAGAAGCCCATAAGCACTACTGGCGTTTTGTACGAAATTGTACTCGTGGCTAGTGTCGTTAGCAGCCGAATGAGTAGATCGTACGGTCACTACCACGTTTGTGCACTCTGCAATTACGCTTGCAACGGCATGTTTTGAATGAATGAGATTCGTAAATGGTAACGTTTTGAATATTGGGTAGAGAACAGTAGCAACGGCATGTACTTTGTTTGTTTCTATTAATCCTAGCCGGGCTATTAGTGAGTTGTGCAGATGTTGCTGTAGCTCTTGCGCTGTCGTGGTAGCCCGCTTCCCATTGCATGCGGTTTTGATTAGCTGTCTAACTACTGGAATAGCTTTCGAAAGAGAAGTATAGTTTTCAGTTGAGATTTCACTTGTTACCACTTCAAATGGTTCTAATACACACAAACTCCTGAATACAAAGATGATAAACAGGCTGCAATGCATTCCTTTTGCTCCACTAGACGTTGTAGCATATAAAACTTACTGTTCCATCGGGTTTCGGTTTCCTGAATCAATTTATGAACAGGTTTTTTCATTAGAGCCTGGGTCTCATGGAGTTTTTCATTAGCATTGCAACTTGTTTTAATATACATGACAATTTTCTGGCCTTTTCCCGCATTATGCAGAGCTCACTGTTGCTGTTCAAAGAACTTTTCACAACTAAATTGATGGTGTATGCCAAACAAGGCACATGTTGCATATCAATGTTGCCACTGTGAATAAGTTGTAGGCCTGCCGTCATGTTACTGGCGTTGTCAGTTGTGATGCTTACAACTTTGTTTTCAATGTGCCATTTTGAAATTACGTTATCTAAGGCCTCACTAATATTTAGCGCTGTATGCTTTTCCGGGATACGGAATGTCTCGAGAGCTAAAGCTTTCAGGCACCAATTAGTGTTAATGAAATGACCAGTTACAGCAATATATGCCTCACTATTGAGTGAGGTCCAAATATCGGTCGTTAAAGAAACACAAGTAGAGTCTTACACGGCCAAGTTTACAGCCTCTTTCTGTTTATGGTAATCGTCCTCAATCATGAGGCGCAACTTTTTACGATTTGGTATCGAGTATTGTGGGTCCCGCAGTGAAACAAAACGTCGAAAACCAGTGTCCTCGACGACTGAAAGCGGTTGAAAATCGTCTGTTATCAGATGTTGTTGCCGTTTACTTCCCTCAATGAAGAGAAACGTAAGATTTAGATCAGTGCGAGGGGATACGTTATGGTCGACAACTAGTCCAATAAAATTACATATCGTATCGTGCAAAAGCTAGGATAGTATAGGTTTGATTTTAGTGTATGTTGTAGATTATCGGAGTACGATTAAAAAATCAATTTTTTTAAGCGTGGCGGACCGCTTCGGACACTATCCGAACTTTTGTACGGAATTCACTTTTTGTACCATACGTACCTCGATATTTTGTCTGCCTCTCACTATCGGAAGAATGAGCCTCTGTATCCACGGATACAGATAAATTGTGCAGTTTAAGATGTCTAATCATGCCCGTTGTATTTTTTTATACATTACGGAGATTTTTACGACAAATGTTGCAAGTAACGTTATCTCTATCGTCCGTAAAGTATTGCCAGCACCATGACGTTCGTTTTCGACTGTCCATATTGATTTGAATATTAACTTTACTCGAATGAAACCTGAGACATACTAGTTACGAGCTCAGCGAGCAGCGAGCGTGTTTGTCTAACGGCAGCATTCAATTCATAAAACAACAGCGGCGCGGCATATGTTGTGGCAGCCAACTGGCGTGCAGCGGCACACACCGCCGAGCCGTTTCTCGTGAGCTTCTTGAGAATTGCTTGAGAACTAGAGGCTCGAGATATTCTCGGTGCGCTTGAGTCGGCGCGCCTCGCCATCCCACCACTGGCCATTTGTAGTAAGTCGACTCGCACTGATATGCATATTCATGCTGATAGTTGTCACTATTCTACTCACATGTAGGTGGGCATTTCGTACCTGGGTTCATAAGAACTTGGAACAGAATACAGCAGCGATCCTGCTTGTCACAGGCTCGATGTATCCTTGGTAGGTTTCTCAAAGTATATGGCCAAAGAACCCTGCGCACAGTTCACAAAATTCCTGTCAATGGATCGCTGGTGGTCTGCGGGACCAGATCTGGCGCCCCACATTCGTTCAGTCGGCTGCAGATTACGTAAATTTGGCGGATAAGACATCAATATGTGTTCATTAACATAGTCACATGGACAGTTACCCAGGTGGAAGGTGTTATTGCCGCCAGAGAAATTATCAAGGATGAAGTGAGGTGTTGGTAGTCCGCAATAATATTCACGTAATCCGCAGCTGCTGTGATGTCTGTTCTTACTACCACAGGTCGCAGAAAACCCGATTCAGTGTCCGCAATAGCATAATACTGCACCCCCTGGCCTCCGAGCGGGCGCAGTGTTCGTTTGGAGAAGCATTTCACCCGTATGATGGCGTATCCGGATACGACACGGACCTGGTGTATGAAATACGCAATTCCTCTCACCAAGCATTTCCACTGACCTACAGTCCAATCTCGAGTATCTCGTGTGAAAAATAATTGTATTTCGAGATGTCACTGTGTCGCGTAGTAACACCATGGGGTCGTTTGCTGCAAAGCCCCATGTTCAACAATGTACACTGACCGGTGTGGTACGAAACACATGTAGCTGCATTAGATTTGCTACAGACCATCGTATGTCCCACAGCTGGATAGTTTCTCTGAACTCCACGCACGTGCTTTCCTTAATAACGTCGAGGTCCCTACAACACACAAAATGTCTAAACCATCATTAATAATGGCAACAAAGGTAACTGTGCGGAATATGAATTTTATGGTTTTAGTTTTAAGCTGAAGGTTAGGGCGAGCTGCATTTGTTTTTGCACGAGAATACGCGAGATACAGTACTAAATGCCGCACCATGGGTAAAATTCAATAGTGGTGTCTCTGTAATACTGAGACAGAGATGCTGAATGGAAATGACAACACCTGTAACGGCACATGCAGGATGAGCCAATTTCGATGCTCGAATCTGAGATGCATCCACATCCATTTTGTGTTTAATAATGTTATTTATGAAAAAACGTACATAGGCACGATATGAAACACCATCGATCCCTCTCTTTCTTGTTACTGAACTTAGTTCACTACCAACAAAAATTGACATCAGGTGAGAATTTATGCACAGTTACTTCCTTTGTGATTTTTTAATGAAAATGTGTTCAAGGATTAGTAATTTCCTTTTCATTTTTATTTGTATTTCTAATTGTAAGGTGTCAGGCAAATCCAACATCTTCCATGAAAACCCTGACATGATAAGCAAAACCAGTAGTATGTCACATAGCTCCGAATAAATCGTGACATTAAATTATCCAAAGTAATACGAGTAACGAGTGAGCAAATGGAATACCACAGACTAACACAAGAATGACTAAATGCATGTCATACCTTCCCACCGTGAGACAGACGCAGTTCCGAGGGAGAAACGAGAACAGAAGCCAAGAGCAGAACCGTGTTAAGCTAGAAGGCCCTACTATAAGGGACGGACTGGACACCCACGTCGCCAGCCTACCGCTAAGACCACACCACCTGCACGTTTTAGCGTGAGACTTTTTCACGTCACTGTCACATCAAGGACTACCCCCAGGCCCATGTTAAAGATAGAGAACTCCAGAAGAACAGTATAGATCTTACGATAACGCTATAAGGACCACACCAGCTGCAGGTTTTAGCGTGAGAATTTTTCGCGTCTCTGTCACGTTGCAAACTTTAAAAACATTGCTCCACCACGAAAAGTATAACGTTTATCATTGGATAGACAGAATTTTTGTAGGCAGAGCTTAAGGTTAACATTGAGACCCTGATTGGTCAGATGAAAATACAGCCAGATAGTTTTTTTGTAAACCAACTTCGGTAAATTGTAGTAAGGAGAAGTTAGGAGAGTTGCTTCCGAGATGGCGAGGTGAGTGGAGCTGTGCTGCCTGCTGCCGCCCTGACGCTGCCTAAACACTGACAAGGTAATGAACGCACGCAATGCCGCATTTTTGATCGCCTAAGGCTTCACTCTGAACTGCAAAAGTCTCATCTGTTACACCCCCTTTTTTTGCGTAATAGTAGTGTCGATCGTCAATTAAAACTCATGGTGTTCACATTTGCCACTTCAAGTAAAATCTGAAACGTGTTATATAGTTATTGAGGAGCCACATCAGCCACTGTAATTTACGACAAGTTAGATAAGTAATTAAAGATAATTGAGGGTCACTGTAGACCATTTTGATAGTTATCTCTTTTGTGAAACTTAATTTCAACCTCGATTATAGATATGGCATAGGTCATCCTTCAATCCATTGTAGAACTTGGAAAATCCGTTGAGGGAATATTCGTTCACATTTTTGTTGAACACAGTTGGTTTTTACCATCCTGTATTAAAACACTTCCTTTTATCAATAGTGCAATTTATAAACAATGTTTTGTGAGTAGAATGAAATTTCCAATGGTAAACGTATCTGCTTTTTCGACGCTATTTTACCAGCTAACTAAAAATAGGAAAGCCTTGAATACCTTCCACTAAATTTAGTTAGTATTAAGATTCTTTTACAGGGAGTGCAGTGGAGCTGACGCTGAGATCATTTAGTATTTGGTTATATCATCGCTAGTCTCACTGAACTCTTCTGAATTCTACATGCTATGTGTAGTCTGGCGCCTCCTTACCAGCCACAGGTCCCAGGTTCAAACTAGTCAATTCCCTAAAAAACACACTCAGAGCATCATTGCGCGAAAGTGGTAGGGAGACACGATATAGAACAAACAGACACCAACATGAATGTTTAGATAATTAAGTACTCAAATATTGTTATTGTAAAGGTAAATATTTGTCAATAAACGGAAAATATCTGTAGGTAGCCTAGCAACGCTTCTTCATTCGCATAGACTGTATGGACAGCAAAAATCTATTTATTTATTTTATTTTCCTGTAATCGAATTTGTATGGCCATTGCTCATATGTAAATCTAGACACTGAGTGAAAAGTGTATCTAGTCTGTGCAAATTAAGCTGCAGACTGGGATTAATATTTAAAAAAGCAATTCCTTGTATGAGATCTCCAAACTTAAAAAAAAATTTCTAGATAGTAGATTTGTACATGAGCAATGTAGGTGAAAACATGTAAAGTCAGTGTACCCAGTTGTTTCTGTACTCAGAATCGCATTTGAACATGTTATCTACTGTTTTTCAGTAATGATTGGTTTCCTTCATACTTACGACAAAAATAATGTTATAAACATATATTAGTCCTACTAAAAATTAATATACCGGTATTAAAGATCCATTTGTTTTTCTATACATTTCTGACAAAACTGGCTGGTTGTGGTGATTGTTAATAGCTTTCTTTGATTTACTTCACAAATTTCAAAACATTTTCAACTTTTCATATGTATTAAGCCATTAACTGTAGTATCTTCCAAAAGTACCTCTGACCAAAAAGCAATGTTGGTAGCTGCAGTTGGTAGTTTTTGTTAAACCTACCTTCTTAGTATGCAAGGTGTCGGGGCTAGCAGTGTATTTAACACTAAATTCTTCTCGAATCTTCATATGGAAATGATGCTCTACATCCCCCTTTTCCAACTCCTACTTTTGCTGTTGCACATGGATTGAGAATAAACACGAACTGACTGTAATCGACCCTGCAAGTGGAGTAGAAAAGAGTTTGGCACCTGCAATAATTTAATTTGATAGACATTAATTAAATAAAGGAAAGTTTCAGTAACATAGTGAGAAATGAAAGGGTTCCTCTACCGATTAACAGAATGAAAGTTCTGTCCAAAATAACAATTTGACTTATTATGACTAAACTCAAAATCATAAACAAAACACATGAAACATTTACAATACATCAAAATGGATCAAATTGGATACTCAAATAAATGCTGTGAAGGTGAAGGTGTCCATAAACTAGATTGTGACATTTATGACGAGGTGGTACGTTGAGCCAATCCCAACTCAAATCTTAAACACACAACCAACCCAACATTAATTGCTGCTACAGTAGTGAGAACTCAGACAATGAACATCCAAGACAGAACGAAGTTAGAAAAAGACGAACAGGCGCTCTCTGCTGAGCTCTGATTATCACAGTGCAAATTCCCTAATCTGCTGGTCCTGCAGACATACACTACCAACCTGTCTTGTTAACTGCAAGGACACTATCTGGTGTACCGGAAGCGATGGCTGGTTGCTTCGACGTCCCGTCGTGGTCAAGATAATGTCGCGAGTATAGCCCAAAACAAATTGTCCTGGTCTGGTTGTTCCAGACTAAAGACTTCCTATCAATACAAATGCGCCTCTGAGGGAGACGAAGAAGGCTCGCCACACAATCACTGATGGTACAGTGATTGATTTTTACAAGCGAAGTCACACAGTAACTCCGATACAGTCTACTTTAGCCAAAACTGCCCAAGACAGACAACAAAGGCCGCAGAACTGTACTCGGAAAGTTACGTTGAAGTCGAAACTTCAGCAACTTCGTTAAACAGTTACAATCAAATAAAAGTATATTAGACAGCCAACAGAAGGCAGGTTGTCCAGAGCAGCGAGAGCTCAGTCTTGTAACCTACTCCGACTGAAAGGCGAGAGCCGACTCTCTCAAGAGCACCTGTACAAACCGAACACAGAACAGTGGCCGTGGTTAAACGTTCCAATGAGCAACTCGAAAACCGGCGGAAAATTCCACTCTATTGCGGATGCACTACCATTCCACCAATGGAGATTCTTGGCGCCAATTTCTGCGCCGATTTTGCTACGTCACGGAGCTATGCCCTGAGCAAGCCAATCACAATTACGATTTTGCAGAAAACGAGGGAATATTCCCGCCAAGACTGCCTCGCAACACAAGTCATTCCCACGACTCGCTGGTAGCCTGCCAGAAAGTGTTTTCGCTACGTTTCTGCAAAGTAACGGAATCTCTAGCCCAGTCGCTCCTTCAGGCCCCTACGGGCGTGTCTCCGCCGCTATTATGACAATGTAGGCGTCTGGAAAGCATTCGCTCGACTCCCTCACACCCGCCATCTTAACCCTTTCAAAATCAGCAGAGCCCGCCTGTCACCGGACCACCCGGGTGATGAGAGACGCTGTGTGGGAAGTCCGTGTGTGAAGGAATAGCAACTAGTCACCGCATGCAATTGGAGAGGAAAATCGAATTTCTCAGAGTAAGATAGAAATATGAGAGGGGGCTTCTGCCACCTCTCAAGTTCATGTGGTAAAATTTCCTTAGGGATGTTACTGCAATTCCATAAAGTACAACAAAATATTTTCCTAAAAATGTTCATATCTTATTTCACTCCCTTAGTGGTTGAATTTCCAAAAACATTGAAATAAGAGTCGGACCATTCAATAGGGTCTAGCTCACTTAGCACAGTCCTGTCTCATGCCTAATATAGTCCACAGTTTCAGTCCTAACTCACTTAATTAGAGGAAAAAGGTCTGTTTTATAATAAATGACTTGGAAAATTAATAAAACTGATTATTTTTACTTATCAAGTTCATTTATTACAAAATAATTTTTTTTTCTACAAAAGGTGAATGTAAGAACACAAGTTTAATATCTTCTTTTAAATAAAAGCTGTGTGTAAGAAAAAACAGTTTAATTCATTATCATAAAGAATAATTCACATTAAAATTTTACTGCCTCTCCAGTTCAGTGTATTTTATTATTTCACTGTTTATTTATTTTTTATCTTATTATTTTTATTAAGTTGAATAAAATATTCATACTTAAAAAGTTCGAAAGTCTTCGGCGCTGTATGAAAGAAACTGAGAGGCCTTTTCTTGATGTTACTCTCTTTATTTAATTTTACCCTCCGATGTATTCGTGGTCCATCTTGAAGTCCAAGTAGCTGTCCTTCTTGCATCTGATCCCATCATCTTTAATTGAAAAGGAAGAACTCAAACAGCAGTATTTTCATGAAAAATGATCCTCATTGAATGGATGGTGAGACCACTCCCAGCCCAGGCACTCTGGAAGTAAATGCATTTCATCACAGTTTCTATACAGAGTCCACCACAAAAATGTATACACACTTTAAGGAATGAAAGTATTATAAGTATAAGACAATTATTATCCACAACTTAGTTATATTTTTATTTATTTTGGCAGTACTGACATTTTATGTTGATGATACGTACTTTCTTTATTTGTTGTTACATCTTCGTAATTTTCAAGCTGCAAGGTTGGTTTTGTTCCTGCTGCAGTGCTATTAATCGTGACTGCTCCGCTCTCTGTTTGCACCATAGAAGGGCAATGTTCAGTGATCTATTTTTCATGGTCAGAAGGCATATCAAGGGTCGAACCAAAATAATTAGGCGGTGAAAATATCTATATTTCCATAGAAAATGACACAAATTTAAGTCATATTTATCACGAGTTTGTTGTTGACGATTTAGATACATTATTATAACGAAACATGTAGCTAATGTTGGAATGATCAGTTGGGATTTTATAAGATAGATGTGGCTAGAAAAATACACAGCTTCATAACAACATAAACATTAAACATCATGCATAACCATTAAATGTTAAATTTGTGGCGGCCGCATCAAACCAGTCAGTAGACTAATGACAAAAAAAGAAAGTTAAATGTGAAGATTAAACATTAAAAATGTCAAATTACTGTTATCTCTCTGTAATAAATGTTTTCAAAATATGAACCAGAAGTTTTAAAAGCATTAAATGAAATAGAAAAAAAGCTGAAGAAATTAAATAACAGTTCAAGCCTTGGAAAAAACAAACTGAATATGAAATTATATAAAGGATAAACCTCTTATCGATGCTAATGGACAAATGAAACAAGGAATCAAAGAATTCAGTGAGAATGTATTATAAGCTATTGAATAAAACAGACAAGTTGCAAAACGAAACATTCTATTTCATCATCATTCAGAAGATTTTTGGATATTTATCACCAATTAGACAAATACATGACTGGTGTGAGGATGATATAGGCAAATAATTCTTACATTAAGTGAATCTGAAATACAAGATGCACTGAATAAATACAAAGAAGAGTTGGAAAGAAGCTGTTAAAAAATAAAGGAGATGCAGTGTGAAGAGGTAGATGTTTAAAAAATAAGTAACAATGCTACAACCACCGTGAATGATGTAATAAACAAGGGAAAAATTGATACAGAATTAGAAGAACAAAAAAGACATAGTTTAGCAATGGAAAAGAAAGGAAGTGGAGTAAAAAATTTGCAAAAAATAATCCATGTGTATACTAATCCATGCTACTCAATAAAGAATTAAACACTTTCATTGAGTAAATATGGTTGCTGAATTGTCTAATGAACCAAAAAATATGAATCTGGAGATATAAATGTAAATGCATGAGCCCATCCTGGTACTCACTGGATTTGTTAATATAAGAATAAAGATATAAAATTTGTTTTTGATTCATTTGGTGAAAATATACCAAAACAGCTAACCAACTATTTCGGAAAAAATTACCTCTACTACAACAATGAGAGAATACAACTATTCAATGATGTACTTTGTGGTTATTTGTGTTTTTGTTTTAAAACTGTGTTCAGATGATTATAAATTTAATGACATTTTGGATCTAGTAAATGGACATTTTGGAAATAAGCTGCAGCCTAAAGGTCACATAATTAATTATCAAAAATTGTAAATCCTATAAACAAATTAGAAGCAAAAATTGATCCAAAAATATAAAGATTAATTAAAGAGTTACATGCAGTATTAATTATCATTTTTAAAGCAACTAAAGGACATGTTGATTTTAAGGTAGAAAAATAGTAGTAAATGCTTATGATGCTGTAAAAACTTACCTAGTTAGTGAATTAAACGATCTTGTTACAAAACCTAATAAACAAATATTGTAAGACAACTGGGTTATTATATCAGTATGAAGTAACGTACTGAAAAAATTAATTGGCATACTAAAATATAACTAATTACTTCACATAAAAGGCAGATTTAACACTATACTTAAGTCAGCTATCTTCAGAAAGGACTGCATGACAAACAAAAACTCAAAATTCATTTTGTCAGAAGTGATAAAATATTGAAATATGCATTTGCATATGATGTAAAAATCGATAGAATTGTTTGTTTTTTTTGCATCAGTATAGACGGCGATTTGTCAACTACTGATTATAAAATCGGAATAAAAAGATGTAAGAAGGATGAATCACAAATTTTATATCCAATTCAGTTAAACAATCTATTACTTGAGACGAAAATGAAAAAAACTCTAAATCAAGTAGTTAAAACTATACCTCTTTCAGGTGAATTACACATGTTCAGTAACTCATTTTAGAGTCAAATGATGATGATAGAATGGAACAACAACATAAGTCTTATCAAAAGTGTCATATATATATATATGGAGACCCGTACACACCATTTCAAATATAAAGAAATTCTGGAACAAATAATCCTCTTTAACTAACCACTAAAAAGGAATATAAAGAATCAAAGCTCTTTGTACAATTTGCAAAACTAAAATAGTGAACTTGTTAAAAAACTTTTGCAGGCAAAGATCTATATACTCAGCAGAAATTATTAGTGAATTATGAAAACCAATGAAAAAAATTAAAAGAAGAAATTTAATTTTGATTCGGTATTGGTGATTTATGAGGAGTAGATGTATTAGAAATGGATTCACGTAAATTGAAAGGAATTTTCAAAAATGAGTAAATGATATAAATGCTTACTTATCCTTATATTTTTCCAATATTTGCTTTGGCTGTTTCAGTTAATGATAAAAGTAGTAAGAGTTTAGTTGATGGTTATAAACAAATATTCAGACACTAAAACCCAAAAAAATTTCAAACAGATAATGGAAAAGATAAAAGGGATTTTCCAGAAGTGATGGGAAAAGGTAATATTTATCATTATTTAACTTTTACAAAATTAAAATCATCTGTTTTGGAAGATTTATTAGAACATTTAAAGAAAGTGGCTGATCTAGTTTCAAAATTAGTTGATAAATGTAATAACACAAAACATTAAATAAAATTAAATCCAATAGAAATGGATGAAAAGAGTTATAAACCAACTTCTACTGTATCTATTGGAGAAGACAAATTTAGAAAAGAAGATAAAATTTGAAACATAAACTCAAAGGAAGTTTCGAAGAATGATATGTGGACAATTGGTTAACACAAAATTTTGAAATGGAATCTTGTGTCCATTTTAATTTAATAACACATAAATTAAAATATTTATATGGTGAACAAGGAAATGGAAATTTTTATATGATTTACAGAAAACAAAAATTTTTAAAGTTTAGAGAAAGCATCAAGATAAAATATACATTAAATATTTATGATTTGACAAATTACAAATTAATTAGGTAAATAAAAGTAATTCTATTTTATAAAAGCTAAGTGTGAGAAAGATTTATTACATGAGTAATCAGGTGTTTCTGTGTATAATCATCTATAACATTAACATAATTCAGAAAATCTTCAAATTTCTGTCTGTAAATTTCTTCTATGTATTCTGAAGACATAATAATCATATTCACAATATATCATCAAATAACTTTAAAAGACAAAGTATATATCTTAAATCAATATTATCACTTGGTACAAAAACATTTTAGTTACATTACTAAAAGTATTTCATATTCATCACTTGCTTGTTGTTGTAACTGTTGATATTGTTGTTCAAATTCCATAGGTAGTTGTTTGGTTTGAATAGTTCCATATTCCTTGGTGTAATTGAAGTAATCATAAAATATATTCTCAAGTGTCTTATAATAATCTTTAATTTCGGTAGAAAATTTAGTTTTTAAACTAACAACAATTTTTGGGGGTTTTAATAGGTTCTA
This sequence comes from Schistocerca gregaria, assembly GCF_023897955.1. Taxonomy (NCBI): domain Eukaryota; kingdom Metazoa; phylum Arthropoda; class Insecta; order Orthoptera; family Acrididae; genus Schistocerca; species Schistocerca gregaria. The sequence continues at coordinate 856,288,670 of NC_064920.1, read as the reverse complement.
AAATCCATGATTTTTATTTAAATTATTTGCTGATATTTTCTTTATCTCATTCTGTATGTATTTGTATGTCAGATCAAATGGTTCACTAAATTTTATTTCTGTACACATTAGACTGTATGTGTTTATAGACTGTATACAACGAAATTTGAATTTATTCCATTTTTTTTCAAATTAGAGCCCTTTGTGGGTTACTCAAATACCATATTTAATAAAACACAAAATTTCTTTTGTGATCATTGCTTTCTTTTGTTTCAAGTAATAGAAACCAAATATCTTTAATCCATGAATGCAAATTTAATGGATAATTTTTTTGATTAATTAACTGAAATGTATTGAACATAACAACTATTTTAGGTATAGTTAGAAAAGACTCCATATGATAAAAACCATTTTTTAGATTCTTAATTTTTGATGTATAAAGTTCTATAATGCTGATTTGTTGATAAAAATTGATGATTTTTCATTACATCTTCATATTTCAAATTATCATCAGTATCTACATATTGTAACCAAACATTTAAACTGTTTTGCTTTCTTTTCTTACTTTAATGTCACTGAATATAATCCAGATCATTAACAATCATACTGTTTTTCATTATGTTACTCTGAGGTGACCAATAAACATTTTAATATTTGAGTATCATCTACATCTATATTTTTCGAGTTGCTTGTTTAGTATAGTTATATACTAGATTTTCAGCAACATCTTCTGCTTAAACCAAGGTTTATTATTTTTATCGATAATTGAAAATACTTCTTTATCATTATAAATAATACTCTTAGTTTATGTCAATTTTTTAACAGGTCAGTTATTTCAGCTATTAAATATCCTTAAGAAATTCCATAAAAACAAATAAATTAATGTATTGTAATTAATGTTTCTTTTTATCTTTCAGTAAATAGAGTATTTTTAATAGGAGAATGGCATTCTTTAATTTTTTATAAAGCTTTGTAATGTAATAAGTGATGCTTTTATATTGTCTAGAAACATTGAATTATGGCAACATGTAAGTTTCGCATTAGGACATGGTGTAGACCACATCCAAAGATGGTCATTACTGACTGAAAGGGAACTACAAAAGACTTTATATTAGTACATAAGATTGGAATGAAACAACATTTCACAGTACCTCAATCATTGTTAATATTGACAACTTTGTTGCAGCTGCTGCAAGATAAGATGGATTACATAATCAACATCTATCTGAATCAAATAGATAAAAAAATATAAAGCATATGACATTATAGAAGAATATAAAGAATATTGTTGTTCTATAAATTGAAGTAATGAAAATCATCCATTTGTGAAAACAAAATGTAGTCTGTTTTTCATAAAGTATGCATCGATGAATCATTAAAAGAAAACTAATTTTTCCATTGTGTAGAAATGTTACTAAGAATATCAATGCATTTTGCTATATCTTGATATACGATATCATTAATCATCTGTTCTTGTGATCAATCTCTTAAAATAACTGTGCCAACAAATAATGGTTAAAGTTTCTTTCATTCATTTATATAAATTTTTCGAATTAGAATTTTAATTAAGTCTTAATGTTTCTTCACAATTAGGATGCCTATCTTCAATTCTATCTAATTGTATGTGCAGAGCTTTTGTCGCCTTTTAATTAGATTATTAGTATTTTCTTAATCGTTTACAAATAATTTTAAAATAATAAAAGTTGGTATTAAATTTTCATTACCTGTTTAAGAACAACGAGAGGTAATAATGTACTTCTTTCTGACATGTAAATTTACTAGAACACTATTACTTATTCCATTTCAATTTTCAATGTACTTTTGGTTAAATTTTCTGAATTAATTGGTCTTTATACATCTCTTATTTCGTTTGTAAATTTTATATTCTACTTACTTTCTAATTGTTGGTAAAATATCTTCAGAAACCTAATCTTGAAAACCATCCACTAATCTGATTTTTGATTTCATGCATAATTAGTATAATGCAGGTTCATTTAAAATGTTTCCAAGGTTACAAGTCGAATTAATTATTCCAGTATAATTAATACCATGTTTTTCCCTTACATGGTCTCTAATTACATTTCTTGTGTTTTTATAATCTGAACATTTTGCATATCTTTTGCTTTAAACCATAGATTGTTGTTTTCATCAGTAATCACAAACACTTGCTTATTATTAGATCTAAGGTTGTTGTTGAATAGAATATCCATAATTGGCTCCATTTAGGAAAATTACTTTTATTAATTTTTCCTATTATTACTAAATAGAAAATAAACATAATTTGTCTTGCAACAATATTGCATAAATCAAGTCAAATTCCTATAATATTTGAAGCCTTTCTCTTCTTGTAATATTAATTTCATTAAATCAGTTTTTCAAAAACTCTTTCAACCATTAACATAAGAATATCCACAAACATTATATTCCTTTGCTATTTGTTTCAATTCAGCAACTTTCTTGTTTTTTTAAATATCTTGGAAATGGGTTTTCTGTTACGAATTGAAAGTCTTATTGTTAAATCTTTTAGTTATCTTATATTATAGTTGTATTATTTTCCTGTCTTTGAAATAGCCCAGATTTGTTTAGCATGTAACACTTCTTTTTCTGATTCTTTAGAATATATATGTTCATTTTAACTGATATAATAATATTCCACTTTATTGATATATTCTACTAAATTTCTTTTGCGATTGTTAGACTAACTTCTTACGTTCAAATGTTTTGTTATTTCACATAATTGTAAATATCCTTTCTTTAAAAGTTCTTTATTCTGCACTTTTTATTGTTCAATTTGGAAAAGTTATTGTAGCTATCTGTCAATTTGTTTAAATTAATACATATTTATAACAAAATTAGATTACTGAGAAGTTCAATTTTTTGTTGTGTAGCAAATAACCAAATCTTTACTTTTTATTAAAAATATTGAAATTTTGTGAGGATGGTGAATAATTGACTACCTCACTCTTATTAGAAATTTGAATTTTTGTGGGAGTACTTATTTGGGGTACCCTTATTTTTATTTATGCATCTTCACTCTTTTTTGTATTCTGTTGGTAACATCATAAATATTAAATTTCTTTCATCAGGTTGAAATTAATAGATTTGTAGTTCAATTACTCTTCAATGTATTCTTGTTCTTCAGTCTTTATTTTCCTCACAATTTTTTTTCTGTGTGTATGGAGCAGGTTAAATAACAATCAGAGCAGTCTTGAGTGAATTCCAAATTTTGTAATTTACACAATGTGTAAAAGAATATCATGTAAGAAATTGCAATATTAAACAAATTACTTGCGCATTTGGAAAATAATATTTCTAAATATTATTGTAAGAATTATGTACAACAAATCTCAAGTGAAGAAATTTGAAACCTTCATACTGTTTCGGTTGCAGGTTCGAGTCCTGCCTCAGGCACTGATGTGTGTGATGTCATTAGGTTAGTTAGGTTTAAGTAGTTCTAAGTTCTAGGGGACTGATGACCACAGATGTTAAGTCCCATAATGTTCAGAGCCATTTGGGAGTGTGAGTCAGCTGAGAGGTATGCCAAGATTGTCCTCACCATGGAGATAACTGCTATGTCAGGGTGGCTCAGTAAGATAACAGACCTACCCAGTAAGCAGCAAGTGCTGGGTTTGAATCCTGGCTCCGGATGCATTGTCACTCTCTGCCACTGAATCGATGTGAAGTACTGATGCAGCTGATATAACGAGTTCATTCCCTTTTCCATTACTCCACTGTTCATCTTCAGTTTACATATTATGTACACAGTAATGACTGTATGAAAATTATGGAACAAATTCGTGTAGTTGCTAATTTTTGCACAGCACTAGGAGGAAGTACCATGAAAATCGCACCAAGAAACCTAAGTGGTGGGTTGTGGTCATGAATGTGGTATATGTTTTAGGGAATTTTACTTAAGTTTTTCTTGACTAACTCAGAAATCATATCTTTTAGGGAAAATATATCCCAATAGAAAATGAAACTCGTATAATTTGCTTACAGGAAGGGTTGTATTGAGTTTTTCATTGGGCCTTATACTGTCTTAATTCCAGTGGATGGAAAAATTCCAGACTATTAAGAATAGTGCTTTATTGGTATAAATGTGTGTTTATTGTTGTATGAAGTGGGTGAAAAACAAGCATTAAGTGCATTATGTGTAACATCTAAGTGTAGTACATTGTATTAATGGATAAATTGTATTGCAGGGGTTTAGCACGTTGGTGGGTGAGGGGGACACTGATTGTAAAAGCGTGAGGAGAGGTAAATCGGTGAATAGTGATCACGCACTTCCCTCTTTCATCAGTATGAAATTGAAAAGAGCAGCTGACTCCCTACTGCTGGTGATTACACACTCCCTTTACTCCACAAATTCACAAAAAACAAGTACAGTAAGTTTCACAGAATTATACCAAACCTTTCATTCCACAGTGTGCCTTAGAAATCACTCACGATGCAATGCACAGACACGCCCTATGCCAAGTGTACTTTCACAAAAGGACGTTAACACTACACAGAATATCAGTTACTTATTTGAGTGAGAAACGCACTGGAGACACTCTACTTAAATTTTTGAAAACTGTTCTTCACTATCAGGTCGTGGAGGAAGATTTTTAGTCACCCTGTACCTCAGCTATAACGTTAATAAATGAAGAAGTACAGTTAACGAATGGAGAAGCAGAGTATCGTTCTGGTCATTCATTAATTCACTACCAAGCAACTACAACTTGGTTACATTTATTTATAATATGTTGTCTATGATAGCAGTAAGGTGACACATATACCAGTTCAATCCCTTTCCCACAAACACTACATAGGTCACTGATACCGCCACACTTGCAAATTAAAAACACTTCTCAGTCAATATCTCCAGGTTAAAATTATGCATACAACATAATTTGACACCTGCAAATAATTACTCACTAATAACCTGAAAATAACTTCACCACATATACATGAGATCATTTAAGTTATTTTGCCTACTGACATAGGAGAACTAGACAGGAAATTCTGAATAGGTACAGTCTATCTAATTGAGCAACACTCGTGGATGAGAAGTTGCCTTTCCTGGAAGAAGGTTACAACTACTGTACAGGATTACTAAGAATCAATTTCCCCTTCAGCAGTGTAGAACATGCTGTTGACAGGTACGAAGACTCAAGACCATAATCGTTTCATGGATTAGTATTAGTTGTGGTTGTTGTGCTCTTCACTCCTGAGACTGGTTTGATGCAGCTCTCCATGCTACTCTATCCTGTGCAAGCTTATTCATCTCCCAGTACCTACTGCAACCTACATCTTTCTGAATCTGATTAGTGTGGTCATCACTTGGTCTTCCTCTACAATTTTTACCCTCCACGCTGCCCTCCAATACTAAATTTGTGATCCCTTGATGCCTCAGAACATGTCCTACCAACTGATCCCTTCTACTGGTCAAGTTGTGCCACAAACGTCTCTTCTCCACAATTCTATTCAGTACTTCCTCATTAGATATGCGATTTACCCATCTAATCTTCAGCATTCTTCTGTAGCACCACATTTCGAAAGCTTCTATTCTCTTCTTGTCCAAACTATTTATCATCCACGATTCACTTCCATACATGGCTACACTCCATACAAATACTTCCAGACACGACTTCCTGACACTTAAATCTATACTCGATGTTAACAAATTTCTCTTCGTCAGAAACGCTTTTCTTGCCATTGCCAGTCAACATTTTATATCCTCTCTACTTCGACCATCATCAGTTATTTTGCTCCCCAAATAGCAAAACTCCTTTACTACTTTAAGTGTCTCATTTCCTAATCTAATTCCCTCAGCATCACCCGATTTAATTCGACTACAATCCATTATCCTCGATTTGCTTTTGTTGATGTTCATCTTATATCCTCCTTTCAAGACAGTATCCATTCCATTCAACTGCTCTTCCAAGTCCTTTGCTGTCTCTGACAAAATTACGATGTCATCACCAAACCTCAAAGTTTTTATTTCTTCTCCATGGATTTTAACACCTGCTCCGAATTCTTCTTTTTCACTGCTTGCTCAAAATACAGATTGAATAACATCGGGGAGAGACTACAACTTTGTCTTAATCCCTTCCCAACCACTGCTTCCCTTTCATGTCTCTCGACTCTAATAACTGCCATCTGATTCCTGTTGTTGTTGTTGTTGTTGTTGTTGTCGTCTTCAGTCCTGAGACTGGTTTGATGCAGCTCTCCATGCTACTCTATCCTGTGCTAGCTGCTTCATCTCCCAGTACCTACTGCAACCTACATCCTTCTGAATCTGCTTAGTGTACTCATCTCTCGGTCTCCCTCTACGATTTTTACCCTCCATGCTGCCCTCCAATGCTAAATTTGTGATCCCTTGATGCCTCAAAACATGTCCTACCAACCGATCCCTTCTTCTAGTCAAATTGTGCCACAAACTTCTCTTCTCCCCAATCCTATTCAATACCTCCTCATTAGTTACGTGATCTATCCACCTTATCTTCAGTATTCTTCTGTAGCACCACATTTCGAAAGCTTCTACTCTCTTCTTGTCCAAACTAGTTATCGTCCATGTTTCACTTCCATACATGGCTACACTCCAAACAAATACTTTCAGAAACGACTTGCTGATATATAAATCTATATTCGATGTTAACAAATTTCTCTTCTTCAGAAACGCTTTCCTTTCCATTGCCAGTCTACATTTTATATCCTCTCTACATCGACCATCATCAGTTATTTTACTTCCTAAATAGCAAAACTCCTTTACTACTTTAAGTGTCTCATGTCCTAAACTAATTCCCTCAGCATCACCTGATTTAATTTGACTACATTCCATTATCCTCGTTTTGCTATTGTTGATGTTCATCTTATATCGTCCTTTCAAGACACTGTCCATTCCGTTCAACTGCTCTTCCAAGTCCTTTGCCGTCTCTGACAGAATTACAATGTCATCGGCGAACCTCAAAGTTTTTACTTCGTCTCCATGAATTTTAATACCTACTCCAAATTTTTCTTTTGTTTCCTTTACTGCTTGCTCAATATACAGATTGAATAACATCGGGGAGAGGCTACAACCCTGTCTCACTCCTTTCCCAACCACTGCTTCCCTTTCATGCCCCCCGACTCTTATGACTGCCATCTGGTTTCTGTACAAATTGTAAATAGCTTTTCGCTCCCTGTATTTTACCCCTGCCACCTTTAGAATTTGATAAAGAGTATTCCAGTCAACATTGTCAAAAGCTTTCTCTAAGTCTACAAATGCTAGAAATGTAGGTTTGCCTTTTCTTAATCTTTCTTCTAAGATAAGTCGTATGGTCAGTATTGCCTCTCGTGTTCCAACATTTCAACGGAATCCATCTGTCAGCACCTGCTTTCTTTGGGATTGGAATTATTATATTCTTCTTGAAGTCTGAGGGTATTTCGCCTGTCTCATACATCTTGCTCACCAGCTGGTAGAGTTTTGTCATGACTGGCTCTCCCAAGGCCGTCAATAGATCTAATGGAATGTTGTCTACTCCGGGGGCACTGTTTCGACTCAGGTCTTTCAGTGCTCTGTCAAACTCTTCACGCAGTATCGTATCTCCCATTTCGTCTTCATCTACATCCTCTTCTATTTCCATAATATTGTACTCAAGTACATCGCCCTTGTATAAACCTTCTATATACTCCTTCCACCTTTCTGCCTTCCCTTATTTGCTTGGAACTGGGTTGCCATCTGAGCTCTTGATATTAATACACGTGGTTCTCTTCTCTCCAAAGGTCTCTTTAATTTTCCTGTAGGCAGTATCTATCTTACCCCTAGTGAGATAAGCTTCTACATCCTTACATTTTTCCCCTAGCCCTGTTTAGCCATTTTGCACTTCCTGTCGATCTCATTTTTGAGACGTTTGTATTCCTTTTTGCCTGCTTCATTATTGCATTTTTATATTTTCTCCTTTCATCAATTAAATTCAATATTTCTTCTGTTACCCAAGGATTTCTAGCAGCCCTCGTATTTTTAAATACTTTATCCTCTGCTGCCTTCACTACTTCATCCCTCAAAGCTACCCATTCTTCTTCTACTGTATTTCTTTCCCCTATTCCTGTCAATTATTCCCTTATGCTCTCCCTGAAACTCTGTACAACCTCTGGTTCTTTCAGTTTATCCAGGTCCCATCTCCTTAAATTCCCACCTTTTTGCAGTTTCTTCAGTTTTAATCTACAGGTCATAACCAATAGATTGTGGTCAGAGTCCACATCTGCCCCTGGAAATGTCTTACAACTTAAAACCTGGTTCCTAAATCTCTGTTTTACCATTATATAATCTATCTGAAACCTTTTAGTATCTCCAGGGTTCTTCCATGTATACAACCTTCTTTCATGATTCTTAAACCAAGAGTTAGCTATGATTAAGTTGGGCTCTGTGCAGAATTGTACTAGGCGGCTTCCTCTTTGATTTCTTTGCCCCAGTCCATATTCACCTCCTATGTTTCCTTCTCTCCATTTTCATTCACCCATGACTATTAAATTTTCGTCTCCCTTCACTATCTGAATAATTTCTTTTATTTGATCATATATTTCTTCAATTTCTTCGTCATCTGCAGATCTGGTTGGCATATAAACTTGTACTACTGTAGTAGGTGTGGGTTTCGTATCTATCTTGGTCACAATAATGTGTTCACTATGCTGTTTGTAGTAGCTTACCCACATTCCTATTTTCCTATTCATTATTAAACCTACTCCTGCATTACCCCTATTTGATTTTGTGTTTATAACCCTGTATTCACCTGACCAAAAGTATTGTTCCTCCTGCCACCGAACTTCACTAATTTCCACAATATCTAACTTTAACCTATCCATTTCCCTTTTTAAATTTTCTAACCTATCTTCCCGATTAAGTGATCTGACATTCCACACTGCAATCCACAGAACTCCAGTTTTCTTTCTCCTGATAACGACATCCTCTTGAGTAGTCCCCGCCCGGAGATCCGAATGGGGGACTATTTTACCTCTGGAATATTTTACCCAAGAGGACGCCATCATCATTTAACCATACAGTAAAGCTGCATGTCCTGGGGAAAAATTACGGCATTGTTTGCATAGTGAAGTGAAATTTGATTTTTATCTTATATACTGAATTACAAGTGATTTTTGTATTAGGAATATTTCTAATTTGTTGTGTAGTGTATTTTTTTAAAAAATATTTTTTAGTAGGCCGTTTTTTCTATTAATAATTTAAAACACGCATCAATATACGTTCAATAATATAGTTCACTGTGTAGGCAACACTTATTATTTATGCGAAATTTTTCTTTTTGTAACTTTAATTTTGGATGACATAATGATACCTATGTATGCAAAAACTCTGACTACGGAAAATTGGAACGAAATATTTGATTAACTTTCATCTCAATTATAACAGGTCCTAATATTCCTGGTCAATATCTTTTTGATTCTGAGTTTCCTTGCCATTTTCTATAGTTTTTCTTTCTTTTCTTTGTTATTCTAGCCTCCTTTTTCTTGCTTTCAGTAGTTTATTTAGCTTCAACGGAATGTTACATGTCCCACTTGTAGCAGGCCACATTTTATTTTGTTTCCAGTTTTGATGTGCTCATGGTTTTTAATCTGCTTGTTATTCCATCATTAAAATATTTTGCGGCCTGTCTCAGACTAATCTGGAATGCTGACGTGCCAACAAAGACAGTGTTTGGCAAGCATTCCCAAAAACAACTTTGAAGCTTTCATTGGAATTGTTTGTTAAGCCATATAAACATTTTTCGAGGAGTTTAGGATCTGAAAGATCTCAAGATACTGGATTTAGTTCTACCTTAACAGTTTCTAGTCTGCTGCTCATTGTCTCAAGGTAGCATTCTCGTTTCTCGAGCACGGGGTCCCGGGTTCGATTCCCGGCGGGGTCGGGTATTTTTCCTGCCTCAAGATGACTGGGTGTTGTTGTGTCGTCTTCATCATCACCATTCATCCCTATCACGGTCGGAGAAAGGCAATGGCAAACCACCTCCACTAGGACCTTGCCTAGTAAAGCGGTGCAGTTCTCCCGCATCGTTCCCCTACGCTCTGTAAAGAAGCATGGGACTTCATTTCGATTTCATAACAGTTTCTAGCATAGGGCGTACTTGTGTACCTACGTCTACATCATAGTCCACGAGCCACCTAATGGTGTGTGGCGGAGGGTACATTCGGTACTGCCAGCTGATGTGGTCTAGCTGTCCTAGGCGCTTCAGTCCGGAACCAGGCGACCGCTACGGTCGCAGGTTCGGATCATGCCTCGGGAATGGATGTGTGTGATGTCGTTAGGTTAGTTAGGTTTCAGTAATTCTAAGTTCCAGGGGACTGATGACCTCAGATGTTAAGTCCCATTTAAACCATTTTCTTCATTTCGGTACCACTGTCTGTACCCTCCAGCCCTGTTCCAATCGCGAATAGTATGTGGGACGAACAATTGTCGATAAGCCTGTGTATTGGCAGTAATTTCTTGAATTTTATTCTCGTGGTCAATACGCGAGATGTATGTGGGAGGAAGTAATAAGTTGTCTGACTCCTGAAAAATCTTGTCCCGAAATTTCAATAATAAATCTCTCCGTGATGCACAACGCCTCTCCTGTAACGTCAGTCAGTGGAGTTCGTTTAGCATCGCCGTAACGTTCTCTCGCCAACTAAATGATCCCGTGACGGAACGAGCCGCTCTTCGTTGGAACTTCTCTGTCTCCTCTATCAGTCCTACCTGATAGGGATCCCAGATAGATAAACAATACTCAATAATTGGGCGACAAGCACATTATAAGCCACTTCTTTCGGGGTTAAATTACATTTCCTTAAGATTCTTTCGATGAATCTGAGTCTGGTGTCTGCTTTTCCCACTATGTGTTTTATATGGTCATTCCATTTAAGGTCGCTCTAATTAGTTACGCCTAGATACTTTCGGGAAGACGCTGTCTCCAGCTGTTTGTCATCAATAGCGTAGCTGTACAGTAAGTGGATTTCCTTTCCTATGTATGCGCAATATGTTACATTTATTTACGTTCAGGGTCAACTGCCAGAGTCTGCACCATTTATCAGTTCTCTGCAGGTCGTTCTGCAAAGTTCTACTATCATCTGGCGTTGCTACTTCGGTATAAACAACTGCATAATCTGCAAGTAAGCTTAACGAGCATCCGACACTTTCTACTAGATCATTTATATATATTGTGAACAGCAACGGTCCTATCCCACTTCCCTGTGTTACTCCGGATATTACCTTTACACCTGTCGATTTAGTTCCCTTAAGAGCGACGTGTTGACTTCTGTCTGCAAGAAGGTCTTGACTCTAATCGCATGTCTACTCCGATACCCCATAAGCTCTTATTTTTTTCATTAAACGGCAATTCTGGACGGTGTCAAATGTCTTACTGAAATCAGGGAACACTGCATCAACCTGAGCTCCGTTGTTCACTGAGCTGTGGATCTCACGGAGGAACAAAGGGAGCTGAGTTTCGCAGGATTTCTGTTTGTATAATCCATGTTGATTTTCATAGAGGTGATGTTCCTTTTCCAAGAACGTTATAATTCTAGGGCATAAACATGTTCCATAATTCTACAACAGATTGGTGTCAACGATATAGATCTATATTTGTGAGGATATCTTTTATGGACTTTCTTGAAGTGAAACGACCTGTATTTCTTTCTAGTTGTTAAGTGCCTTACGTTGGTCGAGCGATCTACTATAAATTACTACTAGAAGGGGAGCAATATCTTTCGCATAATCTTTACATTATCTTATGGGTATCTCATCTGGTCCTGAAGCCTTTCTAATACTAAGCGATTGTAGCTGCTTTTCAGTTCCTCGGTCGGTTATCTCAATGTCTGCCATTTCGACGTTCGTGCGACGATTGAAAGGAGGGACACTGTTACAATCTTCCGTGGTGAAACAACTTCGGAAGGCTGAATTCATGAGAAAATGGTCGCTGAGAAAATGGATAGATAATTTTGACCCACTTACTGAATTGACATACAACCAAATCTCTTAGGGTTTTTACTCAGGTTGGTTGATAACTTCTTACTTTCAAAATTATTGCTCTCCTTACGCTCATTTTAAATTCGTCCAGCTTTTGTTTGTCTACTCGGTTTTACTGCTCTTGAATCTGAGATTAAGTGCTCTTTGTTTAAGTAGCGATTTTCTAACACGGCTATTAAACCATGGTGAATTTTTCGCATCCCTTAAAACTTTACTCTGAACTCTAGAGCATATTGAACGATGCCTTTGAATTGTTTTCCATTTGTTCTCCACATCTTCGTCCTCATCACCGAATATTTGATGCTGACTGCTGAGATATTCTGAAATTTGTATCGTGTTACCCTTATTGAGAAAATATATCTTCCTACCTTTCTTAACATTCCTTGTAGGACCCATCATCATAAATGCTGTTACAGCCTTATGATCACTGTTACGTTCCTCTACCTTAACTTTTTCGATAAGTTCAGGTCTGTTTGTTACCAGTAGGTCTAAAGCGTTACACTCACGAGCTGGTTCTGTAACTATTTGCTCAAGGTAATTTTTGGACAAGACATCCAGAACAATGTCACACGATTCCCGGTCTCTGTCACCAGTCACCAGTTTGGATGGCATAACACTGCCAGTCTGCTACCCGGAAAGTTGAAGTCACCCCCTATTACAACAGCATGACTAGGAAAATTACTAATGATATTCTGCAAGTGCTGTCTGAAGCGCTCTACAACTACAGATCCTGACCCAGGTGGTATATAAAAGCATCGGATCGCCATTTTTGACTGTTATTTGATACTGAATTTCGCCCAGATTAATTCACGTTCGGAATCCATGATAACTTCCCTAAATTTGATGGAATTTTTCACTGCATTAAACACGCCGCCACCATTGGTGGCTAACCTATCCATACGATAAACATTCCAGTCTGAACTTAGGATTTCGTTGCCATTGACGTCTGGCTTCAACCAGCTCTCTGTTCGCAATAATATCTGTGCATTATAACCTTCAGTGAGCGATAATAACTCTGGGACCTTTCCTTGGGTGCTCCTGCAATTTACTAAAATGATATTTATATTTTCTATCTTTGATCTTCAAGGATCAAGATTCTCTGAGGTCGCAGAGGCTGATTTAACAGGCAAATCGTGTTTGCTCCCAAGGAAGGGGTCCTCTAATCTAAAGGCGCCCCGTGTGCTCGCCACACGTACTCGGTTACCCTAGTAGCCGCTTCCTGCGCGTGGTGGACGCCTGACCTTTTAAGGGGAACCCTACAATTCTGCATCCGATAGCGGTGGTAGAGAAATTCGCATTGAATACCGTCTAAGCTTCTGGTTTATACCTTCCACTCTGCTCCAGAGGACCGCGATCAACCCTGGGTATGATGCTGCATCCCACGTGTGTTGCTGGTTGCCTCCACCAAATCAGCCAGCCACCGAAGGGAACCGAGGATGGCCTCAGAACCCAATCCGTAGGCGTCATTCGTGCCGACATGTGCCACTACACGCAAACGGTGGCACCCAGTGCGCTCCATAGCCGCCGGTAGGGCCTCCTCCACATCATGGATGAGACCTTCCGGCAAACATACCGAATGCACAATGAAATTCTTTCCCGTTTTGCCTGCTATGTCCCTGAGGGGCTCCATCACCCACTTAACACTGAAGCTCCAAATAACTATCATACCCACCCTCTGTACTTGTCCAGACTGGGCAGGAAAATCGACCACTGGCCCAACAAAAGAATGGCTCTGAGCACTATGGCACTGAACATCTGAGGTCATCAGTCTCCTAGAACTTAGAACTACTTAAACCTAACTAACCTCACGACATCACACACATCCACGCCCGAGGCAGGATTCGAGCCGGCGACCGTAGCAGAAGCGCGGTTCCGGACTGAAGCGTCTAGAACAGCTCGGCCACCACAACTGACGCTGGCCCAACATAAGAGGCATCCCGTGCTGGCTCAGAGATATCAAAATTGGAAAACACCTCGTACCTGTTGCTAAGACGTAGGGAGACAGCCGCAGGGCCTGCTCCCTCTTTCGCCTTCCGCCCAGTGACACGTGATCCCAACACTGTCTGGCACCCACTCTGGAGTGACGACGGACCTGTCAGACGCTACGTACCGGAGCCCGCAGTGACGTCCGGGCCACCAGAGGTTTCCAGTTGCACCAAAGTAGTCGCAGATCGCGGCTCTGGTGCCGCGGCGTCACTGAAACTTCGAGCAATAGTTAGAAGCTTGTCGACGGTAGACGAAGCAGCTTCCAGCTGTTTACGGACAGCAGCCAAGTCTCCTTGTGTCCGTTAACAATAAGCACAAACCCTAGCCATAACGTACTGTGTATAAAATAGATATAAGGTCTCAAATGGCGCTATTGAGTTTGAAAATATACCGAAGCAGAAAAAAGTAATACTAAAAGTTGATGTGAATATTTCTCATTATACTCTGAAACCGCAAGCTATTAAACAGAAATAAGTTTCTCTACATGGAAAATTCACACAAGGAAGCGGCCCTACACGAGGTTTATTCAGAAGACTTATGCAACAACAAAAACTACAATTAATTTTCTAACCACTAGTCTACACAGTAAAAGACACACAGTCCACTCCTTTGCACAAGCAAGTGAACAAAAATCAGTGACTAAATTAATTTACAGTTTATCAGAGAAGTGCTGCTGCTGCTCTGCTGCGAGTTCTCTCGGCTCGGCGGCTACCGTTATGACCTTTAGCGTTACACCCATTGTACTTGCAGTATGAAGCGTTTCCATGGGCAGAGGACAGGCTGTGAATGCTCATCTCTAGGTTTTCTGTTGCCCAAATCCTCGTTGTTTCTTCTGACAGTTAGACCATACTCATATGGGAAGGTTTCTGTTTCTCATTTGATGAATCAGTCCTTTCAACCAATTGCTTTTCCGTCATAGAATTTTTTTCTGTCATGTCCTTGCAGGGTTCTCTAAGTCTTGCCCATATTTTCTTCTACACATGTCCTATGTATTCCATTTTTTAATTCCAATTTCACCATATTGTTTGCCAACCACAACATTACTGAAGCCTTTGGAGTCAACATCATTAAGATAGTGCTGTATAACACAGCTTGTCCAGCAATTAATCTACTAAACACAGAGAATGTCCGCTTGCTTTCTCTACCACCACTGAAACCTCTAAAGTTTTTGTCACATTTGCGTTCATTTTCCTTGTTAGTACTACCTAGGCTGTTTTTGTCAGAATTTCGTAGTCCAGCACCTTGCCTGTACCTACAGAGTTAACTGTGACAACTCCATTCAGCGATGGATGGCCTCTCTTCTGCCAGGAACTGTCTAGTGCGGCAACAATATCGGTAGATTGACAAATATCTACAGCTTCTTTCCCTGGCATCTGCATAGATGCTTCACTGACTTCTATTATGGTATTATTCAGACGTTTGCAGACGGGGGCGGGAGATTCACCATGTTGTGGTTGTTGTGGTCTTCAGTCCTGAGACTGGTTTGATGCAGCTCTCCATGCTACTCTATCCTGTGCAAGCTTCTTCATCTCCCAGTACCTACTGCAACCAACATTCTTCTGAATCTGCTTAGTGTATTCATCTCTTGGTTCTCCTCTACGATTTTTACCCTCCACGCTGCCCTCCAATGCTAAATTTGTGATCCCTTGATGCCTCAAAACATGTCCTACTAACCGATCCCTTCTTCTAGTCATGTTGTGCCACAAGCTTCTCTTCTCCCCAATCCTATTCAATACCTCCTCATTAGTTACGTGATCTATCCACCTTATCTTTAGCATTCTTCTGTAGCACCACATTTCGAAAGCTTCTATTCTCTTCTTGTCCAAACTATTTATCGTCCATGATTCACTTCCATACATGGCTACACTCCATACAAATACTTCCAGACACGACTTCCTGACACTTAAATCTATACTCGATGTTAACAATTTTCTCTTCTTCAGAAACGCTTTCCTTGCCATTGCCAGTCTACATTTTATATCCTCTGTACTTCGACCATCATCAGTTATTTTGCTCTCCAAATTGCAAAACTCCTTTACTACTTTAAGTGTCTCATTTCATAATCTAATTCTCTGAGCATCACCCGACATAATTCGACTACAATCCACTATCCTCGTTTTGCTTTTGTTGATGTTCATCTTATATCCTCCTTTCAAGACACTATCTATTCCGTTCAACTGCTCTTCCAAGTCCTTTGTGTCTCTGATAGAACTACGATGTCACCGGCGATCCTCAAAGTTTTTATTTCTTCTCCATGGATTTTAATACCTACTCCGAATTTTTCTTTTGTTTCCTCCTCTGCTTGCCCAATATACAGACTGAATAAAATCGGGGAGAGACTGCAACCCTGTCTCACTCCCTTCCGAACCACTGCTTCCCTTTCATGTCCCTCGACTCTTATAACTGCCATCTGGTTTCTGTACAAATTGTAAATAGCCTTTCGCTCCCCGTATTTTACCCCTGCCACCTTCAGAATTTGAAACAGATTATTCCAGTCAACATTGTCAAAAGCTTTCACTAAGTCTACAAACGCTAGAAACGTAGGTTTGCCCTTCCTTAACCTAGCTTGTAACATAAGTCGTAGGGTCAGTATTGCCTCACGTGTTCCAACATTTCTACGAGAATCCAAATTGATCTTCCCCAAGGTCGGCTTTTACTAGTTTTTCCATTCGTCTGTAAAGAATACGCGTTAGTATTTTGCAGCTGTGTCTTATTAAACTGATAGTTCGGTAATTTTCACATCTGTCAACACCTGCTTTCATTGGGATTGGAATTATTATATTCTTCTTGAAGTCTGAGGGTATTTCGCCTGTCTCATACATCTTGCTCACCAGATGGTAGAGTTTTGTCAGGACTGGCTCTCCCGAGGCCGTCAGTAGTTCCAATGGAATGTTGTCACCTCTGGGGGCCTTGTTTCGACTGAGGCCTTTCAGTGCTCTGTCAAACTCTTCACGCAGTATCGTATCTCCCATTTCATCTTCATCTACATCCTCTTCCATTTCCATAATATTGTCCTCAAATACATCGCCCTTGTATATACCCTCTATATACTCCTTCCACCTTTCTGCTTTCCCTTCTTTGCTTAGAACTGGGTTCCATCTAAGCTCTTGATGTTCATACAAGTGGTTCTCTTATCTCCAAAGATCTCTTTAATTTTCCTGTAGGCAATATCTATCTTACCCCTAGTGAGATATGCCTCTACATCCTTACATTTGTTCTCTTGCCATGCCTGGTTAGCCATTTTGCACTTCCTGTCGCTCTCATTTCTGAGACGTCTGTATTCCTTTTTGCCTGCTTCATTTACTGCATTTTTATATTTTCTCCTTTCATCAATTAAATTCAATATTTCTTCTGTTACCCAAGGATTTCTATTAGCCCTCGTCTTTTTACCTACTTTATCCTCTGCTGCCTTCACTACTTCATCCCTCAAAGGTACCCATTCTTCTTCTACTGTATTTCTTCCCCCCATTCCTGTCAATTGCTCCCTTATGCTCTCCCTGAAACTCTGTACAACCTCTGGTTCTTTTAGTTTATCCATGTCCCATCGTCTTAAATTCCCACCTTTTTGCAGTTTCTTCAGTTTTGATCTACAGGTCATAACCAATAGATTGTGATCAGAGTCCACATCTGCCCCTGGAAATGTCGTACAATTTAAAACCTGGTTCCTAAATCTCTGTCTTACCAGTACATAATCTATCTGAAATCTTCTAGTATCTCCAGGCTTCTTCCATGTATACAGCCTTCTTTTATGATTCTTGAACCAAGTGTTAGCTATGATTAAGTTGTGCTCTGAGCAAAATTCTGCGAGGCGGCTTCTTCTTTCATTTCTTTGCCCCAGTCCATATTCACCTACTACGTTTCATTCTCTCCCTTTTCCTGCTACCGAATTCCAGTCACCCATGACTATTAAATTTTCGTCTCCCTTCACTATCTGAATAATTTCTTTTATTTGATCAATAATTTCTTCAATTTCTGCGTCATCTGCAGACCTAGTTGGCAAATAATCTTGTACTACTGTAGTAGGTGTGGGCTTCGTGTCTATGTTGGCCACTATGCTGTTTGTAGTAGCGTACCCGCATTCCTATTTTCCTATTCATTATTAAACCTACTCCTGCATTACCCCTATTTGATTTTGTGTTTATAACCCTGTATTCACCTGACCAAAAGTATTGTTACTCCTGCCACCGAACTCCACTAATTCCCACTATATCTAACTTTAACCTATCCATTTCCCTTTTTAAATTTTCTAACCTACCTGCCCGATTAAGAGCTCTGACATTCCACGCTCCGATCCATAGAACGCCAGTTTTCTTTCTCCTGATAACGACATCCTCTTGAGTAGTCCCCGCCCGGAGATCCGAATGGGGGACTATTTTACCTCCGGAATATTTTACCCAAGAGGACGTCATCATCATTTAATCATACAGTAAAGCCGCATGCCCTCGGGAAAAATTACGGCTGTAGTTTCCCCTTGCTTTCAGCCGTTCGCAGTACCAGCAGAGCAAGGCCGTTTTGGTAATTGTTACAAGGCCAGATCAGTCAATCATCTAGACTGTTTCCCCTGCAACTACTAAAAAGGCTGCTGCCCCTCTTCAGGAACCACACGTTTGTCTGGCCTCTCAACAGATACCCCTCCGTTGTGGTTGCACCTACGGTACAGCTATCTGTATCGCTGAGGCACGCAAACCTCCCCACCAACGGCAAGGTCCATGGTTCATGGGAGGAGGAGATTCACCATAGCACAAAATATCTATGCTGCTTTTCTTTACTTCCCAGTACACCTTATTGGATACACAAGATGAATAGTGGCTTCACTATATTTTGTGCCTGTTAGAGGAGATTTTACATTTACTTCCCTTACAAACTTGACATTCCATTAAAATTTTGCTGGATAGGCCCCTTCTCTTACTTATATCCTCACTAAACGCATGGAATTTTTCACTATTACAGTATTTACATTTAACAACAGCCAAAAGAAATTTATAAAATTTCCACTTACTAATTAAAATGTAACTTCTTTTCACTATTTTCAAAACCATAAACTTGTTCATTTTGGTAAGATGTTTGACTTTACGTTTTGATACACTACCTGGTGAACTTTTAGACACAACCTTACTTTCCAGTGACGAAACAGTTTCTTCATTTTTGTAATTTCCAACAACACGCTTGCGTTGATCACCTTAAAATTTAGGACTGAAATTAAACTTCTTGGTTTCTGTAGTTGAAATAAGCAGCCACAAGAAGAAGTTTTCGACATGACCACATGCGAGAAACACAAGTAAACTCAAGCAAAGTACTTGTATCGTTAGAAAGATCGATCGCAATAAATCTCTGCTCATAGTACAGTCGATATATTCTTCAAGAATACTGCACTAACGAGTCGCTATAGACACACCTGCGACAAAAAATAAATAACGAGATATTGTAGGGGAGCTTTTGTGTTTAAAAGTAATGTAACAGCTTGGCATTAATGAGCCATATCTGCTTCAGAAAGACATTTAAACACGAATATCATGAGATACTACGTGTTAAACTCACAATTTTAGAATCTGTAAGACTCATAGGATTTTATTAAGTAAAAGAATTCCATTTTTTTTCCATTCCATGCAATACTGAAACAATTAGTCCTAGGGAAAAATGAGTAGAACTTTTTTGTAAAAAAATTTATATGGTTTAATTTTTTACTGGGAAACATTTTTTCTAGAAACCGAGATTTCCGATCGATTCAAGAAAAACAAGCAAATGACATTGAACCGCTCCCTATACCACACCTACCGGCTCGAACGCCTTAGGTAAGGAATTTTTTATGTATTTTTCAGGGATCTCCCCCCTACAGCTATACAAAATTCTCGATTACACGATTTTTTCCGCTATTTGTCTTGGTTAACTCTAGATAGCTCCTGTTCTTATCATTCCGCTGCACTTTTAAAAAATTCTTGTCACTCCTAAACTTAAAAATAATTGCAGTCATATTGCATTTATTCACATATGCATCAGATTTAATACAAGGTGGTAACACTGTGGTGCGTAAAAAGCGAATGATAGTCTCTTATTAACTTCAAGGCTAAAGTGTAAATCTGAGAGCAGGAATTTCCATTTTTTTTTCAATTTATTTATTAGATATGTAAGCTGAGGGGTCAATTCGTTAAGAACATTTCATTCTAAATTGTTTCATGTTGGTATTAGTCACACTGCACCTGTGTGGTTAAGAAAGAAATACAGAAGATTCTGGCAAATCACCATGGTTACTTTAAGTTAAAATATTAGACTGAAAGCGATAATGCTTTTACAGAGATTTTAGAACGCCGTGTATTGTTTTTTACTTTTGCTTTCAAGTGGGTTTGCTACAAAAGTTTTTAACTTAAGTAAATTTAATTGAAGGAATTCACAAAACATTACTATTTTCAGTCTGCCATAGTAAAAAAAGTCGCATTTCACATGTTTGTGATTTGTGTTTGAGAGTTAGCATCATGAACTATCATAACTGAAACTACGCCATTTCATTTTCCATTACAGAGACTAGTATTAAAATATATACTATCTACGATATTTATTTATTTTGAAGGTTAAGTTTGATATCTAAAATGACAATACTGCAGTAGTAGACGTTATTTTCATATTGTTTTATTAGACAAAGAGTTTCAACGTTTCAATCACGTCATCTTCAGGCCTGACTCATGAATGACAGCAAATATATAATGACAAAAGTTTGATATCTAATGTGACAATACTGCACTAATAGCCGTTATTTTGAGATTGTTTTATTAGATAAACAATTTCAACGTTTCAATCACGTCATCTTCAGGCCTGTCTCATGAATGACAGCAAATATCACTCGTGCATGTGAAAACAATGGAACCGATATTCCTATCTGGTTCCGTACATATCCGAACTACATGAGTATATGTGCTCTTCACACATATGACAGCAACTGCTGAGATAGATACGAATAATGGTGACATGTTTCACACATTCACACATTGGAACGTCGAAACTGGTTACCTAACAAAACAATATCAAAATAACGGATTTTGGTACAGTATTATTACATTTCATCGAGCTGCCGCTGCTCCACTCTCCTGAGCCCAAGATGGAGTTACATTTACTGATACTGGTTTTCAATCTTCAGTTTTGCGGTTGGACAGTTCACACACCTGACTGTTCATTAGTGTGATGTATCAAAGTCTTTCGGTATTTTCTTGCTATCGTCGACGCTAATACATCCCTCTACACAGTAACCTAGTCAGCAACCACCTTAGTGTTGATAATCCGGTATGATACATTGTGTATGTATTGTGATAACATTTGAGATCATAAATGCTTTCTTGCGATACACCCTATGGATTTTTATTTCTGTAGAACGTTCGCCGTCCCGTGGTACTGGTTTTATTAGCTAAATGTTTATCGAGCCTTCACATATTTGCGAAAATACTCCGTACTGTAGTACATCATTGTCTACTAATCAGCATACAGCGTGTCTAGCGAAGATGTCCTTGATTTCAAAATTAAATATCTCGAAAACTAAGATCGTAAAACATCACCAACAACAGATACGCCGGCCGCTGTGGCCGAGCGATTCTAGGCACTTCTGTCCGGAACCGCGCTTCTGCTAGGGTCGTAGGTTTGAATCCTGCCTCGGGCATGGATGTGTGTGATGTTCTTAGGTTGGTTAGGTTTAAGTATTTCTAAGTCTAGGGGACTGATGACCTCAGATATTAAGTCCCATAGTACTAAGAGCCAATTGAACCATTTTTGACCAAAAGTTACGTTCAATGTCAATTTTATAGAGAAGACACAGAGAAATCGCTTTGGAAATTATCCGTATGCCTTACGCACGGTCTATCTTTCCAAAGCGTGGTCATACTCTCTTCTTTTGCGAGGCTGTAATGGTCTGCTTTTTCAGCATTTTGCAAATGGAGCTTAACGTCGCTTATTATCTTTCTCCGGACTGACTAGATGTAAAAGCTTAACATGCGGTTGCATGTTCGTTTGTTTTGAACTACATGTTTTCAGTTGCTTTCAGATAGGTCGTTTCTGACTGTCTATCAATCCTACCTATTACAGATACTCTCAAAATTTTCTTAATGATCTTTTTGCTTTCGTTGATTGTAGTAAGTATGATATCATCCCTCTTTGACTGATAACAATCTCGCCAAGAAAAGGTCTGTTTGTAGTCTGGTGGACTAAATTGTTCCTTTTCTGTATGGATCTCTGACAGGTTTTGACAATGTATTCGGTATTATGTGCCAAGAATGTTTGCCTTCGCCACCAATAACGTAAGCAGTTTTCCCCGTTGATACGCGGTATGTCACTAGCATGTGATTGGCGTATTGGTGTGCTATCACGTTTAAGGTATCTTTCAGTGACTATGTGACCAGTTTGCTGAATATGGTAGTCGGTGCAACGCTCTACTATTAAAGTCCACAAGCCCTGAGTACTTTTTTCCGTATTAGGTCACGGTCGAATACATTTTAGACCTCACTGAACCTAATATCTCTGCTTGTTGCTGTAAACATCCCTCTTCTTATGGAGTATGATCTATCGTTCGATGCAGGAGTAATTTCACTAAAATCTGCTTTTGGTTTCAAACAAATCTCAGTTATGTACGATGTGGACGTGAAGTCTACAACAGAAGTAAGTTCTGGGATTTTGCTGCAACTAATATTTTAAGGTTCTCATTCTCTGCATTTGCCATTTGATTGTTTAATTGATTTAAATGATCCTTTTTTTCTGAGTAACCCGAAGTTTGTAATGCTTAGAAATGGTGCATCTGCACGTACTTTGCAGTCGACTTGCTGTTCCCTGTGTGTAGTGCTCACTTGCAATATTCAGGGCATTACAATTATTCCCCCTATAGTACAGATCGAGGAATATGAAGCCCATATAGTGTCTGAATCGACGAGATATCTTGTTTAGACCCTTCATTCGTGGTCCAATGTTCTCGAAAATATGCTGCAAGTCAACTGCAGTTTTGAGAACCCGAAAGAGATATTCGCTAACTTCAGAACGCTGATTTCCTTGAAGAAACAATAATGGCCTTTGATCCTACGCGAAAGAAACCGTTGGTGGTCTCTTCCACATATCAGACGATTCCTGCGGGGATACACACCGAGTGCACGATTGCCTGATACCTTAACGTGCCGCCATTTCCCTAACATGAATCATCACGTACCAAACATTTTAAATGCATATATAAACAGGCGCTTCCTTTCACACGTTAGTGTGCCCAGAGGTCGACAGAACCAAGAACATTGCTCGAGTAGGAGAGGCAAGGCCCGCTGGCGCAGTTTCGTTACCAGCTGGAGAAAATAACTCAAACATTATACGTATGTGGCTAGTACACTCGTGCAAATGGAAAAAAGAACACATTGACACCGGTGTGTCAGACCCACCACACTTGCTCCGGACACTGCGAGAGAGCTGTACAAGCAATGATCACACGCACGGCACAGCGGACACACCAGGAAGCGCGGTGTTGGCCGTCGAATGGCGCTAGCTGCGCAGCATTTGTGCACCGCCGCCGTCAGTGTCAGCCAGTTTGCCGTGGCATACGGAGCTCCATCGCAGTCTTTAACACTGGTAGCATGCCGCGACAGCGTGGACGTGAACCGTATGTGCAGTTGACGGAGGCGAGGGCGTATAGTGGGCATGCGGGAGGCCGGGTGGACGTACCGCCGAATTGCTCAACACGTGGGGCGTGAGGTCTCCACAGTACATCGATGTTGTCGCCAGTGGTCGGCGGAAGGTGCACGTGCCCGTCGACCTGGGACCGGACCGCAGCGACGCACGGATGCACGCCAAGACCGTAGGATCCTACGCAGTGCCGTAGGGGACCGCACCGCCACTTCCCAGCAAATTAGGGACACTGTTGCTCCTGGGGTATCGGCGAGGACCATTCGCAACCGTCTCCATGAAGCTGGGCTACGGTCCAGCACACCGTTAGGCCGTCTTCCGCTCACGCCCCAACATCGTGCAGCCCGCCTCCAGTGGTGTCGCGACAGGCGTGAATGGAGGGACGAATGGAGACGTGTCGTCTTCAGCGATGAGAGTCGCTTCTGCCTTGGTGCCAATGATGGTCGTATGCGTGTTTGGCGCCGTGCAGGTGAGCGCCACAATCAGGACTGCATACGACCGAGGCACACAGGGCCAACACCCGGCATCATGGTGTGGGGAGCGATCTCATATACTGGCCGTACACCTCTGGTGATCGTCGAGGGGACACTGAATAGTGCCCCTCAACATGCAAGGAACTCCAAGACACGAGGCTGACGTACCAGGCACCACTGTGAGAAAGCTTGGTGCTAAATGTGTCATGTTATTATGCACTCATTTTATAACCCCAGCACCACTGGTCAACCATAGAATCAAACTGGTACTTAATACGTCAATAAGAAGGAATAAAGTTGCCAGTAAAAAGAGCAACAATTTTCCGCATCACTGCTGTAGCATACCACAAGATGTAATTGTGGCGCATTTCAATGGGGATATAATTATACATGTAGGTCAGGAGACTAGCACTGTGGGAGTCGGAAGAGCTAGATGACCGCCCGCCGCGCTCCGCTTCGGAGCCCACCCCCGCACCGCACGGCGCTGCGCTCCGGGGATTTGGCGGGCCTGAATGCGCCCACCGCTCCAGCGCGGCCAGTGTTTCGCTAATCTGGCTGGCCTGCAACTCATTACGCGCGCAGCTTCCCAGCTCGCTGGACGCATCAGAAGCGCTAACTAGAACGTGCCACCCGCTCCAGGGATCCCGAAGCAATGCAGTTTTCATGTAATATTGCAAACTAGTTGCTCGCCCAGTGCCTGAAGCACGGAAGTCGGTCTGCAGAGTTGGCGAAGTACTTTCCGTAACTGCCGCGTCGTAGGCAGTCCGCTGTATAGCTGCGCATAGTCCCCCCGTGAACACGGCGAAAATGAGACATTTCTTCCATATCCGGAAAGGGAGTGTGACTCTACAACGCAGTCCTTGCTATGAATTTTTTCGCTTACTTAACACATGAAACTGTTTGTATACGATGTATTGAAGTCAGAGAGGTTGTTTTGTCCGACCTCTGGGCGCGGAGGCGCGCCAGCGGGCAGCAGTAGCAGTAACGCCGTGCTCGGAGTAAGAAACACAGTCGAGTGCTGCTGGTCCTGGCTGTGTTACATCTAACGACTAGTGTGTGGATCTAAGTACGACGGGAAAATAATGGTCGGCATATCTGGAAGCATGGCCGGGCAAGTTATTATGGATTAGTAATCCACAAGAAACGAGGACTTAAATGTGAAGCGCACTATGGGCCCAAGTCTCAACAGTAAAAGCCCGATGCCACATTGCGTCGCTGCCGTGGACTTCCGTCGATCCACCGACAACGAGGGAAGTAAGATCTACGTAATTTTCGTGGCTGCGCTTTTGTCTGAAGTTGAACAATTAATAGCAAGCACTTTATAATCGAAGTGTTGCAGTTACATTCCACCCGACAGCAACAACAGGTAGGTTCCTTCCGATCCATACCTTATTGAACCGAGTGTGTCACGCCATTATCAAGAGAAACTATGTTAATTATCAAATTATTTGCATAGACGGCGAAGAGTAAATTTGAGACTGGTTATCGTAGTTAATTGTTGCACTTAATAAGCTTACACTAACCGTAGTAACTTAATAATAGACTAAAGTAATAAATTTGATTTTTAAGATTTATTTCAATGCATATTCAGCTGAAGTTAATTCAAGGATATTTCATGAAACTATGAAGCTTATTCGACCTGACAATCCCCCAATTAATGAGTTATTATCATTCAAAACATAGTTAATCAATTATTGGCCATATATTTCATTATCAGCAGTTTAAACTGTGCAAAGTACCTAATTCTAAAGGCAGAATGACAGTCCATTATTCAAATTATCGATAGATAATTATCTGTGTTGTCAGCATTGCACTTAGTTGACAAATTATGAACAAAATAAGTGTAGTTAGATTGTTATGACATTGTTTTATATGACTACTGAGCCTGACACAGCACTTACTTAAAAGTTCCCGTTCCATCTGCTGCGCTACAAACAGGTAAACTTTATTTTTGACACAATTATGCACGTACTTAACAGTACTGTCGCTCATCAGTTGAGCTGGCGACCGATTTTTTAATTGCTTTTACAACTAAATCATTTCTTTCGGCAAAATTTCCACTGGAAAAATTTATTTCCAAATTATTTCCATCATTTCATTTACCGATCGTTATTGAATGAAATTACTCATTCAATAACGATCAAGTTATAACGTCTCCTGTTTCCCGCGGAATAATCATTATTTACTTCGGATTCGGATGCCTTATCCCGACGCTGGTCAAAATTCATAATTCACGGTCATTGTCAACTTGTAACTTCGCAAATCCCGTGAAGCAGGGGGTTTATAGGAGGACGTCTCCTTCGTGGAATAACGCCATAGCTACAAGGCTCACTGTATATATCTGTAGATATCAGTTCTTTAGCAGCCGCTGGTTTTGTTGACAATTCCGGAATGGTGATTGACAAAGCGGCGAAACTATTGCACAAAACTTGCATTGTTAAGCACCACGTAATAAAGATTATCTTTGAGAACACTTCGAACGATCACACAGCTCTCATTGAAGCTATAGTATGCTTTACAGCAAGTGGACCAGGGCATCGCCTGTCTGTAGTGACGTATAGAAAAACAGTGAGGCGAGGACAGAGGAGATACCACTCAGAATCTCGGATGCATTTGGGATCATGCCAGTAGAAGCCTTGTGAGTAGTTCTAGGGACCTGCCCTATTGACGTCACTATGCGCCACAACGTCAACTGCCTTCCCGCAGTGGTAACACAGGTTCCCGTCAGATCACCGATGTGAAGCGTTGTCGGGCTTGGCTAGCACTCTTACAAGGCGCTCTTGGCAAGTGGGATGCACTAAGCCTTTGTCAGGTAAATCGAGGAGCTAATTGACTGAGAGGTAGGCCCCCGTCACGAAAACTTACAACGGGCAGGAGAGCGGTGTACTGATCACATGCCCCCCCATGTCCGCATCCAGTGACGACTAAGATATGACGATGACACGGGGGTCGGCCGGTGCTGTTCGGCCTTTTGAGACCTGCTCGGACGGCGGGGGATTATCCCCCATAGTGGCATGCTGACTTAAGAGGGGGAGACACGGCAAGGTTCGTGAAATAACAGAGAGAGAAGTGAAGTAGCTGGTGCCTTGGTACACTCAGCGGGGTGGGAGACAACCGACAGAGGCAGTTGCGTTTACTCCTTCTACCTTCATGTACGGGAGCGAATAGGATAGATGATGCGTGTCCAAATCGTGGGGTGATTCACTTTTTGACCTGCTACGGGGCGCACCCAGCGCATCTGGACCGCGTGGCCCACAGCCAGAGCACTACATGCACATGTGAGGCATGTGAACACGTGGCGTTACATCGTCACACATGTAAGATCTGTAACAGAATACGCTGCCATCAAAGAAACGTTTCGAGACCCAGACCAGTGGTGTGCTATAGCCAACTTCGCTGGTTAGGTCTGAAGAACACTGCAAACAAGAAAATCCATACAGTCAGATCGTCGCAGTTAAGCGCATTCGGACTGGGCTAGCACTTTGATGGGTGGACATCCGGTCTTCCGAGCGCTGTTGGCTAGAGGGGTGCTGTCAGTCCTTATGAAGGAAACTGACGAGCTACTTGATTAAGTGTCGACTCCGGTCACTTAAACTGATTTACCGCCGGGACAGCGTTGTACTGACCTCATGCGTCTCCATATCCGAATCCAACGACGCCTGTGGGCTGAGGATAACACGGAGGCTAGTGGGTACCATTGGGCCTTCATGGCCTGTTCGGGTGGAGTTTAGTTTTTTAGATCTCGACCAAATATACAACAAACACGACAACAGGATTCTTGGGAGGACACAAACTCAAACGGAGCCAAAGGCTGTGATGTGGATGCAGACAGAAAATGACACAAAACACAACATCACACAGAGATCTTAATGAGTATAACACTTAAAATAGATAAATAGAATAATTATAACAAAGCCAGACATAGCATGTGATTGGACCATGTATTTAAACTGCACGTTAAACATAATAACTGAACAATGTAGAGGAAAATACTTAATGTAAACGATGAGATAACTATTGCACCTAAGAAATGCGCCATATGGGGAGCTACAGATCGTAATTTTGATCCGAGGCTTCGCTTCCGCTGTGTCTCTGGTTAACACAAAAAGACAGCATAAACAGCACACATAAAAGATGAACAATTAAGTCTGGATACAGCAACACAAGTAGTGCAGCGGGTTTTCCCTACACAAACACCTAAAACTTGTAGGACTAGTGCTAGTTCTGTGACAATACAAACAAGTAGACACAGAGTCATTCACGATGTTTATCGTTTAGTAGTATAAGAAGACATCATTCTGGATACTACGTCAGGAGAGACGGGCTCGATGTATCTCCCGAGGCCCTCGTACCTGGAAAAGCAACCACAACAATCAAAATTTTTGTGTTATATTTCGTTCTAAGAGTAAAAGAAAATCTGCAGGTCGTCCCTTACCTATCTTTCTATTATTTTCTTTTAAATTAGTAAAATGTTTTATTTTAACACTCCAATTCCTTCAAATAATTTAACTTTCTTTGTAACTCACCGTTATTACTCTTGGAATTGTTACTCAAAAGAATTTTTGTTAATAGTGTGGAACAATGTACCGTTACATGTAAAATTGTAAATCGTACGGCCTGATTTTAAAATTCCAGACAGTAGGTCTTTAAATATGCACTAAATGGAATGAAACAAATGTCATTACTGAGCTCCGAAGTAAGATGGCGATGTCCGAAATAAAATTTAAAAAAAGTTAGGAAGTAGAACGTTCATGCTACATGCAGGAAAATAAGAAGAATCAAAGTAAATATATGGAGTATGTTTTTGATGGTATATGGTATTGTTAATAACAGAGAGAAGAAGCCAACAGGTAGTAGCTAAAAAATTCTCCATTGATATTCATTCTCATAATTACGTGCCAAAAATGAGATACATAAACTTAAATAATAATAAACGCAATAAACAGCGATTTGAATGTCAAATATTCAATTTCATTTACCTCTCTAGTTTTCTACAATACGTGACCATCCGTTCGTTTCGAGACATATTCGTGCTTTAGCGAAACCAAGAAATTCTAGATGGTCGTAGCTCATACGGCTCGGAAGATGGTCTCGTAATGAAACGGTAATGGTTTCCTTACGGTGTCTTTTGAGAGATAGGGGCATCCCGCCTAGCAAAAATGTATACACTCTGTTTCAAATAAATATACACGATATTTACGTCCTTTCGTGGGTGTTAACGTGCACTGGTAAAGCATATATTTTTTGCAACTTTTTGTTATTATTTCAATCGATTATTTGATTACCGCAACATAGAGTAACCAAGTGTCTTCAGAAATATTATTGCTCTTCGTCGCAGAGATCTTATAATTTTATGGCAGATGATTACTCCGGAAGAGTGTAATTTAAAAATGGAATTAAATTCCTAAACAGTTCGATGCTCCATTGATAACACTTAATATCTTCGTTTAAGAGCTTCATCAGTCTTCACGGGTTATCTAAATGTAAGTTTCTGCTGGTGCTAATACGACAATGAGAGGTGATGTAGGTCAAATTGGTATCCGCGATATAGAGTCCTACCCCAAGTGAGAATGAATGGGGAAATATACGCTAGCATTCGAGGGACAATGTTCTGTGTAGTTGTTAAAATAATAAATAATTATATTTTGGACAATGCAGCATCATTCGAGATGAGGACTAGGGATGAAGGGAAAATATCGGGTATCAGGAATACACATTGATGTGTATCTTTGAGTCATTGAAACTGAGTACTTTGAAACGCTTTGGTTATCTGTGCACTGAAGACGAAGGGTAGAAGGGGTTTATCGGTGTAATTGTGACCGACAGCTGTTATTGATAATACTGGGTTTGGGGAAGATTAGCATTTTCGTATAAATTTTTGGGAATTTAACTAGTTGAGTAAACATGTTAACTGAAGGACACGTTTTGAAGAGCGTAAACTTAATCATAAGACATTTGGTAGCTCGAACTACATATTTAGACAATGAACGGCGCAGAAAGGAAGGCCGGCCCTTATGACCGAGTTGTTCTAGGCGCTTCAGTCTGGAACCGCGCGCCTGCTACAGTCGTAGGTTCGAATCCTGCCTCGGGCTTGGATGTGGTTCAAAAATGGCTCTGAGCACTATGCGACTTAACTTCTGAGGTCATCAGTCGCCTATAACTTAGAACTAATTGAACCTAACTAACCTAAGAACATCACATACATCCATTCCCGAGGCAGGATTGGTACCTGCGACCGTAGCGGTCGCTCGGTTCCAGACTGTAGCGCCTAGAACCCTTCGGTCACAAGGGCCGGCTGCTTGGATGTGTGTGACGCCCTTATGTTAGTTGGGTTTAAGTAGTTCTAAGTCTAGGAGACTAATGAACCAAGATGTTGTCCCATAGTGCTTACAGCCGTTTTCTTTTCTTTTTTTTTTTTTTTTTTTTTTTTTTTTTTTTTTTTTTTTTTTTTTTTTTTTTTTTTTGAAAAAAGGAAGTCGGATAACGAGATTGTAATTGTTAACGATGGATGTGATGCCCATAACTGGGTAGCCATCTTCAATTGTGGACTCCGAATGTGCTGTAAGTGATTACTAAATCTGCTTTAGTGCGTATTCAAAAGACCTATAAGTGTTAATCGAGTCTGCTATAAAACTTGTGGAGCGAAAGAGAATAGAGATATGGTGCTCTCAGTATCATTACATAAGAAGTGACTGTAAATCCCTTTCATGTAGTTATACGTTCAGAAATAGTAAAGTCAGTACTCCATTGTACTCTCGGCAGTTCAGTGGCACTATCGCGGGACGGTAGTTTGTTTTCCTATATCTTCACTTCATTGTGACTACGCCACAAGGGCTGGTAGATTACTTCGATAAATGTTCAGATAATCGCCTGAAACCTGATAATCGTATCCTACATTCCCTTTATCCACATTTCAGCTCGCCTGGACTTAAAAAGTCATACTCTCAACTTTGAAAAAGTACGGCAAAGATCTAGATAAATTTAAAGTTTTGAAAAAAAAATCACATCTATTAAAAAAAATCTCGTGTTTCACGCGCAGAGTAGCATTTATAAACGAAGCTATTTTGTACTACACTAACCAGAACTTGGCAAATCTACTCAAAATTCTATTTGCTGCTGATTATTATTCTGAAGCCAATAATTCAAAGTACTGCTTATTGCTTACCTAAAAGAAGTCAATTTCTAGTCCACTTCGCACGCGGATTGATAATGTTATGGGCTGCGCACAAAGCATGTTAGACCGAAACGAAAGAGGTTTTCAAATACTGGAGTTCAATGGGAAGTTCACTTCTACAAGTTCTACGAACGTGCCATCTTTAAGTCTGTCGAGCTCACTCAAATGAATCCGTAGGCCTACACAGCCATCCTCTGGCACGCGTTCCCGGTTGCATATTATATAGCAAGGTTCAGCGCTGACGGCGACACACAGTGTTGGCAAAAGACGTTGCGCGAATGACCCACTGGGTAGCTTCGAGGTTGCTTACATACCATCGGTGCCTTCCAGAGCGAAGCGCTAAACGGAAGAGTCGCCACTAAAACGTTAGCGCTCCTGCCTCATGGTTCAAAAAGCATCATATCTGCGTATTAAATTATTAACATCTTCTATCTGCGATTGTACCGTCTCTAGTTTTTGCTATGGTAAATCAATACTACATTTCCCTTCGATTTTACATTCATATCTGTTTAATGAAAAGTTTACTATTTTTTTAATCGCTGTCCTTACAAAATTCAGTAAATGTACTGTGATTTGGTCCATCATCCATACTTCTTATTAAGAATAAAGTGTCGCATTTTCGATACTCTGGTTTATGTTTAAGATAATTTGCCGGCCGGAGTAGCCGAGCGGTTCTAGGCGCTACAGTCCGGAGTCGCGCGACCGCTACGGTCGCAGGTTTGAATCCTGCCTCGGGCATGAATGTGTGTGATGTCCTTCGGTTAGTTAGGTTTAAGTAGTCCTAAGTTCTAGGGGACTTATGACCTCAGAAGTTAAGTCCCATAGTGCTCAGAACCATTTGAACCATTTTAAGATAATTAAGGTTTTCTATCGCTATTTCCTTCTTTGAGTTCAGTATTCGCATTCTTTCAGAATCTCGAAATCTATCCAAGTTAAAAAGTTTCATATCAGCGCACGCTCCGCTGCAGAATGAAAGTATTACTCTGGTATTCGAGTTAACTCCGTCAAAAGTTCTATAACTCTTACATCTCTTTTTCCCTACCATCTGTAAAAATTAAGAAAAATTCCGATTTATGTGGAAACCACTTACTGGATTTGACTCAGAATTAGTATTTCTTACAACTTAATGATTCTACACTACTCTATGAACAAACTATAAAATCCTAACGGTACTTAATTTGTGTGTTACCCAGTAGTTTAGAGCCTCGTCTGCGGCGAGTACATGCTTAGGGCGAACCAGATTTTATCTTGAGGTTGGATAAACATTCTGGAAGAAGTCCCTCTCTGTGTCTCTCTGGCTTGTCGCTGTTACTATGCAGCAAAAGTGGTTTTTTTTTCCACTACATCGTGGGTCACGCGACTGCAACTGTCCGTATCACACGTGCTGAGGAATATGCTGTAGCAAACGACCATCACATAGTGTGAAACCGTCACCATGAGATCTTACACACTGATATGAGTACATTACCGATTTCGATGGAGGGGGGTGTAATGGACACTGTTCTCTACCTATTATCACATCCACGAGTTACTCAGAAATACGTATGTGGCATGTTAGGGTGTTTGCTCCACATGCGTGCACATTATTACGGACATCAGTAACTACCACACAATCCCACAAAAATTCAGTGGGTAATCTGCCGTAGTGCGCCTGTAGTGGATGTGGATAATTTTTTAATTTTGACAGCACGATTACATTCCTGCTAAAACTACGGTTTCATCCTTCAACAAAAGACTTTAAAAGTGATTTCGGTAATTACAGTTGGCACTTTATTTCTTGCATATCACATGGGATACGAGAGTTTGTTCATCCGTATGGGAGCCACACTTCACACTGACGTCGATGATTTACAACGTAAGCGCACTAGTATGAAACATAGGCCGTAATTCAAGGAAGAAATTTATGAGAATGTACGTTTGGATGCAGCTTTGTGTAGGAGTGAATCGTGGACTGTGAGAGATCCGGCGCAGAAGAAAAGTCGAAGTGTTTGAAATTTGGTGGTACAGATTAATGTTGAAAATTAGGTGGACTGACAAAGAATAGGTGGTTCTCTGTAGAATCACTGAAAAACGAAACGTATGGAGACACTAACAAGAAGGGGTAGAATGATAGAACATATGTGAAAACGACAGCGGATAGCTTCCGTGATACTATAAATAGCTGTAGATGGTGAAAACTGTTGTGGAAGACAGAGACTGGAGTACATCCAACCAACAATTGAGGTCGTGGGATTCAGTTGCTACCATATTCTAGAGAAAGAGACAGGCGCAAGTGAAATTAATGGCTGGCCGCATCTAACCGATGAGAAGATTGATTTAAGGAAATGTTAATCAGTTCCGTATATAACCAAAGTCCAATCACGTAATACCCGTTATGTGATGAACATCTCCACAAAGTTTCATAAATATCTGTCTAGCGCTTCGTGATGTAACATTTTCATTTCAGTCAGTGTCGTCAGTCTGTAAATTCAATCAGACACTTGTAATTTTTCTTCCGTTATAGCTACAACAACAGAGCATTTGTCTGAGTGATGGGAAGGCCTGGGGACTGAATCGAGATATTAGTAAGTGGCTCAGAATTGTAATTGGGCTCTGCACCTACCCTACTCCTGAATATTTCATGAAACTGAAATTGCATAGGTCAACTTGAGGGCACGTAGAAATTGGCACTTCATATTTTCACTTAAATATCAAAAAGTCTCCTTAACTGCCATTGGAGCAAGAAAGCAGAGTTCCCAGGGAGGCATAGAGATTTTTTTTCTGGAATTCATTCCCCACCGTCGCAGTCCTCTGTAGTCATATTTACTTCTGCGGCACTAATTCGCCCGACATTAAACATCTAAAGGAGTGCAGATGGAGATAAAAGCAGGGCAGCGGGCATTTCATTCGTTCTCCGGCCTGCGGGCGCTGTCCCACGGAATATATTCCGAAAGCAAATGAGTGCAATTTCCTTAATGGGCACATCGATATTCGGCGCGAAACCCCGGCCGTCCCTTTGTGCCGACAGCTTGCAGTAGGCAGCAGTGCGGACAGCCGGGGGCGGGAGGCGCGCTCCTCGGGATTAAAGCACCCCTGGCGGGGGGGTGGGGGCGGGGTGGAGGCGGCCGTTTGTTGGATGTCTCTGGGCCCCAGTGTCGTCTACGTGGCACGAATGGCCAGTGATGGCCACCAGCACGTTAAATGACGTATGACGGACCCTTCCCTCCGCTGACCAAGTGAGATGTATATCCTCTATTTAAAAAGCGTATCCTGGTGCCGGATAAATATATAACATATTGACAGAAAAGTGTGAGTGTCACATGAGGAAAGACACCACAGGTACTTTTTTCTCCTATAACTTATCCTGTCTATATGGTTTGGTATTTTCGTATTTTGGCATTTTTGTTTTATTGGAAATTTGTGGTCAGGTATCCTTCCTGAAGTTAAAATCTTCTAGGTTATTAGGCCGCGTCATGTATCCTCTGAAATGTTCGGCGTTTCGACCCCTCTGCTGGGGTCTTCCTCAGGATCTTTTGGTGTCCACTACTGTTTTAGCAGTAGTGGACACCAAAAGATCCTGTGGAAGATCCCAGCAGAGGGGTTGAAACGTCGAACATTTTAGGAGAAACATGACGCGGCCTAATAAACCAGAAGACTTTAACTTCAGTGGCAATGGCCACGAAAGCCTGCAGATTTACATAGGTACCCTTCCTGTTGTCAGAAACGTCAGTCGACCTAACGACTGAAGTCGTGCATCATCTTGCTGTGAACGATTTAGACATGGTTCTGTGTGTTATCGAAATTAAGATATTTCGCTGGAGGTACCGACGTCAGCTACAATTGGCCATTGAAATAATTAAATGGCGAAAACTGGAAATTTGTACCAGATCAGGACTCGAACCCAGATTTCTCACTTTATACGAGCAGAATAATACACCAACATGGGATTAATTTTTTTAAAAAATGATGGCGAAAGTTTATTGAACATAAAATAGGACAACAGCACAAGGTAAATGAGATGACAAATAAATCGTGAACTGTTGACAACACAAATGAATGCAACAAATAGTTAGCACTCCACTGGGTGGTGACTGGTTGGCAAAGACTAGGGTTTATCTGTTTAATCTCTTTACTTTGGCTCCAAACATGGATAAAGCAATCTGAATTTATCTTTACGAGTTAAAGTGACTGCTGTCAGGGCACAAACTTTTAGTCGCCTGTAGCCTACCAATATAGGATTAAAACATTATTGTACAAAACCTGGAAGAACGAGTAAATAATTTTTATATTTATTACTGCAGAATAACTCACTACCTGAATAACCAAATTCGTAATTTTCATAGGTATTTTTGCTTTTGTTGCTTTAAGATGTGTAACTGATAACATACTTTACGGACCACGCACTATACTGTGCACTACTGTACTCCAGCTATTGCCTAAGACAGCAGCGGAGAGACTTCTCCGCTTACCCTTCCCCCTCTCTCTCTCTTTCCTAGTTAATATCATCTCTCAAGAATGGAGCTTATATTGTCCGTCATCTCGCTCTTCTGTTATCCTCACTGTAGTGCAAGTGCCTATTCCAGTCTTCAGATTGGGAAAAAATTCTTGCAGTGCTCGAATGAGAAGTCAGATCTTCAGTGTGATGCTGTGTTGCCAAATAGGCAGTACACTTGACGTACAGTGCACTGGTTTGCCGGTCGTCTTAACTGCATGCCTATTCGAGAATGCTTAACAGCACCTCTTAATTCTCCACTGACTGTGCACTACGAAGTGGCGTCCCTGTCTATTAATTACCAGTGTGTCATAAACAGTTATGTCTCTTCTGTGAGACATGTCCGAGGGAGCAGACACCTCACATACAGAGTATACGTGTAAGTTTAACTACTATGATATTCTCAATGCGTATGCACAATAGGGACTGTACAAGCAATGATCACACGCACGGCATAGCGGACACACCAGGAACCGCGGTGTTGGCCGTCGAATGGCGCTAGCTGTGCAGCAACAGCGTGGACGTGAACCGTATGTGCAGTTGACGGACTGGGGTCGGACCGCAGCGACGCACGGATGCACGCCAAGACCGTAGGATCCTACGCAGTGCCATAGGGGACCGCACCGCCACTTCCCAGCAAATTAGGGACACTGTTACTCCTGGGGTATCGGCGAGGACCATTCGCAAACGTCTCCATGAAGCTGGGCTACGGTCCAGCACACCGTTAGGCCGTCTTCCGCTCACACCCCAACATCGTGCAGCCCGCCTCCAGTGGTGTCGCGACAGGCGTGAATGGAGGGACGAACGGAGACGTGTCGTCTTCAGCGATGAGAGTCGCTTCTGCCTCGGTGCCAATGATGGTCGTATGCGTGTTTGGCGCCGTGCAAGTGAGCGCCACAATCAGGACTGCATACGACCGAGGCACACACGGCCAACACCCGGCATCATGGTGTGGGGAGCGATCTCCTACACTAGCCGTACACCTCTGGTGATCGTCGAGGGGACACTGAATAGTGCACGATACATCCAAACCG
Organism: Schistocerca gregaria; assembly: GCF_023897955.1. NCBI lineage: Eukaryota > Metazoa > Arthropoda > Insecta > Orthoptera > Acrididae > Schistocerca > Schistocerca gregaria. The sequence continues at coordinate 856,251,943 of NC_064920.1, read as the reverse complement.
TCATCGAACCCATCGGTCTACCATTCCTAGACCGGCAAGGGAACTTGCTGTTCCAACAGGACAATGCACGTCCGCATGTATCCCGTGCCACCCAACGTGCTCTAGAAGTTGTAAGTCAACTACCCTGGCCAGCAAGATCTCCGGATCTGTCCCCCATTGAGCATGTTTGGGACTGGATGAAGCGTCGTCTCACGCGGTCTGCACGTCCAGCACGAACGCTGGTCCAACTGAGGCGCCAGGTGGAAATGGCATGGCAAGCCGTTCCACAGGACTACATCCGGCATCTCTACGATCGTCTCCATGGGAGAATAGCAGCCTGCATTGCTGCGAAAGGTGGATATACACTGTACTAGTGCCGACATTGTGCATGCTCTGTTGCCTGTGTCTATGTGCCTGTGGTTCTGTCAGTGTGATCATGTGATGTATGTGAACTCAGGAATATGTCAATAAAGTTTCCCCTTCCTGGGACAATGAATTCACGGTGTTCTTATTTAAATTTCCAGGAGTGTACTATTCTAAGGAGAGCCATCATAAAGATCCCTCATTCATGAACAACGTACATGCTCCCATCAGTGTCTGTCATGTTGATAACTTCCTGTCGTCTCACAAAAATGATGCCTAAGGTGCAATAACAACATTAAAGAGTAGACTTGGATATGAAAATAAGTGAGAGAATGACTCGTCCTCTCTCATTGGTTGCCAAAACAAAATACTAACGAACAGATATTTTAATTTATGAACCAGGCAGCCTGCAGCATAGAAGGTATGTCGTACTGACATTACGTAATAAAATACAGATTCCTGGTATGGTAATTTAGAGATGTATTTATTGTCGGGGATCTATTTTGGCTAGACTATCATCTTCAGAGCATCTTCGATAGTTACTAACATATTTAAGTTTATTTTAATCTTGGTAAATAGTATTTTCGGATGTACAAATTTGTCACCTGCATCAGTGGACGCTCTGTATTGTATTAGAACGCGATGTAAGTCAAGGACTGGTGTCTTATAAAATTGTTTGTGGTTTTCCCCTGCTATTAACGGTTTTTTCTTGTAATTTTTATGAATTGATGTTTTATCGTCAGATTTGACAGACTGACAGTCGTGACAGTTTGCGAAGGTGTTACATGGTTACAGTTGGTATGGGGTGCTAATGTTATCGTTTCGGGCTATGTGAACGATCATTGCAATCGATGTGTCTGTGGGTAGTCGTATGTGTCTATCTCTGGTTAGGAATTAAAGAAAATTTTTTGTGTAATGTTTGTTGTAGATGAGTTTGTTCGATTACTATGTCATCAGTGCATTGTATTGCATACATGCCGATTTCTACCTCCTCAAGTAAGTTAATTGTTAAGCCTTTAGGCAATATGCCTAAAATTTCGATTACTACGTCCATTCGTTCCGCGTTGTGGTTATCGTTATTTAAGTGGATGAAACATGTAGATAGATTATTTTCGCTAATTCTCATGTGCTCTCGATATAATGAAGTTGTATCCTGTGTAAGTTAGTAATTTTGTTTTACGTTAGTGAAGTCCATGCCAAATATTTTAATGTTTTGAAAGTGCTACAACGTTGGTTTTTGGATGACTGGTACTGTAAATGATCTGAACTAGTTTGTGGACCTTGGCCCTAACGGCTTGTGTTCGGCTGGAACTTACAAATAAGAAAAATTTTCTTCCTTCCAGTGACTATTCTTCTAGAAATTTCCTGGCAGATTAAAACTGTGAGACATTGGTCTTCGAACCTGTGACCTTTGAAAGATATGAGATGACCTACTGGCAGAAGTACAGCTATGAAGGCTAGCTAATTCTTTAGAGTACTTGCCCGCAGAACGCAGAGCTCCTGTGTTCGACTACCGATCCAGTACACAGCTCTAATCTGGAAGGAAGCTCAAAATCAGTTTGTACTCTGCTGCAGAGTGGACGTCCATTCTGGATTATTCTTATTATTACGTGGAAAAAAGAAAAAAATATGTTGTCATTCGTTGAAAGCTGTCTGCTTCTAAAAACGAACCTTCTTGGAAAGTATCAGCCAGACTGTAGTTTAAAACTCAGGAATAACATATGGCAGCAGGTAAACCGCTTACCAGTTGTAAGCAACAAAAAGTGGTAATGCTATAACTTTTTCGACTAAAATAATTTGAAATACATGTTTAGTAACACTCTAACGAAGGGAGTTGGGTAATAAACTTGGGGAACGTAGTACTAGGCTGCGGCTCCGTCTTTTACGATAGCCTGGAAAATATTTTTGCGGTCAGCCAGAAAGCGATGGAGAGTGTAGTGACCATTGTTTGCAATATGCAAGTTCACGTTTATTCTTGTGCCCACTGAAAGAAATGTTTCTACTCTCCATTTACCCAATGGGATCAGGAGCTGTGATTATAAATAAAAGTTTTGAATTCTATCTGATACAATTATATCAGAGGTGACCACTACGGTAAGTTCCAGTTAAACGGTCTTTCGCTCTGATTCTAATAATCAAAGATAACTGCTCGCTACAGAAGTGGAAAATAACATCACTACCTGCACATTACGGGCACACACAAACAGTTACTTCCGCGAAATATAAGTGATCCAGGACGATGTACAGACCTCGCGAGTTCACTTTCTATTATTACTTGAAACATGCATTTACTAGCGGCCTTATTGTGATGCAGCGCGTAAGCAGGCGTTTAATTGACGCGGACAGAGTGATAGCTCAGTGGTAAGTATGTCTACCTACTGCCTTTCTGGCCTTATTTATACATGGGCGCAGCGGACGACCGAAGGAAACATCTGCCGTCATCGGCTCTATGCCCAGGTAGCAGCACCTAAATGGCCTGTTTGTCGGACATGTGCTATTTAATAACTCGGTCATGAATCAATTTAGAATCTTCGTAGTTTTTGTGCGAATAGAGTTAACTTGGCTTTAATTACAGAAAAGTATTAGCTCGACTGCTTTTAACTTTTGCCTGCTAGAATTTTTAGATCGTAGCCGACAGTAGAACATGACCTCTGAACTACATCTTTAAGAGACCTTGCATTGATTGGCATTTCAATCAAAGTCTTGAAACTTGTTTAGCTCTATTATTTAATGGATTTAATCAAGAGCTGTAATCAGAACTTTCTATCAATAATATAAATCTGTTACAAAAAGAACGCTTTTGTTCCATATTTAGTTTTCAGTAAATTACTCGAAAACTATTAGAGTTAGGTTAACGGTATCACGTAGTTAAGGTTTTTATATCAAACTGATGCTTCATACCAATTTTCACCTTTGTAAGTCTAATATTTAACGGCTTTAATTTTTCTCAAAAACACTGATTTTGACCAAATTATTGCTGCAATAGAGCTGAAACTTGTAACAATAGATTTCTGACATACTTTTGCACATTCTGAACAACTTTGGTCTTCTAGATTTGTTATTTAGTGCCACTTACCTCTTTTTAAAACGATGTATTTAGGGGAACATATTCATCTGATCACTGTGAGATTTAACAATTTAAGCATTATGGTTCCTTTGAAAAGGCACGGCCTAATTCCTTCCCCATCCTTCCCTAATCCGACTACACTGATGACCTCGCTGTTTGGTCTCCTCCACGAAATCAACCCAACTTAAGTGGCCACCGTCCTCCCGACGGCTCTCGGAATCATGCGAACAGCCGATGGATAGTGTTCCAACACTTTCTGAAACGGTTGTGGACGAGATGACTGACAGTGTCCTCAGTTTCAGTGGTTGGTCTGGCTGCACCCGTGGCCAACGCTGATGTCAAACGCGACTCATTGGACGACTCTAACATTGTCCCGAGGCGGCGTTTCCGTCTGACCGTCTCGACTCCCTCCCGCCTTCGGACACGGAAGGATAATGGGATGAACAACGCTCCCCTAAACTCGCAACAGCGAGTTACGCTACACCCTCCTCACCCTCATGAGCCTGTTTGTCCAGACTCCTGACCCATAACCCACAATGGACGTTAGTATAGTGTTGTGATATAGCTTAATTAATTCTGTGGGTAGGTAGAACCTTTTATGCCCGATCGAAATTAAGTTATTTAATACTTTTAATGACCTCTGAGTCACTGCAACGATGTGTTGTGCAAAGCTCCATTTTTCATCTATGACAACACCAAAGTCGGTGCCGAATAACTCGTGAGCCCTCGATTTGTACTATCAGATTCCTGGCCAATTGGCCTTTTAATAACAAGTAGGTTGATCTGTTGGGAGCTATCTTCATTTTAGTTGTTTGGCACCATTGTGTTAAGATGGTCATTCACGTATTCTCTCTGATATGTCAGCCTAATTAGGCGTTGGTCTTCTGTATCCTCATGTTCGTTGACGTCAGGGAACAGGGATCGGAGGAGGACCTCAGCAGTATCCTGCAAGGATCCCGTCATCCGGTTCCCGTCCCTGACGGCGGACAGCACCATAGGTGACCGGATTTTTTCTCTTACAATCTGGTAAGGGACGCCCCAGCGATCAATTGCTAATTGGCTCAACGCTTACCTTTATCAGCTTTGGAGCCTAACTGCCCTCAACTCCTTTTGGAACAGCTGCTTAGCTTCTCTGTATATTCGCAGCCATCGCTGTTTTTCCTCCCAGATGACTCTTTGCTGGTAGTACCTCCTCGCCCTCCTGACAGAGTGACGCATCTGCAGACCATGGCGGCGGAGAGGCCGCTACGGCTCCTCTCCTGGTTGGTGCAGCTGCCCTCACTGCTCTAGTGTGTGAACTCAACAGCTCTTCAGCGTGTCTGTCGACGTCTTTGTCATCTTCCGGCCACATCGGGGATTCAAACTCTCTTCCGAGGCGTTCCCAGTCTCTTCTGTTATAGTTGAGCTGCACTTCCCACCTTATGTCCCAGCGGCACTCTGTCAGAGAGTGTGAAAGTGATTTGATTATGGTCGCTTGTGGTAACCCTGTGCCCGACCATCCAATTTTGAACATTGACAGCAATATTTGGTGACATTAACATTATGTCGATTTTGGTACCCTCACCCCATCCGCCAGTATAAGTGGCTTATTGGCGATGATAAACTGTAGAGACATGATAGTTTCCTCCATTTTCCTGCCACCTTCATCCCGAGTACCACTGTGCCATAGGTGAGATTTAGCGTTCACATCTGCTACTACAACAATCGTGCGCCCCCTCAGCGCCGTAGTTACTTGTACTAATTGGTCTAGGTACACATCTATGTCAGTTCTGCCCTGAAAGGTGATATTGACTAGGTATACGATCGCTATCGGCGACTGGAGCTCTAAAACGTTGCAGTGATCATCTCACAAGTGGGATAGTTTGTGATTCTTAAAGCTCTATTTACTATTATATTGGTGGCTTTCGGGTCATCCCCGAAGCTTACCACTTGCCAGTTTACAGCAGCAAATGCTATCTTCCCCGCAAGAGGTTATGGTTCCTGAAGACAGAGCACATCAAGGTTCATCTCCTCCACCACCCTCTAACTTATAACAGAAACAAACACGCCACCGCCAACCGTGTTTAGCCTATCCTTTCGGAACACCGTTAGGTTCTTCGCAAAAATTTCGGCTGAGCTTATATACGGTTGTAGCCAGCTTTCAGTGCCTATAACGATTTGAGCATCAGTGCTTTCTATTAGCGCTTGGAACTCTGGTACTTTCCCAACACAGCTACGACAGTTTACAACCGTTATACCAGTGTTTCCTGTATCTATGTTCTTTCTGTGTTCAGGCTACACCCTTTGTGACTGAAGCCCTTCTTGTGTTTTCCCGAGACATAAAAAACCGCCCATTCCACGTCACGCAGCCACTGCTACCCGTGTAGTCGCCTCCTGCGTATAGTGGACACCTGACCTATTCAGGGGAACCCGAAACCCTACCATCCTTTGGAGCAAATCGAGGAATCTACAGCCTACGCGGTCGCAAAACCGTCTGAGCCTCTGATTCAGACCCTCCACTCGGCTCTGTACAAGAGATCCGCAATCGGTCCTGTCGAAAATGAAAGAGGCAGTCATCCCCCCGACGCATCAGGTCGAAGATAGCCGTTTGGTAAAGCGACATTTCGTGTTGCGTGAACAAGTCCGTAACTGCCAGCTACACATCCTCGTTAGACGTGAATCGACGACCCTTCCATTTTTAAAGTACCGAAGGCGTGATAGTCCCATGCTCGGAGATCATTCCAAAATGGTGCTTTTCGATAGACATGCTGCACCATGCACATTCTTCATTCTCTGATGGATGTTTATCAGGGTTTGTTCTTCGGCAGCCAAGAAAAGAATTATAGCATACTGGTCCTGTTCAGTCTCGTTTGGTAATATCGTTGTCATATTTCACGTTTCTGTATTTACATCATGTCTGTCACAAAGACACCAATCCCACAGTAACTCCTTGTCCACATGTCGGTGCTCCTTGCCCACATGTTGGTGCTTATACTCCCACACCAGAACAGCGTTACGTTACACTTACACTGCAGCGACACCCTCGGATGGAAATGTGTTGATTACACCTGTCTCTCTTCACTACATGGGATGTTTCATTTAGGTGATGGGGATTCCGGACTCCACGGACCCCTTCCTCCCTCCCCCCTCCCCCCTCTTCGGCTACGTTCTCGCAGTACTCTTAACGATTCTCTGCACAAAACAATGGTCAAATCTTCTTCCAAAACATCTTTTCTTTTCTGCAGTATTGCATATTTCTGCACTACAAAAACTTTATTTCTCCAGTTATTCTCTATTGTCTTTCTATAGACTCTCGATTGTCTGTTGACTCTCTCTCTCTCTCTCTCTCTCTCTCTCTCTCTCTCTCTCTCTCTCTCTCTCTCTGCATTTGCAGGACATAGATAATAATTACGATCTAATGGGCATTGTACTGTTCTACATACACTCGAGACATTAACATTACACCAAATTACGTTACAGAAATACATACACCAATGCTGTACACACAACTGGATACATTAATTTAAATTTGACACATGTATAAACGAAAATCGCCAAATAAATATGGCATAACTTGGTTCTGGAAGCAATCATTATCAACCAAATGAGATACTACTACAAAATTGATGTATAGAATTTGCAAGGAACGGAAAGATCCGCCACAATACCTCTGATAGCCAACGGATGAGTTAACGTTATAGCACTACGAAAGGCGAAAAGAAAGGATAAGGCTTAATGTCTCACCGACGATGAGATCCTAACAGACAGAACAAGTATGTAGAAGGAATCAGCCATCTCCTTCGCAAAGTAGCCAACCAGTTATTCGCTTAGTGAGCTAGCGAAACCAATGAAATTCTAAACCTGTATTGCCATACGGAGATTGGGTCTCGTCAGTGGAACGGCGAACTATCGGCGCACGAGGTGTACGACAAAAGCACAGAGGCTGACAATTCGGCGAGCGATCTGGCAACGCTGTGTTCTTCTACTTGTGTAGATCCGTCTTCATGCCTTACAGGTGCTCAGTCCTTACGGCCATCACACGATTTTTGAGAGCGCCATCAGTGAAGTTGTGTTTTAGTTGTGTGTTACGAAATTGGAGCCGGAATTTAGAATAGCTTTATGTTATCAACTTTTGTGTTAGAGAAATCGCGAATGTGGCCTTTGAAAAGTTGTAACAGGCCTGTGGAGGGCGCTCCTTATCAAGAGCACAAGTTCTACGCTGGCACAAATCATTTCCAGAAGGCTGAGAGCACGTTGAAGATTGACTTTGCTCAGGGAGACCTTCAAAAACCGACGAGAACGCCAGAAGTGCACGTGCTCTTGTGAAATCAGATTGACGTTTAACAATAAGGACGATGGGTGACCTGTAAAACTGAAACACTTTCACTGTGCGTCACATTTTGACCCAAGATTTGCATGTGAGGATGGTTTTAGCCAAAATGGTGCTGAAAACTCCACAACTTAACATAATGGCAATCGAAGAATGGTACGCGGTGATCTTAGGATGGCTCCCAATGACCACTAGTGGTTCAGTAGTGTGATCACAGGTGATAAATCTTGGATTTCTGAGTAAGATCTTGAGACGAAGCGGCAAAGTGACGAGTGGCACACTCAGACTTGTCCTCTATTAGAAAAAGCCTACATGCGCATGAGATCAAAACAACGCTTTTTTTCGGTAGGAATATCGTGTATAAAGGATTCGTTCCTCCAGGACAAACCTTCCACCAAGTGTTTTACAGATACGTCCTTGAAAGGATCAGTAAAAGAGTGAATCCAATGAGACCATACATTGCAAGCAAATGGATGCTGCATCGTGACCATACCCCATATAACACTGCCACTTCTATCACGCATTCCTACACTCCTGGAAATGGAAAAAAGAACACATTGACACCGGTGTGTCAGACCAACCATACTTGCTCCGGACACTGCGAGAGGGCTGTACAATCAATGATCACACGCACGGCACAGCGGACAAACCGGGAACCGCGGTGTTGGCCGTCGAATGGCGCTAGCTGCGCAGCATTTCTGCACCGCCGCCGTCAGTGTCAGCCAGTTTGCCGTGGCATACGGAGCTCCATCGCCGTCTTTAACACTGGTAGCATGCCGCGACAGCGTGGACATGAACCGTATGTGCAGTTGACGGACTTTGAGCGAGGGCGTATAGTGGGCATGCGGGAGGCCAGGAGGACGTACCGCCGAATTGCTCGACACGTGGGGCGTGAGGTCTCCACAGTACATCGATGTTGTCGCCAGTGGTCGGCGGAAGGTGCACGTGCCCGTCGACCTGGGACCGGACCGCAGCGACGCACGGATGCACGCCAAGACCGTAGGATCCTACGCAGTGCCGTAGGGGACCGCACCGCCACTTCCCAGCAAATTAGGGACACTGTTGCTCTTGGGGTATCGGCGAGGACCATTCGCAACCGTCTCCATGAAGCTGGGCTAAGGTCCCGCACACCGTTACCAGCCAGCCTCCAGTGGTGTCGCGACAGGCGTGAATGGAGGGACGAATGGAGACGTGTCGTCTTCAGCGATGAGAGTCGCTTCTGCCTTGGTGCCAATGATGGTCGTATGCGTGTTTGGCGCCGTGCAGGTGAGCGCCACAATCAGGACTGCATACGACCGAGGCACACAGGGCCAACACCCGGCATCATGGTGTGGGGAGCGATCTCCTACACTGGGCGTACACCTCTGGTGATCGTCGAGGGGACACTGAATAGTGCACGGTACATCCAAACCGTCATCGAACCCCTCGTTCTACCATTCCTAGACCGGCAAGGGAACTTGCTGTTCCAACAGGACAATGCACGTGCGCATGTGTCCCGTGCCACCCAACGTGCTCTAGAAGGTGTAAGTCAACTACCCTGGCGAGCAAGATCTCCGGATCTGTCCCCCATTGAGCATGTTTGGGACTGGATGAAGCATCGTGTCACGCGGTCTGCAAGTCCAGCACGAACGCTGGTCCAACTGAGGCGCCAGGTGGAAATGGCATGGCAAGCCGTTCCACAGGACTACATCCAGCATCTCTACGATCGTCTCCATGGGAGAATAGCAGCCTGCATTGCTGTGAAAGGTGGATATACACTGTACTAGTGCCGAAATTGTGCATGCTCTGTTGCCTGTGTCTATGTGCCTGTGGTTCTGTCAGTGTGATCATGTGATGTATGTGACCCCAGGAATGTGTCAAAGTTTCCCCTTCCTGGGACAATGAATTCGCGGTGTTCTTATTTCAATTTCCAGGAGTGTATTTTTGCACAGACTCTCCTGTTTACCTGATTCGAGGGCCATTTTTCTATCTCAGAAATTCTTAAAAGGACGTTATTTTGAGACTTAGCAGAGCATTCAAAAGAATGTGACCGACATATTAAAGGCCCTACCAGTCGAAGCCCTTCAGCGCCGCTACGAAGACTGGGAACGACTCCACCAGTATATGGCTGTGGAAGGGGGAACTACTTCGAAAGAGTCAATACTGTTGTTTGGAAAAAGATAAACATTTGTAGATAAAAAACAATCTCGTTATTTTTGTCACACACCTGGTACATGCTGAGGCAGATGGCCATTATCGTGAGACTACATGTTATCAGCTACAACTAATTTTCTGTAATAAGTTTCGTAGCACACTACAGGTATTCGATGCACAACATTTTGAATTAATGTTGCACCGTCAGAAGCAAACTTATTTTGGGAGAACAATTTCCTGTATTATCAGCTCACCAGTAAAGCTAAATTTTGTCGAACGTTAATGTGTAGTGCAGAAAAGTATACGTCGAACAATACATGTTGGTGATAGCTTACATTTTCTACTTCCAGTTTCATTTAAATTAAATTCTCATTATAAAAGTTTCAGCCAGTGCTCTCTTCAATAATGTAGTTACCATTACACAACAGAGTTCACTCACTCCACACACGCGCCGGATCAATTAATGACGTTTCGTTGTCAGGGTTTTCGGCCAGATGAACGCATATTGTTCACGATATGTTGCATAGCCATCTGTTGCAGACCCTGTAATTAAAACAAATAACTTTTCTGCAGACACTGTAATTAAAACAGATAATAATTTTCACAGAAATATGAAACCTGAAACTATACTGTAATGATTAGATTTTCAATAACCGAAGGCACTGTTCTCGCGTCCTCTCGGAGAGACAACAGCTCTTCTTCGTTTACTTTACTTGCACTTAGTTGTAACGGATGAAACAGAGCAATTTTGCATAAAATAATTTGGGGTATTGGGCCGCGTCGTTGTAAACTACTAAAACAACTAAACTGCTGACCTTTCGATCGGCTTACCGCGGTCCTCTGCAGGGCGCTGTAGAGGACCACAGCAAATCAGTCGAAACGCCAGCAGTTTAGTTGTCTTAGTAGTTTACAACGATACAGCCCAGAGTCCAAAATTATTTAATCCAAAATGACATCGACTGTGAAAGCCAACGAAAACAGAGTGGTGTTCGCGTAATAGGTCTCAGTACGTTAGAATGTGTGCAAGTGTGATCAGAGCTGTAGGGCACGTCCAGTGGGGGAAAAATTCATTTGGACCAAGCGTCAGAGTCGAAATATAATTGTACATTTTAATATTTGTTATGGAAGTGCATATATTGTTTTCTGGTTTCTAAAGACAACTGCAATCCAGCAACATACAGAATCTACAGTTTAGAGTAACTTGTGGTAGTACCCCTCCCTTCCCATCCTCGTCGATCTTATCTTGATAGCAATTACTTTCTCTTTACTGGATCAAATAACATCGGTCTGAGCCTACTTGCTGAGTTCAACAGAAATGTTGTCACCATAGACCGGTTCTAGAGTTCATAGATGGGTGAGAGTTGCAACACACAATGGAATCCTTGGACTGTAGTCCGTTTAAAATTACTTGATAACTGACGTCTCTCACTTGCCTCTACGGTGTTGCCACGTCGGCCGCTGGCTACCGCTCGGTTATAAGGGGCATACAAACATGGCAAGTCACTTCACAAACGCTGTTAATGTGTAACGCGGAGAACTTTGGAAGCGGCCGCCGCGAGGCATGTCGGAAATGCGAGATTCTCTGTCATCAGTTGGTTTTAGGTTATCCATGGCTGAACTTAGCAGGACAGTCGTTTTTTAGACCTGATTTTAACCTAAGCTAACGAAAACGTCGTGATGTGTAATGTATCCGAGAAAGTGGTGGTCAGCCATCTACGACAGAACAATAATCACGGCCGCTTTGTTCACGGCTGTTGAAACTAACTTCTACGAACAAACTCAACATAGAAAAAGTTCAGTTTCAGCGCTAAAAGCAAATCAATTTTTGTATTATTTGTTACCTGAAACTATCCTCTCACTGGCTGCGCGAGCTGCTGTGTAACCAAACTGTGAGCAGTCTTCGTTGGCGCTTGGTTGCAGATTATAGATGGCAAAGGCAGATTCCAGACGAAATAGGAATGTTTGGTAGAAAAATAGTTGAATGAAAAGTACAATCAAACTCTTTTGAACAGCTTTAGAAATTAAAAATATTTTTCGGATGAGCACACACGGTTCGAACCTACAACTTTCGTCAGGGCAGCGTGACGTGGTAACTACTACGCTAATGTGTAACACCGAGACAACTACTTTAATTTTTGACTGTAATCACCCAGTTGCAACGATGAATTACAACCTTCAGAAACCCGATTTAATGAAATTTCTTGCGAAGCTTATCTAATGGTAGCCGATCTTTGTGACTATGATAATCGCATTTTGTGCTGTCATATCCAGTAGTGTTTCCTTAGTGCTGTGCATGATACGTACGTATTTCATTAGCATCATTACATATGTGAGTGTTGTTTGTGGTGTTGTTATCATGTATGATGAAATACAAAATAAATGTGTCAGATCAAAAATTCGGGATCCAGACGCATCAAGGAAGAATGCCGGACAAGGAATTGGAGATGAACAACCAACTCTTGTGGCAACGGAGAACGGTCCGGGCGTGACGTCGAGTGCTCTGATTATCCAAAGTGTGAAGTGCTAACTATCAAGTAATTTTAATAAGACTATAGTCATTGAAAATAATCTACGATAAAATTGCATATTTTCTTAATGAATTGCAAAGCACTAGCTATAACGTAGGACAAGCACTCTGAGAGGTGTGCACAAAATTATGTACGTAGGTAATAATAATGATAATTCTTGGTTCAGAGACCTGGTGCATGTCTTTCTATTGGGCGCCACTTCGGCTGCCTGCGTGTCCCTAATTCACCCCAGTTATCCAACCGGGGAAAGAGGACCTACACTTTAAGGGGGAATCCGATTCACGAATTATTTCTGGTGACTACTCACATCGTTGAGAGGTGAAGGCTTGGTTAAGATTAAAAAATTCGTATTCCGACCTAGACTCGATCTTAAGACCTCTCGCTTTCCAGACATGCGTTTATCCTGTAAACGATCATGCTCGACATGCATGTATATAATTCATCTATAGTGTCTGATGAGTGATTTTCGAGTGTATATATATGAGACACATGTTTCTTATCTTTGGATCTCACTGTCTTAGAAGCTTAAATTTTTTCCACCGACAATGACCATTACACCTTAGTATTTAACGTAAATTTCAACTTTGTGTGTATACCCGTTCCCGGGCAAAGAGGATACTGACCGACTAACAGACAGACAGACAACAAAGTGTACCATGTTTGTGGGCATATTTTCGTTGTGTTTTATAATGACTTTAATATTTATTGTATGCGCTTTTCCCTACGAAAGACAAACAGCACAGAGAGACAAACAGTACAATGTAATCAGAGAAACTAAGGTTGTTCAAGTTGCTCCGTAAACGAGTATTCGTCGTAGTTTTTCAGGTTAAGGGTCTGACAACTTTTCCTATCCGGAGAATAGTTTGGTTACTCTTAAATTAGTTCTTTTTCAAATTTGAATTTCTGTCGGGTTTGATAAATCATAACGGAAGCTAGAGCATTCTCATACATTTTCTTTAATATCCTACTAAATTTTAAATGTACATCTTATGCTCCAGTGTAAAAACAGTACAAACTTTGTTGAAATTTCGTAAAGAATTTTCTCAAGACTTTAAAACGACAGACAAACTCATAGTTCATATGCACTGTTCAATTATACAATTTCTCTCACGATCAGCAGGTTTTGCAAAGTAATTTATTCCGTATCACGAAAAAAAAATGTGAAGAGAAAATGTACCCATCTGGTTCTCTGTTAAGAATAAAATGAAGTTGAATATACATCCAGAACTACTTAAAAGCCTCCGTTAAATAATTAACTCTGTATCTGCGACAAGAAATAAATATTTATCTAGAAGTTTCGGCAACTGAATAACGTGCCCAGCAAACTTCTTTAATAGCATAATCAAAGCCACTCTATGGGCGTAAGTGAATCAGTAAAACTTTTGCTGCGCTGAGTGTCTCTCGACCATCAATTAAATTGCGGAAACAATTTTGCCAGCGCAAGAGAGGACTGGAAAACACTAAACATGTTACATTGCCTGTAGGGCCGCATTGTGCCAAAGAATAAAGTGCATATTTGTTTGTGAGACTCATTCTTTCTATTAAATATATATAATGTATTCTGCTGTCACAGACTTTTAATGTAGACAATGTCGCTACCTACATACCTAAGTATCATGATGGAGGAATACTTTTTCACAGATGAAATATGGAATTGCAGAAAAAGTAATGTCATCATGTTTCACGAGTGTGTTACTCTGTTTTCGTCGGTACTACTACTTGTTCTTCTATAGCCGAAGGTTGTGAATGTAAGTTAGGCTAACAGCAAAGCTAGTGTGTATGTTAATCTTATACAGTCTAAAAGAAAATCCTCAACGGGAGAAATAGGAGGGGTGAGGGAATCAGGGGATAAGAGTACCGTTCCGAAGGTCGCATAACCATGCAGACAAACTTTATATTTAAGTCGAACCCATTATTGCTTAAGCCACAGAGAGGGATGGGTGTGTGTGATTAAACGTGACAGAGAAGGATTTCAAAATGGGAACTATTTGTCGCCAAAAAATGTATATCCATGTGATATGACCATCAGCATTTCTTTTTGGGAAATTAATGGGGCTCCAATTGATTTAACGCTCTCCGGTGTCCGAAACATGTTGTGTGTAGCTATTGGCAGTAAATCGTAGGACTGACCATTGCTACTCTATAGAAGGTTGGTGTACCGATACGTGAAAATAATTGAACTCGCAAACCGCACCCAGCACCGTAAGTGTTTACATTTCTGTTAGCACCAGTCGTACAACAACGAATAGTTAACCCTGACTCTTCTTGACAGATGCTTGTCACAGCAGATAACTGAAGTTATCAAACCATCCACATGCAATTTATTCTTCCCATAGTACACAGAGTGATGCTGGGAGTAAACCACGATTCGTTTTAAGATAAGCGATATTCACTTTGAATAGGGAATACTTCCACTTATAACCGTAATGCATCTGATGCGTTCACACATTCTTTGCAGTATATTTCCTGCCTGATGCACCAACAGTCGCTTCCCACCGATGAACGGCACAGAAATGCGCTAACTGATCGTGTGGTTTCGTCAAATTTCCTGCAGCACTTCACATGCATCGCGTTCCAAGACTCTATACGTGTCCAGGGTTGCCTAATAATGTCTTAATGTCCAATCTTTCTGCAACTCCCAATATCGAATGCTCGGTCTGCATCTGAGAAATCTAGACAATACACTGATGTTTAAAAGTAACTTTCGCGTAATATGTGCTTCCGGCAAACATACACTGTGTGATGAAGAATATGCGGACAACTGCCTGAAAATGACTTACAAGTTCGAGGCGCCCTCCATCGGTAATGCTGGAACTCAATGTGTAGAGGGCCCAACCTTAGCCTTGATGACAGCTTCCGCTCTTGCAGGCATACTTTCAACCAGGTGCTGGAAGGATTCTTGGGGAATGGCAGCCGTTCTTTACGGACTGCTGCACCGAGGAAAGGTATCGATGTCGGTCGGCGAGGGTTGGCACGAAGTCGGCGTTCCAAAATATCCCAGAAGTGTTCTGTAGGATCCACGTCTGGACTCTATGCAGACAAGTCCATTACAGTAACGTTATTGTCGTGTAACCACTCCGTCACGGTCCCTGCATTATGAACAGGTGCTCGATCAAGTTGAAAGACACAATCGCCATCCCCGAATTGCTCTTCAACAGGGGGAAACAAAAAAGTGCTGTGGTGGCACCACGCAAAACAACAACGGGTGCAAGCCCTCTCTGCGAAAAACACGACCACACCATAACACAACTGCCTCCAAATGTTGCTGTTGCACTGCACTCGCTGGCAGATGACGTTCACCAGATATTCGCCATACTCACATCCTGCCATCGGACCGCCACATTGTGTACCGTGATTCGTCAATCCACAGAACGATTTTTCACTGTTCAATCGTCCAATGTTTACGCTTCTTACACCAAGCGAGGCGTTGTTTGGCATTTACCGGCGCGATGTGTGGCTTATGACCAGCCACTCGACCATGAAATCAAAGTTTTCTCGCATCCCGCCTAGCTGTCATAGTACTTGCAGTGGATCCTGATGCAGTTTGTAATTCCTGTGTGATGGTCTGGATAGATGTCTGCCTGTTACACGTTACTACGCTCTTCAAAAATGGCCCTGAGCACTATGGGACATAACATCTATGGTCATCAGTCCCCTAGAACTTGGAACTACTTAAACCTAACTAACATAAGAACACAACACCAAGCCATCACGAGGCAGATAAAATCCCTGACCCCGCCGGGAATCGAACCCGGGAACCCGGGCGTGGGAAGCGAGAACGCTACTGCACGACCACGAGGTGAGGGCTACTACGCTCTTCAACTGTCAGTCAACAGAAGAGACCAGTCCGTGCGCTTTTGTGCCGTACGTGTCCCTTCACTTTTCCAATTCACTTTCACATCGGAAATAGGGGATCTGGGGATGTTTTAGGGGTCTGAAAATCTAGCATACAGCCGTATGACCCAACTGACGCCCAATCGTCAAAGTCCGTGAGTTCCGTGGGGCGCCCCATTCCACTGTCTCAGGATGTCTCTAGGCTACTGAGGTCGCTGATACGGAGTACCTGGCAGTAGGTGGCAGCACAATGCACCTTATACGGAAAACGTATGTTTTGGGGGTGTCCGGATACTTTTGATCACATAGTGTAGATCGATATGGCATAGTAAAGAAGGTAATTGAAATAAATACGCAGTGGTTCTTCTCACTGCTTATTTTTCAATTGCCTACCAACTGCTAACCATACCATCATATGGTGAAAGGTAATACGCCCAGGAACGTTGCTAAATATGATCGTGGATATAATGCTGCATGGATATACTGCCCTCCAAATCATTGACCATGGTATACTTACCGGTCAACATTATTGTGAAACTGTCTTCCTTCCTCATGTACGTCTCTTCACGAGTGCACTCCACCTCGATTTCATGGATGACAGTATGCGATTGCATCGATCAGCGCAAGTGAAGGAGCTGTTCGAAAGAACACGTGTGGGATACGTTGGGGAGGGGTAATGCAGCAAGTCCACGTGCACCAGCGACGATCCAACAGTGGTCAAGGGCGCTGGTGGAGGAATGGAGCGCCCTGCTGCAAGAACTCCTGATTAACGCTGGGAGAGCCTTGCAAGGCTTGCACTGGTGTCCGCTGTGATCACATGTCCTATTAAAAACAGTTTCCCGCCGTTCGTAATATCTAGGGGACCATCACGAATCGCGCCGACTTCAGTGTAATTATTGCCTTTGATGAAAGCGTCATGTTTGTTTGTCTCATTGCACATTTCTTTCAGAAGCCTTGCTTACTAATTTGTTGCCGATTTTTCTTCGTGTGGTTCAAGTGTCATCGAACTGTGTTACTTGGCAATAACACATCATGCGAAAGTTACTTTCGTCCTTAAGTCTTCCACATCAGTGTATATTTTGTCCACATGTACTTCTTCCTTTTCTTCAGGTATTAGAACTTTTACGTTTCCTCTTGATTCATAATGTTCTATCTCCTTATAGTAATCGAACCGTTGTCAGTTACGTATCCATTCGATGTTCATATTAAATTTTGAAGCCTCACTTACGTGATTTTAGACTACTGGCCATTAAACTTGCTACACCAAGAAGCAATACAGATGATAAACGGGTATTCATTGGTCAAATACTTTATACTAGAACTGAGATGTGATTACATTTTCAAGCAATTTGGGTGCATAGACCCTGAGAAATCAGTGTCCTGAACAAACACCTCTGGCCGTAATAACGTCCTAGGTACGCCTGAGCATTGAGTCAAACAGAGCTTGGATGGCGTGTACAGGTACAGCTGCCCATGCAGCCTCAACACCATACCACAGTTCATTAAGAGTAGTGACTGCGCATTGTGACGAGCCAGTTGCTCGGCCACCATTGACCAGACGTTTTCAGTTGGTGAGAGATCTCGAGAATGTGCTGGCCAGGGCAGCAGTCGAAAATTTTCTCTATCCAGAAAGCACCGTACAGGACTTGCAGCATGCGGTCGTGCATTATCTTGCTGAAATGTAGGGTATCGCAATGATCCAATGAAGGGTGGAGCCACGGGTCCTAACACATCTGAAATGTAACATCCACTGTTCAAAGTGCCGTCAATGCGAACAAGAGGTGACCGAGACGTGTAACCAATGGCACCCCATACCATCACTCTGGGTGATACGCCAGTACGGCGATGACGAATACACGCTTCCAATTACCGTTCACCGCGATGTCGCCAAAAACGGATGCGACCATAGTGATGGTGTAAACATAACCTGGACTCATCCGAAAAAAAAAAAAAAACGTTTTGCCATTCGTGCACCCAGGTTCGTCGTTGAGTACACCATTGCAGACGCTCCCGTCTGTGATGCAGCTTCAAGTGTAACCGCAGCCGTGGTGTCCGAGCTGATAGTCCATGCTGTTGCAAACGTCGTCGAAATGTTCGTGCAGATGGTTGTTCTCTTGCAAACGTCCCCATCTGTTGACTCAGGCATCGAGACGTGGCTGCACGATCCGTTACGGCTATGCGGATAAGATGCCTGTCATCTCGACTGCTAGTGATACGAGGCCGTTGTGATCCAGCAAGGTGTTCCGTATTACCCTCCTGAACCCACCGATTCCACATTCTGCTAACAGTCATTGGATCTCGACCAAAGCGAGCAGCAATGTCGCGATAAGATAAACCGCAATCGCGATAGGCCACAATCCGACCTTTATCAAAGTCGGAAACGTGGTGGTACGCATTTCTCCTCCTTACACGAGGCATCACAACAACGTTTCACCAGGCAACGCCGGTCAACTGCTGTTTGTGTATGAGAAATCGGTTGGAAACTTTCCTCATGTCAGCACGTTGTAGGTGTCCCCAACGGCGCTAACCTTGTGTGAATGCTCTGAAAAGCTAATCATTTGCATATCACAGCATCTTCCTCCTGTCGGTTAAATTTCGCGTCTGGGGCTGCGTTTTAATGGCCAGTAGTGCATATGCAAATTCTTGTCGTCTATGAATATAGTTTTAACTTATGAAATGAATCTGTCATTTATCTCCTTCTTACCTGATATCTAGTGTTGCTTCAATTCTCTTTATGTAACTTGTATTCATCTTTACTCTCTGTTGTCTTATTTTGTAGCCATTTAAGGCATGCAATTTTTTCTCTTCCGTCACTCTCTATATCATTAATCCGGAACTTTAATTTGTATTTTATTCCTTTGAATTCCGTATCCAATGGCTTCTCCGGGGCCATTTTTTCTTATTGTTTTGATGTTCTTCAATTCTTGATGACAATTTTTACTGTTCTTGACAACGTTATTATATTTATTCAGTTGATCCGTGTATAATTTTCTAATGAGTGGTGATTTTTCCCTTTTCTTTTCATGACTATCTTTATGAGATATAATTTTCAAACATGTAGATTTAATGTTAGCTGTTGCCATTAGCATATATGCTGAAGTGACAAAGTCATGGGATAGTGATATCCACATATACAGGCGGTGGTAGTGTCGGGTGCACAATGTATGAAAAGCATCGGGAGAGCAGTCATTTGTAACCAGGTGATTTACGTGAAAAGGTTTTCATCCTGACTACGGCCGCACGAGGGGAATTAAGAGACTTCAAGCACGGAGTAGGGGCTAAACGCATGGGACATTCCATTTCGAAAATACACTCCTGGAAATTGAAATAAGAACACCGTGAATTCATTGTCCCAGGAAGGGGAAACTTTATTGACGCATTCCTGGGGTCAGATACATCACATGATCACACTGACAGAACCACAGGCACATAGACACAGGCAACAGAGCATGCACAATGTCGGCACTAGTACAGTGTATATCCACCTTTCGCAGCAATGCAGGCTGCTATTCTCCCATGGAGACGATCGTAGAGATGCCGGATGTAGTCCTGTGGAACGGCTTGCCATGCCATTTCCACCTGGCGCCTCAGTTGGACCAGCGTTCGTGCTGGACGTGCAGACCGCGTGAGACGACGCTTCATCCAGTCCCAAACATGCTCAATGGGGGACAGATCCAGAGATCTTGCTGGCCAGGGTAGTTGACTTACACCTTCTAGAGCACGTTGGGTGGCACGGGATACATGCGGACGTGCATTGTCCTGTTGGAACAGCAAGTTCCCTTGCCGGTCTAGAAATGGTAGAACGATGGGTTCGATGACGGTTTGGATGTACCGTGCACTATTCAGTGTCCCCTCGACGATCACCAGAGGTGTACGGCCAGTGTAGGAGATCGCTCCCCACACTATGATGACGGGTGTTGGCCCTGTGTGCCTCGGTCGTATGCAGTCCTGATTGTGGCGCTCACCTGCACGGCGCCAAACACGCATACGACCATCATTGGCACCAAGGCAGAAGCGACTCTCATCGCTGAAGACGACACGTCTCCATTCGTCCCTCCATTCACGCCTGTCGCGACACCACTGGAGGCGGGCTGCACGATGTTGGGGTGTGAGCGGAAGACGGCCTAACGGTGTGCGGGACCGTAGCCCAGCTTCATGGAGACGGTTGCGAATGTTCCTCGCCGATACCTCAGGAGCAACAGTGTCCCTAATTTGCTGGGAAGTGGCGGTGCGGTCCCCTACGGCACTGTGTATGATCCTACGGTCTTGGCGTGCATCCGTGCGTTGCTGCGGTCCGGTCCCAGGTCGACGGGCACGTGCACCTTCCGCCGACCACTGGCGACAACATCGATGTACTGTGGAGACCTCACGCCCCACGTGTTGAGCAATTCGGCGGTACGTCCACCCGGCCTCCCGCTTGCCCACTATACGCTCTCGCTCAAAGTCCGTCAACTGCATATACGGTTCACGTCCACGATGTCGCGGCATGCTACCAGTGTTAAAGACTGCGATGGAGCTCCGTATGCCACGGCAAACTGGCTGACACTGACGGCGGCGGTGCACAAATGTTGCGCAGCTAGCGCCATTCGACGGCCAACACCGCGGTTCCTGGTGTGTCCGCTGTGCCGTGCGTGTGATCATTGCTTGTACAGCCCTCTCGCAGTGTCCGGAGCAAGTATGGTGGGTCTGACACACCGGTGTCAATGTGTTCTTTTTTCCATTTCCAGGAGTGTAGTTTGGGAATTCAATATTCCGAGGTCCACAGTGCCAAGTGTGCGCTAAGAATACCGGACCTCAGTCATTACCTCTCATCACGGACAACGCAGTGACCGATGGCCTTCGCTTAACGACTGAGAGCAGACGCATTTGTGTAGAGATGTCAGTGTTAACAGAAAAGCAACATGGCGTTAAATAACGGCATAGATCAATGTTGATCGTACGGCGAATGTATCCAGTAGGACAGTGCACGAAATTTAGCAGTAATGGGCTATGTCAGCAGACGACCGAAGCGGGTTACTTTGCTAACAGCACGACATCGTCTGCAGCGGCTCTCCTGGGCTCATGACTGTATCGGCTGGGCCCCCGACGGCGGTAAAGCCGAGGCCTGGTCATTTGAGTCCCGATTTCCGCTGGTAAAACCTGATGGAAGGGTACAAGTGTGGCGTAGTCCCCTCGAAGTCATGGACCCAAGTCGCCAACAAGCGAATGGTGGGACCATAATGATACGGGCTGTGTTTACTTGGAACGTGCTGCATCCTCTGGTCTAACTGAACCGAACATTGACTGGAAATGGTTGTGTTCGGCTATCTGGAAGCCATTCATTGCCATTCAAGGATGGAATTTTTATGGATGACAATACACCATGTCACAGTTGTCGCGATTGGTTTAAAGAGAATTTTGAATAATTCGAGGAAATGCTTTGGCCACCAAGATCGGTCGGCATGAATCGTATCGAACATGTCTCAGTGTTTGTGCAGAGGACTTCCAACGACTTACTGAGTCCATGTCATGTCGAATTGCTGCACTACACAGGACAAAAAGTGATCCGACACAACATTAGGAAGTATCCCATGGCTTTTGTCATGTCAGTGCAATTGTCGGTGTTCAGTTCTGTTGTGGTTGGCAGGAGAGACAACATCGCGTTACTAGAGGAGGCCGAAATGCACGCGTTTTAGCTCACGCAGGCTGGCGTGTGATCTGGAACAGGACAAGAAAATTAGAATTTAGAAAAACGGACGTAGCTGGTTGAATACTTAACTTTAATCCATTAATGATGAACGACGGTCTTCACGGTACATGATTCACAATATCAATAGTAACTGGTAATGGCGCCTTGCTAGGTCGTAGCAAATGACATAGCTGAAGGCTGTGCTAAACTATCGTGGTGTTTGGCGGTGACGCCAAATTCCTCCGCCGCAAATCGGCGTACGGTTGTGGTATAAGGCTTCCGCTCGGCGTGGGGAGGACCCCGTCTTGACGTATGCGACGAGGTGGGGAGCCTAACAACAGGCGAGGCGGTGCCACCCGCACCCTGCCATTCGGACCGCGGGAAGCAAGGAAACGCCTGAAAACCTGCTTCAGGATGCACGCAAACATGCGGTGCATGCGCCCGCAGAGAGACAGGAGTGGCCGAAGGGTCGACCTCCATCGGGCCGGGGCACCTGACGGGCGAAGATGACATATGGTCCGGAGCAGACAAGAGTTCCAAACTGCATCAGGATCCACTGCAAGTAAGATGACAGTTAATTTGGAGGTGAGAAAACTTGGATATAACGGTCGAGCGGCTGGTCATAAGCCACACATCGCGCCGGTAAATGCCAAACATTGCCTCGTTTGGTGTAAGGATTGTCAACATTCGACGATTGAACAGTGGAATAACGTTGTGAGGAATGACGAATCACGGTGCACAATGTGGCGATCCGACGGCAGGATGTGGGTATGGCGAATGCCCGACGAACATCACCTGCCAGCGTTTGTACTGCCAACAGCAAAATTCGGAGGCGGTGGTGTCATGGTGTGATAGTGTTTTTCATGGAATGGGCTTGCACCCCTCGTTGTTTTGCGCGGCACTATCACAGCACAGGCCTACATTGACGTTTTAAGCACTTTCTTGCTTCCAACTGTTGAAGAGCAATTTGGCGATGGTGACTGCATCTTTCAACAAGATCGAGCACCTTTTCGTAATGTGGTTACACGACAATATCATCCGTGTAATGGACTGGCCTGCACAGAGTCCTGATCTGAATCCTGTAGAACACCTCTGGGATGTTTCGGAAAGCCGAATTCGTGCCTCTCCGACCGCTATCGATATCTCTCGTCAGTGCAGCAGTCCGTGAAGAATGGTGTGCCATTCGCCAAGAAACCTTCCAGCATCTGTTTGAACTCATGCCTACGAGATTGGAAGCTGTCATCAAGGTTAAGGGTGGGCCAATATCATACTGAATTCCAGCATTGCCGATGGAGGGCGCTACAAACTTGTAAGTCATTTTCAGCCATGTGGCTGGATACTTTTGATCACATAGAGTACATCTGTTGGGACTATAACTTCTACGTCTACACCTACGTGTACATAGAGACATCGCAAGCCACGGAACGGTGCACGGCGGAGGGTGCCTTGTACCACTACTAGTCATTTCCTTTCCTGTTTCACTTAACGTTCGTCAGTCACCTTCAAATGTCGGTTCTCTATATATTATCAATGGTGTTTCTCGAAAATTTCGTCGCCTTCCCTCCAGGGATTCCAATACGAGTTCTTGAAGCATCTCCGTAATACTCTCCGTAATACTTTTCATGTTGTTCGAATCTCCTGGTAACAATTCTAGCAGCCCGCCTCTGAATTGCGTCAATGTCTTCCTTCAGTCCGACCTGGTACGCCTCCGAAACACTCGAGCAATACTCAACAGTAGGTCGCTCCAGCGTCCTATATATGGTCTCCTTTATAGATGAACCACTGCTTCCTAAAGTTGTCCCAATAAACCGAAGTCGACAGTTCGCCTTCTCTACCTCACTTCTCACATGCTCGTTCCATTTCATATCGCTTTGCAGATATTTAACGACGTCATTGTTTCAAGCAGGAGACTAGTAATACTAATAATGGGACCACCCTGACAGGTTTCTTAGGTTACAGCTGAAGTCCAGGCGGATAACAATCAAGAAAAATTTAATAAAAGATGTTTAATCTACCCTAGATACGGATGAAGCAAATGGTACTATCAATTTACTTCATCAAAATATCAAGGGAATGAAAAATAAAGTAGATGAGCTGTTAGTGTGCTTAGATGGCCTCAAATATAAGAATGAGATTTATATACTTTGTCTGTCTGAACGCCATGTAACTGTGGGGATGGTAAGTGTCAGTATAAATGGGTATCATTTAGCATCATATATTTGCAGATATAGCACGAAAAGGGAGAAGTTGCCATTTACACAAAACAAGGGTATAAGTACAAAACTGTAGAAGCACTCAAATTTTGTATCGATCAGCACTGTGAAGTTTGTGCATGTGAACTAGAGCTAGATAATTAAGTGTTGATATTGGCAACGGTGTACAGGTCCTCATTGGGAGACTGAGAGCTATTCATAGAAATGTTTGACTATCAATTACGCTGTCTGCGAGACATAATGAAGAAGTTATTAATATATGGTGATTTCAGTGTAAATTTTCTAAGCCATTGTGATATGAAAAGTGAACCAGAAATGTTATTAATGACATATAACTTAGAAATAGTGATCAGCCGTGCTACACATGTAGCTTAAGACAGTAGAACTCTAATAGAAAATGTATTTGTACAGCAAGATGATGTAAAAATAACACATGCTTTCCCTGCGATGAATGAATTATCAGACCATGGTGCACAATTGTGTAACTTACAAAACCTAGCAGGGTCTACAGTTCAGAAACCATAAAATAAAAGTGTAGGGCTGGTAATTCAGGTATCTGTAGAGCACTTCTGAGAAAGTTTAAGAAATGTTAACTGTGGAGACGTGTATAATAAGCCAAATGCTAATGATAAATGCAACATATATCCTGATAAATTTATATCCGTTTTTGAACATTTTTGCCCCAAAAAGGTTACTAAAAGTAACACAAAACACTTAAAAAAGACATTGGATTACTACAGGTATTGAAGTATCTTCAGAAAAAAAGGATATCGTATGAGACAGCAAGAATTATTGAAGACCCAGAAGTAATTTTCACTATAAAAATTATTGTAACATACTGAGAAAAGTTGTCAGAAAATCAAAAAATATTTATATTAGAGATGGAATGTTGTTAGAAGAAATGCAGGAAAAGTAACCAATGTGATAAGTAGTATTACTATTAAAGATAATGAAATCATCTTAACCAACAGTACACAACTAGCTAATGTATTTAATAAGCATTTCTTAATTGTAGGTAAACAAATTGGTGAAAATATTTATAAAAAAAGCCAAGCAATACATGGAAACGTCAGTTTTGAGAAATCCTTCTCAGATTAATTTTCATCTAACAACTCTGAGCGAAATAAGGAAAAATCATTAAATCTTTGAAAAATAAATGTTCTGTTGGAGTAGATGACATCTCTGACAAGATAGTAAAACAAAGTGGAGTAGTTACAGCTGATGTTCTGAGTCACATCTGTAACACATAACTAACTCAAGGTATTTTCCCAGACAAGTAAAGGTATGCCATTGCCAAGCCTGTCTACAAAAAAGGGAACACCACAGATGTCAATAATTACACACTAGTATCCTTGCTTACAGCATTTTCAAAAATTTTCAAGAAATTGCTGAAGAGTTGGTAGCTATTTCAACAGTAATAGTAAATCACAGTTTGGATTTCAAAAATGCTGTTCTACTAAAACAGCAATACACAGTTTTCTCGCCCACATACTACCAAAATGTCACCAATAGGAATTTTTCTGTTGTGAGTTATCCAAAGCATTTGATTGTGTGAACCATGACATTATGTTACAGAAATTACATTTCTACGATATAAATGGAACAGTGTGTGAATGGTTTAACTCATATCTTCAGAAAAGGAAACAAAAAGTTTCTTTATGTGGATTAAGTGATTTAAGGAAGTTTCCCATTTCATCTACCTGGGGTGAAATTACAGTAGGTGTTCCACAGAGTTTGACTATGGATCCCCTTCTGTTCTTGATATATGTGAATGACCTGCCTTCTTATCTGAAACAAGAAACTAAATTGACAGTGTTTGCTGATGTTACAAACATAATAATTAATCCAGTAAGAGAAACACTGAAAAATTATACCAACAATATCTTTGGAAAAGTTATTGATTGGTTTTTTGCTAATTTACTTTCTTCGATTTACTCTCAACCAATATTTTGTACTCATCAGAATATTCATTCCGTTTAGCAGATCATGTAATTCTTCTTCACTTACATTGAGGATAACAATGTCATCAGCGAATCGTATCACTGATATCCTTTCACAGCGAATTTTAATTCCACCATTGCTTCCTTGGTGTACAGATTGAACAGTATGGGCAAAAGGCTACATCATAGCTTTACACCCTTTTTATAGTAGCGCTTGGTTCTTGGTCGTCCACTCTTATAATTCCCTCTTGGCTGTTGTACATACTGTATATGACTCGTCTCTCCCTATAGCTTATCCATACTTTTTTCAGAATTTCCAACATCTTGCGCCATTTTACATTGTCGAACACTTTTTACAGGTCGTCAGATCCTATGGATGTGTCTTGACTTTCTTTAGTTTTCTTTTCATTACTAACCGCAACGTCAGAATTACCCCTCTCGAGCATTTATCTCTCCTAAGGCCAAACTGATTGTCATATAGCGCATCTCCAGTTTTCTTTTCCATCCTTCTGTATATTATTCTTGTAAGCAACTTGGATGCATGAGCTGTTAAGCTGATTGCGCGATAATTCTCGCACTTTTCAGCTCTTGTCGTCTTCGGAATTATGTGGATGATGCTTTTCCGAAAGTCAGACGGTATGTCGACAGAATCATACATTCTACACACTAACGTGAATTGTCGTTTTGTTCCCACTTCCCCCCAATTATTTTAGAAATTCCTGATGGAATGTTATCTATCCATTTTGCCTTATTTGATCTTAAGACTACGATGCTCTTTTAAATTCTGATTCTAATACTGGATCCTCTATCTCCTCTAAATCGAGTCCTGTTTCTTCTTCTATCACATCAGACAAACTTTCCCTTCATAGAGGCTTTCACTGTATCCACCTATCCGCTCTCTCCCTTGCATTTAATAGTGGATTTCCCGTTGCACTCCTAATGTTATCACCCTTGCTTTTAATGTCACGAAGGTTGTTTTGACATTCCTGTATGCTGAGTCTGTCCTTCTATCATTTCTTTTTCGATTTCTTCACATTTTTCCTGCAGCCATTCCGTCTCAGCTTCCCTGCACTTCCTATTTATTTCATTCCTCAACGACTTTTATTTCTATGTTCCTGAGGTTCGAGAACATTTTTTTACTTCATCCTTCCATCGATCAATCGAAGTTTTTCTTCGTTACCCATGGTTTCTTAGCAGTTACCCTCTTTGTATCCATGTTTTCTTTCCCAACATCTGTGATGGCCCTTTTTGGAGATGTCCATTCCTCTTATACTGTACTGCCTACTAAGCTATTCGTTATTGCTGTATCTATAGGCTTAGAGAACTTCAAGCGGATCTCGTCATTACTTAGTACTTCCGTATCCCACTTCTTTGACTATTGGTTCTTCCTGACTAATGTCTTAAACTTCAGTCTACTATTCATCACTACTATATTGTGGTCTGAGTCTATATCTGCTGCTGGGTACTCCTTACAGTCTAGTACCTGATTCCAATTTCTGCTGCTGTTGATATTACCCTTTACTCACCTGACGAGAAATCCTTGTCTTCTTTCCACTTCATTTCACTGACTCTTACCATATATAGATTAAGCCTTTGCATTTCCCTTTTCAGATTTTCTAGTTTATCTTTCATGTTCAAGCTGACCATGATGTAATCTAACTGAAATGTTCCCGTATCACCCGGTCTTTTCCATGTATACCTTCTCCTCTTGTGAGTTTTGAACAGAGTATTCGCTATTACTGGTTGAAAATTATTGGGGATCTCAATTAGTCTTTCTCCTCTTTCACACCTTGTCCCAAGCCCATATTCTCCTGTAAGCTTTTCTTCTACTCCTTTCCCTACTACTGCATTCCAGTCTCCCCATTGACTATTAGATTTTCATCTCTTTTTACGTACTGTATTGCCCTTTCAATATCTTCATACAGTTTCTCTCTTCATCTTCAGCTTGTGGCGTCGACATGTATTCCTGAACTATCGTTGTCGGTGTTAGTTTGCTGTCGATTCTGATACGAACGAGCCTGTCACTGAACTGTTCACAGAAACACACTGTATGTCGTAGCTTCCTATTCGTATCGAATCCTACTCCCGTTATACCATTTTCTACCGTTGTTGATATTATCCTTTACTCATCTGACGAGAAGTCCTTGTCTTCTTTCCACTTCATTTCACTGACTCTTACTATATGTAGATTAAGCCTTTGCATTTCCCTTTTCAGATTTTCTAATTTGCCTTCCATGTTCAAGCTTCTGACATTCCACGCCCTGACCCGTAGAACGTTATCGTTTCGTTGATTATTCAATCTTTTTCTCATGGTAGCCTCCCCCTTGCAGTGGTTTCCATTCCCTTTTGCATCCTCATGCCGTAGACCTTTGGTGATTCTTTCGCCTTCAGGGGCAATTTCCCACCCCTAGGACAAGGAGTGCCGTGAACCTCTGCCCGCTCCTCCGCTCTCTTTGACGAGGCCATTGGCAGAATGAGGGTGATTTCTTATGTCGGAAGTCTTCAGCCGCCAATGCTGATGGTTAATCAAAATTTAAGCAGCGGTGGGATTCGAACCTGGGATGGATGACGTTTTGATTATGACCCAAACACGCTACCCCCTTTTTTGTTGATCTAAATTTTGTTCTATAGTGTTTGTTGAATTTGTTCGTGGCGGAAGTCCGATGACATTCTTTCAGGTTCTTCGTTGACCCATTCACTCAGTTATTTATTTCAGAGGGTAGCTAAACCCTCTAACTGAAAACGCTGAACTATCGTGCCGGTTCCGCTAGAGCACGGGTACTTCGCACAGTTACTGAACTTCGACCCTTACCGTACACCAAACCATCATCAGCAAACAATCGCAGATCTCGGCCCACCCTGTCCGTCAAATCATTTATGTATAGAGAGAACAACAGCGTCCTATCACTCTTCCCTGTGCAATCCTGACGATACCGTTGTTTCCGATGAACATTTTCCATGGATGACAACGTATTGGGTTCTGTTCTGTAAAAAGTTTTCGAGTCAGTGTACTTATTCCATATGCTCATACCATCGTTAACAGCGTGCAACGGGGCATCGTGTCATATTCTCTCCGGAAATCTAGAAATATGGGCTCTGCCTGTTGCATTTCATCCATAGTTCGCAGTATATATATATATATATATATATATATATATATATATATATATATATATATATATAGGGTGTTTCAAAAATGACCGGTATATTTGAAACGGCAATACAAACCAAACGAGCACCGATAGAAATACACCGTTTGTTGCAATATCCTTGGGACAACAGTACATTTTCAGGCAGACAAACTTTCGAAATTACAGTAGTTACAATTGTCAACAACAGATGGCGCTGCGGTCTGGGAAACTCTATGGGACGATATTTTCCATATATCCATCATGCGTAGCAATAATATGGCGTAGTCTCTGAATGAAATAACCCGAAACCTTTGACAACGTGTCTGGCGGAATGGCTTCACATGCAGATGAGATGTACTGCTTCAGCTGTTCAACTGTTTCTGGATTCTGGCGGTTCACCTAGTCTTTCAAGTGTCCCAACAGAAAGAAATCACAGGGGTTCATGTCTGGCGAATAGGGAAGCCAATCCACGCCGTCTCCTGTATGTTTCGGATAGCCCAAAGCAATCACACGATCATCGAAATATTCATTCAGGAAATTAAAGACGTCAGCCGTGCGATGTGGCCGGGCACCATCTTGCATAAACCTATGAGAAGTTCGCAGTGTCGTCTAAGGCAGTTTGTACCGCCACAAATTCACGAAGAATTTCCAGATAGCGTGATGCAGTAATCGTTTCGGATCTGAAAAATGGGCCAATGATTCCTTTGGAAGAAATGGCAGGCCAGAGTACTTTTTGAGGATGCAGGGACGATGGGACTGCAACATGGGGCTTTTCGGTTCCCGATATGCGCCAGTTCTGTTTATTGACGAAGCCGTCCAGGTAAAAATAAGCTTCGTCAATAAACCAAATGCTGCCACATGCATGTCGCCGTCATCAAGCCTGTGCACTATATCGTTAGCGAATGTCTCTCGTGCAGCAATGGTAGCGGCGCTGAGTTGTTGCAGCATTTGAATTTTGTATGGTTAGAGGTGTAAATTCTGGCGCATGAGACGATGCATGGACGTTGGCGTCATTTGGACCGCAGCTACAACACGGCGAACGGAAACCCGAGGCCGCTGTTGGATCACCTGCTGCACTAGCTGCGCGTTACCCTCTGTGGTTGCCGTACGCGGTCGCCCTACCTTTCCAGCACGTTCATCCGTCACGTTCCCAGTCCGTTGAAATTTTTCAAACAGATACTTTATTGTATCGCTTATCTGTCCTTTGGTTACATTAAACTTCCGTTGAAAACTTCGTCTTGTTGCAACAACACTGTGTTCTAGGCGGTGGAATTCCAACACCAGAAAAATCCTCTGTTCTAAGGAATAAACCATGTTGTCCACAGCACACTTGCACATTGTGAACAGCACACGCTTACAGCAGAAAGACGACGTACAGAATGGCGCACCCACAGACTGCGTTGTCTTCTATATCTTTCACATCACTTACAGCGCCATCTGTTGTTGAAAATTGTAACTACTGTAATTTCGAAAGTTTGTCCGCCTGAAAATGTACTGTTGTCCCAAGCATATTGCAACAAACGGTGTATTTCTATCGCTGCTCTGATACGTCCGCCAAGCCCGCTGGGTAGAACAGGTGATCAGGACTATGGAAAGGGCCAAATAAGGTGTCCATCAGGTTCACTCAAAATTGTAATTTAATAACACCTTTAAACCAAAAATGCACGTAGCCGAACCATTAGAACTACAAGTTTCAACACACACACACAAGGAACCGCGGTGTTGGCCGTCGAATGGCGCTAGCTGCGCAGCATTTGTGCACCGCCGCCGTCAGTGTCAGCCAGTTTGCCGTGGCATACGGAGCTCCATCGCAGTCCTTAACACTGGTAGCATGCCGCGACAGCGTGGACGTGAACCGTATGTGCAGTTGACGGACTTTGAGCGAGGGCATATAGTGGGCATGCGGGAGGCCGGGTGGACGTACCGCCGAATTGCTCAACACGTGGGTCGTGAGGTCTCCACAGTACATCGATGTTGTCGCCAGTGGTCGGCGGAAGGTGCACGTGCCCGTCGACCTGGGACCGGACCGCAGCAACGCACGGATGCACGCCAAGACCGTAGGATCCCACGCAGTGCCGTAGGGGACCGCACCGCAACTTCCCAGCAAATTTGGGACACTGTTGCTCCTGGGCCATCGGCGAGGACCATTCGCAACCGTCTCCATGAAGCTGGGCTACGGTCCCGCACACCGTTACGCCGTCTTCCGCTCACGCCCCAACATCGTGCAGCCAGCCTCCAGTGGTGTCGCGACAGGCGTGAATGGAGGGAAGAATGGAGACGTGTCGTCTTCGGCGATGAGAGTCGCTTCTGCCTTGGTGCCAATGATGGTCGAATGAGTGTTTGGCGCCGTGCAGGTGAGAGCCACAATCAGGACTGACCGAGGCACACAGGGCCAACACCCGACATCATGGTGTGGGGAGCGATCTCCTACACTGGCCGTACACCTCTGGTGATCGTCGAGGGGACACTGAATAGTGCACGGTACATCCAAACCGACATCGAACCCATCGTTCTACCATTCCTAGACCGGCAAGGGAACTTGTTGTTGCAACAGGACAATGCACGTGCGCATGTATCCCGTGCCACCCAACGTGCTCTAGAAGGTATAAGTCAACTACCCTGGCCAGCAAGATCTCCGGATCTGTCCCCCATTGAGCATGTTTGGGACTGGATGAAGCTTCGTCTCACGCGGTCTGCACATCCAGCACGAACGCTGGTCCAACTGAGGCGCCAGGTGGAAATGGCATGGCAAGCCGTTCCACAGGACTACAGCCAGCATCTCTACGATCGTCTCCATGGGAGAATAGCAGCCTGCATTGCTGCGAAAGGTGGATATACACTGTACTAGTGCCGACATTGTGCATGCTCTGCTGCCTGTGTCTATGTGCCTGTGGTTCTGTCAGTGTGATCATGTGATGTATCTGACCCCAGGAATGTGTCAATAAAGTTTCCCCTTCCTGGGACAATGAATTCACGGTGTTCTTATTTCAATTTCCAGGAGTGTATATATACATGCAGTTAAAATTGCAAATAAAACACACACATTTGCAAATTGCAAATAACACACACACACACACATATATATATATATATATATATATATATATATATATATATATATATATATGTGTGTGTGTGTGTGTGTGTGTGTGTGTGTGTGTGTGTGTGTGTTAATTATTTTATTTGCAATTTTAACTGCATGTTTTACCACTTGAGACTTATCTTGTTGTTTTAAGATTCCTTGTTTGTAGGCCTTCAGCCGTGAAATAATTGCCTGTTGAAACTTGTAGTTCTAAGGGTTCGGCTACATGCCTTTTTGGTTTAAAGGTGTTATTAAATTACAATTTCGAGTGAACCTGATGGACACATTATTTGGCCCTTTCCACAGTCCCCTATCACCTGTTCTGCCCAGCGGGCTTAGCGGATGTATCAGAGTTCCCGTGGGTCTTGAAGCTAATACCTATTCAGTACTTCACTTAGCTCCTCCTGAAGCTGTGCATCGGTTCGCTGAAACACGCTCTGCGTATCGGTAATTAGAGATGAAGCACGAATAGCAATGATAATCGTTGATATAAGTAGGTCTGTATCCTTTTCAGCAGAATTCAGACCGTAAAGAGGCGAATTTCACAGGTTATTACCTATAGAGTCTAGGCTAATACCTTTCCATTGTTTCAGTTCTGATTTAAGGACAACAATAGGACACACACACACACACACACACACACACACACACACACACACACACGAAGTGCAGCCCATTACATTTGATAAAACTGCTGCATACGCCACGACACAGACATTGGTGAAAGCACCGATAGCGCTATGCCTGTGATCTCGTATCTTGCCACTCGTCGCGCTCACATGACCAGTAGGCAAACGAAGTACCGTAACGTTACTGAATGTCAGATCTCCAAAGGAGAAAGGCAGTCGTGGCTCGTTCACTAGGGAGGTTTTACTAACGGGGGTGAAGGTACAATTTTGAAATACAGCCTAGAGAGACAAAGGTGTTATTCTCACTGTTGTCAGTAAGAGACTGAAAACATTGTTACAGCGGTTCGTCTGTAATCTACACAACTCGAATATAAAATGCTAGTCCTCTACATCTACTGCTGCATTTTGTCGTTGATGACAACTGAAGTCATCGTGGCATGCTCCTCACCACGGGATGATCCTCTGCTGCTACTAAATCCACCACTACTGGCAGAAATCGCTGGAGAATTTGCCTGATGAATCCTGAACTATGCAGTTAAATACTGCATCCTCAGAGAGACTATGAATCGAAACGCTTACCAAAAATATACGTAAACGTGTGCTGTTGACTGTTGATGAGCTGCGTGTTCGTTCTGTCTGCAACCAATGACAAATTATCCTGTTTTAATGGCCGAATCGCCTGTTTCGATGTGTATGACACTTCAGAACGTACTGTGACGCAAACGAGTTACATGTCATTCGACAATTTTTTCTTTACAATAAGTGATACTAATTTTAAATATGTAGAAAGTACTCTATACTCAAGACAAAATTGAGTGTCTACAAGTAAATAAGCTTCCGAAAGTATTCAGATGTGTACTTTCTTACCAAACATTGCATATACAAAAAGAATTTAAAATGTAGCTGGAACCGCGAGAAGACAATAGAACCTTGCATCATCAAAATTTTGCGGGTATTACGAAACAACAATCGCAGTGCACGCAAATGAGTTTGTGCACATCTGTTCGTGATACACAGAGGGGATTGACAACACAACGCCGAAGAGAACATACGAGGTACCAGAGCTTCCTGAAGTGGTTTTGTCATATCGAAGATACTTGCTATCTGTGTAAACACTAAAGCACTTACCGTTCAAACTAATCTAATAAAATGGCGTGGAGAGTGAGATAAACGTTTCAGCAAAGTCAACAAGAATCAACATTCACTGAAAGCAGATTTTGAACCGGGCACTAACCTCAGATACTTTAGTGTCGTACACCGGAAATAGCTAAAGCTGACGATATCTGATCAGTGGTTAGAGATTCAGGATGTTACGGACTACGAGGTATTTTCAACAGTTTCTAATTTATACCTAACGAGACGATCCAGTTACATGGATTGGTACTTGAAGTTTACATTCATCATTAAATTGTCTAATTTCATGAGATTCATATTAAATCTCTTAGAACGTCACAGAAGAATAGTTAAGAATCGTTTTCCTGCTTCCAGACAGTCATATTGTGTGGGAAACATTTGTTTTCAACTAAATAACTGAATACAGAGCAAATGAATGTGGCAGCTATCTGAAGTCTACTTTAACGATCGGTGGCTTTCCGTGTCGTTCAGTCTGTGAGTGCCTGTCAGTATAACTTCCTCCCCTCCCCTGCCTCCGTATTCCTCTTCTTCCCTCTCGTCCCCTCCCCTTAATTTTTAATTTTATATTTTTGTCCCGTCTGTCCCCATGACAGTCGGGTTCAGCCAATGTACTATAAACATGTGTACAAACTGAGCCGACCAGCTATAAAGCTTCCCGAATGCTATTCTTATGTCTCAAATTTTGCATAAAATTGACCTTCTACCTTAGAATTATTTTTGTCAGTAATATGCTGTTTCCTGTCACAAAATTTTATTTTTCTGTTTTAGCCTGGTACTATTAGGTGCTAGAGACCCATTTTAAGTGACTAGATAGACTGTTTTGGTCGTTGCGTTTGCTTCAGTTTATCAACCCTCATTTTGCCGTAAATTCTTGATATCGATGCATCGGTAAAAGCTTCCACATTTGCACTTACACTTCAAATAATGGAACACGTAACACTTTTAGTGTAATTTGAGGTAGAGTAAACGACGATGTTATGAAAATTGATAGCTGGTAGCCGTAAAAATGACGCCACAAGTCGCTACTTATAAAAAGAAAAAAATTGCCGCCTCACGAGGGATTGGCAGCTGGTTACTAGCAGGCTGACGGTAGTGACAAGTGGTGGTTGGTACGAGAGCTCCAAATGTCACTGTATTTTCGAATCTAGTTAGGAAACCTCTCCAACTTTATGTCGTATTTTAAGCAGAAAAAAAGCGCACTTGCAAAATATTAGCCCCGGAAATGGATCGCGCGCCAAAAATTGGTCCATAATTCTGACAGTGCGTAGTTATGAACTTCTGAAAATACGGTTTTCAAACAAGCTCCGCCCCACTGCAGCTGCTTAATGTCCGAGCGCGGAGTTCTGTGCGGTGAAGTGAGTTAGAGGTTTGTGAATTACTGTTTCGGCATGGGCAACATGCTTCGCTCATTGCGGTTATGTGCGCGATCTCTAACCCGTAGCTGTTGCCAGAGATCTCTTTGCTTAACTTGATTATACTGTACTTTTATGTGGCGATAAACAAATGTAGCGTAAATGAATGAAACGTGTGTCTCATTAAAGAAGTAGCGAAGCGGTGCTCAGTTATTAACGTATATTTTCTTTGGCCTTTAAAGGTGGCGCTGGTAAAGTGAAGTGCATTTGCAGCAGATGCGCTATTCTTCAACGCGATCTGCGTGATTAAATTGCCAAGCGAAAATCATTAACTTCATTTCTTAAGAATTATTGGGTTTCTTAGATTTATTCATTTTGATTTTAAGGGTATATATAGTTGCAGAATGTCGATACGAGAATATCGTTAGAATGATATTGGATGTACTGCAGGATAATACCACTGGCAGACACTAATAACTGGTTTAGAGCCTTACTAGACAGCTCACAGATGCCAAACAGCCAGTGTCAATGACAAGTAGACGGCCAGCTAGGAGGGTACGCTGAGCCAGACACGGAAGCTATATGTGCAAGGGGAAATGACTAGTCGCCCAAGTCTAAGTGAAGCGTAATAACATCGTTAACGCCGAGAGATCCCCTCATGCTAGTGACAAAGCAAACTGTCGTAATCAAGACTACGTACAATGCAACAATAAATACTCAGGTGTCGAGCCAGCAGAAAAGAACCTCAGTATGGCTCTGAGCGCTATGGGACTTAACATCTATGGTCATCAGTCCCGTAGAACTTAGAACTACTTAAACCTAACTAACCTAAGGACGTCACACAACACTCAGTCATCACGAGGCAGAATAAATCCCTGACCTCGCCGGGAATCGAACCCGGGAACCCGCGGGCGGGAAGCGAGAACGCTACCGCACGACCACGAGCCTCTGAAAGGTGACGCGGTGGAAACTTTAGGAGAGCTGACAGCTAGGTAAAACCGGGACACATGACGCCATAGCCACATCCACCACCGCTGAGCGCACAGGAAGCTCCGACATAAATACCCCGCCCTTCGGGAAAAAAAAATGTCTGATTGCTGAGTGACGATTGCCGGCTGCCGACTGAGTGCGTAATCTCATACCTTGTGTCAGTTGCAGCTATCCAGTGAAAGAGGAGGCTATGGAGCGACACTTGGCACGCCGCTGGCTGTCCTCGCCTGGAAGGACGCTGCTAATACCAGCTGTACTGCCATCTTCCGAGGCATGGAAGCCGCCATCATCTTGCAGGCCTGATCTGCGTGACCTGGAGGCTGCTCGTTATCTGTTTTCGAGAGCTGACAACGGTGCTGCCGGCTCCTAAATGGGATCTGAGAGTCGCCCACAGCGAGCCGGCGACTACGTTAGGTGGACTCGAGGCCCGACTCCTCAGTGCAGATCTGCGGTGTCTGCGAGTGCACGTGGGAGATCGACAAGTAGGGCCGCAGTCTGCGGATCGGCGGCCACCCCGTGACGTAACAGCTGCCACCCCCCGCTTCGCTGGCCTGGTGGTGCTGCAAGCCTAGCGCATGCCGGCCTCCACTGTTAACGAGATGCTACTCTGCCGGACCGGCTGTGGCGCCCCGCTTTGGAAGACAATCCTGTTTACTGCCTAATAAACGTGTTGTTGTCAATGGTGTTTTCTTGGCACTCTTGAGCGTATCTAGGTCCTAAACACCGCATCTCACCTGGCTCTCTCCTGAGGATTGTAGGATTCTGGAACCGGACTCTATATTACATGTTCGTGGGGTTGGCATATTATATACTCATATAACATCTTATCTATTCGAGTAAAGTAATACTTTTTCTCAAACAAGATTTCAAATTACATTAGGCAGATATTTTCAATTCTCCTCTCGTCTTCCCTCGCCTCTAGATGGTTGTTACCCTTCTGCACAGCACTTAGCGGGAATTAAACAGCTGCAGTGAGGCGAAGCGAGTGACAAACAACTGCTGCACACGATGGTTAAAGGCTGTACATTCCGGAGGTCATAATTCCGTTCTATCGGAATTACGCCCCAAAATTTTGCGCGGGGTCGACTGCCGAGGATGATACCTCGCATGTCCGCTTTTTCCTGTTTAAAATATGAGTTCAAGTTGCTGATGTTTCCTTATATACTGAGGTGGCAAAAATCATAGGACACCTCTTTTTGTCCGACGTGGTACAGCAACTCGATGGGGGATGGACTGAACAGGCCGTTGGATGCAGGAAGTTTTGCTTGCACAGAGTGTTGTGCACGAACTGACCCCTCGATTATGTGCAATAATTCCCTCGAATTGTCCATAATGTTAAAAATGGCTCTGAGCACTATGTGACTTAACATCTGAGGTCATCAGTCCCCTAGAACTTAGAACTACTTAAACCTAACTAACCTACGGACATCACACACATCCGTGCCCGAGGCAGGATTCGAGTCTGCGACCGTAGCGCTCGCGCGGTTCCAGAGTGAAGCGCCTAGAACCGCTCGGCCACACCGACAGGCCCAGAATGTTATTTAAACCATCCGCGAACAGCTGTGGCCTGGTAATATGGCACATTGTCATCACTAAAAGACCCATCATTGTCTGGAAATATGAAGTCCATGAATGGCTGCAAATGGTCTCCAGGTAGCCGAACATAACCCTCTCAATGATCGCTATAGTGAGATCAGCGGACCCAGTCCATTCCATGTAATCACATACCACACTGTGATGGAGCCACTGCTTCGTGAGGTCTGCGCCACAGTCAAAGCCAACTGAAATTGGGACTCATCTGATCAGGCCACGGTTTTCCTGTGGTGTAGGGTCCTACCGATTCGGTTGCGTGCCCAGGGAAGGCGCAGAAGGGGATGTCGTGCTGTTTGAAAAAGAACTCGTGTCGGTCTTCTGCTGTCATAGCTCATTAACGCCAAATTTCGTCGCATTCTCCTAACATATATCTTCGACGTACATCCGTCTTTGATTCCTGCAATCAACTTCACGCTAACGCCGTTGCTCTCTGTTGTTACGTGAAGGCCGTCCATGGTGAGAAGTAATGCCTGAAATGCCTCGGTACATTTTTGACGCTGTGGATCTCTGAGTATTCAATTCCCAAACGATTTACCAAATGAGATGTCCCATGCGTGTAGCTCCAAATACCATTCCGCGTCATAATCTATTAATTTTCGGCGTATGGTCATAATCACGTGGGAAAAAGAGTACAAATTACAGCTCCGCTAATGAACTGCACTTTTATACCTTGTGTGAGCGATCCTACTGCTACTAGTATATGTGCATATGGCTATCCTATGTCTTTTGTCACCTCAATGTGTGTAAGAATTGGCATATTTGATGGCGTTTGTTTTAAAGTGCTCCGTGTATGTCTTATTAGCCCTAGAGGCTCATAATAAACTTAATATCACGTCAGACATTGTACTAGGCAGTAGACCTGCAATTTGGCCGAGATATCTGCTGCAGTTGTTGATTTGAGTATCTACTGATAGGAGATAGATTATGTGACAGACAGTAAGCATTAGTGGGTACGATTAGCAAACTTGGTGGAGAAAAATAACCTCCTGGTGTTAAGTGTACTGTTTCGGAGCTATGTCCATTAAACAAAAGCCAGTCAGCCACACGCACGCGGAAGAGCATGCATTTTAACTAAGTTATGTAGCTAACGCTTCTACTACTAAACAACGTAATTACTAATTAAAATAGCTGAGGACAACAGTTTGGCTGAACAGCACAAATGTAGGCAAACTTTAAATGTCTATCACGATAGACACGGATTTACAGTGCCGTTTACTTAATAATGAATGACTAAAATCTACTGCGATAAAAATTCCCTAATGTTAGTAATTTGTAAGGATAATAAGCTGTACTGCGGAAATAACACCGCAGTAGATGTTTTAATATTTGTTAATGTACAGACAGCCTTAAATAACTTATACTGTAATAAGCAAGGTATCTCAGTAAGTGTAAACTAAGAAAGTAATAAAAAAGAAAACAGAAATAAATTTTTCAATGCTATTTTTTCCTCCACGTAAACTGTTCTACAGAAAATTCTCGATATTCTTGGTTCCGACATTGCTAGAAAGTTAATATCATCGAATGAATGAGTGGCAAATCCTCTCGAAAATTCCTGGTATTTGGAGAATGGCCATCGCAAAACACTTTCACTTTTTTTTTGAGTCATCAGTCTTCTGATTGCTTTGATGTGGTCTGCCACGAATTCCTCTCCTATGCTAATCTCTTCATCTCACAGTAGGACTTGCAATCCACGTCCTCAATTATGTGCTGGATGTATTCCAACCTCTGTCTTCCTCTACAGTTTTGTCTTGTATAGTTCCCTCTAGTACCACGCAAGTAATTCCCTGATGTCTTAACAGAAGTCCTATCATCCTGTCCGTTCTTGTCAGCTATTTCCACATATTCCTTTCCTTTCCTCTCCGATTCTGCGCAGAACCTCCTCATTCCTTATCTCATCAGTCCATCTAATTTTCAGCGTTCGTCTATTGCACCATGTCTCAAATGCTTCGATTATCATCTTTTCCCACAATCCTTGTTTCACTACCATAAAATGCTATATTCCAAATGACATTCAGACAAATTTCTTCCTCAAATTAAGGCTTATGTTTGATACT
The DNA here is from genome assembly GCF_023897955.1 of Schistocerca gregaria. Lineage (NCBI taxonomy): Eukaryota > Metazoa > Arthropoda > Insecta > Orthoptera > Acrididae > Schistocerca > Schistocerca gregaria. The sequence continues at coordinate 856,211,944 of NC_064920.1, read as the reverse complement.
AGTAGACTTCTCTTGGCCAGGACTGCCTTATCTTGCCAGTGATAGTCTGCTTTTGATATCCTCCTTGTTCCTTACATCACTTGTTCCTTTGCTGTCTAGGCAGCAGAATTCCTTAACTTAATCTACTTTCTGATCATTACCCTGATGACAAGTTTCGCGCTATTCTCATTTCTGCTACTTCTAGTTACTCTCGTTTTTCTTCGATTTACTCTCAGTCCATATACTGTGCTCATTAGGCTGTCCATACCATTCAGCAGACCATGTTATTAGTCGTCACTTTCACTTAGGATAGCAAAGTCATCAGCGAATCACATCATTGATATATTTTCACCTTGAATTTTAATTCCATTCCTGAACCTTTCTTTTATTTCCATCGTTACTTCTTCGATGTACAGATTGAACAGTAGATGTGAAAGACTACATCCCGGCTTAATACCCTTTTTAATCCAAGCATTTCGTTTCTGGTCGTCCGCTTATTCCTCATTGGCTCTTCCACATATTGTACATTACCCGTCTCTCCCCATAGCTTACACTTATTTTTCTCAAAATTTCAAACATCTTGCATCATTTTACATTATCGAACGCCTTTGCCAGGTCGGCAAATCCTATCAACGTGTCTTGATTTTTCTTTAGTCTTGCTTCCATTATCAACAGCAACATCCGAATTGCCTGTCTGGTGCTTTTACTTTTCCTAAAGTCAAACTGATCTTCACCTAACATCTCCTCAATTTTCTTCACTGTTCGTCTGTATATATACTTGTCAGCATCTTGGATGCGTGAGCTGTCAAACTGATTGTGCAATAATTCTAGCGCTTATCAGCTCTTGCAGCCTTCGGAATTGTGTGGATGATATTCTTAGGAAAGTCAGACGGTTTGTCGCCAGACTCATACATTCTACACACCAACTTGAATAGTCGTTTTGTTGTCACTTCCCCCAATGATTTTAGAAATTGTGATGGAATATTATCGATCCCTTCCGCTATTTAAACTGAAGTCCTGCCAAGGTCTTTTAAATTCTGATTATAATACTGGATCCCCTATCTCTTCCAATTAGAATTTCTTCTTCTATCACATAAGACAAATCTTCCGTCTGATACAGACATTCAGTGTACTCTTTCCACCTATCCGGTCTCTCCTCTGCATATAGCCCGTTACACTTGCTTTCAATTTCACCGAAGGTTGTTTTGATTTTCCTGAGTCCGCAGCTCGTGGTCATGCGGTAACGTCCTCGCTTCCCGCGCCCGGGTTCGATTCCCAGAGGGGTCAGAGATTTTCTCTGCCTCGTGATGACTGGGTGTTGTGTGCTGTCCTTAGGTTAATTAGGTTTAAGTAGTTCTACGTTCTAGGGGACTGATGACCATAGATGTTAAGTCCCATAGTGCTCAGAACCATTTGATTTTCCTGTATACTAAGACAGTCCTTCCAACAACCATTTTTCTTCTCTGTCTTCATAATTTTCATACAGCCATTTTGTGTTAGATTTCCTGCACTTACTATATATTTCATTCCTCAAGAACATGTATTTTTATATTTCTGAATATCCCTGATCCTTTTTGTCCTTCTTTCATCGGGTGAGGTATTACTTTCGTTACTCATCGTTGTTTCACAATTACTTTCATTTACCTACGTTATTCTTTCCAACTTCCGTGATCGCTATTTTTAGAGATATCCATTCCTCTTAAACTGTACTGTCTACTAAGCTCTTCCTTATTACTGTATCTATAGCCTTAGAGAACTTCAAGCGTATCTCGTCATTCCTTAGTACGTCCGGATCGCACTTATTTGCGTATTGATTCTTCCTGGCTAATGTCTTAAACTTCAGCCTACTTTTCATCACTACTATATTGTGATCTGAGTCTATATCTGCTCCTTGGTACGTCTTAAAATCCAGTAGCTGAGTCCGAAATCTCTGTCTCACCATGATGTAATCTAACTGATATTTTCCCGTATCACCCGGCCTTTTCCAAGGTAATCTCCTCCTCTTGTAAAATTCTTGAACATACTATTCGCCATTACTGGCTGAAATTTATTGGAGAACTCAATTCGTCTTTCTCCTCTCTCATTCCTGGTCTCCTGCAAAATTTTCTTCTACTCCTTCCCCTACAATTGCATTCCAGTCCCCTATGACTATTAGATTTTTATCTTTTTACGTTCTGTCTTACCCTTTCAATATCCTCTTACACTTTATATCTTCACCTTTGCTTGCGGCATCGGCATGTATACCCGAACTATCGTTGTCGATGTTAGTTTGCTGTCGATTCTGCTAAGAACAACACGATCACTGAACTGTTCACAGTAACGCACTCTCTGTTCAAAAATGGCTCCAATCACTATGGGACTTAACATCTGAGGTCATCAGTGTGGTGTCACCGCCAGACACCACACTTGCTAGGTGATAGCCTTTAAATCGGCCGCGGTCCGTTAGTATACCTCGGACCCGCGTGTCGCCACTATCAATTATTGCAGACTGAGCGCCGGCATACGGCAGGTGTAGTCTAGAGAGACTCCCTAGCACTCGCCCCAGTTGTAAAGCCGACTTTGTTAGCGATGGTTCACTGTCTACATACGCTCTCATTTGCCGAGACGACAGTTTAGCATAGCCTTCAGCTACGTCATTTGCTACGACCTAGCAAGGCGCCAAATTCAGTTACTATGTATCCTGAACAGATAATATTGTGAATCATGTACCATCAAGAGCGTCGGTAATCATTAATGGATTAAAGTTATCAAACTAATTATGTCCGCTTTCTGAATTCTCATTCCTTGTCATGTTCCAGACTTCGCGTCAGTATTGTTCTTCCCTCTTCACGCCAGCCTGCGTGAGCTAAAACGCGTGCATTTCGGCCTCCATTCATTACACGGTCTTGGCTCTTCTGCCAACTCAACAATCAGTCCCCTAGACTTAGAACTACTTAAACCTAACTAACCTAAGGACATCACACACATCCACGTGCGAGGCAGGATTCGAACCTGCGACCGTAGCGGCCGCGCGGTTCCGGACTGAAGCGCATAGAACCGCTCGGCCAGCACTCTTTGTCCTGCGTACCTATTCACAATAAATCCTACTCCCGTTATACCTTTTTCTGCTGCTGCTGATATTATTCTATACTCATCTGACCAGAAATCCTTGTCTTCTTTCCATTTCACTTCAGTGACCTGTATTATATCTAAATTGAGCCTTTTTATTTCCCTTTTCAGATTTTATAGCTTTTCTACCACACTCAGGGCTCTGACATTCCACATCCATGCTCATAGTACGTTATCCTTTCCTTGGTTGTTCGATCTCTTTCTCATGGTCACCTCCATCTTGGCAATCCCTCCCGGAGATCCGAATGTGGCATTATTCCCTAATCTTTTGCCAATGGAGAGACTGTGATGTCATTTTGTCAGTTACAAGCCACATGTCCTGTATACCCCTTATGTACCTTTAATGCAGTGGTTTCCATGGACTTCTGAATCCTCATGCCGTTGATCATTGCTGATTTTTCCACCTTTAGCTTCCGGACTGATTTTCGCGCGCGTCGCTGGTTGGCTACCTTTTTATGGCCGTTGCTCCAAAATGGTGCATATCCGACCGGTGGTTATCTGGAAAATTTTGCCTGATTCCACGTCCCTATCTCGCTATTACGCTACTTTCAGGTTGATAAGCTTTTCCAGTGCTTCCAGCAGACTTAAATAGTTAAAATTCAACGAGCATTTGGCTGAGACCACCTCCGACATTGTCAAGTGGTTACTGTCGTGTGTTTGCTACTGATACCGATACATAGCCACATTATTGCCTGTGACTTTACCAGTGCCCAGTAAAGCTCCATTGAAGATTTTTTTTTGTTCCAAAACGGACCTGCCCCCATCATCCTCCCGATAAGCGGATCCCAAGCTGCAGACCGGTCTTTATTGATGATGTCACCTGAAACTTTTATTTCGATATCTTCTTCTCTAATGTTATTAAAGAAACCATTTCTCAGTTTAATAATACATGTCTCATTGAAAGCAATTTAGTGTTCGATTTCTAGAGAATGCTGAGGTTCCACCGATTTCTCATCATACTAAAAGCGGGAACACCTCTCCTGTTACACATGGCACTGTTCAACCGTGTCACTGGCGGTCCATCTCAAAACAGACTACACCCACATGGTACTCTGAATACCCCTGATCCTTTGAGACAACAGGTCAGGCAGAGAAGCCGTCGCTCAACGATGCTATTTAACATTTATTTGGAGGAAATCGTGAGAAGTTATTTGGATGGGAAACAAGACGTCAGAATAGATGGACAAAAAATAGAAATCATAAGATTCGCAGATGACATTGGGATTCTTCCAGAAAATGAAGAGAACTTGATTCAAATGCTAAATGACGTGAATGAAGACTGTGTAGAATTCGGTACAGAAATAAATAAAAAGAAAACGGAAGGCATGGTTATAGACTTGAAGGAAAGAAGAGTGAATTAGAAGTTAAGGTCTTACAACAGATGATAGCATTGAAGGAATTGGTAATTTGAATTAGGGAACATACGTACTGTGAACAAGGCATGAGATCAAGATGGCGCTGGCGAAAGAGGTATTTTAAAAGCAGAAAATACTGTTAGCTAGTGGTCTGAAGACGCAATTAAGAAAGCAGCCAGTGAAATGCCTGGGCCGCGCGGGATTAGCCGAGCGGTCAATGGCGCTGCAGTCATAGACCGGGCGTCTGGTTCAGACGGAGGTTCGAGTCCTCCCTTGGGCATGGGTGTGTGTGTTTGTCCTTAGGATAATGTAGTTTAAGTAGTGTGTAAGCTTAGGGATTGAAGACCTTAGCAGTTAAGTACCATAAGATTTCACACACATTTGAACATTTTTTTTTAAATGCCTGGTACGCCACGTGGACTTTTAAGGAGCACAAATCTGGACAGCGGAGCGAGAGAAAAACCGAAACTTGTGATTTGACAGAGAATATAGAAGATCAGCTAACCTGATAAAGTCAGGAATGAGGAGGTGTTGAGAAGAGCTGGAGAAGCTCGGAGTATATTGCTGACACTGAAGAACAGGAAGGTACATTAGACAGGACTTAATTTGTACAACACTGTCTTCTAGTATAGACAATTGAAAGTTTTATTCTGTGGACGAAAGGAAAGGCCAGAAGAAGATCAGAAACTGGATAAAATCTGTAGAGCACAAGAAGAGTACCAACAGATGAAGGGGAAAGTAGGGGACGGAGAAGCAGAGAGTGCTGTGAAGTCTAAACCTGCCGCAACGCAGATAACGAAATGATGGCTTTCTGAGGTCTGCATCATCTTTCACAGACCTCACGAGTTATCGAATCGCTAGAGGCCTGAAGAAATGAACAGATTTCATCTGGCAAATCTTTCCTGTTATTGAGCTACAGATAGGCGGAATCGCAAGGTTCTTCGTGTTCTCTTGGGGACCTTCTGATTATGACTCGTCGGTGAAAAGGCTTGACAAATTTGTCGTTTGATGTTATCGTTTTCTTTGAACAACTTCGGTAGGTGGCTCAGTTTTTTCGACAGGTTTTTCACAGTCTCAAACAGTTCCCGCCAGATCTGCTCCCATGACATTGAGCCGCGAGTGGCTCGTCTTCGTGCCATATCTCATCTGACATCCTGTTTTTACTGTACAACCACCTCGTTATGTTAATTTCAATTACTGGTGTCACTGAGTTGCCGCCATGACTGCCCGTGAACGGCAGCAGCGGCGCTTATCTATATAAGCCCTGGCGTATTATCTTTGGTGACTGCTATTACTTCCCGGTTGTCATGTGTTAGGAGTTAGTTAGGATCTGCCAGTGAGTTGGGAGGCCCTAGCAGTGCAGTTCGGACCTGGCAGTGTTTGACTTAGGACGCGGCAGAAGTTCTGCCGGGGCGCGGCTGCAGTGAGGTCCGAACAGCCATGACTCGCCCAAAGGTTGCCGATACATATCACTTGAGCTCTGACCACCTTGGTTGGTCGTCGGTCGGTCGTCTTGTCGGACGACGTGTGTGTTGGCCGGCGATTGTATATCGGTTGCCTGCGTGCGCCGACTCGTGATTCGCCCTTGTTATTGCACAGTCGCTGCCTTTAGTATTGTCTAGTCCTTCGTGCAAGTGCTCGTGAAACTGTGGATAACTTTTGATGTCGACTGCTCATTTATTTTAGTGCTGTCTCCGTGCTGATGTGTGGCAGTCGGTAGGTTGGCGTGGAGAAGCGAGGAAATCTCCACGGGGTGTGGTTTGGCCAGGCCCGTTGGCGGTCTCTACACACTGTCAGAGTGTTTGGGGCTATTCCCATTGCTACGAGGGCCATGGTTCACCGACCCTGTACACGAAAGTTGGGTGTGGATTTAATTTGTCAGCAAGTCAAGACTGTTCACATTGTGCCGTCTGGTTCTCGTTGTTGGCTGTTGGGACATTCCCGCGAGCAACAACATGTGTGTGGAGATTTAGCCACCTTCCGGCGGAGTCTAACTGTATGTGTTTATTTGCCATTGAAGTGCACCAGCGGAATTATCTGCCTTGTGGCCGTTAACGTTCCGGTTACCTGCCCTGGCCGTTCAAGTAAATTTAGGCAGTGTCCTTTCCTCACCATGTTGTCGCTGTTCAGCATGGTGTGTACTTCGGCAGCTTAATGTATGCTTGATTGTTGCCAGACATGCCTTTTACGTTTGAACTACCATTTGTGTACTGGTGGAGTGGAGCGCGAATTACCTTGTCGGTGGGTCCATTGACTGTATGTTGGTTTGGTTGTCGTCGGATCGAGAATGGTTTGGCCGACTACCTTTCTCAACTAAGTGAACGCTTGTATTTAAAGTGCTGCCTTTTCCTATTTCATGTTGTCTGTGTTTCTATGGCTCATAGCCGATGGTTTTGAATCAAAGTTGAATTGTTTTTAGTGGTGTTTTAGGTCATGGGCCTTCAGCCGTTTACAAATTTTAGTTCCTTGCTTGTAAACTGTTTGATTGTTTGGGTCCATCAGCTTAATTTAAGGTAAGGCTTTGTTTACATTTATTTTACCTTGAGTTTTAAGTCATCGGGCCTTCAGCCGTTTTTAAATTAAGGTTGTTGCTTATCAAGAGTTAGATTTTTGGGCCTCATTTTGGCCTCTTTCCACAATTCCAACTACCTGTCCTATCCTGCGGGTTTATCCAGGCGTTTCAGACAGGTTGATTTTTACGACGGGCTTTCAGTAAAGCAACACTTTTTTTCTGAAAGCAGGTTGGTTTAATTAAAGATTCCAGTACCCCAAAATCTACCCCACTCTTTTGCCTAGAAAACCTTATGTTTCAACACACTCTCCGTTCAATGCGACGTCCGTACGCCACCTTACACTGAGGCCTGGATGCCTGCATTGTACCATTCTACTGATCGGCGTTGGAGCCGTCTTGCTGCATCAATAATCTCCCCATCACCCACGTACTGCTTCCCTCTGAGTGCATCCTTCAATAGGCCAAACTGACGGATGTCGGAAAGTGCGAGATCCGTGTGGTAGGGTGGACGAGAAAGAATTGTCCAATGAAGGTTCGTGAGGTCACCTCAGGTGTACAGGCTTGTGTGAGGGCTTGCGTTGTCAAGGAGAAGAAGAAGATCGTTTCGATTTATCTGGAGAGGAACATGCTGAAGCTCAACACTGCAGGACTCACAGCTGCTTGCGGCAGGCCGGCGAGCGGGACGTCAGACATGTCTGCTGGCCGTTGTTGCGATGACGAGAGACAGCTCGCCCAACAATTCATCGTGTTTTTGTTCACTACCAAGTCTCCGTAGATGGTCTGCAAAAATCTATGACTGTCTGCGACGCTCTGGTTTTCCACGAAAAGGAACTCATTGACAGCTCTCTGTTTGGGACGCACCTCCGTTACAGATACCATCTTGAAGGCTAGCGGAGCGCAATCACCTATTAGAGCATGATGAAGCTGTAGGGGCTAAAGCGGGAATATTCCACGATCTCCCATCCAAATTCGGCGTTTTATCAACCGGAAAATATATTCCTTTGTTTATTGAATGTTCTTGTATATACACAGTCTTTGAAATGAATACAATGAGTATAATCAGAAATGAGCATTCGAAACGGAAAACGGTTTTTGAATGAAAAGAAGGTGCTCACGGATATCACAAGTTTGCGGAAGTTCGCCGTCGGAGCTGGCTTTTGGCGTGTGGAGCCGGTGAGGTGGGTGCCTGTGCTCTAGAGCGCACCTGGTTGCCTGTTGGAGCGGTGCCAGCCACCAGGGAGCAGCCAGCAGACACAGCGCGCCACCGGGGAGCCCGCGAATGTGTGCTCGCGCCCACACGCGCGCTCGCATGGTCCGGGCTGCAAGCGCACGAGCATTGATTCTCGTTAATTACGGACCGCTGTGCCGCAGCACACTGAACCACAGCACGCCACGGCCGTGGTCTCGTCTGGACGGCTCAGCACTGCGCCCACGACGGCCAGTCTCTCGCTTCAACGCCCACAACCACTCTAACGCCGCACCGCTCTCTAGACACACTCCAGTACCTCATACAACTGAAATTAATTCCCTCTCTGGGGCGTGCTCTTGTATTCGACGATAGTTTTGTATCTGTTACTTAACGGGAACATGTACTAAAAGAAAGAGAAAAAAACCCTAAATAATTTGGTTACGGAGAGTAAAGACTATTTTATCTTTAATTTTTTCAGTTTCGTTTTATCATTCTAATTTATTTGATATCGACATTGAAGCAACTGCACTCCATCTTGGCACTTTGTGCTGCGCGTACTGTAAAAAAAAAATGGCTCTGAGCACTATGGGATTCAACTGCTGTGGTCATCAGTCCCCTAGAACTTAGAACTACTTAAACCTAACTAACCTGAGGACATCACACACAGCCATGCCCGAGGCAGGATTCGAATCTGCGACCGTAGCAGTCGCACGGTTCCGGACTGCACGCCTAGAACCGCGAGACCACCGCGGCCGGCGCTTACTGTAAGACCTTCGGTACACACACCATCAGATTATTTAACTTGTCGCTCTAGCGAAGTAGGCGAGTGTCAGCAATATGTGTCCTGGTCTTATCGTGGCGTGTTTATCGTCAGACGATAGAAATGCCATTAGCACGCTTAGAGTAGCAGATTGACGGTGACTAACTTTAAACAGAACTTTATTAATTTTCACACACATTTATTAAAATAATGAAAATCATAGATATTACGTAACTTGATTCTGGATGCTGTTTACAATTGACAATCTGAAGTTCCTTGGGTCTTGGTACGTTAATCTTATTCTCACATATCTCTGAACTTGACAAAGTGTCTATACATTTATCTTCATGGCTATGTACAGGAATATGATAATCTTATTAGGCACAGACTGAAATTTGACTATAGACTAATGCAGAGTGACTAATCGGAGTTTTTTTTTCTTTACTGTGATTTCATTCCCCTGCACCATATGGGCAGGGGAGGACCGTCAGCGGCACAATTAGTAGCTCTTTAGCCGAGTGACACGATAACTAAACAAGAATAAAATGATACATAGATAAGGAGATAAAAAAGGGGAACATAAAACAGAGTAAGGGGAGAAAATGGAGGTAAAAAATACACTGACATGGAGACGTTCATGGGCGACAGTTAGAAAACTCACCAGAAAGTTAAAAAACACAGTTGGCGATTCTTAAAACACAGAGAAGACTCTGAATGCGCATGCAGAGGTTAAAAGTCGGCCACAGTATTAAAAACACTCCGAAACAACACACTTAAAACCCACTTGGAGCACACACGACGAAGAATAAAACTGCCAAGTGGGACCTGCCGAGGGAAAGGTCAGAGAGGATGGAAAACGAGGGGAGAGCATTGGGCAGCTGGGAAAGCGGCGGGATGAAGAGAGGAGGGGCATCAGTGAGTTCATGAAGAGGCAGGAGACATGTTGGGCGGGAGAGGAAGAGGGAAGACAGGGCAGGAGGGAGCGCGACTAATCAGAGGTCTGTGCACTCGTTATAATACCTCGCGCGTTCAGGTATCACTGCGTGAGTGTGGTCCGCGAGGAGAAAAGGTTCTACGTTAGCAGCAATCTCATTGGCTGCGTTGCATATTAATATGCGGATCGGCGGAAGCAGAATTTCGTCCGTCTCTTAAGACAGCGCCATCTCGTAGTGCGGAGACGGACGAGCGCTGCGCTTGCGCTGTTGTGCTTAGCGGGGCGCGCTCTATTGAGGAAGTTGTGTACGCGCTGACAACGCGGAACTATGTACACAACACACTTTAATGCTTTGGTCGACATGACATACCACTATGAATTCATGCTGTTAATGTACCACAGGCATGCTGTGGTGTGATGGCTTATGAGTCTTACAATCAGCGCAGTGTCAAGTCCATATACATGAAGCTGCAGTTACTTCGAAATCGATAGCAAATAAAACACAAAGAAAAAAACATAGCTTAGTGGAAGAAAATTAGTGGGTAAACAATTTTTATTCTCCGACAAATATTTCTCAGTTGGCGTTCCTAATTGCAAGCGCTACAAAAGTCGAAAATTAAAAATAAATTTCCATCTATGCAATAAGGACGCGGTGGCTGTAAAAAATATATCGACTCAACCACTTGTTTATAGTGTAAAACACTTAGATTGACGCGTTTCGGAAGTGATTCCATCCTAATAGCCAGAAACTTTCATTCAGATCTTTGATAGATAGAGCCTTTAGAGTCCCTATGAATAAAGAAGACAGAATGACTGAGCTGAACATCGTGAAACAACTGGCCAGAGCTGACGGATATCACCAAAACGTTGTCAATAAATTAATACGTCAGAAACAGCCCGCGAATGCAAGGGAGAATACCGCAAATAATGTTACGAGAGTCACAATACCATACTTCGATGATATTTCGCAAAAAGTGGCTGACATTTTCAAACCTTTTAAAGATGATACCGCTTTCCAGACCAATAATACGCTGCGGTTTAAACTAAGAAATAATTTGCAACAGGTAAACGATAAATATGAGAGAGTTGGGGTCTATAAAATTCTGTGTGACACGTGCGAGGCAAGCTATGTAGGCCAAACTGGTATGTCCTTTAAAGTATGTTACAAAGAACATAGCGATGCTTTCCGGCTTAATAATTTTGAAAAGTCAGCTGTAGCCACGCGTATTTGGGAAACGGGACACCCCATTTTTGGAATAGATCAGGATCTCGTTATTTTATATAGACAGGACAAACGAAAAAAGCTGTATCAACTAGAACAGCTGGAAATTACGATACATAGCGTGGATAATCAGAACACACTGAATGAACAGCTAAGTGGTGATACAAATAACTTTTTCAAACATTTCGCTGGTTGCTTTTAGTAACTATTTCATTATTTCATGAGGTCCATGGAACATGTATACTGCATCTGTTTGTATAGATATCTATGTGACTTCATTGTTTACTTGCGCGTGAGCTCACTCGCGTTCCAATGTCGTGTTTGGCTACGTGGTGTGTGGTATCAACGAAGACGCACGGGTGGTTTACGACGATAGAGGAGAGAGCCATGTGGTTAGATGCTGAACACCATAGGTGACACCATTTTAGAGTTTTTATATTTTGACGACTATGTGGAGATGCACCTTGGAAGACACGGCTGCAACAAGGGATGTAGCAACAATGTTTTAATTTCATTATCAATTTTATTGTGCCTGGTGCATATTCCACTTTAACGAGTTTTAACAGGTTCTTTTACATTTTAGTATTCTGATGCTGGAATCTTGACTTACGAAACGCGTCAATCTTAGTGTTTTACACTGTAAACAAGTGGTTGAGCCGATATATTTTTTAACATTGACATTCACAACCCCGACCTATCATCCAGTATCGATAAAATCAAAGGACGCGGTAGGCTGAAATACCCATGAGAAACGAACATATTTTGACGATCGAAAATTATAACACAAAATTACAATCATCTGCTATTGCTTCTTTGTACACTGTCAACAGAATACCCATTTTCCCCTCACTGTATTAATGCACTAGCTGTGTTCATTTATTTCCTTCATGTTTCTGTATCTTACTTCGAGTATTTTGTGTTGGAATACCCACTGCAGTAATTACAGATCTCAGTTGGTTGGTTGTTTGTGGGAGGAGACCAGACAGCGATGTCATCGGTCTCATCGGATTAGGGAAGGACAGGGAAGGAAGTCGGCCTTGCCCTTTCAAAGGAACCATCCCGGCATTTGCCAGGAGTGGTTTAGGGAAATCACGGAAAACCTAAATCAGAATGGCTGGACGCAAGATTGAATCGTCATCCTCCCGAATGCGAGTCCAGTGTGGTAGCCACTGCGCCACCTCGCTCGGTCACAGATCTCAGTCTACAGCCAGCTTCCGTGACTGTATCGTTTCGTTCTGAGATTGACACTGCTTTTTATAAGAATGGAATTATTTTAAATTTACTCTGTGCTCTTTAATTTAAATTCGTTAATTTCTGTGTATTTGTTTATCTATGAGACAGAGTTCCGCATTTATTAGCTGCCTGGAGTATATTTTCATCGTCTTTAGCATTGATGCGGACTGTGACTGCTGCGTTAGTGTGCGGCCTGAGTTGGTGACCCTTCGCTCACAGCTGCAGGTGGTGTTGGCTTCGGTCACACACCTAGGAGCTGTTGCCAGTGGGCATGACTGTAGAGGGACGAATGTGTAGATACGACAGACGTCCCACACATCACTTATGCACCATGATCAGTCCACTGCTGTGGCCATACTGGGTACTGCCAGTATGAGGCTGACCTCTCACTCGTGGATGAATGAGAGATTGTTCCAAGGTGGGGCACTCAGTACAAGACTTTCTGAGGGGTCGAGCAGAGGATATCCCCAGTTCGTCTGACGAAAGGTTCTGGCGCCATTTGTGACTGACAAAGCCCCTCAGCCATATGCAGTCGCTCACAATATTCCAGAGAAAGGCACTCGATCTGTAAGATTTCGGAATTTACACAGCATGTGTTAACTGGTAATTTGGAGCTTCAATGTTGGGCACGTAATTTTCCCTTTAGGGACATGGCTGCCAAGGAAGGTAAGGAAACCAGTGTGAACTTTGTGTGTATTCTGGAAGGAGTCATTCCATATGTGGTGAGGGTGCTTCCGCGTGCCATGAAGATCAAAGGATGCAGCCAACTAGGTAGTGGCTAATATCAATAACACTGATTTGTGTCACTTTGGATTGGAGGAGTTTCAGACGGCTATCTGCCGTGGCAAGGACTGCTAGTCTTGCTTGCGAGGTGATTGCGGGTCTCATCATCTGATCCATCATCGACCAAACTGATAGTGCTTCTTTGGTACAGTAACAAGAGGAGCTTCTGAATCAGAGGCTTAAGTGGTTCTGCGACCATGTAGGCTGTTTGGTTTCTGGGTTCCTCTTCACAGGTCAGGGGTTCATTATATACAGGAAGTGGCTACACGTGTAGCTAGGGCTGTGTGGATGGGACTGGGAAGTTTATTTGCTTAGGGGGTCTTGGGAAACTACAGAAACGGCGTCAGCCTAAAGGGAGACACGGAAAACACAGGAAGGTAAACCTAGCAACAATCGGTGTACCACTTTTTATATTGTCGTAGATTTGTTGGGTAAGAACCGGAGATCCAAGAGGTAACAAAAAGCACTGAAGCTCAAATCGCGATAGGTACAGAAAACTAACTTAAGCCGAGAAAAGTTGAGATGAAATTTTTCAAAGGACCTAACCTTGTTCAGATAGGATAGATTAAACACAGTTGGTAGTGGGGTGATTATTGCTGCCAGAAGTAGCGAAATTGAACTAAATAACTCCTGTGAGTTAGTGTTGGTAGAGGTTATACATGACATCTTGAATAACTTAATAACTGGTTCGTTTTACCTACTCCTGACTCACATGATACACTTGCTGAAGAATTCAATGAAAACTTGAGTCTTATTTCAAATAAATACCTCTCTCATACAGTTTTGTTGGTGGTGACTTCAATCTACTCTCGGCATGTTGTCAAAAATATATGTTTAATGCCGGAGGTTAGCATGAAACGTCGTCCGAAATTGTACGGGATGCTTTCTAAGAAAATGATTTTGAACAGTTGGTCAGGAACCCAATCGAAGTGTGAATGGTTGCGGAAACATACTTGACCGTTTAACAACATATGATACTATGCAAACAGGTAGCATAGTGATGGACATAGGGATTAGTGACAACAAGGCAGTTTAGCGAGACTGAATAACGTAAGATCCAAAGACACGAAAAATAAACGCAAAGTTTAAAAAAGCGAATAAAAATTCGTTTGAAGAATTTTTAAGATACAGTTTCCACTCCATCCGACCTGATTATGCAAGCGAGGACCAGATGTGGTTTAGATTGAAATAAATAGTATCGACTGCAACTGAGAGACGTAAGCCACATAAATTAAACGCGTCAGAACACTGTTGCACAAGCAATGAAAAATGATGTCAAATTTAAAAGAAAGCAAAATCCGCAAAATTATCGTAGCTTCACAAAGCTCGATGTAACGCGAACTTCGAGGCGAGATAATGTCAATAAGTTTCTGTCTCTAAATCTGGCAGAAAGCCCAATGAGATTCCGGTCATATGTGCGGTACATCAGCGGCAAGACGCAACCAGTATCTTCACTGCACGATAACAGTGTTGCCGATGGTAGTGCCCCTAAAGCAGAATTTTCAGTACGTTTTTCCAAAACTCCTTCACCGTAGAAGACGACGTAAATATTCCAGAATGCGACCAAGAACAGCTGCCAAATTGAGTAACTTAAAAGCAGATATCCTCCGGTGTAGCGAAGCAGCTTAACTCACTTAATAAAGGCAAGGCTTTTGGCTCACACTGTGTACCAGTCATGTTCTTTTCAGTGTATGTTGAGACAGTTACTCCATACTTAGCAATCACATGTAACTGCTCGTCTTTAGGAAGAACCACCTGTAAGACTGGAAAGTTGCACAAGTCCCCACATGAACGCCCGAGAAAAAAAATAGGAATAGTCTGCTGAACTACAGACCCATACCACGAACGTCGATTCCTAGTAGGATTTTAGACCATATAATGTGTTCGAAAACTGTGAATTACCTCAAAGGAAACGATTTACTGACAGGTAGTCAGCAGGGATTCAGAAAATATCGTTCTTGTGAAAGACAAGTAGCCCTTTATTCCCACCAAGTAATGAGTGCTATCGACGGGAGACGTCAAAATGATTCCATATTTTTAGATTCTTAGAAGGCTTTCGAGAGCAATCCTCACAAGCATCTTTCAATCAAATCTCGTATCAATAGAATATAGCCTCAGATGTGTGAATGGATTCGAGATTTCCTATCAGAAAGGTCACAGTTCCAAGTTACTGATGGAAAATTATCGAGTAAAACAGAAGTAATATCTGGCGTTCCTGAAGAATGTGTTATAGGTCCTCTACCGTTCTTAATCAAAATAAACGACATTGGAGACAATCTAAGCAGATTGTTCGCAGAAGGTGCTGTCATTTACCGTTTCGTAAGGTCATCAGATGTTCAAAACGAAGTGTAAAATGATTTACACAAGATATCTGTATGGTGCAAAAATAATGAAAAGTGTGTGTGTCTAAAAGAAATCCAATATATATCGTCTACATCATAAATGACACAAATCTAAAGGCTGTAAGTTCTACTAAATTTATGGATTACAATTACGAATAGCTTAAAGTGGAGCGATCACATTGATGAGTTGTGGGGAGAGCAAACCAAAGACTACCAAGTATTCGCAGAACATTTATAAAGTGAAACAGGTCTACTAAAGTGACTTCTTACACTACATTTGTCCACACTCTTCTGGAATATTGCTGTGAATGTGAGATATGCATCGGATGGAACTGACGGAGGACATGGAAAAAGTTCGAAGAAGAGCAGCTCATTTTGTTATAGCGAAATGGGGGAGAGAGCGCCACGGACGTGATACGTGAATTGGGGTGTAGGCAACTGAAACTATGGCTTTTTCCGTTGCAGCAGGAGCATCTTGTGAAATTTTAATCAGCAAGTTTTTCCTCCAATTACGAAAATATTCCGTTGGCGCCCACCTACGTAGGGAGAATTGTCATCATGATAAAATAAGAGGAATCAGAGCTCGCACAGAAAGATTTAAGTGTTAATTTTTCCCCCACATTATTCGAGAGTGGAATGTTAGAGAAATAACTTGAAGGTGGTTCGATGAACCTTCTGCCAGGAACTTACAAAAAATTGTGAATTGCAGAGCAATCGTGTGGATGTATTATACACGCAGGCAAAGTTGACACTCGGCTCTATGGCATTCCCCATTTACAGTAGCTCCCATCAGCCAACGTGTCGAGTGTCAACTTTGTCTGCGCGGGTAATAGATGGTCCTGAACAATGAATCTTGATTTAACGTGTGACGTTTCCCAGAAACCATCGACACAGGACTTTTTGGTGGCGTGAATTGCATTTCAATACTACGAAGTGTTTCATTTTTATGGATACACTTCCACGGAAACGTTTTTTTAGAAGGTAAAGTAAACTTTATTTACAAACAAACAATACAGCAAATCAGCTTAACATCAGAAAATACATTGGGGAAACTGACTGTGCCTGTGAATCAGATGGAAGATAGGGATGATGGGATTTGAGTACGTGGAGTTCGCCTTCTGCTCGATGGCATAGTAAGGGGCGGGGGTGGGGGGGGGGAGGAGGCGTGGGGGCAGAGTGACAAGGGGTCGACCACAGGAGGCGCCCCAGCACCACCAACCAATCGGAGGACGACAAGAATGGACAGTCAGGAAAGAAGAAATTTAATTGTAACCATGAAATTTCATCGAGTGACACATCAGTGGTAGGTAGACAGGAATGGTAAACAAGGGCAGTGCAATATCAGGCTAGAAATAACGTGAGAGAGGTGTTACTAGTGCACAGCGACAACAATCAAGCCAGTCATGCCAGGCCCTTTCCAACTGAGTGGGTGTTCGCGAAAAACTCCACGGAGGAAATTGGCGATACAGGGGAGGCAGCGTGGACGTCGTTTAGTCACTCCGTGGTCATTTTGTCGGAGGGTCCAAAGGCCAAGCCACGATTTGTCCCCGACTCCATGAAGATTGGCGACTGTCTATGCTTTCATCCAGGCTGTCACTTAAGTCTTGGCTGCAGGGAAACACACGTCGTCTGGGCGAAAGAAGGTCCACGGGTGGAGTAGAGACAGGCGACCATTTGCCGCCGCAGTGTCCAGACTTCACGAACACCTGTGTAGGTCAGTCGATGGGGCTCCTCGCCTGTCGAGCGACAAGTGGAGCATAAACGCTGGTTAGTGGCTAATTTTCTATAGATGACGGTCAGACCGAGGTGCGGCAGATGAATGTTGGACCATATCGCCGTCCATGGTTAACGACTATTTAATTTCAGCGTTATTGGAAGGGACGCCACGCATTAATTGCATGTAGAAATCCGTCGTACTTGGAGGGTGCGTACATAAGAGTCAATAAAAACAGACAGATGCCCAAATAGAGACGCAACGCGTCCTATTGGCACTGACGGAGAGATGGAGGCCGGCGTGAAAATATCGACGAGTTGTCCCGTGAATGAGTTCCCTGTGCCTGATCATTGTCTTCTGAGCCCAAGTCCTCGGGCTTCTTTCGGGGGAGGGTGAGTGCTTCATATTTGACTTTAAAAATGTTACCCGCGCATCCTGCAAGCTGCGACCAATTGCCAGTGACATCGGAAGGACCTGTGCTTGTGCACCTACATGGTCGTTCAGATATTCCACACGTTGCAAAGCATCAAGGCAACGATGGCGATGTTGCCGAACGGTCGTACGGATGACTGGGAGGGTGTGCCGGAAGTTGACGGTTGCGGCGCGACGGATGGTGGCGGTAAAGACAATGCTCTAGACGCAAGATAGAGCAGCCAATTCTTCTCCGTGGCCAACTGGCATCGCCGTGCATTTGGTAACGATTAAACCACTGCGTGGCACGTTTGCGTGCATAGTGATCAAACCAAGTCCGCTCGTGGTCTCTTCCCGTGACTGTACCAGTAGCAACAGGTCGTGTGCATAGACACGACAGCGGAACGTGCACTGCGCAGGTTGAATCCTGACAAGTGCGTCACGAAACTCCCAATAAGTGGCTCCAGGGTGAGAGCGCAGAGGAGCATTGATAGCGTGCATCCCTGACGTGAGGAACGGCAGATGTGTACCGGTCCGGTGAAACGACCGTTGACCTGGACAAGGGAGTGTGCGCTGGCGTAGAGATGTTGTAGCGTGCTAGTGAAGAGGGTAGGGAAGCCCATCCGCTCCGTGACAGCAAAGTAGTAACCATGTCTAACCCGATCAATAGCACTGTCAAAATCGACGGCCACTAAAGCTGTACTGAGACTGCACTTACCTGCTAAAGCAGTCACATTTCAACATTCAACAGTAGCCGTCTGGGCATTGACGGATCCAACTGGCGTCGTTTGTTCTGTGGATAGTATATTCGGAAGTAGCCAATGGCATGGTGTTGCCAAAATTCGTGCAAATATCTTGTAGTCGGGATTGTAGTCAACGGTCGGCATTGTAGACAGCGGTCAGAGATTAAGGCAGCAAAGTTAAAGTTCTTATATATTGGAGGCCGTATGGGACTTAGTCTCTCAAAACTTAAACGTTAATAAGTTCGTTATATGTTAGTACAGCTGGCTGATACTCAGACAGCTCATTATTAGTAACTGTGTCTCTCATTTTATGCATAGAAAGTCAAAATGTAAGGACTTAGATTTTTCGGCAGAAAGTCGTAGCGTACGCGTGCTGTAGTCCTACTGACAACACGCTTCATTTGGTAGTCTGTTGGGGGCGGTAGTGGGAATCTGTACTCCCCAGCGGTAGCTTGTGAATTGCGATGATGAAGCCTTCGAAAAATGACGAAGGAATCGTGGTGGCTGTCGTCAACAGTTCACGGAACACCGTAAACGGCTTTGGGATCACGGAATCGTGGAGGGCTCTGTAAGATTCCACAACTGCTGAAGGGTTCAAAGGAAACTTGAGATTAATTTCGAACACTTACCCTACTCAAACAATTATAGATGGTGGTGACTTTGATTAACCCTCGATATGTTGGCGAAAATACATATTTAAATCCGGAGGGATGCATAAAAAGTCGTCCTAAATTGTGCTTAACGCATTCTCTGAAAATTATTTCGAGCAGTTAGTTCATCAGCTCAAGTGAATAGTAAACGGTTGTGAAAATACGCTTGACCTCTTAGCAACAAATAACCTTGAGCTCATGTCGAGCATCAAAACGCATACAGGGATTTGTGAACACAAGATTTATGTAGTGAGATTGAGTATTGTAACACCCAAATCCCCAAAAATAAACGATAAATACACCTATTCAAAAAAGCAGATAACAATTAACTTGAAGCTCTCGTGAGAGATAATCTCTACTCCTGCCAAATTAGCAACGTAAGATTAACCAAGTTATGGCTTGAATTCAAAGAAATAGTATCGGTAGCTATTGAGAGATTTATACCAAATAAATTAATAAACGACGGAGCTGATCTCTCTTGCTTTCCTAACATGCTGACAGCCATTTTTTGTTTTCCTTCCATTTTCGAAAGAGCTACAAGCTTCCTTCCCGCAAGCCCCTCTGTGCTGCTTGCAAGCTGATACCTCCTATAGGTATAAATCCCTGTATTTCATGTGCAGGTCGGTAACGTAACGTAAAAAGCCCAGAATGGTCGTTGTAACTTTGCATGCACACTCTAACTTCCATCACGTTGGTACCATCAATTCGCAAAATATGCAACGAAAAGAAAAGAATCCTTTTAACAACCTGTTACGAATATTTGGAACTTAATGATTTTCCAATATAGTATCTTAAAAATGGTCTATTATTATTGGAGACATGTAAGTGAGACATGCCTGTATATATTTGTACTGGCTGAACCGGAGAGGCACACATGGGCGAGCTCGACCAGATTTCTCCCAGCATCTCCACCCCTGGTAACACGGAGACTCAAAGTTCGTCGTTTTCTATTTAACTCCGATGAAAATGTCGTGTGACTAGTTCCTCCCGTCGGGTAGACTGTTCGGGTTGACGCCACTGCGGAGACTTGCGTGTCGATGGAGATGAAATGATGATAAGGACAACACAACACCCAGTCCCTGAGTGGAGAAAATCTCCGACCCAGCCTGGAATCGAACCCGGGCTGGTAGGTATGACATTCCGTCTCGCTGACCACTCAGCTACCAGGGACGGACATTTAACTCCGATAAATAAGTACGTTCTGAATCCAAGCAGCTCTTCTTCCGCAAACCGTAACACAAATACTGAAGAATTATCAAGAAGAGCGCTCGCGGTTTAAACTAAAAACCTTGGTTTTCAGTTACATGGTCCTTGCTGCAAACGGAAAGGACTTACAGTTGTAAGAAATCTTGCCAACTCCTCGTTGTATTTCATTGGGGGACAATGAAATACAGTAATACTGTATAAGGAGCTGAAGCGCACACAAAATGCGAAGTTTGAGCAAAATGATTACCTGACAACTTTTGTCCAACATGTAAATAAATGCAGATAAAAATACAATTGCTCCATTTGCATGTAATTTTCACAAAATGTTTGAAGGGGTATTTAAGTACAACACTTGTATTATGAGCTTGACGGGATGGCTGGTTGATTCTGGGGAGGAAACCAAACAGCGAGGTCATTGGCCCCATCGGCTTAGGAATAGTCGGGGAAGAAATTCGCCCGTGCCCTTTCTTAGGAACCATCCAGGCATTTACCTGAACCGATAATGTAAATCAGGATAGCTGGAGGCGTTGTTATGAGATTGCTGTAGGTGTAGCAAGGTCATATAATCGGCACAAAATCTTTCAAAGAGTTCACACAAGTTGGTACATACAAGACTGCGGCTGACAGAAATTCTTTCATAGCTGATAGAGAAACGAGAAATATTATTTGCTAAACACACACAGTGAGACATTTAAAATGTATGCAAAAACGAATAACAGGCAAGGAATGCTCCTCTGAACGTTTTTCCAATGGAACTAATATATCTCTGTCACACACACAGACACACACACACACCCACAAACACACACACACACACACACACACACACACACACACACACACACACAAACACACACAGGCGCGCGCGCTGAGCCAGTGCGTTCGCGCGAACACACACGTACGTACACCCAAAAGTGAGAGCACGCACAGGAGTTGGCAGGTGGACAAAAAACCGGAATTCCTAATTTTGTTTTCCCAATATTGATTTTTCAAATGGCCGCCAAATCAGGCCTCTTCAGATATATCAAATACAGGGTGGTCCATTGATCGTGATCGGACCATATATCTCACGAAAATAGTGTCAAACTAAAAAACTACAAAGAACGAAACTTTTCCAGCTTGAAGG
The DNA here is from genome assembly GCF_023897955.1 of Schistocerca gregaria. Lineage (NCBI taxonomy): Eukaryota > Metazoa > Arthropoda > Insecta > Orthoptera > Acrididae > Schistocerca > Schistocerca gregaria. Next base: position 856,190,677 of record NC_064920.1, on the reverse strand, counting down.
GGGAAACCAGATGGCGCTATGGTTGGCTCGCTAGATGGCGCTGCCATAGGTTAAACGGATATCAACTGCGTTTTTTTTAAAAATAGGAACCCCCATTTTTATTACATATTCGTGTAATACGTACAGAAATATGAATGTTTTAGTTGGGCCACTTTTTTCGCTTTGTGATACATGGCGCTTTAATAGTCACAAAAATATGGCTCTCAATTTTAGACTAACAGTTGGTAACAGGTAGGTTTTTTTTAATTAAAATACTGAACGTAGGTACGTTGGAACATTTTATTTCGGTTGTTCCAATGTGATACATGTACGTTTGTGAACTTATCACCTCTGAGAACGCATGCTGTTACAGCGTGAGTACCTGTAAATACCACAGTAATGCAATAAATGTTCAAAATTATATCCGTCAACCTCAATGCATTTGCCAATAATTGTAACGACATTCCGCTCAACAGTGAGTAGTTTGTCTTCCGTAATGTTCGCACATGCACTGAAATGGTTCAAATGGCTGTGAGCAATATGGGACTTAACATCTATGGTCATAAGTCCCCTAGAACTTATAACTACTTAAACCTAACCAACCTAAGGACAGCACATAACACCCAGCCATCACGAGGCAGAGAAAATCTCTGACCCCGCAGGGAATCACATGCACTGACAATGCGATGACGCATGTTGTCAGGCGTTATCGGTGGATCACGATAGCAAATATCCTTCAACTTTCCCCACAGAAAGAAATCCGGTGACGTCAGATCCGGTGAACGTGCGGGCCTTGGTATGATGCACCTATCATGAAATATGCTGTTCAGTATCGCTTCAACCGCACGTGAGCTATGTGCCGAACATCCATCACGTAGGAAGTGCATCGCCATTCTGTCACGCAGTGAAACATATTGTAGTAACATCGGTAGAACATTACGTAGAAATCAGCATACATTGCACCATTTAGATTGCCATCGATAAAATGGGGAACAATTATCCTTCCTCCCATAATGCTGCACCATACTTAAACCGCCAAGGTCGCTGATGTTCCACTTGTCGCAGCCTTCGTGGATTTTCCGTTGCCAAACAGTGCAGATTATGCCGGTTTACGTTACCGCTATTGGTGAATGACGCTTCGTCGCTAAATATGATACGTGCAAAAAATCTGTCATCGCCCCGTAATTTTTCTTGTGCCCAGTGGTAGCACTGTACACGACATTCAAAGTAGTCGCCATGCAATTCCTGGTGCTAGAAATATGGTACGGATACAATCAATGTTGATGTAGCATTCTCAACACCGACGTTTTTGAGATTCCTGATTCTCGCTCAATTTGTCTGCTACTGATGTACGGATTAGCCGTGACAGCAGCTAAAATACCTACTTGGACATCATCATTTGTTGCGGGTCGTGGATGATGTTTCACATGTGGCTGAACACTTCCTGTTTCCTTAAATGACGTAACTATCCGGCGAATGGTCCGGACACTTGGATGATATCGACCAGGATATCGAGCAACAAACATAGCACACGACCGTTGGGCATTTTGTTCACAATAGCCATACATCAACACGATATCGACCCTTTCCGCAATTGGTAAACGGTCCGTTTTAACACGGGTAATACCCCCATGAACCATGGACCTTACCGTTGGTGGGGAGGCTTGCGTGCCTCAGCAATACAAATAGCCGTACCGTAGGTACAACCACAACGGAGGGATATCTGTTGAGAGGCCAGACAAACGTGTGGTTCCTGAACAGGGGCAGCTGCCTTTTCAGTAGTTGCAAGGGCAACAGTCTGGATGATTGACTGATCTGGCCTTGTAACAATAACCAAAACGGCCTTGCTGTGCTGGTACTGCGAACGGCTGAAAGCAAGGGGAAACTACGGCCGTAATTTTTCCCGAGGGCATGCAGCTTTACTGTATGACTAAATGATGATGGCGTCCTCTTGGGTAAAATATTTCGGAGGTAAAATAGTCCCCCATTCGGATCTCCTGGCGGGGACTACTCAAGAGGATGTTGTTATCAGGAGAAAGAAAACTGGCGTTCTACGGATCGGAGTGTGGAATGTCAGATCCCTTAATCGGGCAGGGAGGTTAGAAAATTTAAATAGGGAAATGGATAGGTTACAGTTAGATGTAGTGGGAATTAGTGAAGTTCTATGGCAGGAGGAGAAAGACTTCTGGTCAGGTGACTACAGGGTTATAAACACAAAATCAAATAGGGGTAATGCAGGAGTAGGTTTAATAATGAATAGGAAAATAGGAATGCGGGTAAGCTACTACAAACAGCATAGTGAACGCATTATTGCGGCCAAGATACATACGAAGCCCACACCTACTACAGTAGTACAGGTTTATATGCCAACTAGCTCTGCAGATGACGAGGAATTTGAAGAAATGTATGATGAAATAAAAGAAATTATTCAGATAGTAAAGGGAGAAGAAAATTTAATAGTCATGGGTGGCTGGAATTCGAGTGTAGGAAAAGGGAGAGAAGGGAACGTAGTAGGTGGATATGGATTGGGGCTAAGAAATGAAAGAGGAAGCCGCCTTGTAGAATTTTGCACAGAGCACAACTTGGTTTAAGAATCATGAAAGAAGGTTGTATACATGGAAGAACCCTGGAGATACTAAAAGGTATCAGATAGATTATATAATGGTAAGACAGAGATTTAGGAACCAGGTTTTAAATTGTATGACATTTCCAGGGGCAGATGTGAACTCTGACCACAATGTATTCATTATGACCTGTAGATTAAAACTGAAGAAACTGCAAAAATATGGGAATTTAAGGAGATGGGACCTGGAGAAACTGAAAGAACCAGAGGTTGTACAGAGTTTAAGGGAGAGCGTAAGGAACAATTGACAGGAAGAGGGGAAAGAAATACAGTAGAACAAGGATGGGTAGCTTTGAGGGATGAAGTAGTGAAGGCAGCAGAGGATCAAGTAGGTAAAAAGACGAGGGCTAGTAGAAAACCTTGGGTAACAGACGAAATATTGAATTTAATTGATGAAAGGAGAAAATACAAAAATGCAATAATGAAGCAGGCAAAAACTAACACAAACGTCTCAAAAATGAGATCGACAGGAAGTGCAAAATGGCTAAGCAGGGATGGCTAGAGGACAAATGTAAGGATGTAGAGGCTTATCTCATGAGGGGTAAGATAGATACTGCCTACAGGAAAATTAAAGAGGACTTTGGAGATAAGAGAACCACTTGTATGAACATCAAGAGCTCAGATGGAAACCCAGTTCTAAGCAAAGAAGGGAAAGCAGAAAGGTGGAAGGAGTATATAGAGGGTCTAAACAAGGGAGATGTACTTGAGGACAATATTATTGAAAGGGAAGAGGATGTAGATGAAGATGAAATGGGAGATACGATACTGCGTGAAGAGTTTGACAGAACACTGAAAGACCTGAGTCGAAACAAGGCCCCCGGAGTAGACAACATTCCATTGGAACTACTGACGGCCTTGGGAGAGCCAGTCCTGGCATAATTCTACCATCTGGTGAGCAAGATGTATCAAACAGGCGACATACCCTCAGACTTCAGGAGGAATATAATAATAACAATCCCAAAGAAAGCAGGTATTGACAGATGCGAAAATTACAGAAAACAATCAGTTTAATAAGCCATAGCTGCAAAATACTAACACAAATTCCTTACAGACAAATGGAAAAACTAGTAGAAGCCGACCACGGGGAAGATCAGTTTGGATACGGTAGAAATACTGGAACACGTGAGGCAATACTGACCTTACGACTTATCTTAGAAGAAAGATTAAGGAAAGGCAAACCCACATTTCTAGCATTTGTAGACATAGAGAAAGCTTTTGACAATGTTGACTGGAATACTCTCTTTCAAATTCTGAAGGTGGCAGGGGTAAAATACAGGGAGCGAAAGGCTATTTACAATTTTTACAGAAACCAGATGGCAGTTATAAGAGTCGAGGGGCATGAAAGGGAAGCAGTGATTGGGAAGGGAGCAAGGCAGGGTTGTAGCCTCTCCCCGATGTTATTCAATCTGTATATTGAGCAAGCAGTAAAGGAAATAAATGAAAAATTCGGAGTAGGTATTAAAATCCATGGAGAAGAAATAAAAATGTTGAGGTTCGCCGATGACATTGTAATTCTGTGAGAGACAGCAATGGACTTTGAAGAGCAGTTGAACGGAATGGACAGTGTCTTGAGAGGAGTATATAAGATGAACATCAACAAAAGCAAAACGAGGATAATGGAATGTAGTCGAATTAAGTCGGGTGATGCTAAGGGAATTACATTAGGTAATGATACACTTAAAGTAGTAAAGGAGTTTTGCTATTTGGGAAGCAAAATAACTGATGATGGCCGAAGTAGAGAGGATATAAAATGTAGACTGGCAATGGCAAGAAAAGCGTTTCTGAAGAAGAGAAATTTGTTAACATCGAGTATAGATTTAAGTGTCAGGAACTCTTTTCTGAAAGTATTTGTATGGAGTGTAGCCATGTATGGATGTGAAACGTGGACAATAAATAGTTTAGACAAGAAGAGAATAGAAGCTTTCGAAATGTGGTGCTACAGAAGAATGCTGAAGATTATATGGGTAGATCACTTAACTAATGATGAAGTATTGAATAGGATTGGGGAGAAGAGAAGTTTGTTGCACAACTTGACTAGAAGAAGGGCTCGGTTGGTAGGACATGTTCTGAGGCATCAAGGGATCACCAATTTAGTATTGGAAGGCAGCGTGGAGGGTAAAAATCGTAGAGGGAGACCAAGAGATGAATACACTAAGCAGATCAGAAGGATGTAGGTTGCAGTAGGTACTGGGAGGTGAAGAAGCTTGCACAGGATAGAGTGGGATGGAGAGCTGCATCAAACCAGTCTCAAGACTGAAGGCCACAACAACAACAACAAATTTTCACGAAGCAAATACGGTCTGCACGGGCGGAATGTTACGTGATACCACGTTCTTATACGTTTGTGACTATTGCAGCGCCATCTATCAAAAAGCGAAAAAATTGGTCCAACTAAAACATTCATTTTTTTTTACGTACCATACGACTATGTAATAAAAATGGGGGTTCCTATTTAAGAAACAACAGTTGATATCCATTTGACCTATGGCAGCGCCATCTGGTTGGCCAACGATAGCACCATCTGGTTTTCCCCCTTGAAGCTAAACGAGTAGTTTTATTGTTTGATGCTTATTTCGTGAGATATTTGGCTCGGTCACTATCAGTAGACCACCCTGTATAATTTGATTTAAATGATTGAAAATGGATTTCAAAGATAACGTATTCATCATTAGTTGTAAATCAGTAGGTATTTTTTTCGTTTGACGCTTATTTAATGAGATATTTGGCCCGGTTACGATCAATGTACCACCCTGTACATATCATGTTCATCCTTGCTGTCCTTTGTAATGGATGTTTCATCATCTAACAGATACAATCACAATTCCAGACAGCACTTCTGAATATGTCCATCTCCTATAACACTTTAAGTAAGAATGGACAGATGCAAAGGTTGTGCCGTAGTAACATCAAAGATTTCTTAACAGTAACGTAAGTTGCTCTCTCTCTCTCTCTCTCTCTAACGTGCACATCGATTACTTACAGAAATCAAAATGACATGCCAACCTTACACAACTTATTGCTCTGATTACACTGGAAATGCTGTGAGCTACTATTCCTGTGCTATGTTATGCGTGCAGCATGATGCTGAGTTAGGGGACCAAATTAAACAGGTGTTGCACTGTAACCACATCCTAATAAACGTGCCAGAAACGCCAATATCAAGAGTTTTATTGTTACTCCCATTTCCTGCACGCACACCGGATTCTGACTGCTTACAACGCTATATTTTATCTTTTGGAACATCCTCCATGAGCACACCGATTAATGATCACAGCTATGATGTTTCAGAGTCCTGCACTGTAAACAGCCTGCACTGCAGCATTTGGAACGCAGTTAGCCTAATTATAACCACCTTGCACAAGGATGACAAGCTTATTGTGGCAAATAGTAGTATGTGTATCACTTTCTGGCTGAAGAAGTTTTGCTTGTAACAACGTATGGCTGTAACTTTTTCTACAGTTACTAAGTTGCTTTCTAAGACACCATCAGAGTTAACTGTGTAAGGTGTACTGGTGGCTGAGGTCACGAGATTCCATTTCTTTCAGGAGTGCTAGTTGTGCAAGGTTCGCAGGAGAGCTTCTGTAAAGTTTGGAAGGTAGGAAACGAGATACTGGCAGAAGTAAAGCTGTGAGGACCGGGCGTGAGTAGTACTTTGGTATATCAGATGGTAGAGCACTTGCCCGCGAAAGGCCCGAGTTCGACTCTCGGTCCGGCACACAGTTTTAATTTGCCAGGAAGTTTCATATCAGCGCACACTCCGCTGAAGAGTGAAAATCTCATTCTGGAGATTCCACATTGCTGTTGAGTCTTCCTTAGAAACTGACATGTTCGTTTCGCACATTTCAGCCAAGGTCAAGACTTCAGCATGTCAACACAGAAAATGCAAACAGCCCACGGAGCCAGATTGTGCAGCGAGAACGAGGTGCCAGGAACAGCCGAGGACTGCGCCGCTTGGGGCGGGGTCCGGTCTGTAATCCGATAAGCGCCACTACTGGGGTACGGGGACACTGGCCGCTGCCGCCGTCTAACCGGGTTTGCGCGGCCCAGCGGCAGGCGACGGGCGGAGGGTGCTTCGTTACGGCGGCCATTACGCCTGTGGCCGGCCTGCCCGCACTGCAGCTCCGTGTCCGGCCAGATCTGCGAACGCCAAACACGCCCGCAGCCACTGCGCCTCTGCTCAATAATCCTGCCGTGTGTACCGTAGACCGGGGCAATTGGGCTGAGAACCAAGGTGTACTGACACACTCACAAAGACATGCACACACACACCCCCACACACACATACAGAACTTACATCGGCACATATACAGTCGCAGGAAAAAAACAGTTGAATGCACGACCTGAGAAAGTTGATAACACTTACAGAAACGAATGACACTATACACGCAGAAAATGGCAGCTACAGTGCTATATGTTACAGCGGTGACTACAACACGGTTTACGCCTTGAGGTGACTAATCTCTATCAGCGTATAGATGCCCAATGAAGACTGTAAACTATAATTTGTTATGCAAGAATTTTAATTAACGGTAAATTATGGACATGTAGACATTAAAAGGGTGGTGGAACAGTGACACTGTGATTTAAAATGTATGTAATGAAATTAAAAGTTACCGTAAGTTCTATCGTTTATTATAAATCCTCACGCAAAACGATTGCAATAGTTACACCGAAATATAACATGAACATATTTAGTAACATCATATTCATTGACAAACTATCACAAGTACACGAAACAGTAAAAATTAACTAAGGTTGGCGGAGATTCAAGACAAGGAATCGATAGATAGGTTACTACATTATTACCACACTGACCCGTGACCACGATCTGACTACAGTTAGTGCCAAAATTTGAATTCGTCAAACTATGCAAGCCAAGAGGGTGCCTTTTCCCTCCTCATTAACACTCTAACGTTTACTGACTACACTGCGACCTATGCAAGCCGAAGCCGATCGCAGATCTCACCTTTTTTTAACAGCGTCGTTGTGTTCTCTAGCAGTGCTGCTGTCGGCGGCCATAGTGTCCGATACTGTGCGAGTACCATAGAGCTAACTAACGCAAACATTGCATCATGCTCGAGATGGAGCTGCATATGTGAACTGACTACTTCTGACAAAGAGCTGCCGGCCGTGTGGCCGAGTGGTTCTAGGCGCTTCAGTCCGGAACCACACGACTGCTACGGTCGCAGGTTCGAATCCTGCCTCGGACATGGATGTGTGTGATGTCCTTATGTTAGTTAGGTTTAAGTAGTTCTAAGTTCTAGGGGAAAGATGACCTCAGATGTTAAGTCCCATAGTTCTCATAGCCATTTGAACCATTTTGACAAAGAACACTGCGAACAGTATTCTAAGTGTTTCTGTCACTATCTGCAGAAGAAGTGACTCCTTCGTTCCTTTTGTCTACCCTCGTAATATTCGCCCCTTCTTCGAGAGAGAATCCTAGCCTGAGCAGTCAACCAATGATAAGTGTCAATTGTCCAGGAGCGTCCTCCCACTTCTCAACAATGTTCCAAGACTACTACGTCAGATCAGGCTGACAAATGAAATACCCCCGCATTTTGGCGAACAGATACCTACAGTTGAAATGAGGAACTTGTTTTTTCTCTGTCCTGTTGGTGCTTCAACGGAGGGCATTAATGTGTTGAAGCATGTTGTTTCCTACGAACCTCCTAAGATTCCTATCTGCTTAATACATGTAAGGAGCCACCTACAGGTGGTTTTGGGATGAGAAAATTCCAGTCTCACACTTAGAGAATCCTTACAGCTCGCCTGCTGCGTTCTGTTGAAAACTTAGAGCCGGTAGCTTTCACAGACCCTGCATAGTGTCCACCGGAATAGTGCTCTTCTATTGGCAGACTGGTCCCGCTTATTGTGCATTCTCTGCCCACGCCCACCTTGTGGCACCTTTACTGCACTTTACAGCTCCCTCACCACAGGAAAAAACGCTTTAGTAACGCGGTAGCGGCGGTCATCGCGTGCAGAATTCCAACGACTCCCCCGCAGCCGTCCGGACGGCCGCAGCGGTATCTGCTGTGTGCATCGTGTCAGCTTGCCTTGGCCGTTCCCTCATCCTGTCCAGTACATACAACAGCCTTCGGCGAACACTGACCTACCTTGCGTTACCTTCGCCATTTACAGCCCGCGTCAAGTTAATCGTTCCTTTCGGCCCGATTTGATTGGTGTCTGTCTGTGAATTTGCCAGATTTGCCAGCCAAGTCAAACGTGATTCTCTAGAAATAAAACGCCTACAAGTACTTCATGTATTGGCCATCACTGTCAGATAAATTTTAATAACAATAAGGGAATACGCTATTTTTAAATCAAATTAATTCAGTCTGCCTACCACTCTGTACAGGGTGTTTTGTTTTCCACCGTGTGTAGACCCTAGGGATTGATCGATGACTGGATACGGAACAAAACCGGTCAAATGATCTTAATGTGCGGAAATGCATGCTTTCTATGCTAGAGACCATTAATTAAATAATACCTTGTTGGCGAGACTGTGGTCTACTACTAGCTGAACCACAGAGCCACCGTTACATTAAGCATTGTTTTCTCCTAGAGGTTGGTACTGTTCCTCATACGCAATGCCACAGTGCCCTCTCCTGCCATACTAACAGGTAATATTGCGACCGATTCACTTCTCTTGCTGACTAACTTTGTAGTGGATGTGATAGAGTATGTTGAATCGAGATCTAGCCGACATGATGTTTACTTACGGAGAGGCAAATGATAACAGGCGGTGGGAAGCGGGAAGCAAGGTTGTATCAGGAGACTTATTCCTCCCCCCCCCTCATCCCCCCCCCCCCCCCCCCCCCCGTCGACAACCACAGCATTCAGAGTCTGCAACAGCATTTCGCCGTTCGTCTGAGAAAGACTCGCTTCAGGAAGCAGGGGAGATCACGAAGGGCGTACCCGAAATTTTCGGACACCAGACTTAGAGGAAAATGTGATTAATACTGTGGATGGCGACCGCCGTGTCAGTGCCAGGTAGTTGGCCCACCAGTGAAGGGTAAGCCAGACGACCGTGTGGAACATTCTCCTGAGAATTGTTACTACCCTCATCACTTTCAGCGTGTGCAGGGCTTACTAGCGACAGACATTCCACATTGGGAGCAGTTTTGTCATTGATTTCTTCACCAGGCGCCGGCCGCAGTGGCCGAGCGGTTCTAGGAGCTTCAGTCTGGAACCACGCGGATGCTACGGTCGCAGGTTGGAATCCTGCCTCGGGCATGGATGTGTGTACTATCCTTAGGTTAGGTTTAAGTAGTCCTACGTCTAGGGGACTGATGGTTCAAATGGCTCTGAGCACTATGGGACTAGAACTTAGAACTACTTAAACCTAACTAACCTAAGGACATCACACACATCCATGCCCTAGGCAGGATTCGAACCTGCGATCGTAGCGGTCGCGCGGTTCCAGACTGGAGCGCCTAGAACCGCTCGGCCACACTGGCCGGCTAGGGGACTGATGACCTCAGATGTTAAGTCCCATAGTGCTTAGAGCCATCTGAACCTTCACTAGGCAACCACGATTCAGGGATTTGTGTCATACATCACATTCACAGATGAGGCCACCTTTACGTGGAGTGGTATCTCCAGCTTTCTTAACAATCATCTGTGGGATAGTATACCTAACCCCATGGTAAGGTGACAGCAAATACGGTCCCCAATTAAGCCGACCCACACATTCTGGCTGCGCCGGTAATTGGCGACCGTATTTTGGAACCAGGTTTCCTTCCACGTCGCTTAACAGGCCGGAACTATCGGCGATTCTTGCAAGTCTTTGCCTCCACTGCTGAAAGAAGTGCTATTGATGATTGGAAGAGTTATGTGGCTGCTACACTATGGTGCTACAGCCCACTTCACCCTTAATGTCCAGACGCATCACAATCTGGTCGATGAATCGGAAGAGGGCGTCCGGCTACATGGCCCGCTCGTTCACCGAATCTCAACCCGTGCCATTTCTGGTTATGGGGCCCTCTCAAAATAATCGTGGATGCAGAGACCATTCCAGATGTAGAAGCACTGGAGTAGCGTATTCTTGCTGCCTTTAACACTATTCGGATGCAACTTGGCTGATGTGAACATGCGAGACAGAACACTCTACGGCGGGTACACACATATGTTATGGCACATGAAAACCATTCTCAACACACACTGTAATTGTGGCAGCACGGTTCAGCGAGCATTAGACCGCAGTCTCTGTAACTATGTATGATTGAATAAATCGCCTCTAGCATGGAAACTATGCATTTACGGACATAATTTCATTACACGTTTCTTATTTCCTATTCTTCCATCGATCTATCCTTTCAGTTTGTACACCGTGCTAAAAATCACTGTGTAATTTGCATATCAAGTAGCGGCAATGTGAAAGACGGTGAAACCTCCAGTTTCGCCGTGTTTCATGATTAACGTTACAAACTAATATTAAACAGAAGAAACACCTGTAGTCAGTTGTAGGCGGCTAAATGGCGAACAGCTCTTACTCAGAAGAGTTCTTGGAAGATGTTGCTTATTTGCTAAGATATCCAGATACAACATTCTCTTAGATATTCTTTCTGGATTCCTCTGCATTTGCTGAGGCTCCTGTGTTCTCAAAGTATGCTGAACATCTGCCCTGCTTTGTGAGATGTATCGAATATTTGTGTCTCATGGTTTCCACCATCCCAAGCAATCAACAAGTGCCCCATAGCACTTCATTCAGAAATTTGTCCCTGTAGATAATTTCTTCAAGGAGACCTTAATCAGGTCTACGTAAGGTGGTTATTCAGTGACAAAGCTGATTAAAATTTTTGAAAATTTTTTTAATTCAGAAACTGATGCAGCTGTTCTGGTCACAGTTGTAAGACTACCGTAGAGTACCGTAGGCTCTCAAAAGTAAACCGCAGGTTTTAGGTTGTAAAAAGTCCATTTTAGGCGCATAAATCAGATCGTTTGAGCGTATCATTTAGTCTGTATAAAACCTAAAATAACCCCTAAGACGTACGATGCAACAATTATAAGCATAACGTAAAATGCACAGAACTGACATACGAGCATTTGTTAGTCATTAAAAACATGGAAAACGAAAACATGCACAGCAGAACTACTCAGCAAACATTATGCTACTCAAATGTTCAAACTGGTTTCAAACTTTTTAGTTTTCCTGTATATAAATACACTATAAAACAAATATTGCCATATGTAGAAATACTTGAAATATGTAGTTTAATAAGTGCCGGATAAATCAGTGCTATCAAAAATTTAGACCATGGCTGAAACCTTTTCTAGGTTTTCCAGAGAAGAACTATGGTGCTTTCAATCAGTATTAATTTATAGGCCGAAAAAGAATTTTCTGCGTCAACGGATGTGATAGGGGCGTACTTCACCTTCAGCACATGCTGGACAGATATGTTGCAATCAAGGAAGCTGAATTATCCGCTAAGTATGTATGCTGCTATGCAGAAGTCCTTCAGACGGTATGCTTCTGGAAAATTTTTTGCACCTTTGCCCCCGTACTTTTTTTTAGATTTAAATGTCAGCAAGTCGTTTCTGGAAGTATTTGTATGGAGGGTACCAATGTATGGAAGTGAAACATAGACTAGAAATATTTTGGACAAGAATTGAATAGAATCTTTCGAAATGTGGTGCTACAGAAGAATGCTGAAGATTAGATGAGTAGCTCACATAACTAATGAGGAAGTATTGAATAAGATTGGGGAGAAGAGAAGTTTGTGGCACAACGTGACTACAACTGGGTAGGACATGTTCTGAGGCATCAAGGGATCACCAGTTTAGTATTGGCGGGCAGCGTGGAGGGTAAATATCGTAGACGGAGACCAAGAGATGAATACACTAAACAGGTTCAGAAGGATGTAGGCTGCGGTAGGTACTGGGAGATGAATAAGATTGCACAGGATAGAGTAGCATGGAGAGCTGCATCAAACCAGTCTCAGGACTGAAGACCACAACACAACACGTCTCAATTGTTGTGTTTTCTCATACCTGTTGGTTTTTTTCTGTCGCTTCATGTTATGCCACACATTGATAATTACATTGCCTTTTGGGGGACCCTCAGTTTTTCCCACTTCACTAGGCGCCTATGCAGTTTTTCTCACAACTTCCTCCAGTGAAGAAATGTACTCGTAGATAGGCTTCTTGAGTCTTCTGATTTGGAAATATCTTTTGCTATACATGTACAGCTGGCTCTAATAAAAACCAAGATCCATTGGATTGAGGTAACTGTGAATAATTATTACAAAGGAGGCATCATCCCGTGGATTCCTGGACAGCATTCCACTGCTGACCAAGTGGCCCAATGGGTAAAAACAGGAACAGATGGGGTGGAGCGCGGGAGGCGGGGAGCGGGGAGAGGTTGGAGTGGACGTCTGGAAGTTGTTCTTTGAATGCCTGCATCTTTGATGGAGCCTTAACAAAAACTCTCTTTACCGTTGATATTAATTTCATTACCTTAAGGAAGTTCAGGCTTACTCGCTCTACTATACAGTTGGTACCATGTCAAAAGGCTATACTTGATGCAACTGAAACACTGAAAACATCCATGTAGCGGCATCTGTGAACGCCAGAAGCACCCTGTTTTCATCCACGCTATCTGTATATAGCCTTTTCAGCCCATTGTTGTCAAAGTGTGGAGTTGTTTGCTGGCTAGTCTCTCTGAGTTATCTCGAACAAATCAAATAAACCCTGGATGCTGCATCTGCGTCCAACTCGCCAACAATTAGATGTGCAATATACCAGTCAAAATTGTCAGCACTTCCATCAACAGAAATCCATATTCAAGACTCCCCAATACCTTACAGGATTTTGTGCAATGCGCCAGTGTAAGTTCAGTGCACGTAATTATTACGCCAATTTGACTCTGCAGGTAAGCACTGATGTCATTACTTCACAAAAAAGCCTTTGAGAACATAATTGGCCACTTTTCGGAAATGGATGTTTGCTACCACAGTATCAAAGCCAACGTAACTGCTCATTTGATTCTTTTTTTCGATATTAATCAGATGTCTTTGTTAAAAGCGTTTGCTTTAATTTTGATTTTCACTCAGCATCTGTCTTATATAAGGCTCCATCTACATGCTGAATTATGCTGTATATTTATCTGGTATTACCTCGTTTCCATCGCATTATTTGAGAATACGATCATTGTATCTGCTACATTTCCCAAGAATCCTGAAGCGGTGAAACTGTGTGAGGATGTGTAAAGGACTGCACAGCCTACGGATCATTTCTGTTCTACAACATAAAAAATTAACAGTACCTACAGTAAAATTGAAACTCTTTATGTGCTTAATTCAAGCATTTAAGTTTTATTCGAAAATTTATTTGTAACGTGAACTCACGTAGAAAAATATCGTATAGCGCTATAAAACGAAATATCCTAAAAAATAGGCAAAATTTAAAAAACGCAAAATAGAAACATATCTAATATCGCTTTAATACTTCGGAGAGCTTATATACGATGTGTTTCCGTTATTCTTGAACGACTTTCGCATTTATCAATGACAGCAGGAAACTCTTGCCTTTGATCATGATATAGAAAGTTACGTTGACTACAAAATAGTAACATTAATTATATAGACTTATTTTGCTACTATGCACGTAAACTGTACTTACATGAAAAGTGAATGCTTTACTTATGCGAAAGTCCAGAAGTTACACGACCAAATAAGTATTATTACTTATAAAGTGCAATTTATATTTTGAAAGGACATGGAATACGCAATTGACTAACAGTCAACGAATGATGTGTGCTTCTACACTACTGGCCAATAAAATTGCTACATCACGAAGATGACGTGCTACAGTCGTGAAATTTAACATACAGGAAGAAGATGCTGTGATATGCAAATGATTAGCTTTTCAGAGCATTCACACAAGGCTGGCGCCGGTGGCGACAACTACAACGTGCTGACATAAGGAAAGTTTTCTACCGATTTCTCATACACAAACAGCAGTTGACCGGTGTTGCCTGGTGAAAGGTTGTTGTAAGGAGGAGAAACGCGTACCATCACGTATCCGACTTTGACAAAGGTCGGATTGTAGCCTATCGCGATTGCGATTTATCGTATCGCGACACTGCTGCTCGCATTAGTCAAGATCCAATGACTGTTAGCAGAATGTGGAATCGGTGGGTTCAGGAGGGTAATACGGAACGCCGTGCTGGATCCCAACGGCCTCGTATCACAAGCACTCGAGATGACAGGCATCTTATCAGCATGGCTGTAACGGATCGTGCAGCCACGTCTCGATCCCTGAGCCAACAGATGGGGACGTTTGCAAGACAACAACTATTTTCACGAACAGTTCGACGAAGTTTGCAGCAGCATGGACTATCACCTCGGAGACCATGGCTGCGGTTACCCTTGACGCTGCATCACAGACTGGAGCGCCTGCGATGGTGCACTCAACGACGAACCTTGGTGCAAGAATAGCAAAACGTCATTTTTTCGGATGAATCCAGGTTCTGTTTACAGCATTATGCTAGTCGCATCCGTGTTTGGCGACATCGTGGTGAACGCAGATTGGAAGCGTGTATTCGTCATCGCCATACTGTCGTATCACCCTGCGTGATGGTATGGTGTGTCATTGGTTACACGTCTCGGTCACCTCTTGTTCGCATTGATGACACTTTGAACAGTGGACGTTACATTTCAGATGTGTTAGGACCCGTGGCTCCACCCTTCATTGGATCCCTGCGAAAACCTACATTTCAGCTGGATAATGCACGACCGAATGTTGCAAGTCCTGTACGGACCTTTCTGGATACAGAAAATGTTCGACTGCTGCCATGGCCAGCACATTTTCCAGATCACCAACCAATTGAAAACGTCTGATCAATGGTGGCTGAGGAACTGGCTCGTCACAATACGCCAGTCACTACTCTAGATGAACTGTGGTATTGTGTTGAAGCTGCATGGGCAGCTGTACCTGTACACGCCATCCAAGCTCTGTTCGACTCAATGCCCAGGCGTATCAAGGCCGTTATTAAGGGCCAGAGGTTGTTGTTCCGTGTACTGATTTCTCAGGATCTGTGCACCCAAATTGCTTGAAAATGTAATCACATGTCAGTTCTAGTATAATATATTTTTCCAGTGAATACCCCTTTATCATCTGCATTTCTTCTTGGTGTAGTAATTTTAATGGCCAGTAGTGCAAATATGTGAAAATAGGAAAAAAAACTAAGTGCATTTGTCAGCTCCCAGTTTCTCTTCACACTTTCATGTCCTTCTTTTCCTAACAATGCTGCCAATTCTACCGGCAGTCCTATCATTTACTATGTCGTTTATGTACTCTAACTAAAAGCTACCGAGCCGTTGTTTTGCCATACAGCAACAATAGTTCTGAACTAATCACGAAACATAAAATCCAATAATATATCATGGCTATTACATCATCATGTCTAAAGACCGTGACGATGCAGCTTCGTTAAACGTGCACCTACCTGTCCAAACAGAGTAAGCAAAAAATTTTACAGTGCTGCGACGTGCTGTAAGAGAAAGGGCGCTGTCATTAATGCCTTATGCAGAGCTGCAGTTTAACTTACCCTCTGATTAATGATTTAAACTGGTTTCTGTAAATCACTTACGGCGAATGAGTGATGACCAACTTAAATAAAAAAAAAAAGAGATTCTAATGCCGACGTCTTCCTCCGTTCTGCACGTACGTGTTACAATGCGATCGTTATAAACTCGTTATGTTTAAGTAAAAGAAACTTCTTCCCGTTGAAAGGTAGTCAGTGATAATCATTTCCAGCTCTTCACGTTGGGGAATTAAATCTAAAAATCTCTCCGAACAAACAATATGGGAACAGTTTAATGTGGTCTAGTTATGGAGGCCAATCTTATGTAAATCTTACAACTGACACTTTGAGATGCAACCATCTATTCGTTTCTTGTAACTTTATTTAAATTGTCACTTGCGCTTCATACTTGTTGCCCCTTAATTGTTTCTGCCGTGGTAGTTTTTGCTCTGACAAGATTTGACTAAACCTCTGGAGAAAAGATCGATCTAGCTGTTTCTTTTATTCCACTTATCCTAGTGGATATTATTTTTCTTTTGTTCTAACTTTCATGAGTGTCTTTCATTCGGTGATGCGAGGATATTTGAAAGAGAATGCGTAGAAAAAGAGAGCGAAAAAAAGAGAGCGAAAGAAAAAGAGAGAAAGGAAAGGCGTAGAAGGGAACGGGCTCCACCAAGAATGAAAAAGTCGTTCAAGGGCAAAGAGAGCTGGTCGGATCTTTAAAACTGAATGAATCTCTCCCCTCCAATTTCTGAAGCAGATGAGCCGTTTCGCTGGTGACGTGATTTTCTGCGCAGTCCTGTCTGGTATTAAGGTGAAGCTATTAGAACGAGTTAACTTTGTGATTTATTGTTTTCAGGTCCTGTTACTGCAGCCAAATTACAATAGGGAAATATTCGGTATTATTTAACCATTTGGTGTTATTTCTTCCACTTTGACGGTATTTTGAGGTGCTTAGGAACATGAAGTGAGGTGACATTTGATCATCACTGTAGTCGATTATAGTTGGGTAACTACCTTGTAGTTAATTATTGTCTGAGATCCCTCGCTGCAACTTTTGTCATATTACTTAATCTTGCATGTGAAAGGGTGAAACGTCCCCTTAGAAAAATTATTGAATTACTGTGCCGATAAATCTCTTACACTATTTGATTTTCAAACAGCTGAGCAAAACTGAACGTACCCAGACATTTCGCTCTTTACATATTCTGATCAACACTACAATGGCGAATATTGCAACAATGCCGACCAGCCTCAGACTGCACAGAGCACAGTCAGTGATTTTCATACAGAGCGCTACGTGGCGTTACCAATATATAAAACTAAACAGCCTACTTACAAGGGTTTAGGCTGATTTCGTTCTCGATTCATTTTATGATGTGCAACCGTGCCTGTGTTAGCTTCAGTAATCGGAATATGTTGGTGATTCTTTGCTACTAGCCATTGTGACGAAGGAGTGCATGGAGTTCGGGATATTCGATCCAAGCAGTACCTATGGCCTGGCAGAATTTCTGCATAACAATGACTATTGGCAATTTTTAGGAGTTCCGCGGATCCTCTGATTTCTCCCAGACAGTGATTCTCCCACCCTGTCAGCAATGTACTATCGTTGTGAACAGTAAATAGTAGAATTGTATGCCTATTGTGTCTACCTTCGATGAATGCCAGAGAATAAGATGACCTTCCTTTACCAGGAACGATTACCTGAGTTACTCGTTGACCAGTGCATTTCCCACTGTTTTACATTAATGTCTTACTAAATGTAAAACACTGTACGTTAGCGGAAGAGAAGGTTAGAGAAACAAATTACAGTTACATTTTACCATTTATGGGAAAATATCCTGAACATCCCCGAAATTTATCCCCACACCCAAACTTGACCAATAAGAATAAAAGGGGATGTGTGGTAAAATCCTTACAGTGTCCAACCACGTGAAGTTGAATAACGTACAATAAGTTCGAAAATTTCGTGCGCATCGCTAAGTGACTTGCCACCACCGGTTTGCTTCTCAGATGTTATCCAGATGAGCAAAATCAGTTTAACGATTCATTGGACCTCATTGATATTTCATACTAATCATTAACGCAACCAGCAAGGAAGATGCCGTGAGGGAGCAAAGTAATGAAAGTTAAAGTAGGAAGCTAAACTTCCAACCTTAGAACTCACATTTTATTATCTTCGGCTGGTTGTCGCAGACATCAATGCCTGTCTTGTAAGTGTAAATGAACATTACGAAGTATAGGCTTCTGTCAGAGTTGTTCTTATAAGGGACATGGAAAATGGTGAAACACTGTTTGAGTGTCCTAATGCAAAGAATCATAATAGGAACACAGGCGCGCTGCATTTCTCTAACGGAAAAAGAACTTATAATAAATATAAAATAGATCTTAATGAGACATCCCACATAATTCTGCAAGTGGTAACGGACTCCACCGAAATAGCTGATCTGCTGTCTGATAAGAACTGCAGCTTCCAACTTTCTACATTGCGTACAGTAGAGATATACGTTAAACAGCCCTTTTCTTTGGAAGAATTAAAATCTGTTCATAAATTGCATCCTGATCATTCCATTTTTAAGATCTCACTTATGAAAATGACTTGCTATCAATTTTGTTGTAAATCCGTACAGCGTGAGTCAGGAGGAATGGTACATGCTTTGAGGGGTGACAGTGTTGGTGATCCTGAACAAAGAACGTCATATGAACAATTATCCTGTTCTCAACCATTTGCGAGGAAACTAATGAAAACAATGGGCCACATAACAAACGCAGGTGACAGTAAATGAAACATTATGGCGTAATGGTTTGTTTAGTTTTGTAAATTTCCCCATCAAAACATCAAAAAGTCCCCTGTTAACTGCAATGCATTTTGCATCTCTTGTGTACAGCTGCTGTGTTGCCGATATGACCTCATTCGTACGCTCCTTTATTTGAGCAACGTATACACTTGCAGGACTCGTAGCCTCAAAATGCCCAAGTGACGTGCACATTTAAATGATCAGTGAAAACAATACTATGTAGCCTAATTTCACTTCGATTGTATTCGCATGTGAGTGCTGATGAAGATGGACAATCGACTAACGCCCGTGATTTTCAAACTGCTGTACGTCGGATACGTTTAAGAAAAGACCATATGTTCATTTGAAGCTTTTTGTTCAAAATCAACAGTGTTTTCACGCCCAAAATCATATACTTTTCCCCCTGGACTAATTTTCGGCTGGAGTACTTCAGCCATAGCGCATGCGGGGTGCATTACCAAAAAATATTGTTACAGCGAGAGGAACAAATAATTAACGTTGCATGCAAGCATATGTAGCTGCACTGGAGTTCATACATCTCTATAACCACGTAGAAAGGACATAATCGCAGTCATATTAGATGAAGATAAGAGGTGTAAAACTACGGTAATGTTTAAAAGAGATAATCCGCAGACCAAAGCTACAACAGAAATTGGAAATATATTATTACAATTTTCAAGTTTAGTAAGTTATTCCTCTCGCATTGGCTATGGCTGAGAACTCCTCGAGACTATGTATAACTTCCAGAATGAGATTTTCACTCTGAAGCGGAGTGTGCGCTGATATGAAACGTCCTGGCTCCTGGCAGACTACAACTGTGAGCCGGACCGAGACTCGAACATGGGACTTTTGCCTTTTGCGCCAACTGCTCTACCAACTGAGCTGCCCAAGCACGACTCACGCCCAGTCCTCACAGTTTCACTTATGCCAGTGTGTGGAACCTGACAGCCAGGGATCCACAAACGCCTGCTGGAAAAAAAACATCACGTTTTAACCGGCGTGATGGGAGAAGCTTTATCTTCAAAATTTAGAGGCAAGAGGTGGTGAGGTGAAATCAGATAAAAGACACGTGTCTGGCACTGCATTCCGAATATTTCTGCATCTTGTAATGGCTGCGCATACCACACCATTAATGGTAATATACCAACTGACATTCTCGTGGCGCTCATAGTTTGTTGTTTTTTGTGTCGGACTTATTAAAATGGACTGCCAACAGTTGGCTACAGATATAGAAATACATTCAGAGAAAACAGAATACAAAGAGACTGAACAATGATTTTAGTATTATTTTACAGTATCCCAGTAGAGATAACACTTACAAGTGAAAGAATCTTGACTTTTACCAACTATAGACAAAAGGAATACATAAAAGGGCTCAACAAACGTAAGGGAGCATACAGCTGCCTATTAGAGTTTTTATGCAACCGTAGGTAAAGCACCAAATTTCGTAAATGCACGTACTGTTTCATATCACATCATAAAGTGGTTCATGAATTTGGTTATCTGCATGACACAATCAGACAGAAAACCGATTTCTGGGATGGGCACCTTCAATTTCTCAAGGTTTTGCAGTAAGCGGTTTTCCTAAGCGTTGGAGGAATTGCAAGAAAACAGCAAGTGGTTTACATTTCCTTCTTCCGACAGTAGCAGAAAGGGCTATCCCTGACGCCTGTCCGATGCTGGTGGGAAGATGTTGGACCATGATTACTAGCATTCCTACCAGAAAGGTTATTAGCATCCTCCGTATCTAAAATATACAAAACCAGGTGAAGGTTCTCATTACTTCCTGGACTGCAGCGTAGTAATGACCCTTATGGCATACTCAAAGGCATGAATCGTCTTCCTATTCTACGTCGGCCAGATATATTATCCACACCTTGGACTCAGGGGACGGCAGAGTGACGTTATAGGCCCACAAACCCTGTCCTACTTCGCCAAATGGTCGACTTCACTAATGTAAACCAGTCCACGTGTGTTGGTTCCATACGAAGAAGAATGCTGTACTTATTAGTTAATTTTGCAATAAAATGGTACACTGTGGGAGCAAATGAAATTGCTTGGGAAATTTCGGCTTCGGGACAAGAAAGGCATATCCTACAGGCTAAAATCTTCATTAGGACACGTACGAACAAAGGGAGCCCAATTAATATTGACTTAAGAACTGAAACGAAGAAGTCAATGCTTACTTTTACAGTTGTATAATAAAGTCTCCGACTCAGCTGATTCAAGATCTGTTCTCACGTTAATACTTATTGTGTAGTTTTGCAACCAGTATTGGAATGGAAATCCAAAAGGGGCTAGAGAACTATTGATCGAATCTAGGAATAGATGATATGCACTGAGTCTAATCATGCCGCCAATAGAGGGCTACGATTCTGCATTTCCTGAGCATACCTTGTAAGCGGAAAAATATCCCTTATTCCTCGTATGAGGTAGATTTCTGGCTCTTGTGTCAAATAAAATTTCTCTACAAGTACTCATTTACATGAAGCGGAGATTCAGACATTAGTCCGAACCGATGTTAGTACCCTGTTAAGGGTTGGGTTGTTCTGGGGGAAGAAACCAAACTGCGAGGTCATCGGTCTCATAGGATTAGGGAAGAACGGGAAAGGAAGTCGGCCGTGCCCTTTCAAAGGAACCATCCCGGCATTTGCCGGGAGCGATTTAGGGAAATCACGGGAAACGTAAATCACGATGGCCGGACGAGGGTTTGAACCGTCGTCCTCCCTGTTAAGGCACTTGAAGACTGTATTTATACACGTATAGTGTGATTTAAGAATGCGAAGTACTGCACGTGTTTCGAAGTTTTAAACTTGAATACTTGCCAATTTGATTCTGAGAATTCGTAGTACGATTCTCTTCTGTGCATGTAAATTTGTAATGGACACCCTTTAATCTCATTTCTGAAGCTTGCTGCATAAAGATCACGCTTTAATTAATATCAAATTACCTTTCATTCAGTGAAATTTTTTTACATTTTACTGAAAGTAGTTATTAAATTTCACGAACTGCCTATGAGAAATTATTTGAAATAAACAGAAATAGCAGGACACTGTAGGAGTATGCAATACGCTACTCAGACATAGAATATGATCGAAGTTGATACTTACAAGGTCGCACATTTTCCTAGTTCCTTGTACTGGCTGGTAGAGCAGTCCTGTCTCAATGATTTCCGTTTAGTTCACAGCAGGGAAACCCTACTAGGTATTGGGGTGCCGACTGAGGGGGTGTGGGGAAGGAAACCTTCTTCCAGAGGAGCAGGCTGATTAAGAAGATGGGTCGAGTGCAGCCCCACATGTATCAAGCATCATCCAGAACTCTAGAATTGATGTCCACGTTTGTGCTTTCACAAACTATGATATAATATAAATTTGATGTAGCAGAAATTTCTTTACGTTTCCTGCACAAAACGGGACACATAACATCCCTACAGAGATGGTCTGCAACACAATGCCACTGCAAATTAGTAGATATGTATTTGGTTGACTTATGCCCACTGTCACATTTGCTACAGCACTTCGGAACTGCTTCCTGACGTGCACAAATCTAAGACGTTTATAGCATACAAGGTGAAAAGTATTTAAACCGAAGAAGTCTGGGAGGTTGTAGGGGACATCAAAACAAATATTTTTCCCTTATGTCATATTTTCCTATGTGGCGTATTGAAACCGGCAGAGGAAGATTTATCTGGCGGCAAATTAATAAAACCAACAAACACTTTTCCATTTTTTTTATGACCAAGAAACAACACATTAAGACAACCCAATTTTAATTACAGTAGAATTTCAAAAATGCCTACATTGACACGTAAACAAAGGTTACACCGTTGGATCATGTTCTATCTGACATGGGCAAAAACCCAAGGAGTATCCTGAATTGTTCCTGCTTCTATTACTATCCGGTCAATCAGATCCTCTTCTGATGCAACAGGAGTTGCGTAAACAAGGTTGCGCATCTTTTCTCACACAAAAAAACCCAGAGGAGACATATCTGGGGATCAAGCAGGCCATGGTACAGGACCACCTCTGCCAGTCCACGTTTCTGGGAACCGTGACGACTGAAATGTGCCGGCGTACCGTCATGTTGGAACCACATGTGTTGTCTTGTAGGGAGCGGGACGTCTTCCAGTAATGCTGGCAATGCTGTGGCGAGAAAATTCCAATAGTGCATGCCACTGAATGGCCTATGTAGCAGATACGACCCAATTAAACAGTCCCCAACAACACTGACCCACACATTAACGAAGAACCGCACTTGATGAGCGCTAGTGACTGTGGCATCTGGGTTATCCTCACTCCAATCATGCGAATTGTGCATGTTGGAGACTCCATCACGCCAGAATGTTGCTTCATCGGTAAACAAGACAGGGGCTGGAAATGCATTTCACACTGTTCCAGGTACCACTGCGAAAACTGTGCCCTGGGTGGATAATCAACTAGTTCCAGGTTGTGGACACGCTGTAAGTGAAATGGACGTAACAATTGCTCTTGAAGAACTGTTCTTACATTCATCTGATTCGTCCCCATGCAACTGCACGAGTGCTGATTGAAGGATCCCGCTCCATATGCTGCAAGACAGCTTCCTCAAATTTCAGCGTGCGAAGGCGTCCCTGTCTCGGTAATCTGCTAAATGACCCGGTCTCACGCAGTTGTTGGTACACAGCAGCAAAGGTCGTATGATGTGGGATACAGCGAATAGGATACTGTTGTTGATAAACCCGCTGTGCAGCTCGTCCGTTGTGGTGTACTACGTAGTACGCACCAGCCATATCAGTGTACTCACTTCAAGTGTATCGCTTCATTTGTAAACGGAGACAATGCACTACTACACTGGTAGACAGCAGTTGACTGCAACTGAAGAGTGTATGTAATACGCCCTCTAACAACTGAAGATTGTAATACGGCCTCTAACAACTGAAGAGCGTAATATGACCTCCACTGGTTTAAATAATCCTCATAGGAGAAAATGATATTAGGGAAAATATTTGTTTTGATGTCCCCTACAACCTCCCAAAGTTTGTCGGTTTAAATACTTTTCACCCAGTAGAGAGACTTAGGGAATGTATGGTTGCACTCAGCAAGTGCAAGTGCTTTGGACACATCTTTGTATCGAGATTTAGGCATGTTTGGTTTTTAATAATGGATGTTAGCCAATTATTAATTACTTCTCTCATATTAATCACCGGAGTAGCTGATTCGATTTTTGAGCGTTTTCTTTGCTTGTTAAATACTAAAGCAACTCTTCGCTTACGCATAGTATAAGTAGGTATAAATGCAACTAAATTGTGATTTGTACATAAATGTAATTGTACCAAGTGATTGGCGGCGAATGCATTCGTCACTTCAATTTTGAACTCATTTTTACCTACAGATAATATTAAAAATTTTACCATCAGCGTCACTCAAATGTATTAATCTTCCTACAGATACCGAATGCTTCTTGTTAACATTGTCTGTTTTGCTTTCTATATATACATATACACATAGGCATATGGCTTAACAAGACCATATATATCATTACCGGTTTTACTAACAGCAGCACTGGCGATTTTCCCATCACAATACATCGAGCTCTTTTGAATGGAAACACTTTCTATTGCCATATCCACGAGACTACTTCCTTCCAGCTCAATAACGGGCTCACTGTCTACATAATTGGTTCCATTCCTGTTTCGAATTAGTTGCTGACTTTCCATATTGACAAGTTCAGTACAATGACAGCGTATAGGAAACTGGCTGCCGTGACAGCACTTCGATCAGTGACCGTACGATGGAGAACGGGTGAATCACCTCTGTCTTCGCATAAGCCACAACTCATGATGTGAAGTATCGCAGTGAGCAACTGAGAAACAACAAGCTGTCGAGAAGTTGGACAACAACACAACACGTCACAAACACTGAAACGCGGCTTGAGCAATCGGATCAAGCGACTGCAGTACTCCGCATAAAAGAGGACTTGTTCGCTACGAAGACTTACCTAAGACTGGCTCACATTAATAGTGATTCCAATTGGTCTCCCCCTTTGCTTCGTAGGAACAACACTAGCATAACATCACAATGCACAGACAGCCACCGCATTCACGGGCAGTACTCGCTTCTAGCATCAACATCAGCGACATAAACACAGTACTACTGTCAGCACTGTGAGATGTCAGCTCTTTTCAGGATCTAGCTGCAGCCAGAATCTAATTACAGTTGCAATTCTCAGCTACCGATGCATTGAACCATACTGCACACAACCGAGCGTGGTGTCGCTGTGCTTAGCACACTGGACTCGGGAGGACGAAAGTTCAAACCCGTCTCCGGCCATCCTGATTTAGTTTTTCCGTAATTTCCCTCAATCGTTTCAGGCAAATGCCGGGATAGCTCCTTTGAAAGGGCACGGTCGATTTCCTTCCAAGAGCACCGTCGATTTCCTTCCCAATCCTTCCCTAATCCGAGCTTTTGCTCCAATGATCTCGTTGTCGACGGGACGTTAAACATTAATCTCATCCTCCTCCATACCGCACACATACTAAACAACTACACAGGATTGACCAGCGATCCAAAAAGTCATTTTTAAATCATCTGATGTTGAGTTTAAAGAGTTAAAGCAGTACCATGTTGAGATTCGGGCAAAAAATCGACAATATTTAAAACTGCTGTCGCTACACATTTAGATCTACACTCATTGTTCCGTTTGCTTCGAATGCATAACTTTGGCAAAGAATAGATATACTAAACAGGCAAAGTAAACTAAACCTGAATATTACTTTCAGTAAGACCAAAGAATGTACACTCAGCACGAATTCGTTAGCTTGGAAAACTGAGAACAAGAAGGATGTTAAAAACGATGTGGCGTAGCTGTTTAGTCAATTATCACAAAGCGACAGCATGTAAACTGATTGATGTAAAAGGCACGAGATCTGTTACGTTTGGTATCTGGGAGCAGAATTTCTCCACTCTTGGCACGTCGCAGAAGTAGCAGGCGGTAGGGCTGCGGGCAGTGCGTGCACAGAGCAACAATTACGGGAAAAGACACCCGAGAGAGTTGAATGGTCTCAGCCCAAGATATGAAGTGCGTTTCTAAAAGCCGTAAGGACCCTGCAGAGGCCCTGAGCGAAGCTAGAACGGGCCACGGACTCACATGCTTAAGTTTGCTATTAGAGCCTCTGTTGGTTTTCCATACATAGCGTGGGAAAAGATCCCTTTCTTGCCCAGACAAATTCTAAGCCAATGACGGCAAGAGCCTCTCAATGTGCCAACCACTAGAGAGAATATTTTTATGGTATTTCGAAGAGAACGGAGAAATTGTCGCTTGTCAGTGTGGCAAAATTTGTAAGTCCTTCCCTCCACAGTGTAGCATTCAGGAGTGGGATGGAGTGCAAGGGACGCGTGTCTTTGACGTCCATATGTATTACGTACGTACTACGTTATCTCTGATACTGAACTTGGTGTTCGACACACTTGGTGTCTGAACACTTAGTTTTCGGTGTTAGTGACTGTGGGGACCGGACACAAAGAGATCCGGAGGTGTCCAGCTGCAGCGTGGCATTGCTCCGGTGCGTTTATTCTGGATAAGTATCTAGGTTAGCTTGTGCGATGCTTTATACTCTACGCACATTGCAATTTGTGTAATTATTTAGCAGCGAAAGTTGTTTTCCTATTTATCGTAGAGAAATTTCGATACGGGAATTGTGAATCAACCTTTCCCAGTTTAGCAGCAATTGTGTACTGTTGAGGATTAGTAGAGTCGTCGTTCGACTTACCTTGCAACTGTCTCCCACGTGGTATTCCGGTGTCTTAGGCACGTATAAAGATAATCAATAGCCCTGAAAAATTTCATACTGCTAACTTACGCAGTAATTCTCGTTTACTTATACTCCTATTAATTTTCATCTCGTGCCCAACAATTTTAACAGCATCGAGTTGTTAAATATTTTAACTGAATGTGACTGGCTTTAGTGCCATCTTTTCTTCCTTGCAGCTATCTGACGAGGTGTCACGGTTACTTAAAAATATATTGTCATAATATTCGTAGATTTCTACGCTGTGACTGTCTTTAACTTGCTAAAGAGATGCCATTAATAGGAACATTCCCAAGTGACAGGAGTGTGATATAATTATATTTTTCATACGAGGAGTAATATAAAAAACAGTGTGTTGACTTGGCAACTATGGCAGGCAGCTTACGCTTACAGTGCCGAACCCCAGACCAGTCACCCACACGATACGTATAAAGCACCAGAAGGCAACGTACAACGTCTTAAACCTCATTTCGCAATAGAAATGTGTACCCAGATAAATATTTATGACGTCCCTAAACGGAAAGTTTATAAACAGTGTACGAGCATATTCCTGGTACTACCTTACTTAGGGTCACACAAATGGCAATGTAATTAACAATGTGAGGCATAACTAAAAGGGACAGAAAAAGAAACCAACAGATATGAGAAAACACAAGATTTGAGACGTGTTGTTGTTGTGGTCTGCAGTCCTGAGACTGGTTTGATGCAGCTCTCCATCCCACTCTATCCTGTGCCAGCTTCTTCATCTCCCAGTACCTACCGCAACCTACATCCTTATGAATCTGCTTAGTGTATTCATCGCTTGGTCTACCTCTGCGATTTTTACCCTTCACGCTGCCCTCCGATACTAAATTGGTGATCCCTTGGTACCTCAGAACATTTTCTACAAACCGATCCCTTCTTCTAGTCAAGTTGTGCCACAAACTCCTCTTCTCCCCAATTCTGTTCAAAACCTCCTCATTAGTTATGTGATCTACCCATCTAATCTTCAGCATTCTTCTGTAGCACCACATTTCGAAAACTTCTATTCTCTTCTCGTCCAAACTATTTACCGTCCATGTTTCACTTCCATACATGGCTACCCTCCATACAAATACTTTCAGAAACGACTTCCTGACAAATCTACACTCGATGTTAACAAATTTCTCTTCGTCAGAAACGCTTTCCTTGCCAGTCTACATTTTATAGCCGGCCACGGTGGTCTCGCAGTTTTAGGCGCGCAGTCCGGAACCGTGCGACTGCTACGATCGCAGGTTCGAATCCTGCCTCGGGCATGGACGTGTGTGATGTCCTTAGGTTAGTTAGGTTTAAGTAGTTCTAAGTTCTAGGGGACTAATGACCACAGCATTTGAGTCCCATAGTGCTCATTAATATTAACTATTAACTACATTTTATATCCTCTCTACTTCGATCATCATCAGTTATTTTGCCACCCAAATACCAAAACTCCTTTACTACTTTAAGTGTCTCATTTCCTAATCTAATTCCCTCAGCATCAACCGACTTAATTAGACTACATTCCATTATCCTCGTTTTGCTTTGCTTGATGTTCATCTTATATCCTCATATCCTCTTTTCAAGACACTGTCCATTCCGTTCTACTGCTCTTGCAAGTCCTTTTGCTCTGACAGAATTACAATGTCCTCGGCGAACCTCAAAGTTTTTATTTCTTCTCCATGGATTTTTATACCTACTCCGAATTTTTCTTTTGTTTCCTTTACTGCTTGCTCAATATACAGATTGAATAACATTGGCGAGAGTCTACAAGCCTGTCTCATTCCCTTCCCAACCACTGCTTCCCTTTCATGTCCCTCGACTCTTATAACTTCCATCTGCTTTCTTTACAAATTGTAAATAGCCTTTCGCTCCCCTTGTTTTACCCTTGCTACCTTCGGAATTTGAAAGAGAGTATTCCAGTCAACATTGTCAAAAGCTTTCTCTAAGTCTACAAATGCTAGAAACGTAGGTATACCTTTCCTTAATCTATTTTCTAAGATAAGTCGTAGGGTCAGTATTGCCTTACGTGTTCCAGTATTTCTAAGGAATCCAAACTAATCTTCTCCGAGGTTGGCTTCTACCATTATTTTCATTCGTCTGTAAGGAATTCGCGTTAGTATTTTGCAGCTATCACTTATTAAACTGATAGTTTGGTAATTTTCACATCTGTCAACACCTGCTTTCTTTGGGATTGGAATTATTATATTCTTCTTGAAGTTTGAGGGTATTTCGCTTATCTCATATATTGTGCTCATCAGATTGTAGAGTTTTGTCAGGACTAGCTCTCCCAAGGCTCTCAGTAGTTCTAATGGAATGTTGCCTACTCGCAGGGCCTTGTTTCGAGTTAGGTCTTTCCGTGCTCTGTCAAACTCTTCACGCAGTACCATATCTCCCATTTCATCTTCATCTACATCCTCTTCCATTCCCATAATATTGTCCTCGAATACATCGCACTTGTATAGACCCTCTACATACTCCTTCCACCTTTCTTCTTTCCCTCCTTTGCTTAGAACTGGTTTTCCATCTGAATACTTTATATCCATACAAGTGGAGCTCTTTTCTCCAAAGGTCTCTCTAATTTTCCAGTAGGCAGTATCTATCTTACCTCTACTGAGATAAGCCTCTATATCCTTACATTTGTCCTCTAGCCATCCCTACTTAGCCATTTTGCACTTCCTGTCGATCTCACTATTGAGACGTTTATATTCCTTTTTGCCTGCTTCATTTACTGCGTTTTTATATTTTCTCCTTTCATCAATTAAATTCAATATTTCGTCTGTTACCCAAGGTTTTCTACTAGCCCTCGTCTTTTTACCTACTTGATCCTCTGCTGCCTTCACTACTTCATCCCTCAAAGCTACCCATTCTTTTTCTACTGTATTTCTTTCCCCCATTCCTGTCAATTGTTCCCTTACGCTCTCCCTGAAACTCCGTACAACCTCTGGTTCTTTCAGTTTATCCAGGTCCCATCTCCTTAAATTCCCACATTTTTGCAGTTTCTTCAGTTTTAATCTACAGTTCATAAGCAATTGATTGTGATCAGAGTCCACATCTGCCCCTGGAAATGTCTTACAATTTAAAACCTGGTTCCTAAATCTCTGTCTTACCATTATATAATCTATCTGATACCTTCTAGTATCTCCAGGATTCTTCCATGTATACAATCTTCTTTCATGGTTCTTGAACCAAGTGTTAACTATGATTAAGTTATGCGCTGTGCAAAATTCTACCAGGCGGCTTCCCCTTCCATTTCTCCCCCCCCCCCCCCACTCAATATATATTTACCTTCTCTGTTTCCTTCTCTCCCTTTTCCTACTATCGAATTCCAGTCACCCATGACTATTAAATTTTCGTCTCCCTTCACTATCTGAATAATTTCTCTTATTTCATCGTATATTTCACCAATCTCTTCGTCATCTGCGGAGCTAGTTGGCATATAAACTTGTACTACTGTGGTAGGCGTGGGCTTCGTGTCTATATTGGCCACAATAATGCGTTCACTATGCTGTTTGTAGCAGCTTACCCTCATTCCTATTTTCCTATTCATTATTAAACCTACCCCTATTAGATTTTTTTTATTTATAACCCTGTATTCATCTGACTAGAAGTCTTGTTCCTCCTGCCAACGAACTTCAGTAATTCCCACTATATCTTACTTTAAGCTACCCATTTCCCCTTTTAAATTTTCTAACCTACCTGCCCGATTAAGGGATCTGACATTCCACGCTCCGATCCGTAGAACGCCAGTTTTGTTTTTCCTGATAACGACGTCCTCTTGAGTAATCCGCGCCCGGAGATCCGAATGGGGGACTATTTTACCTCCGAGATATTTTACCCAAGAGGACGCCGTCATCATTTAACCATACAGTAAAGCTGCATGCCCTCGGGAAAAATTACAGCTGTTGTTTCCCCTTGCTTTCAGCCGTTCGCAGTACCAGCGCAGCAAGGACGTTTTGGTTAGTGTTACAAGGCCAGATCAGTCAATCATCCAGACTGTTGACTCTGCAACTACTGAAAAGGCTGCTGCCCCTCTTCAGGAACCACAAGTTTGTCTGGCCTCTCAACAGATACCCCTCCTTTGTGGTTGCACCTACGGTACGGCTATCTGTAACAAAATTGAAATGGAGGTTAGCCGTCCATATAGGGACACGAAACGATAGGAGAGAAAAAAAAATGGAAATTTGTCATAAGGTCTTATGGGACCAAATTTCAGAGGTCATCGGTCCCTAAGCCTACACAGTACTTTAACCTAACTTAACTTAATCTAAACCGTGACCGTGGCAAGACGCCCTAGACCGTGGGAGAAAGGCGAAGGAGATTCCTGTTCGATTTCTTGTCAAAAGGAAAGATCAAAACTGCGACTTAATGAAAGATGGAGTGTCTGCGTAAAGAAACAAGGAAGAGAAACTCGCACGCAAAAGTTTGAATATAGTTATACATGTAGAAGTTCGAAAGAAGCTGACACCCAGCTGGAGATAAAAAGTGTCGGATGATAATGGTTATGGTGAGGTGATGGTGATGATGATGAGGGTTATTCTAACAGCACTTAATCTGCACGGACAATACCTGTTACAAGAGACTGTTCTAAAAGAAAACTTTGAAAAGAATAAAATTTCATTCACGCGAAAGAAAATAATTGTTTCACATCAGAAATAAGGCAGATCAGCGCTACCAAACTGATTACGTCTAGAGGAAAATGCAATCTACTGCAGGTATAACTTGTTGACTTTATGCAAATAAGAGGGAACTTAGATTCATGTTAACAGACTGTTAATGAAAACGATCATATACCGATATCTGACTTGTGTTTCCTCTTTCTGATAACTATGTACACTGCATGATTTTTGTTTGTTGGTTGTTTGGGGGAAGAGACCAAACAGCGAGGTTATCGGTCTCATACGATTAGAGAAGAATGGGGAAGGAAGTCGGCCGTGACCTTTGAAAGGGACCATCAAAGCATTTGCCTGGAGCGATTTAGGGAAATCACGGAAAACCTAAATGAGGATCGCCGGACGCAGGATTGAACCGCCGTCCTTCCGAATGCGAGTCCAGTGTGCTAACCACAGCGCCACCTCGCTCAGTGCATGCATGATTTTGAGCTATATTCAGCAGTTCTACAAAGCTGTTCCATTTCTTTATGCAACGATAATATTTCAATTCAGCATAACCCATTTGATTTACTAATATTTCTGTTGAGAAAAAACAAGCCGTTGATTGGCTATAAAGCCCGTGAAGCTGAATTTCGTATATAGAGGCCAGTATAGCTAGATCAAGAACTAAACTTCCATAAAGAAATGCCGATCTTCGCAAAACATTCCAATCACAAGACAAACATTACACTCATCTAGCTTTTTTATTGTGAAGTTTTTTGTTCCTATGCTGATACATTCGGTTCGTTTTTGTGTTTACTTAGAAAATGAAAGGTCGATACAATGGTCGTAAATATGTCGATTGCACCGTTCTCAAAAATGTGACGAGAGAATGCTTTCTCCAGTCAGTGACAGCAAAGAGGATTCAGCTGCGCGACATTTTTTTTACTCTGCTGTCACGTTGATGAGACTTCAATTCCGAACAAAGTGACAATGCGTGATAGCCAGTGTGAAATTACCTTTTGCATTATTAATGCGTCAGAGAGAATCGACTCGCCTCTTCTGATTCCACTTCCAATTACACGGAATGTGAGGCAAAAGATTCCGAATGATGCAAGATTAACATGGAATTTCCAATCAAAATAGTTTAGTTAGAAGTAGTACGAGACACCGCCACAATAAAAACAATAGAAATGTGACCTCTATTTATCATCTTTTTTAATAGAGGTATAAAGATGTGTTTTACAGTCATTTTATAGTCCCGCGCTCTCTATCTCAGCTGGGTGACATCCAGTAAAAAATCCGGTACTGAAACTATCAGAGAGTAATTACACACCTTTTAGTCAGCTATACTAAATAATTTAAATACAGTGATATTTTCTTGATTTGCCTATACTGACAAGACAAAACTTCATGCGTCTTAGAGAATAAGACGGTTTCAGCCTATACGATGTTCAGTATTTGGAAATGGCTCAGAAATGTTTCTGCATCACCTCATAAATGTGTCAGCTGCTTGCACGTTGATTTAGCAACGAACGTTGCGTAACATTGCCTAATCAGTGGAACTCAGTTCGAAGAACTTATTAAAATGTGTGACTTTGTCGTTGTGGAAATAACACGATGCGGCGGCTATGACGTAACATAAGATTTTAAAGTAAATAATTTTAAACATTCGTGATGTTACGAGGGTTAGTCGACATTTTTCTGCTGTAAATCTAAGTTAACGATTCCTTGTTTCTGTATTGTGCTTCAAGTTAAGAGCTAATTTTCTTCGTTACGTGCTGCGAAAATCGGTTTCAGGCTGTGCTCATTATCTAGTTCCAAGCACACTGTTCGAAGGTCACAAGACGTATATCGAGCTCTCCAGGTGACAAATGTTAAGAGAAATGGCGTCTACTGAAATGTGACTGTTTACACGTTAGTCACTTCTTATCACAACTGAAAAAATATTACAGATTATATTACGTGCCACAGTATTAGAAGCAAAATAACCAAACTACACGTTGTTGTACTCCAAAAATATTTTAAGATATTCATCAATCAGTTGAGTCTGAAAGCTGAAGAATATTTGTTACGTCTTATTTTTCATTTTGGCTGCAAAGAGATCGGCATTGTCCTCCCGGAATTTAATTAAACCGAAAAGTAGTATTTAAGATTAATAAATGATAGGAATGCATCATCTTAACGATAATTTAAAATTAGTTGAAGACTTAAGCTTACTCATGGCATTAAATATCTGAAAAATCACGAGGGCCCTCAGTTGTTATATAAACGAAATTTGTAGATCACCGGTTTTAAGAAAAAATGAGGTTCACTACAGTGTCATAAATATAGAGAACTGCTACAGGAAACCTACAGAAACAGATGAATGGTGTACAATATTTGTTGTAGTGGTATTCAGTCCTGAGACTGGTTTGATGCAGCTCTCCATGCTACTCTATCCTGTGCAAGCTTCTTCATCTCCCAGTAGTTACTGCAACCTACATCCTTCTGAATTTGCTTAGTGTATTCATCTCTTGGTCTCCCTCTGCGATTTTTACCCTCCACGCTGCCCTCCAATTCTAAATTTGTGATCCCTTGATGCCTCAAAACATGTCCTACCAACCGGTCCCTTCTTTTTGTCAAGTTGTGCCACAAACTCCTCCCCAATTCTATTCAATACCTCCTCATTAGTTATGTGATCTACGCATCTTATCTTCAGCATTCTTCTGTAGCACCACATTTCGAAAGCTTCTCTTCTCTTCTTGTCCAAACTATTTATCATTTATGTTTCACTTCCATACATGGCTACACTCCATACAAATACTTTCAGAAACGACTTCCTCACACTTAAATCTATACTCGATGTTAACAAATGTTAACAAATTAATGTTAACAAATTTCTCTTCTTCACAAACGCTTTCCTTGGCATTGCCAGTCTACGTTTTATATCCTCTCTACTTCGACCATCATCAATTATTTTACTCCCTAAATAGCAAAACTCCTTTACTACTTTAAGTGTCTCATTTCCTAATCTAATTCCCTCAGGATCATCCGATTTAATTAGACTACATTCCATTATCCACATTTTGCTTTTGTTGATGTTCATCTTATATCCTCCTCTCAAGACACTGTCCATTCCGTTCAACTGCTATTCTGCAATATCTATAAGAATGAAATGAGCTGAATTAAACTGCAGTATTCGGACACACCATATCGTCTCCGATGTTGAAAAATTGCTTGAAGGGGGCAGTAAATCCCGATCTTTCTTAACTCATCATTAACGTGGGCGATTTATTGTTGAAGTATTGGCCGTTCTCTATAGAATGCTTCATATGATTTAGTACCAACAATGGCGACCAGCTGAAGATAGGATAAGTAGACAGAAAACGTATATCGGATAACGACATTATAAGTACACCGCCATGCCATTGTGAAACTATGTCTGATGTTTAATCTGCAGTACGGAACGTTGTCATCCGCAGGCACCGTTGTTCCATGTGAGTCACCCATAAACGTCTTACAGCTCACAGTAGGAACCAAATATTAAATACGGCGTAATGTCTTTCACTTTTTCAAATTCAATGAAGCTTTTTTTTTTGCGCTCCCTGGTGGTGCTCTGATACTCATTGCAAAAAAAAATGCTCTACAATATTTCTTAGCAAGGGTCTAGTAAGCGACTGGGAAGTTCTGTTTAAAAAGAAGGTAATCCTTTTACCGGACTAAAACTGCGAGACTGACGATCTCTCGAATCCGTAAATCTTAACATTATCAGAAGCTTGTTATTAGTAATAAAACACTTTCCCACTGGAACGGTGGTAAGTGGCCGTGTTTCCGCTACATGTTTTGCCTGAAATTCCTTTGTGTCCATGAGGAACGGTTACCGGCATCCGCCGCCTAACAGTAGTAATCTGGAAGAGGAAACTTTTAATGAGAAACTGTCTCAGAGACTTTAAATAGCAACGAATCGGAGATGAATTACTTTTAAATACTCTACAGTTCCTGAAAGAAGCGAAGAAAATTACAGCTCGTTTCCCTGATTTTAATTATTTGGCATCCATGGAATAAGATAATTACACTTTCAAAATGGACTTAAGTTTCTTCAGAGAAAGTTTTTAGCCAGTTCGGTCGGAATTACGATTAACGATTTCTTCCCTTCCGGTGACCCCCAATGAGACATTAGTACCGGAAAGGTGTCCAGTGACGAGGAGTGCTACCAACAGCTGGAATCGCAGGTTACACTTACAGATAAGACGCTATTTCTTTTTTTTTTTACATTTGCACTTTCTTGGTGTATAGTTTCTCTACCATTTCAGTTGCGAGCGTACTTCATATTTGTAAAACGCATTGTTTACACGGGAGTATTTAAGACATTAATGGCTGTCAGTGTGACGGTCGCCGTTTTGGAAAGCCACAGGAGCTGGTGAGACACACGCTACACTCCTGCAACTACCCGGCAACAGTGTTTAACGACACGTGTACAACCCACTGCAGCGTCCGTCACTTCTCTGCCTTCCGCTAGAGAAAGAGGGAACGAGGGCTATCCGGCTATTAAAGGCAGTTAGTAATCTTGTAGAGTCTACGATTCAGTTCAGTCTTTCACACGCTACTGTGCTCAAAGTATTCAGATGTAAATCAGAGCAAATACTTTAGAGTTTGGTAGTGTTCAGTACATACACTACAGGCCATTAAAATTGCTACATCAGGAAGATGGCGTTCTACAGACGCGAAATTTAACCGACAGGAAGAAGATGCTGTGATATGTTAATGATTAGCTTTTCAGACCATTCATACAAGGTTAGCGCCGGTGGCGACACCTACAACGTGCTGAAACGAGGAAAGTTTCCATCTGATTTCTCATACACAAACAGCAGTTGACCGGCGTTGCCTGGTGAAACGTTGTTGTGATGCCTCGTGTAAGGAGGTGAAATGCGTAACATCACGTTTCCGACTTTTATAAAGGTCGGATTCTAGCCTATCGCGATTGCGGTTTATCGTATCGCGACATTGCTGCTCCCGTTGGTCGATATCCAATGACTGTTAGCAGAATATGGAATAGGTAGGTTCAGGAGTGTAATATGGAACGCCGTGATGGATAGTGCAGCTACGTCTCGATCCCTGAGTCAACAGATGGGGACGTTTGCAAGACAACAACCACTTGCACGAACAGTTCGACGACATTCGCAGCAGCATAGACTATCAGCTCGGAGACCATGGCTGCGGTTACCCTTGACGCTGCGTCACAGACAGAAGCGCCTGCGATGGTGTACTCAACGTTGAACTTTGGTGCACGAATGGCAAAACGTCATTTATTCGGATGAATCCAGATTCTGTTTTCAGCATTATGATTGTCGCACCTGTGTTTGGCTACATCGAGGTGAACGCACATTGGTAGCGTGTATTCGTCATCGCCGTACTGGCGTATCACTTGGCGTGGTGGTGTGGGGTGACATTGGTTACATATTTCGGTCACCTGTTGCTCATATTGAGGCCACTTTGAACAGTGGACGTTACATTTCAGACGTATTACGACCCGTGGCTCCACCCTTCATTCGATCATTGCGATACGCTACATTACAGCAGGATAATGCACGACCGCATGATGCAGGTCCTGTACGGGCCTTTCTGGATACAGAAAATGTTCGACTGCTGCCCTGGCCAGCACGTTCTCCAGACCTCTCACCAATTGAAAACGTCTGATCGATGGTGGCCGAGCAAGTGGCTCGTCACAACACTCCAGTCACTACTCTTGATGAACCGTGGTCTCGTGTTGAAGCTGCATGGGCAGCTGTACCTGTACACTCCATCCAAGCTCTGTTTGACTCAATGCCTATGCTTATCAAGGCCGTTATTGTGGCCAGAGGTGGTTGTTCTGGTAACTGATTTCCCAAGATCTATGAACACAGATTGCGTGATAATGTAATCACATGTCAGTTCTATTATAATATATTTGTCCAATGAATACCCGTTTGTCATCTGCAATTCTTCTTGGTGTAGCAATTTTATTGGCCAGTAGTGTATTATTATTTATTGGTTACAGTATTAGCGAACATGTTTATTTTTAAAGATTTTAAATTACTTAATATAATAAACGCAAAGTTGAGTTCCTCAAAAGATACAAACTCAAAAGATACGAACATATCAGATTATAAACGTGTGCTGGTAATTGTGGAAACATAGATTTGGAGGACTTAGTTTTGAGGAACACTTGACGTAATTAAACAGGGACGTCCTACACCACATCTTTCATATTTAAATACTATAACTAAGAGTTATGTCAGATATTTTCAGGTATCTTGGTATCGCTTTGACAAAGCCGCGCGGTGCAGCCGCGCCGTCAGAGCGCGCGGCTGCCCCCGTCGGAGGTTAGAGTCCTCCCTCGGGCATGGGTGTCTGTGTTGTTCTTAGCATAAGTTAGCGCAAGTAGTGCGTAAGTTTAGGGACTGATGACCTCAGCCTTTTTGATCCTTAGAAATTCACACACATTTGAACATTTGTCTTGTCGACAAAAAATGGCGTGAGTGTCGTGGAAAATCTCATCATCTTAAGAAAAAACACGAAAATTCCAAAGAACATATTACTTCTGTATGGACAATCATTAAATTTGTCAGTATAAGGATGTATTCTTGTCTGACAAATGCTTTGACATAAAATTTTCAGAAGCATAAAGGACAAGGGAAAAAGAATAGACATTTTCAGCCTTTTTAACTGGTGACACATGTTCCTACCGGTACAAGAACTTCCTTTCAGAGGACAGTGATAAATACGATAATTATGTTGAACTGTTGCACTTACTGCTACAGAAGGATTGATGTCTCTCAGTATACCGATTTCTCAAGTGGCATATAGAATGACATCATCCATTCCATTGCTGAAGTCGTTCGTAGAAAAATTGCTTTTAAGAACTAAAATAAACGTCATTTGTTGCGGTTATTATTGATGAAGCAGCAGATATTTCATGCCAACTTTCAACTGTTTTGTGATACGTCTTATCTATTGGTCGAGTGTGTGAGAGGTTTTGTGATTTGTTGATGCCAGTGATGATCGACAGTAAGTGCTCCTAGCTGGGCGCAGCACTGTTTGGCTGCATAAGCGAATGTTATTGTGGTAGAAAAGTTGTAGCCCAGACGTACGATGGCTGTGCAGTCATTACTGGGCAACATAAAGGGGTACAAAAATTTGCGACAAGCATATACCTTTCAGCCTTCTTCGTACTGTTGAGGAGTGTAAATTATTTTTCAGACAATTTCTGGTTTTGCCATTTTTCCTCCAAACCGTATAAAAAGCTCCAACACTCTGGATGAATTGATCAAACGACGTTTTCCTTCAGCATACAACACCAGGTAGTTGTACAACAGAATATTAATCGAGCTAATGTCGAACTGAACTCGAAGAGCTTCTCGTCTACGAAAGATGGTTCTAATGTAAGGAATGGCAAAACACGAGCATGTGCCAAAGGCTTTTCCCTTGAGACTTAAGGAATTTAGTTTCCGTTTCTTTCTTTATGCCTTTTCGTGTGAACATCACGAGTCAGGAGCTCTTTTCAAAGTGTTCCAAACTAAACTGTTTGATGTGGACTATTGTCTGAAGAAAGTTGACAAGATTAAGACAGGGACTTCGTGGTAAATATGAAAAGTTGTGAAACTTCCTGGCAGATTATAATTGTGTGCCGGACCGAGCTTCGAGCACTTGCCCCCGCAGTTTTAATCTGCCAGGAAACTTCATATCAACGCACACTCCGCTGCAGTGTGAAAATTTCATTATAAAAACGTGTGGTCTAAACCTGAGACAGAGGAAATCGATAGTTAGCCTCCAAGAGTGAGGCAATGCGATGGTGTTACTGAAAGGGAAACATCGTACCGTGTTTTGTTTTGTGAAATTGTTGATACTGTCTCGCGTCTGTGAAATGACAGTTATGCTGACTTGGGTAATTTGGAGTTTCTTTAGTTATGAATTATGAAAAGATAATGTACAGGTAACGTCCTTCACGCTGCATTTAATTCCTTGAAACTATCCTAAGGTGGAGGAAACGAACTATTGTACAGACAATTAGGCGAAAAGTCAGTGTTTAAACGAAGTCAACTCCTGCGCACTTGCTAGGTGGTAGCGTTTAAATCGGCCGCGGTCCGTTAGTATACGTCGGACCCGCGTGTCGCCACTGTCAGTGAGCGCCGCACACGGCAGGTCTAGAGAGACTTCCTAGCACTCCCCCATTTGTACAGCCGACTTTACTAGCGATGGTTCACTGACAAAATACGCTCTCATTTGCCGAGACGTAGCCTTCAGCTACGTTATTTGCTACGACCTGGCAAGGCGCCATATTCAGTTACCATTGATATTGTGACTCATGTACTGTCACGAGCGACGTTCATCATTAGTGATTAAAGTTAAGTATTCCACCAGCTACGTCCGTTTTTCTCAATTATAATTCCCTTGTCATGTTCCAGACCTCACGCCAGCCAGCGTGAGCTAAAACGCGTGCATTTCGGCCTCCTTTAGTAACACGGTGTTGGCTCTCCTGCCAACCACAACATTGGCGACGAGAGTAAAAGTGTTCTTATCTAAATTGCCCTGAGTTACTTGTGTAATGGCTTCGCCACAATCTCCAGATAAACGTCCGAATTTTATCGCTTACAGAATCAGCAGACGCAGGCATTACTGGATACCCTCGTCCAGGGTCAACGTGCGATGCAAAACGATACGGCAGCAGCCGCTTCACCGCTAATGCAGCCACAACACGCTGTTGCACCCACTTTTCGCTCTTTTGATGCTGCACTGAAAAGCTGGACGGGGTGGTCACGCCAATTTGGATTCCATCTCGCCGCCCACAGAATTCAAGGTAACTAGCGGCAGCCTTTGCTGTTCTATTCTGTCGGCGTGAATACATACCGTGTGATAGTCAAATTATTTCCCTGACGCGGCGCAGCAACTCTGTCCTACGAAGAAATTTTGTCTGCATTAGGTGCATATTTCAAAGAATCAGTCAATGTAGTTTCCAAACGGTATACCTTCTTTCGTACAAAACGTACTGCAGGTCAGACTAATCGGGAGGGGGTTGCAACCTTGCAAGGCCTTACTAGGGATTGTGCTTTTGAGTGTCAATGTAGACTCCCTTATTCAGATACTATGGTACGTAATGCAATTGCACAGAACGTTTCTGATGTTCGTATAAGGGAACAGATTTTGAAACTAGTCAATCCCTCCCTTCAACAAGTGATGGACATATTGGATCGGCAGGACACACTTGACTTTGCTCAGGAATCATTTGAAACTTCGCCAGCAGTGTGTCAGTTTAACCGGCCCACCGGGCGAGCTGCACGTAGCAGTAAACAGCCCTCGCGCCCGGCCGCGCCGCTGCCCCCAGGCTCTCAGCCACGTGTGCCGCGCCAGCAAGCAAATGCAGTGATCAAATCATGCCCGCGGTGTGCTACTAAACATTCGCGTGAGAATCGCCCTTCACGCCAAGCTATTTGCTTTTATTGTAATAAAAAAGAACATGTTCAGAGTGTTTGACAGAAAAAGCTCAGATTGGAAGCTCAAAACCGTTCAGGCCCTTTGCTTCGCGCCGGAATCGAACCAAGGATACTCAGGCTCGCGACACTTCGCCCATGGAAATTTCAGAGTGTTTGACAGAAAAAGCTCAGATTGGAAGCTCAAAACCGTTCCAGGCCCTTTGCTTCGCTCCAGAATCGAACCAAGGATACTCAGGCTCGCGACTCTTCGCCCATGGAAATTCATGTAGTTCATTCCACTCCGCGCAGTACCACTCTCTCTAACAGTGACGGTGTTCGTCCCAAAAATAGTGTGCGTCGACATCGCCGGAACTCCCGTCAAGTCGCAAGTGATTATGTGCCAGTGTCAGTTCACGTTGCACGAGACAGTCGCTCTTGTCGTCAGCAGGACAATAAATTTTTTGTAGACTTGGACATTAACGGCAAAGTTATACCATTCCAGCTCGATACCGGAACTGCAGTTTAACTGATCAATGAACACACTTACAAACTGCTGCGCACACCTCCTCTGCGTGCCGCAAATGTTAACTAGCTATTCCGGTCAAGCGATCCCTGTGTTAGGACAGTGCAGCCTTCTTGCAACATACAAAGGACAAACAAAACTTCTGTCATTTTACGTCCTTCGTTCTTCATCTGCAGTGAACTTGTTTGGTTCCGATTTATTTCAGTTGTTTAACTTGTCTACACTAAATCAGGTCCTATCAGTAAACCAGACTGTGCCTTCAGACAGTGTTTCTCGTCTATGTGAAGAATTTTCAGACATTTTTGCACCGGGCCTCGGTTGCGCTGAGAACTATAAAGCACATTTGTAACTGAAAGTAAACGCGCAACCGAAATTTTTCAGAGCGCGCAATGTTCCCCACGCATTGCGTGATG
Organism: Schistocerca gregaria; assembly: GCF_023897955.1. NCBI lineage: Eukaryota > Metazoa > Arthropoda > Insecta > Orthoptera > Acrididae > Schistocerca > Schistocerca gregaria. The sequence goes on along the minus strand of NC_064920.1, from coordinate 856,149,013 downwards.
AGGTCGCAAAAACATTACACGATTTGGAATCACAAGCTGTAATTGAACGTGTGCAGGCTTCTGTCTGGGCATCACCCTTAGTAATTTTGCCAAAACCTTCCGGAAAACTGAGACTTTGTGTGGACTTCAAGGCAACAGTGAATCCACAACTAGTGATTGCAACTTTTCCTTTACCCCGTCCGGAAGATCTTCTTGAAAAACTGTGCCCCGGTAAATATTTTTCAAATTTGCACCTCGCAGATGCGTACTTGCAAATACCGGTGGACGAAGAACCCCAGCGCGTTTTGGTGTTTAACACGCATCTTGGGTTGTATCAATTCAAACGACTGCCATTCGGGTGTGCATCCGCCCCTGCATTGTTTCAGCAATATCTACAAACTGTTTGTGCATCGGTCCCTACTGCAGCAAATTATCTGGACGATATTGTGATCTCCGGAAAGACGGAAGAAGAACATTTGGCCAATCTCAGAACATTATTTCAGGTCTTGCGACAAAATGGTCTTCGCTTGCGGAAGGACAAATGTGTGCTTTTTTCTCGGGACTTGCCATACTTGGGACATGTAATTAATGCCCAAGGTATACATCCCAGTCCCACGCACCTTCGTGCCATACAAGACTTGCCTTTGCCGCAGAATTTGAAGCAGCTACAGAGTGTGCTGGGAAAAATTAATTATTATGGCCGTTATATACCACACGCCTCTTCCATTTCAGCTCCGCTTCATCGCTCACGCCGTAAAGGTGTTCCGTTCGTCTGGACGATGGAATGCGAACGCGCCTTTCGCCAGTTGAAATCGGCGTTGCTTTCCAATACTTACCGTACGCCATTCGATCCCTAGAAGCCCCTCTTGTTGATGGTGGATGCATCGGATTTCGGGGTCGGTGATGTGCTTGCGCACAAAGATGGATAGCACGATCGCCCTATTGCCTTTGCGTCCAAATTGCTCTCGTCGGCGCAAAGAATTTATTCACAGATCGAGAAAGAAGCATTGGCTCTCGTATTTGGTGTTACAAAGTTTCATGATTTCTTGTATGGTCTTCACATTACCATAATCACAGACCACAAACCTTTAACATCGCTTTTTCATCCTAACAATCCTGTACCTCCACGTACAGTGCAGAAATTCATTCGATGGTCTATTTTCCTCTCGCAGTACCGCTACGATATCTTGTATCGGTCCACTGCTAAGCACGGAAACGCCGATGCGTTGTCCCACTTGCCTGTTACTGAGGGTAGGGCATTCGATTCCTCCGAACTTGCTTGCATGTTCATTGATGCGGAAACCGATGACGTGGTCGAATCGTTTCCAATTGATTTTCGTCGTGTAGCTACAGCCACAGCTGCCGACCCTGTCCTTGCTCCCGTTCTTCGTTTTGTTACTACGCAATGGCCCTTGTCAAAGTCACGGATCGGGGACCCGTTGGTTCGCCGATTTTTTGCTCACAAGGAGAGACTATTTGTACGACGTGGTGTTTTGCTGTTGCGTTCTGATAATGATCAGTCCAGGGTCGTGGTACCACGTTCGTTACAGTCCTCTGTCTTACAGCTTCTCCACCAAGGACATTGGGGTATAGTGAGAACTAAACAACTTGCTCGTCAGCACTGTACCTGGTTCGGAATCGATGCCGCGATTACGCATATGTGCTCTTCTTGCATGGTGTGTGCCGAACAACAATCAGCACCACCGCTTAAATTCTTTGCATGGCCAAAAGCCACTTCCCCTTGGCAATGCTTACACATCGATATTGCTGGTCCATTCTGGAATGCTCATGGTTGGTTGTGGTAGATTCATTCAGTAATTTTGTTGTCCGGATGTCTTCCACGACGTCATCTGCCACCATCCAAGCGTTATCCGCTATCTTTTGCATTGAAGGTCTTCCACAGACTATTGTTTCCGACTTTGACCCACAATTCATGTCCGCAGAATTTCAGTCATTCTGCAAGGCCATTGGTATTCAACATCTGACGTCCGCGCCGTTTTCGCCACAGTCAAACGGTGCCGCTGAACGATTGGTTAGTACTTTCAAATGTTGAAGTTGAAAGAGTCGCATTCTCGGGAGGACGCGCTATTGCTCTTTTTGTCCTCGTATCGCTCTCAGCCCCAAGATGGTCGCTCGCCGGCTGAGTTGCTCCACGGTCGCCCTGATCGAACCTTGATGTCTTTGCTACATTCGCCGCATCAGGTTCCTGTGCAGCGGCAGACACCTGATTTTGCTCCAGGCGACGTTGTCTACTATCGCCACTACCGAGGTTCACGGCGTGGGCTTGAAGGGCGCATTCTTCGCTGCCTCGGACGCGCTATGTATTTGGTTTTGGGGGCCTCTGGTGAGGTGCGTCGGCATCTCAATCAGCTGCGCCTGTGTCGTCGCACGGGATCTGCTGCTCGCCGTCTGCTTTCAGCGACGGTGCCGTCCGGTCAGCGGCCCGGGGACCCATCTACTGGCTCGCCTCAGCTCCAGGTGTTACCGACGCTGCCTTCCATTTTGCCCCATAGCGACGCGCCGCCGCCACCGCCGCCGCCGCCTGTTCTCCCATCGGAGACGCCCGCAGTGAACGCGTCGCTGCAACCGCCGGGAGCCTCCCTGGGTCACGCGTCGCCGATCGCTTCCGGTGACTAGTTTCCCTCCAACATGGACCTCTTGTCCGCTCCGGATCATATGTCGTCTTCACCCGTCCGGTGCCCCGGCCCGATGGAGGTCGACCCTTCGGCCTCCTCTACGGGCGCATACACCGCATGTTGGCGTGCACCCTGGAGCAGGTTTTCATGCGTTTCCTAGCTCCCCGCGGTCCGAATGGCAGGTTGCGGGTGGCACAGCCTCACCTGTTGTTAGGCTCCCCACCTCGTCGCATACGTCGACATGCGGTCCTTCCCACGGCGGGCGGAAGCCTTATGCCCCAACCGTACGCCGATTTGCGGGGGAGGAATGTGGTGTCACCGCCAGACACCACACTTGCTAGGTGGTAGCCTTTCAATCGGCCGCGGTCCGGTAGTATACGTCGGACCCGCGTGTCGCCACTATCAGTGATTGCAGACCGAGCGCCGCCAAACGGCAGTTTCAAATGGCTCTGAGCACTATGGGAACAGCTGCGGTCATCAGCCTCCTAGAACTTAGAACTACTTAAACCTAATTAACCTAAGGACATCACACACATCCATGCCGGAGGCAGGATTCGAACCTGCGACCGTAGCAGTCGCGCGGTTCTGGACTGAGCGCCTAGAACCGCGAGACCACCGCGGCCGGCCACACGGCAGGTCTAGAGAGACTTCCTAGCACTCGCACCAGTTGTACAGCCGACTTTGCTAGCGATGGTTCACTGACAAAATACGCTCTCATTTGCCGAGACAATAGTTAGCATAGCCGTCAGCTATGTTATTTGCTACGACCTAGCAAGGCGCCATATTCAGTTACCGTTGATATTGCGAATCATGTACTGTCACGAGCGACATTCATCATATGGATTAAAGTTAATTATTCCACCAGCTACGTCCGTTTTTCTCAATTCTAATTCCCTTGTCATGTTCCAGACCTCACGCCAGCCTGCGTGAGCTAAAACGTGCGCATTTCGGCCTCCTTTACTAACCCTGGTTGGCTCTCCTGCCAACCACAACATCTGCGACCAGTGCTTCAGCAGAAAGATCATTTTCGGCGTTGAAGAGAATCAAAATTTATCTTCTAAATACACAGTCGGAAGCCAGACTTTCTTGCTTTACTTTGTTGTCACTCGCTTTATCAATGAATTCATTTGTGAGGTAGCTCAAACCCCTTTTGCACGTATCCGAATCGCTGGATGCGGCAGCGTGCAGATAAGACTCGAACATAAAAATCTCAAACATCTTGTGTTGCCCTTACATGCAGAGCTTTCTCGATGTTCTGGAAGTGCTATTAGTTCTGAAAAATGGGCTGCACATAGTGGTAGTGAGGTATATGAGGTGCGTGAGAAAAGTAAAGAGCCAGTTTTTTTATCTCACAATTTGTTTATTTTTCGGAAACAATGATGTTGTCCTCTTCAGAGTAGTTTCCTTCGGCAACTGTATACCGACGGAGTCCTTGTCCCCTATTTTGGTAGCAGCGCTGAAAGGCTTCAATTGATAAGGCCGTCAACAGGACGGTCACATTCATTTGATTGTTCTTCAGAGTCTAAAAACGACGTCCTTTTAAGACTTTTTAAATTTCGGGACCAAAAAGGTTGCAAGGACTCTGATCAGGTTAACAGAGGGGCTGTAGAAGAACAGGAATGCCCTTTGAGGTCAAAAATTACTTGATGGAAGTGCCCTTGTGATGTGGGAGGTTGTCGAGATGCAGTATCCCCTTGTCTTCAATGTCCGGTCTCCCTTCATTCACCTTTTTCCTGAGCCTTTCAAGGACATCTTTGTAAAAAACAATAGTTTTCCTCTTTGATTTGCTTATTCGAGTTTTTTCGGTCGACGAGGTGTCTCAGTGTGCCACTCCTCACTTTGCACCTTTGTCTCAGGTTCTTACACAAAAATCCAGGATTCACCACCGGTAATTACGTAGCCATTTGTGGTCATTGGCAATCCTCTCAAGGAGATCAACTGACACGTTTCTTCGATTGTTCTTCTGCTCTGTTGTGATATTTTTCTTCTTCATTTTGGCACAAACCTCTTGCATCTGCAAAATTTCAATAAAAAGTAGAGGTATTTTGAAAGTGTTTTTCAGCGCACCAACCAACCTTACTGATAAGTGTAGGTCTGATCTCACAAAGACATGCACATGTTCCACGTTTTTGTCGGTTTTTGAAGAAGGTCTCGCTGAAATAGATTCATCTTTAAGGTACCCTCGGCGTTCAAAAATGATTTGTACCAGCAAAAATGTTGTAAGCTTGATATGGGTGTTCCCCATAGGTTTGTTTCAACTTTTTAAAGTCGCACTCCCGGATTCCCTAAGTTTATCACAAAACTTGAGAGCATAACTTTGCTCCAAATTCTTCTGTTTCGTCTTCCTAATACACAACAAAAACACATATTCCTTGATGGTACTGATGGACTGACCATCTGGAATGGATGGATGTACCGGTCTGCTGAAATAGAACAACACAGCGAAGAAAATCAACATACCACTGCGAAACATATCACAAAACAAGTTGCTACAATGTAGTTCCATTTTCATGCATTGAAACATTCCTTTGAAAGACGAACCGAACAACATGGTCAGTTGTATATCCCGAGGCAGTTGACAGCAGTGATCCTTTCCCTTTCCTTTCCTTTTCCCCGCTCTGCGCCTTCAGTTTGAATATAACGATCAACGGATAGACAAGATATTCAGATCCACAGCGGTCAGAGTTAGTGACACATCGTTAAGCCAAACTGTATTTCCTTCAATGGATTCGACTAACAGTTCTCTTGCTCGGTCTCCTTTCATCTGCATATCCTACGCTTGGTGGCTGACATTGAAAATGCGTAGTAGTATCGTCATAGATAGTTAGTTTATGAGAAAGAGAAGATGAAAGCATTCGTACCTTACATACCAAGTGGAGCTCAAGCAGTAAGGTTACTCTTACAAAACTCTGGAATATGCAGTGCGTGTCGTAATGCGGAAGTGTAGCTATTTGTCTGAGCGCTGACCGAAGCTCCAAGGGTGGAAGCATTTCCGAAAAGACTTCACTGTAAGCTGGTTACACTCGCCGTGATTAATGTATATAGTGAATGGAAAAACAGAGCTATCAAAAATCGGTGCCGAGGTGAGCCACAGGCCACAGGCAATCGGGCTGAATGATGGCTGCGGAGATGTGGAAGGGCGAACAGACGACTGAGAAACTGAGCACTGTGACAAACCAAGAGGCTGCCAACAGCGTCTTCTCAACGACCGCTCAGCGAATGTTGCTGCCTTTGGGCCCCCGCAGCAGGCACCTGGTTCAGGCACCTTTGCTGATTGCTGTCCGTCGGCGACGGGGGCTGGAATTTGGAAGTGAGTACCGCAGCCGGACGTCCACTGAGTGGTGAAAGGTGGTCTTTTGCATCTACGATGTGAAACGGCTGAAAGCAAACACTATGCATGCGTTATGGTCTCTGCAACGTTTTAGTGGCATTCATTGGATGATCTCGTCTTTCTGGAATGCACGGTGGATCAGCACGACAATGCATTTATCCTTCTGATCAGAGACTGGAATAAAAAACATTTGATCGTTGATAACCTCGATTAGCTTGCGGCAGTCGATGTTTACAAGTCAGTAAAGTGTGTTTTTCTGTTGGTGTTAGGTGTTGCTAAGGGAATACGAAGAGGGACTAATTTGTCACTTTGGTGATATGTTGTACATTCCTTGAGAGGAATTCGCCTGACGTTTGTCAAGCTGCGTTTAGCATTGCTCTAGTCGTTCTTTATTTATGTGATTTTAAGTGCTGCTTCGCCGCTCGGGGGATTAGCCGAGTGGTCTCAGGCGCTGGAGTCCTGGACTATGCGGCTTGTCCCGGCGGATGTTCGAGTCCTCCCTCGGGCATGGTTGTGCATGTTTGTCCTTAGGATAATTTAGGTTAAGTAGTGTGTAAACGTAGGGACTGATGACCTTAGCAGTTGTCCCATAAGATTTCACACACATTTGCTGCTTCGATTAGCCAGACAACTGTTTTGCTGTGTACAAGTCAGACAGTGTTATTAATCTTCGTGAGTAACGATTCAGTTCCTGTACAAGCATAAACATAGAAGAGGCTTGTCTTTGGTAGCAAGTATTTCCTTAAATTCAGGTTAGATTTATCTATGTGTCACTGGTTTTTGAAGCTTTTAAGTAGCGCAGTCACTGATTTATCCTGCTGGAGAAGAAGTCTGTGACAATATCACTATTGTTGTGACTCTATTTTTATTTTTTAATTTGTCAGTGATCATTATTTGCAGTTCAGGTTTAAAAGGTGTAACAAAATTCTCAAATGTATTAGAGCTAATGCCCCGTGTTTATTAGGCTGGTTAAACCAACTCACTTGCTATATTTAGAGTCCATATGTGGCTATACAGGGTGACCACAAATTATCTTTAGAACTTAAGACTTTAATACCTTAACAACTGAACTAGATATCAATAAATAGTTTTCAGCATGTGATAAGATAACTCATCAAGTTTTTCTCTTTGTCCTTCCAAGTGATGCAGTTTTGACGCGAAAGTGAACCTGAAAACCTGGACTACCACACGAGAAAGCTCGGTGTGTGGCCTGTCCATATAGAGGACGTCCGATACCCAAGTGAAAAGAAACTTTCGTACACGCTATGGAAGGTAATCACCCTGCCGACGAACTATTACGGCATGGAAGACGTCATTTAAGCAAACAGGCAGTGTTCTCCATACAAGGGAGACGGGTCTTCCATCTGCTTCAGAAACCAACGTGGACAAGGTACGGCAGACGTTTAGAACGAGTCCGACAAAATCTGTGTATACGGTGGCCAGAGAGTAGGAAATGATACGATCAACAGTGCACAGTGTCTTGCAAAAGAACACGTGAAATGGAAAGAGACAGTCCGAAGGTCAATGTCTGGTGCGGACTGATGCACAGTTGCATCGATGGACCGTAATCTTTCACCAAGTGTGCCGTCAACGGTGGTGTTCACCTGGACATGTTACAAGAGTTTGCTGTGAAACAGATGGAACACTTGCAACCTGATGTCATATCCACAAGTATGGAGCACCATCCCACTGGCCCCTAAATATCCGTCAATTTGTAGATGAAACATTTCCGGATAGATCAAACGGACGAGATTGTCCCATTCGATGCCCGCCATGATCGATTGTCCTCAGAACACTAGACTCTGACTGTCGGCCTTTGGAAAGTATTTGGTGTATCGGAATGCATTTTAAGATGTCACCGTGCCTGAGTGGTGCGTGGAAAGAAAATGGAAATTCGATAAGACATTATCCGTGCCACTAAGAGTGTACACGTATGTATGGATGAGGAAATAAAACTTGATGAATTACATTATTACATGTTGAAAACGTTTTGTTAACGAATAGCACAGTTTTAAAGGTATCAAGGCCTCAGGTAGTACAGGTAATTAATGGACACCCTGTACTTCAGCGTATATGAAGTTATTCCGCAAGATTTCGTGATTGCAGCCGGATCTCGTCGACTTCTTTCCACGATATTTCGGCTGACAACCTTACAGCCATCTTCAGGCGAGTGTTTGACACTGGAGATTGCTAGTACATGTCGCTCAGTTTATACGTAAAAGTGCGGCAAGACCCGCATGCGCAAGTTACCGTTGCATGCGCGCCACCTGTCGATTCCAAGGTCCTCTACAATATTACTGCATCTATGGAGCGCAAGCGAATGCGTGGTACAAGTGAAACATGCAAGCCCCCTGTTGGCAGACGTGTCCAAAGCAATAAAATGCAAAATTTCAATATTAAAATTAAAATTACTTGTCGCTCGACATGTCAGAAGGCATAAAAAGTTTTCTTATGCCGATATAACGGCACTGTTTCACCATGCCTTTTCCTCTACTTACTTTCTATTTAATACTGAATATTTTGAGCAACTTGACCATTCTCCGGCGGTACTTCGCTTGAATACCGCCCTTCGATTGTGCTGTTGCGGTACCAATCGAAGTGATAGGTGTTGCAGGTGTCAGCCAGCCAGCCAGCCCGTCGACGTGCAGCGGTGCCAGCGAGCAGCCAGCAGCCAGCAGCCAGCAGCCAGCAGCCAGAAGCCAGTAGCCAGCAGCGGTTTCCCGGAAGCAGCGGTCCCCGCCAGCGCCGGTTCCCGCCAGCGCCGGTCCCCGCCAGCGGTGGTCCTAGCTGTCTCCAGCAGCAGCAGCGGAGGCGTCACCACCGGCCAGCCAGCCGGGTCGCCCCCACCGCCAGCGACAGCAGAGTGGGGCTTCGGCCCCAGTCTCCTTTTCAGTGCCCCCACACCCTCCAACAGGTATCCCTCGCCGCCCGTTCCGTTTTCCACCTGAAAATATACGCCACCTACTGCAACAACCAGGCCCATTTCACCTTCTCCCGCCTTGACACCCTTGTGTAAATCCCTGTCATGGCGCGACAGCACCGTATCCTTTTCAACAACATCTGCTCCCTTCCCGCCAACAAGAACCTCTTCCTACACACCCTTGCCACCCACCGCGTGGACGCCTTCGTCGTCAATGAAACCTTCCTCCAACCCCACCACACCATCAACACTTCGCCATACCTCCTTTACCGTTCTGATAATCCCCTCCCGATTGCGCGTGGCGGAGTTGCCATTGGTCACCACCGCCAGATCCCTGTTCGGCTCCAACATCTCCTTCCTAACCCCACCGAACATCTGATCCTTAGTCTCTTCTTCCCCAGCCTTACTGTTACCTGCGCCACCATCTATGTCCGTCCTAACGCCCCTATTCCCTTCGACTTCCTCTCCCATGTAGACCGTACTTTCTCCTCCTACGTGACCGCCGCCGACCTCAACATCCACAGTCGTTCCACCGCCCAGTTACGGCGGTAGCATCGGTTCTTCTCCTCCCTTCAAGGCGACCTCATCCCCATCCCCCAGCACACCCGTCCTGAATCCAGCTCCACTCCTGATGTTGTCCTTTCCTCCGCCAACCTCCTTGGCCGCATAACGGTGGATGACCTGGAACCTATTGGTAGCGACCATCTCCCTGTCCTCCTCACCATTTCAGACGGTCGTCGCCCCTGCCCCGACCCTCGTCATGACCCTCCCCCTAAGTAGGTCCATGACTATTCCCATGCCAACTGGAATGTGTACTGGGATACCCTCTCCACCCAGGTCGATAGCCACCCCTTCACCTACCGTCACACTGACGATGTAACCCATGCCGCCACCTTTCTCCAGCAGACCTTGTCTGAGGCCATGGAGGCCCACGTCCCTACTGCCGCTATCCACCCCCCACAGGACGTCGTCCTCCTCCGTGAATCCAGCCGTCTCTACCGTGCCTTCCTCCACACGCGTGACCCGGACACACTACGACGCCACCGGCAACTCCAACGACACATTCGTAATTTGCTCGTTGCCAAGAAACGCCTACCCTCATATCAACTCATCCCAGTTCTGGTCCACCTTCCGTCGCCTTACTGGAACTAAACCCTCCCCCTACTATCCTCTTCTCCATGATGATCACCCCTTCCCTGACACACTTAGTAAGGCCAATCACTTTGCCTCCTACCTGTTTGATGTATTTTCCATCCCCGATGATACCCAGTTCAATTACTCCCTCTTCCTGGATGTCTGTGATTGAACTGACACCTCTATCCCTCCTCTCGTCCAGTACTTGGACAACATTACACACACGGAACTCAATGCCCCAATCACTACACATGATCTCATTGCTACACTCCGCACAAAACGCAACACCGCTACTGGTCACGATGATGTCACCTATCGTCACCTTCGTGAAGCTCCTGCCTCTTTCGTCTCCACCTTGGCCAGGCTCTACAATGCAGTCCTGTCCACTGGTTACTACCCCGACCTGTGGAAAACCTCCCGTATCCTGATGTTCCTTAAACCTGACAAACCGCCGTCTGCCGTCTCTTCCTACCGTCCCATCAGCCTTACCTTGGTCTTCAGGAAGGTCCTGGAATCTATTCTCTCCCCCCGCATCCACCAGCATCTCCGCCAGCACCGCCTCCTTCCGGTTTCCCAGTGTGGCTTTCGGCCGTCCTTCTCTTCCGACAACCTTCTCCTTCACCTCACTCATCTCTTTTCCGACAGCTTAATTCCCGTCGCTCCGCTATCTTCCTCTCCCTGGACCTCGAACGAGCTTATGACCACGTATGGCATTCCGGTCTCCTCCTCAAGCTCCAAACCTTCACCCTTCCCATTAACTACGTCCGTCTGATCAGCTCCTTTGTCTCCCACCGTCCTTCCTACGTCACCATCAATAACACGGATTCCTACACCATTTTTCCCACCGCCGGTGTACCCCAAGGCTCCGTCCTCTCCCCCCTTCTGTACCTTTTGTATATGGCGGACATGCTGCCGCCGTCACCCCCCGTCCACCTTCTCCAGTTTGCCGATGACACTGCCTTCCTTTCCCTTGCCCCCGCCCTGCACCGCTCCCAACACCTTCTCCAATCCCATCTTGACTGGTTCACCGCTTGGTGCAACCAGCGGTTGCTCAAGGTCAATCCCTCCAAAACCCAGGCGATCATTGTAGGCAAAACCACCCCTTCCTTCCGCCTCCTTGATTTCTATCTCACCATCTATGGCCGTCCTATCGCCCTCACTCCCACCCTCAAGTACCTTGGCGTCACCCTCAACTGTCGCCAGTCCTGGACCCCCCATCTCCGGACAATCCAACCCAAGGCACACTCCTGACTCCGCCTCCTCAAGCTCCTTTCGGGCCATACGTGGGGTCTGGACCCCTCCACCATCCTCCATACCTATAAATCCCTCATCCGCCCTATCCTCTGCTGCACCATTCTGGCCTGGATCTCCGCCCCCCCCCCCTACCTTTTATAAATCCCTTCAAATCCTTGAACAGCATGCCCTCTGCCCCGCCTATCGCATCCGTCTGCCCTCCCCCACGCGGATCCTGTACTATCTCATTCCTTTCCCCCACCTCCTCCTTTTCCTTGAAAGGATACGGATCCTGTACACCTCCCGCAAACTCGACCCTCCTCACCCACTTGTCTCGCCCATCCTCTCCCAACCCCGCCCTCTGCCGCGCCTGTATTCCCACATCCCACCCGGTCTCCATCTCTCCACCCTCCTTACCCTCTTCCAAGGTGGCTTCCGGCAGCTTCCCCTCCCTGATGATGTCCTCCTCCCCTCCATCTACCCCTCTATCAACTTTGATCCTACCTGCACCCACTTCCTGTGGCCTCTCCTCTTGGCACACTCCCTCCCTTCTCTTTCCTTTTCCCCCATCCCCTTCCTCCACCCCTCTTCCCCAGGGCTCCTCCCCCTTCTCCCCTCCCCCTGTCTCCCCTACCCATGGCATCGTTTCTCTCCTCTCCTTCTCCCTCTCCCTCTCCCTCTGCCACCCCTCCCCCCTCCTCTTCTCTTGGCAGGTCCCCAGACTCGTACACGGTTAGTGAACATTCGCGCGCTGGAGATCACCGCCTCATGCATATGTGTGTGCCGTCGTTTGTGCTTAAGTGGTACAGTGTTATTCGTTTTGTGCACCTACGTTCACGTGTGACAACTTTCGTCTATGTATGTGTACATACGGTACACGGTTAGTGAACATTCGCGCGCCGGAGATCACCGCCTCGTGCTTCTGTGTGTGCCGTCGTTTGTGCTTAAGTGGTTCAGTGTTATTCGTTTTGTGCACCTACGTTCACGTGTGAAAACTTTCGTCTATGTATGTGTCCCGGTGCCTGAACAATTTTTATCTTGGACTCTACGCCCGTGAACGGCTCCACGTATTTTAAAAAGTGTTTGTCTCCGTTTATATGTCCACCATCTGTTCATCTCACATTGTCATCATTTCTGCCTTGCATGTTTCTCTACGGCCGAAGAGCGGCGTAGTATGCTGCTGCAGGCCTGCCTGTAAACAGGTTTAAAATAACAATAAAGGAAAAAAAAAGGAGCAACTTGACGGTGTTGCCATGGGTAGTCCTCTGTCCCCTCTGGTAGAAAACTTTTATATGGAAGACTTTGAGGAGAGGGCACTCGATTCGGCGATGTTTAAACCAACAGTCTTCTGGCGGTACGTGGGCGATACCTTTGTAGTGTGGCCTCACGGTGAAGAAGAGCTGTCACGGTTTTTACAACGTCTGAATTCCATCCACACAAACATTCAGTTTCTGATGGAAGTTGAAAAGGATGGTTGCCTACCATTTCTGGACGTCAAGGTCAATGGCAAGGTGGATGGGTCATTGGGGCATTCGGTCTATCGAAAACCCACGCATACGGACCTGTACCTGCAGGCGTCAAGCTGTCATCACCCGTCACAAACTATGGGCGTCCTTCGAACGTTGGTGCATAGGGCACATGTCGTGTCTGATAAAGACAGCCTTGCAGACGAATTAGAGTACTTGAAATCTGTATTTCAACATAATGGACATTATGCACATCAGATCAGTACTGCTTTAAGGATGAAAAAAAGTGACCACCCACAAGATCAAGAGGATAAGGAGGTGTTTAAGTCCAGAGCATTTCTCCCATATGTCGGTTACATTTCATCGAAAGTAGGCAGAATGTTAAAGAAACATCGTGTGAAAGCAATCTTCCGGCCACCTACAAAGACTCGTGCTCCTCTGGGCTTATCCAAGGATGATTTGCGATTACGGAAGGCTGGAATTTACAAAATACCTTGCGAGTGTGGGAAAGCCTACATTGGTCAGACCACACGCACAGTACACGACCGCTGCGTCGAGCATGAGCGCCACACTCGCCTTTTACAGCCCAGTAAGTCGACCATAGCCGAACATTGTACTTCCACAGGACATACCATAGATTATTCTGCCACGAAAATCTTGGCCCCATCGAGATCCTTCTGGGATTCAGTTGTCAAGAAATCCGTGGAAATACGTTTGGCGGAAAATCTCATTAATCGTGATGGCGGCTTTCAATTGAATAAGGCCTGGAACCCGTTGATTTCTTTAATATCAACCAAAAGAAAACTTTTTATGCCTTCTGACATATCGAGCGACAAGTAATTTTAATTTTAATATTGAAATTTTGCATTTTATTGTTTTGGACACGTCTGACAATAGGGGGCGTGCATGTTTTACTTGTACCACGCATTCGCTCCATAGATGCAGTAATATTGTAGAGGGCCTTGGAATCGAAAGGTGGCACGCATGCAACGGTAACTTGCGCATGCGCGTCTTGCGGGACTTTTACGTATAAATAGAGCGACATGCACTACAATCTCCAGTGTCAAACACTCGCCTGAAGATGGATGTAAGGTTGTCAGCCAAAATATCGTGGAAAGAAGTCGACGAGATCCGGCTGCAATCCCGAAATCTTGTGGAATATTCGATACGCCGGGAAAACTTCAAGAGTCTTATATGAAGTTGATTAGCGCCGCATTTCTACGTACGTTGTGATGCGCGGGTACTGCTCATGTGACGAGCAGGGCTTCATTCCATTAAGCTTGTTCGGTCTTAAGACTTAAAAGATCACGCTACATCAGTCAACAAGCTTATTTGTTCGTCTGTGTAAGCAGAAAGTGACTGAAATGGACGATGCTGTTTCGCATGACGGCGGTTGTGAGGTACACCCTATTGTCGCTTCCTGCAAGCTGGAGTCAGTACCGCCGAGATTTATGTTCAAATGTGTATGAAATCTTATGGGATTTAACTGCTAAGGTCATTAGTCCCTTAGCTTACGCAATACTTAACTTAAATTATCCTAAGGACAAACACACACACCCATGCCCGAGGGAGGACTCGAACCTCAGCCGGGACCAGCCGCACAGTCCATGACTGCAGCGCCCCAGACCGCTCGGCCAAACGCGCACTGCCCGATATTTATCGTCGGTTGTATCGTACGCATAGTGATGAGCTTATGGAGGCTGGTCTAGTAAGGGGTTATTGCCTAAAATCCAGGATTGGTCGCACAGATGGAAGTCTTTGAGGAAGAAATGTAGACGTGAATGTGGTACTTCTTGTGCCACTCCTTGACGAAACTGCGTGTGCGGACATCGATTGATAATTTCGATCGGTCTGGAGATTTGCCACAGATTTCAAGGACAACCCTCGTTAACATTCTCATGGAAAGATTAGTTTCCATCAGTTTGGTGCACGATGGGCACCAAAATGTCTCACCGAAGTTCGCAAATCTGAAAAAATGTGTTCGGCCTTGATATTCTTGCAGTGCTTCTAAGAAAAGGAGAAGGAAGTTCTGAACAGAATTGTGACTAAAAGCGAAGTCTGGTGCAGTGCTTGAACTCTGAAACCAAGGAACGGTGCAGACAGTGGATGCACAGTCCTTCTCTCAAGAAGCCCAAAAAATCCAAACAGGGGCTACCAAACCGTGAAATGATAGATGGCTTTTTATGATCACAAAGAATTATTTACAATAAATTTCAAGGCATAATGCGTAAAATCACAGGTTTACTGTGAGATCTTTAGGAAACTCCAGAGGTCAGTCCAAAAGAACCAGTGTGGGATGATTACCGGTTGTGTAATTTTATTTCACGACAACGAGAAACCCCAGCAGAGAATCGAACAAAGGAAAAATCGGACTTTCTGACTGGGAATTTTTTCGACACCCTCCGTATAGTGCGGACTTCGCACCAAGAGACTTCCAAATTAATGGCCAGGCTGGGTGCTAAGCACATCATAAGCTGAAGCATGATGTCAACTACTGCCTGAAGCACCTGGTACCAAATTCTTTGTTAAAACGACAAAGAAGTTTGTGTCACGGTAGGAAAACATTTGAATTTCGCTGGAACCTACTTGGAGAAGTAATGTTAACATTTACATTTATGTACAGTCAGTATAAGAAATATTGTTTCTCTTCTCTTTTCTTAATAAGCAGTCTTAAATACATTTATGAATGGATCTTACACGTTAGGCTTTGGAGTGGCAATATTTCTTGTATATTTCCCAGTACTACGACATTCAGTTGTTTATTTTTTGGACATTTTGCAAGCACTCCACCTTCATGAAACTGTCGTACCTGGAGGATAATCTACCTAGCAACATGTGGTCGGTGTTTCAGTCTTGCGACTGATTCTAGAACGACATGTAGCAATGTGCGCTAGAAAACGCCATAAGCAGTTTTCGGCATTTTATACAGTTTTTGTTGTGAGACGTGAGTTATTTCGCAGCTAGCAAGGATAGTAAATACGGAGATGTCGATATCAGGGCATCAGTCTCAGGTGGATACCAACTATTCCTCAACAATACATGCAGATGTCAGCTATAGAGAGAGGAAGTGCAGAATCTCAAGAAAGCTAGTTAGAATAATCGACGAATCGCTCGAAACTTGAATAGAATTGATGCCACTATTCGATGACGTTGGCAGCAATGGTTGAAACGTGGCCTAACAAAGCAAGAAGAATGACGCGATCGACCTACCGAGCCGACAGAAAGTGAGGACCAAGAAATCGTCAGACAGGCAATGAGAGCCATAGATTCATCATCATTATCCATCCGACGTGAAACTGTTACTTCAGGGACCACAAGGAACATTAACAGACGGAATGCAGAAATGGGGCTAAGCTCATGGCGCCCCTCTGTATAGCAACAAGACCGTTTGCGTGGTGTTGGACACATACTGTCTGGAGTCTCTAGAGTCATTATGAGTGATGAGTCAAGATTCAGACTGAGCCCCGATGACGAACAGAGACATGTCTGGAGAAGCCGAGGAAACGGTATGATACCAAACTCTCTGTCGCCAGCCGTGGTGGTTCGGGATAACATTTAATTTTATTTGGTTGTCATCCAGGCACTCTTATAGCACAGCGGTATGTCAACGATATTGTACACGGTGGAGCGTTGATAGTGGCCGGGCCAAATATCTCATGAGATAAGAAGCATCAAACGACAAAACTACAAAGAACGAAACTCGTCTAGCTTGAAGGGGGAAACAAGATGGCGCTATGGTTGGCCCGCTAGATGGCGCTGCCATATGTCAAACGGGTATCAACTGCGTTTTTTTTAAAAAATAGGAACACCAATTTTTTATTACATATTCGTGTAGTACGTCAAGAAGTATGAACTTTTCAGTTGGACCACTTTTTTCGATTTGTGATAGATGGCGCTATAATAGTCACAAACGTATAAGTACGTGGTAGCACGTAACATTCCGCCAGTGCGGACGGTATTTGCTTCGTGATACATTAGCCGTGTTAAAAAGGACCGTTTACCAATTGCGGAAAAGGTCGATATCGTGTTGATGTATGGCTATTGTGATCAAAATGCCCAACGGGTGTGTGCTATGTATGCTGCTCGGTATCCTCCAAGTGTCCGGACCGTTCGCTGGATAGTTATGTTACTTAAGGAAACAGGAAGTGTTCAGCCACTTGTGAAACGTCAACCACGACCTGCAACAGATGATGATGCCCAAGTAGGTGTTTTACCTGCTGTCGCGTGTAATCCGCCATCAGTAGCAGACAAATTGCGCGAGAATCGGGAATCTCAAAAACGTCGGTGTTGAGAAAGCTACATCAACATCGATTGCACCCGTACCATATTTTTATGCACCAGGAATTGCATGGCGACGACTTTGAACGTTGTGTACAGTTCTGCCACTGTGCACAAGAGAAATTACGCGACGATGACATATTTTTAGCACGAGTTCTATTTAGCGGCGAAGCGTCATTCACCAACTGCGGTAACTTAAACCGGCATAATTGGGCAACAGAAAATCCACGATGGGGCGACAAGTGGAACATCAGCGACCTTGGCGGGTTAATGTATGGTGCGGCATTATGGGAGGAAGGATAATTGGTCCCCATTTTGTCGATGGCAATCTAAATGGTGCAATGTATGGTGATATCCTACGTAATGTTCTACCGATGTTACTACAAGCTCGCGTGCGGTTAAAGCGGTATTGAATAACATATTTCATGACAGGTGGATTGGTCGTCGAAGCACCATACACTGGCCCGCACGTTCACCGGATCTGACGTCCCCGGATTTCTTTCTGTGGGGAAAGTTGAAGGATATTTGCTATCGTGATCCACCGACAACGTGTCAGTGCATTGTCAATGCCTATGCAAACATTAGGGAAGGCAAAATACTTGCTGTTGAGAGGAATGTCGTTACACGTATTGCCAAATGCATGAAGGATGACGGACATCTTTTTGAGCATTTATTGCATTAATGTGGTAATTACAGGTAATCATGATGTAACAGCATGCGTTATCAGAAATGAAAAGTTCACAAAGGTACACGTATCACATTGGATCAACAGAAATAAAATGTTCAAACGTACCTACGTTCTGTATTTCACTTTAAAAAACCTATCTGTTATCAACTGTACGTCTAAAATTGTGATCCATATGTTTGTGACTATTACAGCGATCTACTACAAAGCGAAAAAATTGTCTAATGAAAACAGTCATATTTCTTTACGTGCTACGTGAATATGTAGTAAAAAATTGGTGTTCCTATTTTTAAAAAAAACGCAGTTGATACTAGTTTGACCTATGGCAGCGCCATCTAGCGGGCCAACCATAGCGTCATCTTGTTTCCCCCTTCAAGCTAGACGAGTTTCGTTCTTTGTAGTTTTTTCGTTTGACGCTTATTTCGCGAGATATTGGAACTGGTCACGATCAATGGACCACTCTGTATACTCGGTTCTGTTGCTCTTCATGGAAAGCCATTCTGGCTCTGTATTTCTAGAAGATAATGCCATCCCCCAACCCCCCCCCCCTCCCACTCCGCCTCGAACGGCGAGAGTTTCTAATTCTCGTCTTCGTGCTTGATTATCAAAGTCACCGAGTCTCACCCAATTGAGAACGTTTGGAGCATTATGGGGACCCTCCAACCATCTCGGATTGTCCAATTGGACAGTATTTGACGAAATCCCTCAGAAAGGCATCCAAAACTCCGTTAATCAATGTCAAACCGAACGATTGCTTGCATAGTGTCAAGACGTAGAACAACGCGTTATTCACTTGCTCAATTTGCAAAGCTATTTCTCTTGAACAAATCATTAAATTTTTCTGAAATTGTACTTATTTGTTGGTCTGTACAGGTACGTTGCTTCTACCGATTCCCCTCCTATTCGGATAATTCCTACGTGTTGTGTAGTTGTTTTTAATCTTTTATTTTTTGCCTTCCTTAGACAGTATGAAAGCTGTTTGGGCGATTCTGTTAATTCCTCCGGTAGGGAGTTTTATGGCGAGTAAAGTTCAATATTTTTTTAAAACTAGTTTTATAACGTCTGGACGTTTTACCCAAACTTCGTCAGTCATGCCCCGTCTTGTACCGTGAAACGGAGGAAGTTCTTCCGCCATGGAACACATCGTAATTGCAAATGAACTAAGTTTCATATGTCTTGAAAACGGAAAAGTGTAAGTTGCCTATAGCTTCCATTTAAAGTATTATTAACTTTTAATTGGCTTCTGATGATACTTCTTAATTTGATTTCACTTCCTGATTAATGGCATCTATTAAACTTATAATATAACACATAGACTGCGAAGTACACTATTGACAAGGTTTCGTCTGTTGCAACACTGTTAAATCTGGATAGAATATTTGTTGCTTGGTGCGGTATGAAATTTTACTTTCAACTTTCTCCAACACAACTTGGGCAAATCAGTATGCTGTTTCCTTAACACAACTAGTAGCAGTGGACATTAAAGTTCCACTTAAAATTGTCTGACTAATGAAGCCAGCTTTACAAGTGAGTAAATCCCAAAGGAAATAATATTGTTATGTGATCTAACCATTCTTAGCAATAATCCATCACAGACACGCATACGTAATGTAACGGACATTGTCTTGGCATCTGAAATGACTTATTGTCCGTTCTGGTGACCTACCAATACATCTTTGTCAGAGAGTGTATCGAGACGACGAAATAGGTATTGTCCTGCAACTCTCGACGCAATCATACCGTCTGTGACCTGAAAATAAAATACTGTGCTCTGCCTGACATTCAAATAATTTGCTCAGTGCGGAAGAGCCACAGACTGAACTACTGATCGAATTAAAACACAATAATAGTTCTGTAATGACGTCTACGTCTACGTCAGCGTAACCAAGGTGACTATTCAGTACTACTGTCTTGCAGTACCAGTTTAATAATTTTTAATTAATTTGATGACAGGAACAAAATAGCAAAAATAATACTTGAACATTTCTTTCTTACTTCAAGGCTTTTATTTGATCACAAAAAGGACAGGGATTCCAAACAGAGCAATTAGATTCATGTTACATGGTTTAATTTGTGCTCTCAACACAAACATACGATTACAAAGACACCTCTCTCTCTCTCTCTCTCTCTTTCTCTCTCTCTCTCTTCCTCTCTCTCTCTCTCTCTCTGTGTGTGTGTGTGTGTGTGTGTACACTGATGAGTTAAAACATTACGACCATTCGCTTATTAATAGCTTGTATGTCTGTCTGTGGAACGAAATACGTCACTGATTCTGCGTCTCAGGGATCCGACAGTTTGTTGGTAGGTTTGCGTATGTATGTGGCATTAGATGTCAACGCACAAGTTACGTAATTCGAGTAAATAACGGGCCGCTGCTTTGCGTACACGATGATAACACCCGATAGCGCCCCAGACGGGTTCAATAGGATTTCAATCAGGCTAATTTGGTCGCCAAGACATCAAAGTGATTTTACTATAATGCTCCTCAAATGACTATATCACGATTCTACACTGCATCACGATTCTGGATCCGACACACGGACAGTTATGCTGCTGAAAGATGACATCACTGTCGGGCAAGGCATCAAGCACAAAGGGATCAGGTGGTTCGCAGCTGTCAGTGTGTCTTTGATTACTACCACAGATGCCATGCAAGCGCAGAAGAATGTCTTGCATAGCATAATACCGCTCCCACCAGCCTGTGACGGTGTCGCACTGCACATTTCGAGCCGCCGTTCACATCGATGACAGTGTTTGTGGAGGCAGCCATCGACTTAGTGTAGCGAACTAGTGATTCACCCGAAGAGTCGACAGGTTTCCATCTACCGCTTGTCGAATCCCAATGGTCCCGTC
Organism: Schistocerca gregaria; assembly: GCF_023897955.1. NCBI lineage: Eukaryota > Metazoa > Arthropoda > Insecta > Orthoptera > Acrididae > Schistocerca > Schistocerca gregaria. Next base: position 856,128,498 of record NC_064920.1, on the reverse strand, counting down.
CACTGCAGTCGTTACTGACGATGTCGTCGAGTCGACATGTACAGACGTGGGGGTGATCTGATGCAGAGCTCCATGTGCCGCACCAGAATTATGATCTTTCAGCACAGATGCCACACGTCACTATCTATCCATCTTTATAGAGCACACAACCCTCCTAACTCCACGTTCTGTGAAGAGTCGTGTACGTCCAACCATTTAGCACCTAGTGGTGATATCACCGTCCTTCTACCTCTTTCTGTAGATGCTCATGACAGTAGCACGTGAACACACGAGCAGCTTCGCCGTTTTCGTGATACTCATTTACAGACTCTTCGTAATAATCATCTGATCTTGGCGAAAGTCGCTTCTCTCAATGGATATCCCCATTTGCAGCCCATAGTTTCCACTGTCCGTGTCTACTCCGCTTACAAACTTTTTTTACCGCGTCACATGCCCGCAACGCCACCAGGCGGCATCCAGCGTCACGGTGGGCAGTGGTCGTAATACTTTGGTTTATCAGTGTATGTTAACGCAGCTGTTCTCGTTATCAGATCATATTACACACGAGGAAAACACCATTTTGGCCCAAAGTAGCACAGACAGAATGGACTAATACAAAACGCCTTCTTTTCCTTCCAGACAGACAAGCAATGTGTGGCGACCATTCCCTCATTAGACAATGACCGAAGTCACGTTATCGTTAAATGCAGATACATTTGTACTGCCGAAGCAGTCTTCAATATCAGGATATCGATCAGTGTTTCACAGATTTTACAGCAAAGATTGCACGGTTCACGAAGCTATGTAAAAGCAGAATACAGGATGTCTCAAAGCTTTAGGGTGAAATTGAAACATTCTAAAGTGGGCCCACAATCGATTACTTTGGCCAGCTGCTGTGGTCGAGCGGTTCTAGGCGCTTCAGTCCGGAACCGCGCTGCTGCTATCGTCGCAGGTTCGAATCCTGCCTCGGCATGAATGTGTGTGATGTCCTTAGGTTAGTTAGGTTTAAGAGTTCTAAGTCTAGGGGACTGATGACCTCAGATGTTGTCCCATATTGCTTAGAGCCATTTGAACCATTTATTGTACCCCATGTGGTTGCGAAAGGATGTGCTTTTGACACGATGGTGCACCAGCCATCTTTGATGTTAATGCTCGAGAGCACCTGGGATAGAAGGATAGGTCCTGCTCCATGGCAAGCGCAATTACCAGATCAAAGTTCTGTACTTTTTCCTCTCAGGTTATTTCAAGACGTTAATGTATGAAACTCCGTAGAAACGGATAAAGAACTACTTGTCTGCCTTCTGGTACAACGTACGCCAGTGATCGTTGACAGAGTCCAGGGAAATTCACTCGCCGTTGCCGTACATGCATTGACACTGGCGGTAGTCACCTCGAACAGTTACTATTATGAACTACGTCGTTGTTACGTGATGTACACTGCTTCTGTCCATAACACAATAAAAATACATTTCCGATCATTAGTTCCCCGTTTCAATATAATAAGTTGTGGACCCAATATCACCTGTTCCAATCTGACCGCAAGGTTTCGAGACATCTTTTATATGGAATTGGGCCGATTGTAATGGACACCTATCAGATGTTCTTGCATTGTATTCTAGAGCTTTCTCGTGTCACAGATTTTCCACAGTGACAAAGTTGTGGTGTAACCTGTTGTCAATTGAACTGAGTCGCCCTGATACGACTACCTTCAACCCCAAGGTGAACAGATTGGGCTCAACGGTACGATTAATACTCGTAAACAGTGTACGGCAAGGTAAGAAGTGAGCAGATAAAGCCTTGTGTGACATTGCCAGGCCACGAGTATTTGCCAGAATCCTAGATCATTCCTGCACTGAAATATGCTCCGCTGTGTCTTGTTGATGATCGGTCCAGAAAGTATTATTTCCCTCTTCAAGCTCATTTCCGAACATAAATTTTCGTAATTATTTAAGATGATTTAAACATGAATGTTTATTGCAATTGATAGTATGTAGCTGAAAATTCTAAATTTATTGCTGTAGTCCCCATCAAAACCAAGTCTAGAGTTTAGATCGCATTCCGCTTTTAAAGGGTGGTGAGAAAAGAAAACCTGGTGAGTATAGGCTGTGGCGGACAGAGTAGTATAAGCTCCTGACGTAGACGGAAGAGATCCGACGTTGACGTGCCGTCGCGAATCCTCAAAAACGAAACAAAAAAATGGAATTTAAGTGAGGGGAGACCACTGCTGTCTTTGGGAGACGTGGGTCAGTCCATTTCCCTGAAGTGAATACAAAATTGTGCCTCAAAAATTTTAGTATTGGATAATAAGCAGCCATAAAATTTTTTCGTAATGACTATTTCGAGTGAGAGTAAGCATTGGTCACATTTTATAATAGTGTTATCAATTTACATGTCGCCAATATCGCTCTGATCTGAGCGGAGAAGAAAGTTGGTAGAACTTTGATTGTTTCGACGAGAGAACTATGTCAAAACAAGTAGCAAGTGACTTTTGACATTAAAAAAAAGTGTCTTACGTTGCAATTACTTCCTGCCTTAGGTAGTAGTAGTAGTAGTAGTTTTATTCATCTGTAGATCTCTTTTTACAAGGATATAGGACATGTCAAAGTATTTACAAGCTTAGATCAATTTACAATAAGCTAATTCGTATACACATATATTTACAGACTTCTAGTTAGAGACAATCATTAGATTTTACTCCTGGTATACAATAATTTATTTACAAATAACTCATTAAATAATGTAATGCCACACTATTCACTCATATTTCACTATCAGTCACTGCACACACTATACACACATTGTTTCATAACACTTCACTCACTACATACACACACACACACACACACACACACACACACACACACACACACACACAGGTGATCCTTGGGCCATTTTCTGTACTGCAAGTTCCCATTTGCTATCCTGAAAAACTGAGTCAGCATCCCTTCATAATGAGTGAGATGTTGAGCTCAGAAAGAGGAAGAGGTGTTAGTATTGTGCTATGCATAGCTTGAGGGGAGAGTGTCTCTAGAAAGGAAAAAAGAAGAAAAATAATAAAGTGAAGGTGTTATGTGGAATATTGGATGTTTTATAATCATCATTATTATTATTATTTGTTTGTATAACATTTTTTTATCAAACCCCTACTCTGCTTTATCTAAGTAATCCTTCAATGTATAAAATGTATTGCATAACAGGTACTTTTTAGCTGCCTTCTTAAATAAGTGTATTTTTGAAATTTCTTTAATCTCTTTTGGTAATTTATTGTACAGTTTTATTCCTTGGTAGAAAATGCTGTTTTGAGTTTTATGTTTATTTTTTCTTGCTAAATGTAAGTTGAGTCTATCTCTTGTTGCAGGGTCATGGACAGAGCTGTTTGTGCAGTAATTGCCAATGTTACTTTTGATGTGTACAACTGACTGGTAAATGTGTTCACATGGAGCAGTTAAAATTCCCAGTGTTTTGAACAGATCTTTACAATGAGCTCGACTACTATTTCTGGTTATTATTCTTATGGCTCTTTTCTGGAGTTTGAAAATTGTGTTCATATTTTGTGGATTTGTTCCCCAAAAAAGAATGCCATAGCTAAGAATTGAGTGTATATATGAATAATATGTAACTAAAAGACACTGCATGTTACACACAGATGATAGAATTCTAAGGGCATAACATGCTGATGACATTCTGTTTGCAAGTACCTTTGTGTGTTCGCACCACTTCAGCTGAGAGTCAATATTCATTCCTAGAAATTTTGCATTTGTTACACAGTCTATAGAGGTGCCATCTAGATTTAATTTAACATTGTCATTTTTCCTCTTCAAACTGAAGTTCATGGCGTTAGTTTTCTTTATGTTTAATGTCAATTGGTTGCTTATTGACCAATCGTAAACTTCCTTGAGAGTTTCATTTGCTTTCTCGGTAAGGAGTTCTCTTGTTCTCTCAGTGACTATAATATTGCTGTCATCAGTGAAGAGAATTTTCTCACCATGAGTAACACTACTGGGAAAGTCATTGATGTATATCAGGAATAGTATTGGTCCTAATAAGCTACCTTGTGGAACCCCTATATTAATATGTTTTGGTTCTGATAGGTATTTTACTAAATGTTTAGATCTATTTGAAGTATGTGTTATCTCTACTCTTTGTACCCTATCTGTTAGGTATGATCGAAACCAGTCATTAGCTACCCCTCTTATTCCTAATGCTTCTAATTTATTTAATAGAATCTTGTGGTCGACTGTATCAAAAGCCTTAGAAAGATCCAAAAATATGCCTGTGACACACTCATCTTTCTCAAGAGCATTAAGTACAACTTTTGTGAATTCTACTATGGCTGACTCCGTATTTTTGGCACTTCGAAAACCAAACTGTGATTTGCTTAAAAGATTGTATTTATTCAGATAATTCATTAATCTGTCTTTCATAATTGCTTATATTATTTTTGAGAATGCTGACAGCAGGGAAATGGGCCGGTAATTTTCTATGTCTTCTGCATTACCTTTCTTAAGCAAAGGTACAACTCTTGCCTGTTTTAGCTGCTCTGGAAATGTCCCTGATGTGAAGGATTCATTTATTATATTTGTTAATGGGCCTTGTATAATCCCTATGCATTGTTTCAGTACACACATTGGTACATCATCTAAGCCTTCTGACTTTTTATTTTTTAGCTTTTGAACAGTTTTATTGACTTCATTCTCTGTGGTTGGAAGTATCTAGTGCAACAATTTTTGCAGGTGTTATATTTGTTTTTGGGAATTTTTGCTGTAACTTCTCTGCAATACTTGAAAAATGCTCGTTTACATAGTGTTGTGGATCATTTATTACCTTATCCCCCTCCCTTAGCAGTATGTTATTCTGCGTTTGTTTGCCTCTCCCCGTTTCCTTTTTTATAACATCCCAGACTGCTTTGCTTTTATTCTCTGCATTATATATTATTTGTCATTAAATGACTTTTTTGCAGCAATCAGCACCTTCCTATAAATCTTTTTGTATCTATGATAGAAATTTAAGAATTCTGGATCATTGTGAATCTTTTTCATGGAACTGAGGTGTTTAAGTGTTTGGGAGGACCTCTTAATACCTGCTGTTATCCATCTGTTTTTGTGAGATGTTGATACAGTCATGCATACTTTTGGAAATGCTGTTTCAAAGTTCAATTTAAACAATGTGGAGAATTTGGAGAATTTCATATTCACATTGGTTTCCTTATACACTTCATCCCAGCTTTGTTTTTCTAGTTCTTTTGAAAAATCTTTTATTTTGATTTCTGATAGATGTCGTTTATAGGCTTGTAGTTTAGGGAATGATTCGATGCCTGATTTTACTGTTGTTATTTGACAGAGATGGTCTGATAGTCCGAGATCTTTTACAGCTACATCACATTTTTCCCTGTCTATATTTGTGGCCACATGGTCAATTACTGATGCAGTCATTATAGTAACCCTTGTTGCACTATTGACCAATAGGGACATGCCAAAACTTTGAAGGATATTTATGAAGGTGCTGCTGGATTCATTTATGATATTAGTGTTGATGTTTATGTCCCCACACAGAATTATGTTGACCTTTGTACTTGAGACTTTATCTAGAACTTCTGTTAATTTATTGAAAAAAGTGTCCACACTACCACTGGGAGATCTATACACACACAAAATGATTAATTTCTTGGTGATATCGAGCCCTGATAATTCAATAGCTGATATTTCAATGTGTTTGTCTTCACTTACTGTACTGAGGTCATGTCTAGATTTGAACTGTGTTCCTTTTCTGATATAAATGCATGATCCTCCATCCCTTAAAGTAGTTCTGCAGTAAGAGTTTGCCCTTTCATACAATGATAATACTACATGTTGGATTTCTGTGTCTCTACACCAGTGCTCAGTAATACAAACTACTGTGCAGTTCAAAGATTGGAGCTCAACTTCTAATGCTTGTATTTTATTTTTTATTGATTGCATGTTTTGATGGAGGATTGTTAAGTCTGTGAAATGCCCCATGTTACTCTTTCTGATGGTTTGTTTTTCTTTGTGACATCTGGTATGTGTGATTTTTGAAGTGTTATAATCTGTCTTATGAGTGATTGTTTCAGTATTTTTTGAACTGCTAGAGATACTCTTTAGGCAGGGGAACCTGTTGTCTGGATTTATCCTAAAAAAGACCTACTTTTCCTACCTATGACAACAGGTATTTGACCATGTGTGGCCCGAGATCCACCCCCTATACTTTCATGAATCAGCTGTACCAATCTTCCCTTCCCAGTCCTGTTTAGGTGTAGGCCATGCCTAGTGAAACCCCATCTGTTGATAGTCCCGACGGGCACCAGAGAAACATGAGCAAAGTTGGCCGTCCTCAGAACCATCCCCAGCCCCACATTGATTCGCCTCACAGCTCCATCAAGGCGTGGCTGATCATGACGCCGGAACAGCTCAACAAAGTGTACATTGGTGCCATGAGTCAGGGAAGCTATCTTGTCCAGGTCACCACCTATTTCATATGCCCCATCCCTGTCCAAACTGTTTCCCGCCCCACCCACTATCACTACACGGTCCTCTTTTGTAAAATCCTTACATAAAGACCCTAGGTCCTCTATCACATGACTTAGCCCTGCATTTGGTTTGAAGATACTGGTGGCCTGGTACGCTGCCCCTAAACTTTCCTGTAACTGAGGGCCTACACCTCGCCCATGGCTACTACCTACCAGCAGCACTTTCTTCTTCCTAACACTTTGTACATTCCTAGGCTTCTTGGCCTCGGTTGAAGTGTGCTGCACATTTCCTACTCCTCGTTCTACCTGAGGCTCTTCTCCACTTAACTCTGGCAGTGGCAGATACCTGTTTTTGGTGTTGATGATAAAACTATCAGATCGCGTTCTCTTTCTTCCTATCCTCCTACCAGCTGCCAGTTCCCAACCACCCTCCTCCCCCCTATTTCCCTTGATCCTTATCAGTTCCTTCCTTGCTTCCTCCAACTGTGCCTGAAGGGCACAGATTTTCCTTTCCTGCTCCCCAATCAAAATGTTCCTACTGCATACTCTGCAGTTCCAGGAGAGAGCCTCTTCTGTTCTCCCAACTTTCTCCCCACTTCATCCCCCCCAGTGAAAATATTTCCTACAAGATTGGCAACAAATCCCTCTACTCACTACCCTATAACAGCTCCCACATTTCTCACTCATGGTCAGTTTCGAAAGAATAGTTAAGTTTAAAGAATGTTTTAAATTTGTCAAGGTCGCGAGATTGTATGTCTGCAAGCAAAAAAAAAAAAAAACGACACAAAGATCTTATGTGCGGTGGTTGTTGTTTTTCTACTGATTTAGAGATGCAAAAACAGAAGAATGAATTTGTAATTACTTTGCTTTTAGAGAATTTAAGTTATCAGGCGTGTTTGGTCAGGTTTTTAAACGTTTATAACTCGGAAAATTTAGACCTAGATCGCGTCTATCTAACTAGTAAACAATACGAAATGTGTTAGTTAAATACGATTTAGAAATGTTTAATTACACTTTTATTGCGACAATAGACACTGATGAAACTAGTAGCTGTCTTTTTTAAACGATTTTTGCACTATCAAGAAAACTTGAATAGAATTTGTTGTGTTTATGTCACGCAAAATTAGGGGTTATGTCGCGATTATCGGGACCTCAGCTAAAGAACAAGTTTTTTCAAGAACAAGCTCTGCTTGGACGCTAATATTCAGTTGTGTGACAAGAACGGACACTACAGCAAGTAATAAAAACAAAGAATATTTAAACTTGGCACTATTTCCTCTTAAATAAGTTATTTTAGCGGACGAAGAAAATACCTGTGATCTCACTCGGCGGCCATCTTGGATCTACCCAAAGATTAATAAAGCTTCCACCACGTCCCTGCGTCTTTTCTCGCTACTATGATGTTAAACTGAGCTAGACTCTCTAGCTTTCTGCTGCATTTTCTCAGTGCTGCAATTTGCAAAATAGTTCAAATAGCTCTGAGCACTATGGGACTTAACATCTGTGGTCATCAGTCCCCTAGAACTTAGAACTACTTAAACCTAACTAACCTAAGGACATCACACACATCCATGCCCGAGGCAGGATTCGAACCTGCGACCGTAGCAGTCGCAGGTTCTTACTTAGTTGCTATTTCTTACTTAGTTGAGAAATTTAGTTAGCCATTTTGCGCTGCGCTTTTGCTAATCTGTGTCAGTTATTCCTAATGGATCAACGGCAAATTGCTGTTTATTTCTTGTCTATATGTTTGTTCTTTGATTGTATTTTGGCACCAAAACGCGTAAAACAATTAATAATACTACAAGTAGTTTAGTCGTGGACAATGCCAAAAATATTCATTAGCCAAATAACTCTGTTGCAATTAATACCAATTCTGACAATACTGCAGTGAAGACAGTGCATAACGTGACAGTCAATGAAAGTGAATCTTCAATGCCAAACAGTCAAAGTACCTTGAACTTTGCTTTACCTACCGAAGTCGCAATTAATCAGACGGGACATTCCACAAACACGGAAGCCGCTGATACACATACTTCCAATGTACAAAATTTGCACTCTGTTCATTTACCTTTAGAATCCAATCAATATGACGATACCCAAACCTCAACAGACATGTCAAATGCTGTCACTGTTGAACAGTTTACCCAAAATACTTTAAACACTGATGGTCAATTTTCGAAAAATACCGTTGTGATGATGTTTCAATAAATCATGGATGGCAATAAAATGCCACAGCAGAAGCAAGATGAACATTTAACTTAAAGACGCGAGGAACCAACAGACACAAATTCTCAGTGACGAAGTTAATAAAATCTCACAAAAACAAAAGGAACTGACACACAGTATAGATTAACCAATTAACGAATATTTTGAACAACAAGAAACGCAACTTCATGAACGCCTCATCCAGCACATAGAGGCATGTAATCAATTTCAAGAGCAAGGTAACTTGCAATCCAAACGCAAAATGAGGCCATTCATCAACAAAACAAAAATATCGAACAGATACGCGAAAATCTCGCTCACGAGTAACATGAAATCAGTCAAAATATAGTAGCTCATGTAGAAAAATACATATACAATCCCTACTGTAAAGTTTTTGGTGCTCTTAAAACTGTACAAGACACGAACACACAGCTTCAAAACGGTTTTACAGACCGTAGAACACAAGTAGAAACTCGTTTTAGTCAAAAATACGAAAAATACTAAGAAGACATACAGATTGTCTCCAGTGGACTTGAACAGTTAGAACTTGACACTGAGTCAATCGTAAGTCAAATCTGACATACGCAAACTTAAAAAGTGCACAAAGAAACTGCGGAAATAGATCGACGAAACTGACACTAACAAACAATACTGCTCAAATTTCATCACTTACAGAAGAAACGTGATGACCTTTCGAACATAGTGAAATTTTAAAAAGTAATACCGTTACTAAATCTGAAGACACATTGCCTTCTCCTATCATTGAGTCTGAACAATTTCAATCTATGTACCGTGCTATTAATGAGCTGAACTCACATAGTAATGGTCTGCATCGTGAAGTTAATAGTTCGCATCATGAAATTGCCACATTGAAAGATCAGACTTCAGACATCATACATTCAAGTTCATAATAACCTCCAATATAACCAGGAAGAACAATTTGACACTACACCGCTAGAGCACAATCTCGGCAGATTACAATGTGTGAGAGAATTAAACGGGTAACAACGTCCGCAAATCACATTTTTAACAGTAATAAACCGACACAAAATTTCAAACACGATGGTTTCAATTACAAGAATTTCTTGTCAGTACGTAAGTTCAAAGTATTCCGTAATAACAAAACAGATTTCCATCCCTTAGACTGGGTACAACAGTTTTAATTCTCGCTACCACCTAATTGACCTATGACCCATAATCTGGAATTCGTTTGCAGATGACGAGCCCGCCACCAGGATGCGCCCCATTCCAAGACAATGTTACTGATTAGAAGAATTTCAAAATGCCTTTTTGTTAGCTTATTCGAACTACTCAACGAGGAATTAAAGATCAGTTAATCAGTTTGGCATCCTTTGAAAATTCTAATTTCCCGACCTTTACGTAACATGCTTCAAAAAAATCAGCACATTTCCGAGATATGTAGTCAGCACTAATATAGCTATGCATCTCTAAATTAACGCGTTCATTATGAGTCTTCCAGTTAGCAGGGCAAAAAAAGCATCCCTGCATTTCGCGATCTTTAAGAACTTTTGGAAGTACAATATTCTGACTATTCCTTTGTCAATAAAACTTTCCCCAAACCGGCAACAGTAATAACATGTACAGATATTAAAACTCATCAGGAATCTTTAGTGACAGGCGTAATAAAAGGTTTACAGATGGCAACAACTTTCAGAATAATTTTCACAGAGGTCAAAATTGTAATAGTCAGTATTCACAAAACCAACAACAGTGCCAACAGTTTGGCAGCAAGAGCCAGAATTTTCAACAGCAATTTCACCGACAAAACGAGCAAGTTGGAAATTCCGGACAAAATTCTCATCAAAGGCAACCCAACTTCAATGGTTCGCCGCAGACTTTAGTGAACACGTAATAGTATAGCAATAATACTACTCCACAAGGCAATAATTTCGTGTGCAGAAACTAGACATCGCATTTCAACCGATATGTTCCATGTCAGACTGACGACAGCTACAAACGAAGAGGTCATAATCAGAATTTTCAGCGTAATTATGGCAATAATGAATTTCCCAGAATCAAGCACAATTTAAATAACAACATCTACTTATTTTGAATAAACCTGATGTTCGTTTACACCCTCCTCAAAACCGTAATGACCACAATAGCAGAACTGTACAAGTTCCTGCGATGCCACGAAAAGTTTCGACAAGTAATCAAATCCCGATTACTACATGACTAGAGAACGACCCCATTGCTTTAGCCTGCAACGACGACCAGCAGTTAGAGTCTCACGAAACAGCAACTGAAAATGTAATCACTTTAGACGACATTAAAGAAACTCTTTTACAAGAAAAGAATCAAACTAAGAAGACAGCTTCACACCGCATCATTGAAATACAAATAGGCACACACAAGTTCACTGCTGTGATAGATTCAGGTTGGCCGGTTACTGAAGTAAGTGATGCTGCATTTAATAAGTGTAAACACGATAATTCCTGTCCGACTTTTCCATTAAGCGAAACAAAAGTACGTGGCGCAGTTTCTAGCAAAGACGCCGACGTAAAACTTCAAACACATTTACCTTTCTCTCTACTTGGTCACACATTTTATTCCAATTTTTCACTATCATCGTAATGTTCGGTATGGACTTTGTGATCGAACACAAAGATATTTTGCATTTCAAAAACTCGTGCCTCCTATTAAATGAAAATGACAACATAATTAAATTTACTTCTGTTACCAAAAATACACATTTGCATACATCTTTTTACACTAACACATACTTTCATTGCAATAATGTACGAGACGATATGGAATGAGACGTTGAACAAATAATTACCAACAAGGTAAGTGAGAACCGAGCAACAACTGAGGACGAACGGCGACAATTACATGACATGTTACTGTAGCATTCTCGAGGCTTTGATAACATTATCGGGACTATGGCAGATTTCGTATATGAATTTCAGGTCAAACCTCACGATTCTTTCAAATCCAAACATTATTCCATACCATTTATTTATAAGCACAGATTTCTCCCTCTGATTAAGCACATAAAACGTTATCACTACCGTCCTTCAAAAATAATTCACCAATATCCACCGATATACACACAAATTCATCGACGGCTAACGGCTCATGCTACGCAGCATTTATTAACCTCCTTAATAACTTTCGTAGCCACAATATCAACTGCAAACATCATCACCTACATCACTATAATTGTTACCGTTTATTAGTACCTCTTTAGAAATTTCTGTATCCTCTAACTCCAACAAATTTAGCTCTACCTCAGCGTGGTTTTGGAACACACTCACACACCTTTCGTCTCACATTCATAAAACAAATCATTTAGCCCTAAATCATCGTCATCACCTTTATAGTTATCTTTCATTATCTTAGGTTTAGGCATTTAACGTGCAATATGTTTTGAAAATTTACCTATTTTATTCTCATCCCTTACTAATTTCATTTTAATTTTCTGTTGCCTTTCTGCCAATTTATTCACACCTATCACATTTCTGCTTACTTGCATCCTATTAATCGCCCGTTTATTTTCCCATCTCCGGACCTGATATGTGGCGAAACGTAGTTTCCCGGTCTCCCATCACGCTTGTTCATTTCGCCAGGTGCTGGTCCCTTAAATCTACATTCTTGGTGTCGGTCCCTGTCACGAAAGTATCCGTTCCCATTACCCGTTTGAAATTTATCATGGGATGTGTTCCTGTTACCATTTCCTTTATCAAAACTGCTGTTTGTGTTCCGTTAATAACTTCCTGGATGTCTTTCACAGAAATTACTTGGACTATAGTTATGATCTCCACTCTGAAAACTATTTGTCGCTTAGTTGGCGATTTCAATTTCAACTCTTGTTCCAATTTTTCTGCAAAGTTCAAACATTCATCTACTGAGTTTCTAAAACTGTGCACTAGATCCCCCTGCAAATTTTCCAGAAATTCCAATTTCTGCGTCACAATTTCCGTAAGCACTCTCAATGGATGTTTCACATGCATTAATCTCGCAGGTTCAAGTTTACAAAATTCTCGCATCGACCCGTTCACGTATTTAAATGTTGTCCCGTTCAGAAACAAATTTTGTAGTCGTGTTTACTTCGCTTCACGCCAGATCTTGTTTAGGAAACTGCATTCAAATATTTCGTAGGTAGTGAACTTATCACTGTGTATATTTGCTCCCCATTACGGATCACCTTCCAAAAGTCTTTTCACGAATTTTGTCTTCGCCTCGTCGGACATTCCCCTTACAAAACCATCTCTGAAATCTGCAAAAAAATTTACTGGGTGATATATCCCGTCGTGTCCAAAACATTTGACCGTTCCCGAGTTCATCCACGAAACACTGATTACTGTAGAGGTTTCATGTGCAGTTAAAGAATTCAGCTCGCTTTTTAATTCATTGATTTACCTTTTAACTTCACCATTTTCAATTTTAATGCCAGATTCTACTTGTTTTTTGTTTTATCTACTTCTTTCCCCCCCCCCCCCCTTTACCTATAGTAACGGATAAGTTGCTAATAACTTCTGTCGTCATAGCCATTTGAGCATCTTGCCTACTCATACAATTTCTTACGTAACCTCCCGGATCTACCTGCAGCTTCTCCACCTTATCACTGAAATTTTTCTCCGCTTGATCTACCTTAGAGTCAAGTATCCCAACTTCATGAGAAATTTTGCCAATTTCATCCCGAATGCCGAATGGTTTTTAATTTTCCATTAATTTGTCGATTCCAAGAGCAATTTTACCTACTTCATATTTCACAACCAAAGCTATTTCGGATTAAACCAAATCAATTTTTAAATTTACGTCACCCATATTCCTTTTGACAGAATCAATTTTCGATCCCAATCCTCTTTATCATCTGCATTAATTGCGACATCATGTCTCCTCCAAATTCATCTCCGTTGCCCCATTACGGGCTATTTGCCCCACTAAATTCAACACCGATCACGCTCTCCCTTTCCCTCTTCGAGCAAACCGACTCGCTGGTATTATCGGATCCACACGAACTGGCCGACTGCTTAATATTAGCGATTGAACTACAGAACCACACATAATTTCGCTATCATCGCAGATACTTAACTTTGTCGTGCTGGATCCATTTGCCACGGTATTGCTGCCAATATTGCAGATGAATCCGACGCTGAAGTTCTCGTAGCTGATGTGGTACTACAACCACCACTGCGTGATGAATCGCCGTTGAAAATGCCGCTGCTGCATGGAGCCATGTGCTTTAGGTGTCGCCTCTTCTTCCGCGTTACCTTTTTATCACTCCTAGCCACTGCTGAAACTCGGTGCACACAGCTGTTGCAAAATTCGTAGCTCAGAGAACCCACGCAAACTGCCTAAACTGCGCCGACCGCGGTGGCCACGCGGTCATAGGCGCTGCAGTCCGGAACCGCGCGACTGCTACGGTAGCGGGTTCGAATCCTGCCTCGGTCATGGCTGTGTGTGATGTCCTTAGGTTAGTTAGGTTTAAGTAGTTCTAAGTTCTAGGGGACTGATGACTTCAGTTGTTAAGTCCCATAGTGCTCAGAGCCACTTAAACCATTTTTGCCTAAACTGCCACAGACTTGGGACCTAGATCACAGAATGTCGTTAAATGTGAGAATTACAATTGTAATTTCACGACTATTAAGGAAAACTAACATTCAGCTCCAAACGGATTTGACATTTAAATTTTGCGAGACGTTCTGGCTACCGAAGTTCAGATAATACTTTTGGTAATACTTGGCGGAATTCAAATCAAATTCTAAAACTTTCCAAAGTTCTTAATCCGCAACTAACACTTTCCAAAATCCAGTCCTGTTACAACACATTGCAAGATTCTTATCTCAACTAAGACTTTCCAAATTCCTATAAAGGACGAGCCCCCAATTCGAGTTAACATCCCAGAAATGTTCGGGCTCACATGTGGTTCCTCTTCGTCGAAATGTCTTGGTTCAAGCTCGTCTAGGAGTTGAGCCGCACGTCTCGCATTACACGCCCTAAATTAGACACTTGTGACCCTTTGGTTGCATGAAACATAGAACGTTAACAAAACATATAACAACAGTAATAACAATACCGGTAGCTAAATCACGACCCATTAATGATGTAGGCCACACAGTTGCGATTTGTTTACAATAATGTTTATTCAGAAAGCAAACTAGTAGCGAAAGTGGTCATATTTAGAATTACTATTACACTCGAGTGCATATCCATTTGACACAGTTAGATCATTAAAAAACTCATCGCGAATTACAAGCCCAGTACTCCACTCGTCAATTACGCGAAACGTTAGAGTTCACACCAGGCGCCTGGCTGCTCACCTCGCAAAGAGTAAGTCCCGCGATATCAACACAACGAAAAATGTTCTAAGTTGGATGAGAACGTCTGATACGACATTCTGGTGTCCTGATCGAATTGGCATAGCAGCGCAGTACAGGCTGCCACATATTGGAGTCCGGTAAAGGTACTGTGGACTTCACCTTCACAAAGGGGCCAGAACGTCTGCAGCGCACAGCTCGCTGGTGTCTAGTGATACTTACGGTGAGTATAGTCACAGCACTGGCAAAGTAGTTCAGGCTGATTTCACATTCATCGAGTCAAGGACGATCTCCAGCCTCATCTTCGTTTGCACTGGTAATGAATGGGTGTTTTAGTCGTGAATTTACAGTTGCTTCCGATCGAGAGGTACAGTATTAAATAGTTATCAGATGTCATTGAACTTTGGTAGAGAGTAAGTTGTTAAGAGTGAAAGGAGACGGCAAGAAATATTTTAACTGATACGGAAGAGACTTTTTTTTTTGCATCTAATTTTGATACGAATTTGGATAGAGGTAATTGTCACAGGATTCGATTATACATTTATATGTTGACTCCGTAAACGTGTCTGTGAATGAATGTGAGGATTTATTTAATTATTAATCGAAATATCTACGGGTGTGCTGCCGGTCTACAGTGTCCAAGGGGCACAATATGTCGGCGATCATACATGTCGCCATCATCAGGTGAACTGACGGATTGAGCTCCTGTGAACGTGCCGGCACGGAGATCCGTACGCTATGCCTGCTCAGAGGGAACTGGGTTTTCTCGCGGCCGCGGCCGATTTAAATACCCTCCGCCCACGGCGCGCTCACTCCGCTGTCCGCGCCCTGCGCCACGGTCGCGCGGTGGAACAGATTGCGACGGCGTCTGAGATGACGTCGGAGTGATGGCTCTGTCCGCCGTGGTCGTCATAACTATACATTTTTCCTCGATTTACTATTGATTAACCCAATCGCTGGTTCCCAAGTCTTGCTAAGCTTATAGCCACAGACACGGATTATGAGGTCATCATTGGTGTGAATTTTGATGGCCTCTCTAACAACGCTGTCCCAGTATCTCGGCGTCTGTACCAGAATCCTCGTGCGTTCATATTCCATAGCGTGATTTTCCGACAAACAATGTTCAGCGACCGCCGACTTGCATGGGTACATCAGTCGAGTATGCCACTGGTGTTCACGGCATCGATCCTCGACGGTACTCTTCGTCTGACCAATATACGACTTGCCACATTGACACGGAATCTGGTAGACGCCGGCCTTCCTCAAACCGAGGTCATCTTTGGCACTCCCCAACAGTGCACGAGTTTTATTCGGAGGACAAAACACAGTTCCGACCCGGTGTTTCTTCAAAATGCGAGCGATTTTCCCCGGAGTTCGCCAGTATGTGGAATAAACGCAGTTTCTACCTCCTCCCTCATGATTTCATCCATCTCCACAGGTTGTGCTGTAGTGGTTGGACGGAGAGCACGTTGAGCACGTTGAATCTGCCCCTCTGAGCACCACCCATTTTTTGGAAATACAGTTCTCAGATGTTACTATTCCTGGGGTAGACTCTCTGCGTCAGAGATAGTGCGCGCCATATGTACTAGAGTTTTAAGTACCCCATTCCTCTGTGAAGGGTGGTGGCAGCTGTCTGCGTGCTATTACAGATCAGTGTGGGTTGTCTTCCGATACACCCCGTGACCTAGGGTGCTGTCAACCCTTCTCTAGACCAAGACGTCAAGGAAAGGAAATTTACTCTGCGTTTACAGTTAGGGAAGTATAGACATGGGAAAAGAAAATAAAGAAGTGAGGCAAGAAAGTAAAGAAGTGGGAAAAGAAATTAAAGAGATGTGGAAAGCACTAGACAAGAAAATAAAGACGTAGGAGAAAGTCTAAGGAATTAAATTTAGGAGGTAAGGTAAGAAACAAAAGAAATTAGCAAACTAATAATGAAATTCTAAAAAAAAAAAAAAAAAAAGGTGGATCAGGTGGTTGATAAAGTAGACGACGCAAAAACTGTAGGCAATGAAGCGTTAACAGCCAGTTTACAAACCGACAAGTATAATTGTGAAACAGTATCAAAAATACACCACAGAGTCGAGAAGACAGATCAGTGTACCGAACCAAGGTTGGAAAAGGTTACGAACATTATTACAAACGAAACCAGTGAGAAAATCAAAGGCTCAGTTGAAGAACTCAGTGCATGATCGGACATCGCAAGCACGACACAGTTAGTGGAAATGGAAGACATACATATGCTATTAACATTTCACAGTCAACAGGAAATGATTAATTTGAAGATGTTTCTAAGTCCAAACAATGTATCCGACAGGAAAGAAAAGAGAGGACGATTGTCAGTGAGAAGAAGTATCAAATGATCCACACAATTGTGTATCACTGTGCAGGTGCTAGGATCAGAACATAAGTGAGATTTACTTCAGTATTGACAGTAGGAAAAGCTCAGAAGACATACAGAAGCCAGACGATATGGAAATTTTAGAGGCGAGCTTGTGAATAAACGTAACATCGAAAGTGCCATTTGATTTCGAACGATTTTTGCAAGTTCGAAATTTCCAAAGGTACAAAGCTGAGGGAAATCACTTAACCCCAAAACTTTCATTTTCCATTTTAGTGTATCATTACCTCCATCCCCGTCATTAGAATACAAACTTCATCAGATGTGTGATGAATGAATGGCAGTGGAAAAGATGTGGATTTGCCCCAATGCCTTACTCTCACCAAGAATTTTGTGACGTGTTTTTGCAGAGCCATTGGTTGAAAGAGATGCAAAAATGGTTAAAGCACTAGATGATCGTACAAAAGGTAACGCAGAATCAGTATTCAAGAGGGAGGTAAAATTCTTAGAATTCATTATTAAGAAAAATCAGTCTCTGGGCGTGCCAAGCGAACCAAGGGAGGTAATTCGGCACTGCTACACGAAGCTTCCTCTTTAGTACGAAAACTTTTTACCAGGGAGACGCAATATGCATATAACTACTTTCCATAACACGCTGCACGAACCGCAATTTGCCTTTAATTCGCAGCACAGTTGCAAAGTGAGGTATGATTCCAAAAGACACATTGGCGGACCGATGCATCACCGGAGCCAATAGAAGTGTAATAATAGGAGCGGACATTCAGGAAATGGATATCATCGATCAAATTCATCGGTAGGAGCGTGGTACAGTAACGATAACAGGTTGTATAATTGCTACTGGAATAGTGGCGTAGAAACATTTATATGTATTGCAGAAGAGGAAAGAACAAACAGAGAAATTATAAAAGTCAACCACGATACAGCAGATGCCGCGATCCAGGGAATCATGAATGTGGAGAAAAATTCTGAAGCTAACAACAGAGGCGATGTTATAGACCAAAACAGAGTCGAGATTGTGGAAACTGAGGCCTGAACACATAACGCGGTCAACACAGTTACAGCCCACCTGTAAATTGATACGTTTGTAGTGAGATGTAAGCAAATATAACACCCACACGAACAATCAGATCTCGTCTCTCCTACATAATTCGGCATAATGACACTTAGAATGCGTTATTCGTTGAAACTGGAACGAGCAAGAGAATACCAAATAGAAAAGAAAATCCCTGTCCAGTCTGCCGAATAAACAGAAGGAACTTTGAAACTTCCTGGCAGATTAAAAGTGTGTGCCCGACCGAGATTCGAACTCGGGACCTTTGCCTTTCGCGGGCAAGTGCTCTACCAACTGAGCTACCGAAGCACGACTCACGCCCGGTACTCACAGCTTCACTTCTGCCAGTTCCTCGCCTCCTACCTTCCAAACTTTACAGAAGCTCTCCTGCGAACCTTGCAGAACTAGCACTCCTGAAAGAAAGGATGTTGCGGAGACATGGCTTAGCCACAGCCAGGGGGATGTTTCCAGAATGAGATTTTTCACTCTGCGCTGATATGAATCTTCCTGGCAGATTAAAACTGGGTGCCCGACCGAGATTCGAACTCGGGACCTTTGCCTTTCGCGGGCAAGTGCTCTACCAACTGAGCTACCGAAGCACGACTCACGCCCGGTATTCACATCTTCACTTCTGCCAGTTCCTCGCCTCCTACCTTCCAAACTTTACAGAAGCTCTCCTGCGAACCTTGCAGAACTAGCACTCCTGAAAGAAAGGATGTTGCGGAGACATGGCTTAGCCACAGCCAGGGGGATGTTTCCAGAATGAGATTTTTCACTCTGCAGCGGAGTGTGCGCTGATATGAAACTTCCTGGCAGATTAAAACTGTGTGCCCGACCGAGATTCGAACTCGGGACCTTTGCCTTTCGCGGGCAAGTGCTCTACCAACTGAGCTACCGAAGCACGACTCACGCCCGGTACTCACAGCTTCACTTCTGCCAGTTCCTCGCCTCCTACCTTCCAAACTTTACAGAAGCTCTCCTGCGAACCTTGCAGAACTAGCACTCCTGAAAGAAAGGATGTTGCGGAGACATGGCTTAGCCACAGCCAGGGGGATGTTTCCAGAATGAGATTTTTCACTCTGCAGCGGAGTGTGCGCTGATATGAAACTTCCTGGCAGATTAAAACTGTGTGCCCGACCGAGATTCGAACTCGGGACCTTTGCCTTTCGCGGGCAAGTGCTCTGCCAACTGAGCTACCGAAGAACGACTCACGGCCGGTACTCACAGCTTTACTTCTGCCAGTACCTCGTCTCCTACCTTCCAAACTTTACAGAAGCTCTTCTGCGAACCTTGCAGAACTAGCACTCCTGAAAGAAAGGATGTTGCGGAGACGAAGGTGTACGCTACCCGTTCACCGTGCAGTTGTTCCCATGTATCGTGAAGACGCATGCCATGAATTAAATGTTCAAGTTCGATACATCTGTTCGTGTTAGGAGTTTGGTCTCTGTCGTTGAGCACACAATTGAAGTCACCACCAAGGATGAGATGTTCACGATAACCGCTAAGAAGAATGGGAACCTCTGTTTTATAAAATTTTGAACTATCTCTCTTATGAGTGCTACCTGAGGGGGCGTACACGTTAACAATCTGCACACCATTCACTCTAAGAGAAATGCCACGACCACTGGGCAGCCGCTGCACATCCGTAAAGGGTATACCGTCGCGCAGAAGGACGGCAGTGCCTACAGCATCCTGAAGATTGATGTTATCAATAAGAACGTAACCGGGCACTTCTAAGGCTGTGACTACTTCCTGTAGGAGGGCAATGTCAACGCTGGTACCATACAAGAAATCATTTAGCGAACGGAGTTTCACCGCACTTTGAATTCTATTGACGTTAAGTGTGATAATGTTGTAGGTTTGGCTGTCACCCATGATGGTTCAGAGGACAATGAGCTCTGAGTTTCGGATCGTCCTCCTCTCCGGCTTTGAACCAAACTCGTTGGCAACGTTTGGAGTACGAAACGAAATGTCAAAACCAATAACGGGTCAGGGAGGGGAAGGTCGCAGCGCGATGGTCATGCTCGAAGCAGCTACTGCTGCATCTCCTCGTTCTGCTGCCACCACGGCTCATTGCTGTCGGGGTGCTGCGCGGTGCGCGCGCCGCCGTGCCCGCCACCGCCGGTTGAGTCTGTCAACGTGGTCGCATCCGCCTGGCCACCACGCGGGGCCGTGACTGACGTCAGCGAGTTCCTGCGAGATCGCTGCTGCAGCTGCTCGCTGCTCTGCTCGCTCTTCCTCTTGGCCGTTACGGTGCTCTGATCCCTTTCAGCGCTCAGTAGTGCCTTCAGGTGTTTGGTTTGTTCACGAATGCGTTGTTGCCTCGCGGTGTCCTCGCAGCGCACGGAGCAAGAAGATTGAGGTTCAGTCTCGCTGCCACTTTCTGAAATGTGTACGGGTCCTAAATCATTCGACTTTTCCTCTTTGCTGCTATTCCCTTTGCTTCTCCTTCGGCGGCCTTTCTTCGTGTCTGCTACAGTCTCTACCGATAGGGGTGGTTCAGGCAAACTGATCTGCACCCGCTCCTGTATCTCACACGGCTTAGTTTCAGAGGTGGCTGGCGCATCGTTGGTATCCAGCGGTAACTGCCCCGGTGAGGATGACGGTGCCGAATCGACGTCCGTCCTACCGCGAATGTCTTTGGCACTGCATTCCACCTGAACTGGCATCTCCGCCTCGCTGACATGTTCCGGCTGCCGGGGTGGTGGTACAGTCCCCGCGACAACCTCACTCTATAGTGGTACTAGCTTTTCACTACCGTCTGCAGGACGTTCCCGTGGAAGTTGAAATGGACGTCTACGTGTACAGTTCATCCGCAGATGTTCAGTTGAATGGCAGATCGAACAGGTAGGGGGTTGACCAATGTAAGTTACCTGTGCACGACAGCCGCCAATGGCAACATACGAAGGTATATGCTTTTTCAAGTCTACACGTACACTGCGGACCCCGCTGTTAACTTGGTAGCGATAGGCACTCGACCATTTTTCATTTGTAACTGACAAAACAGCGCCGTACAGTGACAGAGAACGTGCAATCAGATCATTAGGGCACTCAGGTGGCACATTAAATACCCTGACGGTTCTTACTCCGTATCCCGAAGGCACGATTTGGACATTACTAATACTGCCATCATTATGACGGAATGGTCTCACACCAACATGCTCCTCAGCGAATTTCTCGTAAGTGTCACTCGAAATAAATTTGATAAATAACGAGTACTGCACAAAGTCCAACTGGAATGTGTCGACTATATCTTCAGGCAATTTCAAATCCTCAAAGATCCACTCATGAATTTCAAACGCTGTCGGTCGCAAGGCAACGCGATCGAAAACACACTGAACGCTGTTCGCTCTGTTAATTGTCGACATCTTACTTACAACAGTTATACAGAAACAAACGTTAACAGCGCTCGCACACGCTGCTCAGCTCTCCACCTCAGCACTGCTCGCGACGTAAACACTGGCCCGTGCTACCGCCCGTCACCGCGCGATGTGCACTGGCCGAGTGCCTGATACTGAGCTACCGAAGCACGACTCACGCCAGGTATTCACAGCTTTACTTCTGCCAGTTCCTCGCCTCCAACCTTCCAAACTTTACAGAAGCTCTCCTGCGAACCTTGCAGAACTAGCACTCCTGAAAGAAAGGATGTTGCGCACACTCCGCTGCAGAGTTAAAAATCTCATTCTAGAAGGAACTTTGCCACAAATTCTTATCAGTATACAGCAGACAATTGCATATGTAGAATAGGAAATGCTAATGTATATAGACTGGAAATCAAAAATTCAGTCTGTTTGCTTCATACCAGTCATAGCAAACCCTTTATTGGATAAGTAAGTTAAGGGGTAACAACAGAAGATTGGACAAGGTGCTGTGATGGTCCGAAACACCAGGTAGTATGATCACTGCATTCTAACGCAAGGCGACCAGCATGAAAAAGTCAGTGCATAATATAATTAGAGGTGCCTATTACACATATTCACTATACATTACAGAAGGAGTGTCGAATGCAGAAATATGTTATATATCCGGAGTGTATCATGTCATTTGCCCATTATAGGGGATGTAAGTCGGGGACTGTACCTCTTGTCACACACTCAATCTGAGTGGTTTTTAAGTTGCTACCTATTCATTGTGGCGGAGCTGAGTTACGTTTGTGTTGTTCTTTATTCTGTAGATGCCATCCCGCATCATAGGCAATGATTTGTTGATGTTGTTCTCGCTGGCGATGCGAGACGACATATTTACAGTTAAGTACTGTACGTGTTTGACATCAGGGAAGGTCATAAGGTAATATATGTTAGAAATAAACAACGTATTTTGTATTTTTATAGGAGCACGAGGTGCGATATTGGAAAGGCAAGCGAGGTCATTTGTCGACTGAAGGATAAGAGGGACAAAACAAAATGAGTCAGGAAAACGCTTTACGGAGCAGTAAAGTTGCAGAATAATGAATTTTACAATGAGGGGACGTAGGGGTAATTCATCGAAAAATTGGCCAATTTTAGTGTTTGGTATTTTCAGTATTTAGTGACCCTGGAGAACGTATTTCTGAGATAGTGATTTATCTATTTACTTTATAACAGGAAACAAAACAAAATTATGGTACCTTTACTCGATTCTTTCTGTTTTGCTACAATCCTATGTGTTATTCAGATGATGCGTCCCAATTTTATTTAGCTGAAAAGTCTGTTTCTATTGGAGATTCCTCTTCATCATCATTTTCTGCCTGATCCATCTTTCACTTGAGAGCAATAAATGTGATGTTTCTCTTAAGAAAGGTTTGCTGGTTTTCTTTGGCTTCAGTCTCACACCTGTTACTAATGGATCAGATGTAATAGTAGTATGTTTATTATGGCCAGACTCCATTCTTATATAGAGAATTTCCTGGGAAACGTTTTTCTATACAGTTCTTATTGCGGGCCTGCCTATAGCTAATAGGGCATACAAAATGACGGTTGAGGCATGCACCATACTCTTGCGTACATTTGGAGACATTCCATCGATATAAATCAATTTACAGCCTTGCTCTTTCAACAGTGTAAAAAGAAAATTTGTCTGTATCTGTCTTATGTCCACTGGAAACAGCTTCTAGAATAGACGAGTTGTGGATCTTCACCTGTTCTTTCAGCTGATGTTTCAGAGTCTGCTGATATTTCCATCCTTGCTATTTCCGCAGTATTTCCCGACTTTCATCCTCTCCTGAATATGTCTCTTTTTCATCTTTTGAACAGATTTCCCATTTTTTGATGTGTATTACATTGGACCCTGAGGAGCTTCTGTATTTATTGTTTATTTGACAAGTCATTGAAGTTTTTTGAAGTAGCCTTCCACATGTAGCATCTCATTGTCGATACTGTCCCTGCTGCCGAATTGCAGACCTCTGCATCTACCATTGCCCTCATCAATTTATGTTTTATGGATAAATCAACCTCTGCAGTTGTGAGTTTTGTTTCTTGTAATGTTTCAATTCACCTCTTGGTATAACCAATTCCTTCATTAGTGACATTGGTCTGCAATAGCGAGGAGATGATGATGATGATGTAGGTTTTCTTCAAACAATTTGGTCTTTATTAGTGCAAACAATGAATTGGAGAGCCAGTAAAAGTGACTGAGATTTATGTTCGCATCAGAATTATCTTTGTTTAAGCCGAATGTACTGTGGACCATCACAACTCTGTTTATAGATAAGTTCCAATACGAAGGACCCAAGTTCGAGTCTCGGTCCGGCACACAGTTTTATTCTGCCAGGAAGTTTCATAACAGTGCACACTCCACTGCATAGTGAAAGTTTCATTCATGTTCCAATACAGTTATTTTCAATTTGGAAGACCATTAAAAACTTCTTCCAGATGCAGTATTAATCACTCAGATGGATGACAGAGCAATGGTTGATGTTTGATCTCGGCACATGTGGCAGTTACCTGATAGGATTCAGTCTACATCTACATCTACATCTACATTCATACTCCGCAAGCCACCCAACTGTGTGTGGCGGAGGGCACTTTACGTACCACTGTCATTACCTCCCTTTTCTGTTCCAGTCGCGTATGGTTCGCGGGAAGAACGACTGTCTGAAAGCCTCGATTCTCTCTAATTTTACATTCGTGATCTCCTCGGGAGGTATAAGTAGGGGGAAGCAATATATTCGATACCTCATCCAGAAACGCACCCTCTCGAAACCTGGCGAGCAAGCAACACCGCGATGCAGAGCGCCTCTCTTGCAGAGTCTGCCACTTGAGTTTGCTAAACATCTCCGTAACGCTATCACGGTTACCAAATAACCCTGTGACGAAACGCGCTGCTCTTCTTTGGATCTTCTCTATCTCCTCCGTCAACCCGATCTGGTACGGATCTCACACCGATGCGCAATACTCAAGTATAGGTCGAACGAGTGTTTTGTAAGCCACCTCCTTTGTTGATGGACTACATTTTCTAAGTACTCTCCCAATTAATCTCAACCTGGTACCCGCCTTACCAACAATTAATTTTATATGATCATTCCATTTCAAATCGTTCCGCACGTATACTCCCAGATATTTAACAGAAGTAACTGCTACCAGTGTTTGTTCTGCTATCATATAATCATACAATAAAGGATCCTTCATTCTATGTATTCGCAATACATTACATTTGTTTATGTTATGGGTCAGTTGCCGCTCCCTACACCAAGTACCTATCCGCTGCAGATCTTCTTGCATTTCGCTACAATTTTCTAATGCTGCAACTTCTTTGTATACTATAGCATCATCCGCGAAAAGCCGCATGGAACTTCCGACACCATCTACTAGGTCATTTATATATATTGTGAAAAGCAATGGCCCCATAACACTCCCCTGTGGCACGCCAGAGGTTACTTTAACGTCTGTAGACGTCTCTCCATTGATAACAACATGCTGCGTTCTCTTTGCTAAAAACTCTTCAATCCAGCCACACAGCTGGTCTGATATTCCGTAGGCTCTTACTTTGTTTATCAGGCGACAGTGCGGAATTGTATCGAACGCCTTCCGGAAGTCTAGGAAAATAGCATCTACCTGGGAGCCTGTATCTAATAATTTCTGGGTCTCATGAACAAATAAAGCGATTTGGGTATCACACGATCGCTGTTTCCGAAATCCATGTTGATTCCTACAGAGTAGATTCTGGGTTTCCAAAAACGACATGATACTCGAGCAAAAAACATGTTCTAAAATTCTACAACATATCGACGACAGAGATATATAGTTTTGCCCATCTGCTCGACGACCCTTTTTGAAGACTGGCACAACCTGTGCTCTTTTCCAATCATTTGGAACCTTCCGTTCCTCTAGAGACTTCCGGTACACGGCTGTTAGAAGGGAGACAAGTTCTTTCACGTACTCCGTGTAGAATCGAATTGGTATTCCGTCAGATCCAGTAGACTTTCCTCTGTTGAGTGATTTCAGTTGCTTTTCTATTCCTTGGACACTTATTTCGATGTCAGCCATTTTTTCGTTTGTCGAAGGATTTAGAGAAGGAACTGCAGTGCGGTCTTCCTCTGTGAAACAGCTTTGGAAAAAGGTGTTTAGTATTTCAGCTTTACGCGTGTCATCCTCTGTTTCAAAGCCATCATCATCCCGGAGTGTCTGGATATGCTGTTTCGAGCCACTTACTGATTTAACGTAAGACCAGAACTTCCTAGGATTTTCTGTCAAGTCGGTACATAAAATTTTACTTTCGAATTCACTGAACGCTTCACGCGTAGCCCTCCTTACGCTAACTTTGACATCGTTTAGGTTCTGCTTGTCTGGCTGCGTTTAAACTTGTAGTGAAGGTCTCTTTGCTTCCGCAGTAGTTTCCTAACTTTGTTGTTGAACCACGGTGGGTTTTTCCCGTCCCTTACAGTTTTACTTTACATGCACCTGTCTAAAACGCATTTTACGATTGCCTTGAACTCAACATTGTCAGTGTCGGAACAGAAATTTTCGTTTTGATCTGTTAGGTAGTCTGAAATCTGCCTTTATTACTCTTGCTAAACAGATAAACCTTCCTCCCTTCTTTTATATTCCTATTAACTTCCATATTCAAGGATGCTGCAACGGCCTTATGATCACTGATTCCCTGTTCTGCACTTACAGAGTCGAAAAGTTCCGGTCTGTTTGTTATCAGTAGGTCCAAGATGTTATCTCCACTAGTCGGTTCTCTGTTTAATTGCTCGAGGTAATTTTCGGATAGTACACTCAGTATAATGTCACTCGATGCTCTGTCCCTACCACCCGTACTAAACATCTGAGTATCCCAGTCTATATCTGCTAAATAGAAATCTCCACCTAATACTATAATATGCAGAGAAAATTTATGTGAAATGTATTCCAAATTTTATCGCAGCTGTTCTGCCACTAATGCTGCTGAGTCGGGAGGTAGGTAAAAGGAGCCAATTATTAACCTAGCTTGGTTGTTGAGTGTAACCTCCACCCATAATATTTCACAGGAACTATCCACTTCTACTTCACTACAGGATAATCTACTACTAACAGCGACAAACACACCACCACCGGTTGCATGCAATCTATCCTTTCTAAACACCTACTGTGCCTTTGTAAAAATTTCGGCTGAATTTATCTCTGGCTTCAGCCAGCTTTCTGTACCTATAACGATTTCAGCTTCGGTGCTTTCTATCAGCGCTTGAAGTTCCGGTACTTTACCAATGCAACTTCGACAGTTTACAATTACAATACCGATTGCTGCTTGGTCCCCGCATGTCCTGACTTTGCACCGCACCCTTTGAGGCTGTTGCCCTTTCTGTACTTGCCCGAGGCCATCTAACTTAAAAAACCACCCAGTCCACGCCACACAGCCCCTGCTACCCGTGTAGCCGCTTGCTGCGTGTAATGGACTCCTGACCTATCCAGCGGAACCCGAAACCCCACCACCCTATGGCGCAAGTCGAGGATTCTGCAGCCCAGACGGTCGCAGAACTGTCTCAGCCTCTGATTCAGACCCTCCACTCGGCTCTGTACCAAAGGTCCGCAGTCAGTGCTGTCGACGATGCTGCAGATAGTTAGCTCTGCTTTCATCCCGCTAGCGAGACTGGCAGTCTTCACCAAATCAGATAGCCGCCGGAAGCCAGAGAGGATTTCCTCCGATCTATAGCGACACACATCATTGGTGCCGACATGAGCGACCACCTGCAAATGGGTTCACCTTGCACCCTTCACGGCATCTGGAAGGACCCTTTCCTCATCTGGAATGACTCCCCCCGGTATGCACATGGAGTGCACATTGGTTTTCGCCCCCTCTCTTGGTGCCATATCCCTAAGGGGCCCCATTACGCGTCTGGCATTTGAGCTCCCAACTACCAGTAAGCCCACCCTCTGCTACTGCCCGGATCTTGCAGACTGAGGGGCAACCTCTGGAACAGGAAAAGCAGACATCTCCGGCCGAACATCAGTATCAGCCGGAGACAGAGGCTTCGTCAGACAAACTGGAGAGGCCTTCCGTTCAGCCCTCCGGAATGTCTTCCGCCCCTGCCACACCTCGAGATGACCTCCCACTCTATAACAGGTGAGGGATCAGCCTAAATGTGGGCAGTATCCCTGGTAGCTACAGTCGTAGTCCGATCGGGGGATGCGTGGGACGAGCTGGCAGTCCCCGACAATCACCCATCCGGACCCCCACAGTGATGCCCATTGGCAACAGCCTCAAGCTGTGTCACAGGGTAGCATTGCTTTTTAGCCTCTTGAAGGATCCTGTAACAGGAATCAGCTGTTCAGATTATTTCGTATTGTTTCTTTTTCAGAGAGGCTTGCACGAGGATTGGCAATTACTGGAAATGTGAAAGCCGTTGTTTTGCTTGTTTGTCTCTATAACTCTCAAGTAACGCTTGTCTATATTTAGTTCCTCATTTAGGAGATGAAGTAATATCTTTAATCAATTTGGATCCCTCAATTAAAAAATTGGTCATATGGCTCTGAGCACTATGGGACTTAACATCTATGGTCATCAGTCCCCTAGAACTACTTAAACCTAACTAACCTAAGGACATCACACAACACCCAGTCATCACGAGGCAGAGAAAACCCCTGATCCCGCCGGGAAACTAACCCGGGAACCCGGGCGCGGGAAGCGAGAACTCTACCGCACGACCACGAGCTGCGGACGTTTAACGTAATTACCCTAATGTGTAACTTTCTGTGTGCCGGACCGAAACTAGAACGCGGGACCTTTGCCTATCGCGAGCAAGTGCTCTACTAACTGTGCTACCCAAGCAAGATTCACGGCCCATTCTCACAGCTTTAGTGTCACCTGTATCTCTACTCTGATCTGGCTCATCACTCATTGTTAAGATAGTACGATCTTGCAGGAAGTACATTCTGCACAAATCAAGTAGTAAAAATTAAGATTGGAAAGGTCTCCTTCAATTTGATTGTGATAGAGTAAATGTGTCAGTAGTAATCAAAGGTCACACTAAGAATAGCAGTGTTTCCCGCAACTTGATGATGTGGACTGTCCTTAAGGTGGGCCAGAGCTGAACGATCTTTTCGAGGTATCAGCAAAATTTTGTTCGTGGATGACTCACTACTTAGCTCAAGAAGTACCCTCTACATACAATTTTAAATAGAGCAGGATATGGTATAAAACATTTATTGTTACTATTGCAATTTCGGCCTTGTGGCCATTTTCAAGCAACACTGCAAAGTTACATTCTGTCAGGATATGAAACTATCTGACGTGAGTACATGTCGTCGTCAAAATGCATCCTTTTGACTGTGAGAGTACCAAATGGCTGCATTTTGAAGACGACATATGACAGCAACCAATTGGCGCTTTCAAGTCACAGTTTAGAGCTTTTTATGCGATGGGTAGTTCTGCTGTTCACTAACTGGGGTCAGTTCAACGTCAGTTTTGTTTTTCGCAGCCTTTTACTTTCTTACACGGCAGCCGAGTAAATACCGCCGACAAGCGCGAGGCGACGGCAGCTGAGGGTGGGTGCGCGCGGGCAGCCGGGGAGGAGAGTGGCCAGCTATCGATCTGCAGATGACGCTTTCTTGCGGCCGCGGCGCGACAAGAAGCCGGCTGGGCAGGCGTGCAGAGCCGGCCCGCGGCCCGCAGCCCACAATAGCGCTTTGTCTCGCCGCGCCTCCGCAGGGCCCACAAAGGCGGCCGGACCCCGCTGTCCACTTGGAGACACCCAGATACCGCCTTGTCTCCGGCGCGTCCAACCAGGTCCCCGGCCTCCTCCAACTAGCTCCGCGGCCACCGCTGCAATGGAATTTGGCGTTGTGCAGTAGGTCCACGATAAGAATCTGCAGCACTTCCTAGTTAACGTTCTGTCATTTCCTGCCAAAAGACATGCTAGGTAAACTCTGTATCAGGAGAGATACTACACAGTGAGAGACAAACTGGTGAGAGACGAGCCAGTCTTCCCATTGCAGCACTATCGATTGCTCCGTCGGAGTCCTTAGGCCGAACATTCATCCTCAATCGATCGTCGCCAGTCGGATTCCCGAAGCTTCCGTGTACTTTTCAGTTAGTGGGTCTATCAGCGGCTAACTTTACTGGTGGTTGTAGTGAAATAAAGACGTGAAAATTAATATGCAAGAAGAAATGGAATGCGAAAGCCCCTACACGAAGTGCTGCCTATGTTGTAATTCCATATACAAATGACGTCGCTCCATGCTGGGCGCCTAAATGTAATGAATTAATTGGTGGAAATTGATATTAAATGAAGTTGCCCCACAGTGGGAGCTAAAAATGTAATAAAAATTCCAAAGCAGTAATAAACCAAGGAAACACTATTTCCATTTATTATCATAAGCATCCACAGGTCGTCGACACAAATACAAACTCAGTGCCAGTTTGAATGGACACAGACGCAGCTAAGTAATTGAGCAATCAGATGGAGTAACCACTTTATTTCACCATAGGAAGGAGTTTTTAAGTGTTAGTGTGAAAGACTGACGTTATGTGTCCCTCTCCCACCAGCCTCCTGCAGTGTCTTGTATCTGTGGATTGATTCCCAGCACATTTCATCTCCATATTCAATGGCTTTGAGGCGAGCTTCGACGAACTTCGACCAACCTAAATCCTGTCGAGATAAGACTCTGTCCCACGGCTGATGTGGTGTTCCTCTCCACTCTCACAGCGTCTATTGACTGCAGTGGTTAACTCTCAGAGTTGGCAGCAGTGTTCTATTTGTAAGTTGAGCTAACGATAAGAAAATTCATTCGGATACTCAAAGACTGAAGCGTCACACTGAAAGAAATACTACCAGAAGTGGAATGGATAGTGAGGATCTCACAAAGTGACAACAGATCAGAATGAATGCAGATTCTGACTGAGCGTTTGAAGACTGAGTTGACACCTGTAGAGTTCTCTAGTGTGGCTTTCGAGTAACCTCAAAATGAACTTCCGAATCACAGTCCCACAGCGTGAAAACCAAACGTCCTGACTGGTCGATGCATCTGATTCCTCCCATTCACTGACTGACCCATTTGATGAAGAGGATACAACTCTGTCCTCCTTCCTCACTGATCGCTGTGTGGTTGGTAACAGATCGTCCACTGCCCATAGTCACCCGTTTTGTTCGTTGTCCCCCAATTTGTCCTTCAGTAAACTGAATTTCCCGCCGTATAGTATTTGTCAATGATGGGCTCAGTTTGCAATGTCACCGACATTTAACGCTGGTAACCACACCAATAACGTGCTGGTTACATGGAGCCATTTTCTCCAGAGCGTCTGACGACAAAATATTACATGCGAAAAAGACAAAATAAGGTGGTAATATACTAGTGAGACGAAATATTATGGCCACCTTCTTCATAATGAAATTAAAATTATATTAATACCTTCGGCTGTTAACGGACGTTGATATACATCAACGGGGACAGGTGAAAATGTATGCTCCGACCGGGACTCGAACCCTGTATCTCCTGCTTACATGGCAGATGCTCTATTCATCTGTCCGGTCGGGGCAGACATTTTCACCTGTCTCCGTTGATATATATCAACGCCCGTTAACAACCGAAGATATTAATATAATTCTAATTTCGTTCTAGACAGCTGCAGGCCATCAATGGTGTCTGTTCCTTCGGACATGTCCGAAAGAATAGACACCATATTCATATAACTTTATGCTTCATAACGTGTTACTCAACATTTATAATGCAATTCAGGAGCGATTCTCTGCGGCATGGATCCGACAAGCCATTGGTAGGTTTCCAGGGGCGTGTCGCACCAGATTTCTATGCACAAATCATGCAATGAAACATGTAGCAGAACCATATTCAGCCATCTGAACACCTTCCACCATGTTAGCACCACTGTCACGAACGAGTGGATGTATTTTGCTTTGGTCAATATCACAGCTATCTGTGATACTATTAAGTTGCCTTCCTACATTTGGTCCAGTGTCAGAACCTAGAAGAGGCTCAAGAACTTCATTTTGCAACTGATATTTAGGAGATTAAGTATGAGCTGTGTAGATGATGAAACTTGGATAATTAGGTGCATGTATTAGAAGCAAAAAAATCGTAAGAGTATATAAAACATTTCTTATGATTTTTTCATAATTTTTGTCGTAGATGTATGTAGAAAATGTTCAAATGTGTGTGAATTCCTAAGGGACCAAACTGTTTAGGTTATCGGTCCTTAGACTTACACACTACTTCAGCTAACTTAAGCTAAGAACAACACACACACCCATGCCCGAGAGAGAGCTCGAACCTCCGGCGGGAGGGGCCATCCAGTCGATGACATGACGCCTGAAACCGCGCAGTCACTCCGCACGGCGATGTATGTAGACATAAGCATATTATAGTGGAGTGTAGTTTTGGCTAATATAGCCCTTTCTAACCTCGCATAATTGGTAACGCCTCATTGTCTACTGCTATCATTGCTGCTATTAAATAATTATATTTTCTGATTTTTTTATCATTAACTTTCGAAAGCAGATTCCTTTCATTTGATTGTAACATAGTCGATTGCTTTCCTGCCCACATTG
Source organism: Schistocerca gregaria (assembly GCF_023897955.1). Lineage (NCBI taxonomy): Eukaryota > Metazoa > Arthropoda > Insecta > Orthoptera > Acrididae > Schistocerca > Schistocerca gregaria. Next base: position 856,096,179 of record NC_064920.1, on the reverse strand, counting down.
AAGGCCATTTTACACCGGTATTGGCTAAAGATCATGTAATCACGGCGGTCACTGAACCTACTAATTGCTTGGACTTTATCTATGCATTTCGTTTTCAAATGATTTTTCATAGGTGAAGTAACTGTTAGCCACAAATAATATTTAGTTGTGCTTAAGATAAGCTAACCCATTCCTATACCTTGAAATGATTTTTTACAATCACTTTTCACAAAAACATCCTCACATTCCAAACAAGTTTCACCTAATTCCATTATTCGACACATAGTTACCTACTTAGTCATATTAATCAACATTTCTATGGACATACAAGCTGCTCATCAGTGTAGTAAAACGACTGAAGGCAAAATAATAAAAGACAAGCTAAGACTTCGGTACCTACCTGATTTTTATCCTTCTCCGCCACGAGATATTACAAGTCTGCACAACAAACAAACAGGAAACTTACTATTTTGCACTGATTAGATCAACATATTCCAAAACTACATTTATTTTCAGTATTCTAGAATAACAAGTGAAAGTGATTCAAAATCACAAAAAATCAAACAGTCAGGTCAGTCATTCAGTGCATAATTCACCAGCTCTAACCTCGAAAAACGATGACCGAATTAATACAAACACGCCTCATCGTCGCACCGACCTACACGTCACGATATGATCCGTGGAAATGTCTGGCTTAATACCAGTAAGATATCCGGCTCATAGGACGACCGTTGTTAAGGTTCTGGTCAAAAGAGCTAAGCTTTTCATCTGTAAAATAAATATTTCTCTGCTCCTCAGTCAGATTCTTCATTTGACGCAGCTGTCCACCCTAGTGTATTCTCTGAAAGTCTCTTCCACTCTGCATAACTTCTGTAACCTGCAGCCACTTAAATCCGAGTACTCTGCACAATCTTGGTCTTCCACTGATATCTTTACCCTTCATATTTAAATCCATTGCAAAACTGATGATAGCTTGATCCGTCAGGATGCTAATGCTCATAAATGACGACGAGAGAGGAATAATTTGATATGAAGATGTTTATTGTACTGAACTGCGTTTATATGGAACCCTCCTAAATTCACAAAACCCTAACTTTCCTATGGTGATTTGTCTTACAGGAACAAAAGAGCTACTACCAAGTCTGATCTACCCTCGGTCACATTTGGATAACTTTGACAACTCTCAACGCGTTCATAAAGTCTACTTAACAGATCTGCCATGTAAATTAACCGCTATGTTTTCCCCAACCTAGTTCACAGCAATTACATCCCTAAAAGTATTAGCACTCTGGGCTAT